>NC_137743.1:6508516-7108516 GCF_963264785.1 Psittacula echo | reverse complement strand
CATGCTGCCCTACCCTGCCCCACTTTGGTGTCCTTAGCTAACAGAGTTGAGTAAGCATGGGTAGAGCTTTGTAGCTGCTAAAGCAGTGGCAGACTTCCTGATCTTCCACTGTTCCCTCAGCAGGCAGTGTCAAAGGACCTCTGTTTCATAACATCCTGAGCAGTATATGTGAGGAATGGGATCCTCTCCCTCATTTCTTCTGTGCCCTTTCCACCCATGTATCTATTCCTTTTCCATTTCACCATCAGAGGAGTATCTTTAACCATGCTGCTGGGTGGCTAAGGCACAAAGAGCAGCTACAAGCACCATGAGGGTGTTTGTACATATTTACCATATCGGGGCATGATAGATCAAAGCGTGTGCTGTACCTGGATTTCTCCTGCAGCAAGGCTGCAAGTGAGAGCCAGGACCAGAGAAGTGCAAGTGAGTTGTCCTTATGTGTCCCCTGCTGAGTGCTTATCTTACTTTCTACTAAAGAGAGCAGGATCAGGCCACACACAAAAGAAACACTAAAAGTCCTTCCCATTTCACATTTTTGAAGGCTGTTTGGGTTTGCTTTCCTTTTCTATACAGTAATGATCAAATGACAGTTTCTTTCTAAAAATTCCCTTCAAAATGAATTAAAGACAGAGATTAATTACTGTAAGAATGTTACAAGCCCCTTTGATTCAAGTATATTAGCTTTTAAAGTGTTTTATTAAGGATGCTGTAAAGAAGGAAAAGATTTTTAATGGGTGAGTGAGTAGAGTGAAATGGGGCAGAGCTCTGAATCACTCTTAAGCTGCCTTTATTAAGCACTGATATTGACACCTTCTCAGCACATCAAAATTAAAAGGACAGTTGGAAGTTGGAAAGAATTTGAAATGTGGGGAAAAGATGAGTTCTTAATTCACCTTAAAGACAGAAAAAATGCACACAGAAAGTGGTGACTAAATGAGGCTACTGAGACAAGTATCAAAGAAGAACATGAGAGAAAGTTTTAAGGAGTGAAGATGCAGAAAAGGGTTTTACAAGAGGAGAACAGGAGTAGCAAGAAGCAAATCTGAATACGCATTGAGAGACAAAGAGACCAGCAAACTATCGATTCACTAGCAACTGAAGAAGGAAAGTCATCAGCAGAGAAAGCCAAGAAAGCCAAAGTGTCTTGCACTGCGTTTCCCAGAGGAGAGACAAAGTGCAAAGACTGCTAATGCAAGCTGCAGCAGCAGAGCAGTAGGATCTCTCCATGGAAATGCTCAAGGAGGCATCAGCACACTTAGAACGTGGAAGTTTTCACACTGCCTGAGCCTGATGGATTTTATCCCAGGATACTGCAGAAGAATATGGCAGAATTAATGTCAGAATTAGGGGTTATCTTAGGGAAGTCATGGAGTGTAAATAAGCATCTGAAGGCTGGAAAAGGGCAAGTACATTCAGTTTCTAAGAACAGAAGGCAAAGACTAATCGGGGGTTTTTCTATCAGTCAGCTTATCTTCAAATGACAGAAAAACCTTGGAAAGCACAAAATCTTTGTGAGCACATGAAAGAAAACAAAGAAATGAGACAGCATCAAAATGGATTTGTCAGCTACAAATCCTCTCAGAGCAAACTCATCTCATCTTCTCAATGGGCTGCAGGTCCGGATAGAGAGAAAGCAATAAACACCATCTAAAATCACAGAATGGGCTTTGTACCTTCTCTAAAGACCTTCTCATTCAAAAGGTAGGAAAGTACGCTCTACCTGAAACTCTGATATGGCACAGGACGAGCAGGCCAAATAAACATGGCGAACTAATGACAATGGAGCAGTTATCAGTGGCTCACAGTCAACATAAAATGATGTAATTAATGTTCTCCTCAGACAACTGTCAGGAAGTTGGCTGTATTCAAAATGTTTTATTAATAGTTCTCTCAATAGAGAGTTATCCTGTTAAAGGTCTAGAAAACAAAGGTAGGAGGACATACCTACATTAAGACATTAAGGACAGGACTAGAAACAAGTCAGCAAGGCAAGTTGGAGAAATAGTATGAAAACACTGCATGAAACCTTATATTACAGGACCAAGCAGAAGGATGTGCATTTGCCAAGAGTGATTAACAGCACAAATAAGAGACGGAATACAAATAGAAACTCCATTGATCCAAAATTATAGAAAATCATGGACATAACACGAGCCAATGTTTTCCTGTGGTGTTGCAAAATGAAGGTAATCACCACAGCAACCCAGGATACTGTTTTCTGAACAAAACTCATGGTGTATGCTTATAATGAAGTGACATCCATACAGCACAACACTCAAACATGCATTTGAGCCAGTGTACAATGATCCATTTCCTATCATCATGTACTCTCACAGAGCAATTAAATAGAATTGCTGATGTTTTGTGAGAACAAACCTTGCTGGAAGGGACCGCAATAAAGGAAGGGCCTGCCTTTGCTAATGGTATTAATTCATTTCCCAGAAGCTGAAAGTGCTAAATGACCATCTGTAAATCTGCCTGACACATTTTAACAATCCCTTTTCTACAACTGGCCACTATTGAACCTTCCCTCTGGTGTTGCACATGAAGCCCGTGCAGCATCAATTGATTCAACACTTCCATAAAGCTTTTAGTGCAGGCACAAGAAAGCACAATATTCCTGCTATAGCTTGTGAGAGGCAACCTTGACTAGCCAACATTTCTGACTTTTAACTTAATTTTCTCTTATTCTAGCTATCTTCTGTCTCTGTCTGCTAGACAGAAAGGCCAAATAGCAGAAAAGCATCCTTCCTGCAGGAAATGAGAGGTCAATCTGGATACTCCACAAAATATTTGAGCTTTTGAATATATTTGTGCACGTTTCAGTCCTTGGGAGCTCCTGTAAATTAGCAAACAGACAGCTGAAATGAGCACTTTATCTTCTGCATCCACGGAATAAAAGCCACCAGCTCTTCTCCCAGGTTTGTAGGCTCCTTTTATCTCAACAGAGGCTGTGACCTTCGCAAGCAACAGATTTTAGGTTCCAGGCTACACATATAAACCCTTATTTATATGACATGATAAATCAAAAGCAAAAATAGCCTACAGGATTCCTTGCTACATTGCACGCTCTGAACAATCATTTACTTTCTAGGGGACCATTAATTAGTATTGATTTGTCTTCTTGCTCCAACAGTTCAGCGGCATACGGATGGGAGGCTGCCTGCCAGCTTGTGCAGCATCAGGAGCCTGTTATCCTGCAGCTTTTTGTACAAGTTGAAGAGGTCTGCAAGCAGAAGACAAACTACGTAATCTAAAGTTAAGGTGATCTTCAAATTGTCTGTTTTAAGAGGCTAGTGAATGAGGAAATAGATGAGAAAACACCACTGGGAACAAGAGACCTCTTTGGAACAAAAAAGGGAGGTAATAGAACCATGAGGATGAAATCTGAAGTCAGTGAAAAGGCTTATGCCCAGCCCAGTATTTCCAAGGAAGACATCCCAATGACTTTATACAGTGCACAGGTGCAAGGGCTACTATCTGGAAGTCGACACTGATGCAGTCTGGGTCTGCCAGGATGGTCTGTCAATAAAGACCATCACAAAGTCTGGATGCACAGTGAATGTGTGGTCACAACTCTGCCCACCCCCAAGGATAAGGAAACAGGGTCAAGACAGGAAAGTCTTGTATTTTTGTAAATAAATATAGTCTCAACAACCTTGAGACCATCATTTCTCCTCCTTCCTGGAGTTCTTCTCAAGTGCTATTCTAAGAGACCATGAAAGACCAACTATCTGTCTGGGATAACTGGTCTCACATGGTATCAGGTGTGTGATCATGCTGGGAGAAAAAGTGGCACATACGGTGGTAGCAGGCACCTCAGCAACGGAGACTCAGCCCTTGCTGACTGGCAATGAGGAGGTGAAACAACTCTTTAGTTTGGGGCAAAAAGGTACCACTCAGAATGCAGCTCAGACCAGGCCAGCAGGCTCCAGCACAGCAGGGTACTTCATGTTTGATTGAGCCAGATGGATTTTCAGTTCCCCTAATAGTGAAAACAGACGAACTCCAAAGCCCTCTGGCAGTACCCAAACCCCTGTGTGGATGTCCAGTCAATGCACAGCAGAATGCAGAGACTGTGGGAACAGAGAACTGGTGCCCACTGCTCACTGGGATTTTGCTGCTCACCAGCTATCTCCTAGTGTTGTTTGCCACCAAGAGAACATTGGTCTTGCATTCACTGTACTGGTTAAAAAGGAAGCTAACACCTAGTGCTGGTGTTAACCTGAGCTCTTGCTTATTGCTGGCACAGATCCTAGAGCAAAAGCCAGTTTTAAGTAGGAATGAGTTTAGCTTTGTACTAATTGCAGTGATCCATCCTTCCTCCAGACAGCCCCAGGATCAGCAGGCACCAAAAAGATGACCTATCAGTATCTCCTGTTGAGACAGCTATTAAAATTAGAAGATAAAGTTTCTTAGAAAGAATATAGCAACGTGGGACCAGCATTTTAGTCCTCCGGGTGAAATGGGAAGATTAAGAACCTCATTTTCTTCATGCCCTCCAAATCTTTATAATAAATTTTCATTTGTTCTCTTTAGTATTTATTTCCTTAACAGATCAGGAGGGTTTGTTGGGGTTTTTTTCTGTTTTAATAGTGTACTCTATCAGTATCAGTCTAATCACCCTGTTGCATATGTAGGTTCTACCTGACTTCATGTAATAGCATCTACTAATAACACAACCTTGTAAAACTTGTTGCTTAGCAAGCTACCTGTACAACACTCCCACCCAAGCCAGCCTGCAGCAATACTGCCAGGGTTTTACATGGGGTCTCTGAGTGCCCTATTTAAAGGTTCTCCCTGCTGGGCAGGTGCTGGAGGGCCAGCTGATGGTAGTGGGAGGACACCATCTTCATCAAGAGGATGAGTCCTCTTAGGAAATAGAATGTAATGTGTGCTGGGGTGTAAGGAAAACAGGGTTTGTTTCTTTGATGTAGAAAGGATTAGGGTGAAAACAGCAGACTAGTAGGTTCCAGGAAAACAAAGAATAACTTATGAAGATACTTTGGTGAGTAAGGATCTAGCTATTTTATTAAATGTATTAATACTGAATGTTGAAGGGAAGCTGACTTTAGTTTGCAGTAAAGAGATGGTACTTGATATACTGATTAACTCTGATTTAGAGTTTTGTTTCAGCTCTGGATTAAGATAGTAATTAGATATACTTACGCTCTGCTTCACGGTTTGTGTCTCATGGACTCCAAACTTGTATCTGCCTTAGCTGTTGGGAGGAGAGATCTTGGGCTCCTCCATTTATTAGGAACTGAACAATGTGCATGGATTTGAGTATTGCTGCACCCTGAGGCCTTCTGATGTTCTGTAGAAAAATATAAAATAAATTGAAAAAAGCAACTCAGGGATATGATAGATCAGGACACTAACAGGTTGGAAGTTCACTTGTATTCTATTTTCTTTCTACTAATATAGAGCAGGAGAAAGGAAAGGTAGAGACCCCCTGTAAAATTCCCGTTCTCCTGGTCTAAATCAGGACTACTGCTTATATGGATGGAGGTGGGACTAAGCTTGTCAGGTACCTGGGAACAGTCCAAAGTGTGACTGTAGCTGGTGGTCCTCCATGTAATCATTGAAGTGTAGCTTGTATTACTCCTCTTCTGTTCAGAAAGCTTGTCCAAATGTACTTCAGAAGAAGAAAGACATATTTAAAACCAGGCACATTACAGTGCGTAAGTGCTCTGAGTCATAGTCATTATATGTCCCTTTTAGACTTCTCTCTGCCTTTCAGATGTGACACAGCTTTCAGTGACAGCTTATCAACACTGTGGCTTATTCTGAACTAAATGAAACTATTGCTCTCTCTTTGATTCTCAAATGGTTAATTAGCACTGAATAGATATAAATATACGTGCAGGGTTGAGATTCAGTGGATAATAAATATACGTTGGATTCTTAACCATTAATAAAAGAAATTAGCATAGGTAAACTCTGCTGTATTTTGTTGTAAGTAATGTCTTCCTTGTGTTTCAGCAGTTACTGAAGCATGTCATAGTGTTTAAAAGTGGCAATATCAGCTAACAAGGATAGAATATGGTCGTGGATGGAGTGACACTCTTCAGTCATAAGATAGTATAGTAGCAATATGTTTATTGATATAAAACATCCATGTAACAAAGTTTGATAGTAAATGCAACAATGATTTAACAAGATTTGATGACAGGAGCACTCAATTATTTACTGCACAGAGGGCAGGGTCAGAAAAAGCTGTCAGGGAGACCCTGCTGTTGAGTCATGAGGCTCAGAAAGGACTCTCTTCTCAGAAAGGAGTCCAGATGTGGCTAGATCCAGACTTGGTCTTGGACTGAGTAAATAGTTTATGTCTAAAGGGTTATGTGTCTGCAGTCAATCCTTTATATCACTTAGCTAAGATTTTATTTTTAGCTTGCTATCAATCACTTATTCCTTGCTACAAGAGATTCTCCATGTCTCTGCCTCAAGGGGTAACCATGAGAGGTGTCCCTACTCAAGGGTTGATCCTCATGTACAGCCTGCTGCCTGCAGAAGAGCTCAATGGACCTGGGCTGTATGGTATTTATGGAGTAAGACTTTTGACTCATAGTCATGTTTGAATACCAACTACTGAAGTTAGGGTTTTTTCAAACTTGGCTTGAGAGGGACATTGACCAGCGCTGCGGTTGGAGTGGTGCACTTTGTTCAGATTAGCCCTTGGCTGTTGTGTTATCTGTCTCCCTTGAATTCATTTTGAGTCAGATGGAGCCATCATGACCCAGACACATACATTTCCACCACCACTGGTGGTTATCACTTGAGCAGAATTAGGGGAAATAATGGTCAGGCTGGGGAGGGGAAAACAACATCACAATTGTTTTCTAAAAGAGCACTGATTGCTGTCCCTTGGATTATCAGTGCTCTGGGGCTGCCTAAACCAAATGCAGAAGGCATAAATTCCAGGTTAGAAGAGCTGTAGTTTCACAGAAAACACCTCTAGCTTGGCAAAGATTAAACAGAGAATTTCTAAGCTCCCAACAGTCCTCTGTCATTCCTTTCAGGTTTAAAAATGTTTAGCTACTATAAGTGGGGCATTAACAAGAGTTTCTACTTATATGATTCATTGCTTTCTACCCTCTGGTAATGGTTTGACTGTCAAATTAAAATCGTGTAGAGAGACAACTAAGCTCATTTTGGAACTGTTATCTACAGTAGAAAATCATAGTACCTTGGTAAAATCTCTTGACTCCATCTAAGAAGAGACAATAGGAACACAGTTGTCACTGCTCAAAACCGTCTCAAAGAGCTTAGACTTTCTGCAATAACAAGTGAGATCAAACTGCAGGTCCATGTGTCAAATATCTCCAATCTAGAGCAATCTGTAGAGCTTGCTATTTTTACAACTACTTTTAAATAGGTGAATTGCAAAACTTAATGTAGCTCTATGTAACCTTTATCCATCTTCTTAAGTCTCAGTATTTGAATATGAATAGCTTCAGATTTAGAAAGCTGTTCTGACACTCTCCATTTAGCTTTTACTCACTTCCGCCAACAATTTTAAGACTATTTTTGTACCAGTCTGGCCTTCCCCAACCCACCTTCCACCCTCTTTTCAGATACCTCATGTTAGAACTGGAAATAAGAGTGCTTGGCTAATTATCACCATTTTCAGCATAGCTAGCACTGTAAATTAGGCTGTTTGTTGAACATCGCATTGCAGATTCAGCTTGTCCAGCTAATTCATTTTAGCATTAAAAATCCTGTGCATTTTCCTCTTGCCCTCAAATCTTCTGTGATTTTTTGATCACTCAGCAAACCCGTAGTGGTTTAGAAAGCTAGCAAATATTTCACTTGCGTACACCTTCTTCAGTGCTGTGCAAACACTAAAACAATATCTACCCATCATAAAAATGATCACCAGGAATCAAGGCATTTTAAGAACCACTTTTTTATTGTTGTCAATCCATTTCTGTAAAATGTTTTGGGGTTTGTGTTTTGCTTCATCATAAAATTCACGTGTATAGAAGAGAGATGTAGCCTAGGGCTGCTAGTTACTTTGCCACTTCACCACTTCAGCAAGTTTGCTGATGACACCAAGCTGTGTGGTTCGGGTGATACTCTGGAGGGAAGGTTTGCCATCCAGAGGGACCTAGAGAGGTGGGACAATGCAAACCTCATGAAGTTCAACAAGGCCAAGTGGAAGGTGCTATCCCTGGGTCAGGGCAATCCCAAGCACAAATACAGGCTGGGAGGAGACTGTATTGAGGGCAGCCCTGAGGAGAAGGACTTGGAGTGTTGGTTGATGAGAAGCTCAAGGTGACCTGGCACCTTTTCTTAAGATAGTTGGGGGGAGGAAGCAAATCTTTTCGGTAAATGATTGAAAGACAACTTCCCAATGCACAGTTGCCTTGAGCCAATAATTTAATGACTTCAGGGCCGATAAAAGCAATCTGGCTTTTATTCCCCAACTCTGAAGTTTGACCTGTGTTTTATGTCCTCGCTCTCTCCCTAGTCAGCAGCTTTTGCAGGTGGGTAGTGCCATTTTAAACTGTTTCATGGGAAAACATATTTCCTCATTTAGCATTAAAGGAAGAATGTTATGAACTATGAAAGCATGCAGACCTCGTCAAACCCTGTATACAACTTTTGGGGGCGAGAAGTGTTTGGAACAGTGCTTTCTGCAATGCATTAAAAATAAAGAGATCCATCTTTTTGTCACTACAGTAAAACACAGGCCTTCAAATGCTTCCCTGCACTTTCTTGGTGATGTTGTCTGAACTCTCTGCATTTTGTCTGTCCTCAGTCTGTGGCAGTTTTCCAAGCAAAAGTACTATCAAAACAATTTACAATTAGCTGTGACAACTGTGTATTGCATGGGTGCTACAAAGGCTTTTACAAATAAACCTTAATTTATACAACAGACATGAATAGATGTTTTAATGAAGAAGTGCTTCACAATGATAATATTATTGACTTGTTAAGATGAAACAGGATTGCCATATGCTATATCTAGTGCTTCAGATGGTTTCAAATTTATTTTTAACATTTTTAAGTGATGCATATTAACAAAAGATGTTGAATTTTTAAAAGGAGCCAATAATTGAGGGAGAAATCATTCCAAAGCTGGGTGTTGAAGCTTTGGTCATCTTAACGATTCAAAATGCTTTGTACATAGGGACTCAGAAAGTGATTTCTAATCAGTGATGTAGCTCCTACCTAACTCTTGTACATGTAATTTGGATTACTTTTATCTTGCTTCCCCCAGGGTTGCGTCCTCCCAGCTGCTGAGGGGTGGGTTGGTTGAACACTTACCTCAGGACCCCATTCCCAACCTTTCAATTATTTTTATTAAAAAACCCTATAAAAAAAAATGTATCTGCCCTCAACTTATCTGTCTCTGGACCATACACTGCTGGCTCTGCACACATGGACCTCACACTAACAGCCACATATACTCCTGGCTTGCCCCTGTTCAAACTCATTGCACAGGAGGGGGATCCCTCAGTGAGAGATGAGAGGAAAGATGCGATAAAGCCAATACACTGAACTGGCACACTGCTAGTGATGGACCACACTCACAAGAAGGTTTGAGTAACTCCTACATTTGTACAGAAACACAGCCTCTGGGTTATAGATTTAGCCTTTGGATGGTTATTGTTTTGTTGAAGTCCAAGTCTTCTACTTCCTTCTGGTTTTCTTTTTTGCCCTGATTCCACAAGTCCCAGCCAGGTTTGTTTTACAATACAATCCATTGCTTCACCATCCCAGTCCCAAATGCAGCTGTGACTGACAGCAACTTGTGTCAGTCCTGTCATGTTTTCACTAGAGCATTGGTGTGTCTTGTCATGGGTGTGATGGGGTAACTGAACACAAATCCCCATGGCTGAGAAGCTGTAGACAGGGTGACATCTTGTGCTGTCAGGCCTCACAGGATCACCAGCTGCCTCCAGCTGAGCACATCACTTTGTTGGTGATGTTGCTGGGGTGATTTTGAGCTGCATAAAAGTGATCCTTGGCACCACACACATCACCAGGATCTCACAGATCGCAGCACTAAAGCCCTTCCTGCTGCTGTGAAGTTTAGATGGGCTTTCCAACACGTTATCTGGAAACCCAGAACTGTGCTCAGCAGGAGAAGCAGATCTCGTTGCTACACTGGAAAGCAGCAAGCTTCTCTTTGCAGACCTGCTAGCTGCTGATGAAACATCTCCCGCGCCTAATGGAAATGTAGGAAATGTAGATGTAGGAATTAAAGCCATCATCTCCTTTCCTGTGTTCCCTGTAGAGGAAAAAAAGCCAAAACATAAGGAAATTACAACATAATGGTGACAATTATCATAAACAAGATACAAAGAACAGAGAGGCCAGTCAACTGCAAATAGATAGCAATGATCCCAAATTGATTTCCAACAGGCTGGAGACGCAAAGCAGGGAGCTCCTGAGTGTGCGCTTTATTATTTGTATCAATTACTAGCTTGATTAACTTAGTTTGATGAAGCAGGCTGTAGAAAAGGGAAATAAGCAACAACAGGCAAGAAAGTCAGTCCTATCAGCTTCTTGGCAAACAGAGTAGAATTTTAGCTCCCAAAGGGACATAACTCCCAAAGAGATATATTTGAGTTTTGTGCCCTTAAGCCATCACTTTTCGCCCTGCAGGGGAGCAGCCTGGCCATCTCATAATCAGTTCTGAACCATTTACACCATCTCCTGTGTAATCCTGGGTGGGCCCCTAAAAGAGAGAGCACTTTACATGTCTTTTCCTCCCTTGGGAAGCACCACAAAAACCCGCTAGCGTTCTTCTTGATTTCAGATAGCTGCTAAGATATCAACATCCTTGAGGCTGCTGCTTCTACTGACTACTTAATCAATGGTTCCAAAAGTCAGGGGGAGGGATGGGAGAGCAAGAAGCACAGAAACATACACAAAATTCGATTGAAATCAGCCTGGGGAAAGCCAGCCCCAACTGATTCTATCAGTACAGTGTAAGAATGTACCTAAAACCTACTCTTAAAACAGGAATCGAAAGGGAAGATCCCATCAATATGGGCAGAGTACCTTTGATGCATCTGCAGTGGCTCTCTGGGACTTTCAGTAGAGCAAACTCTTGTTGATGTGGAGGGAAATCGGGTACAAAGAACCAGAGATAGTGATGGGTTTGAGCCAGAATGGGGTCACTGTGTATGGGAAGGGATATTTACTTTGTGCGATCACAAAAACCAGTGCTCCAAGTGGCAGACAGGCGAGGTTTGCTCCCACCTGCAGCAGCTTTGCACAGCAAATAGGTTAGGTGCAGAGACTGTGTTAGGCACAATTGCTTATTTCTGCTTGTAGAAAGAAAGTTAAGGGAGAAAACGGTGATTTCCATTTTAGAAAGCCTCCCTGATTTGTGTAAACTTCCTATAAAGCAGAAATGTTTGCTTAGACCCTTGAGAACCTTTTCTCCATGGGAAGAAGGAGGAACGCAACTATTTTTCCTGAGAAAACAGAAAAGAAGTCGGTAGTGAGAGGAAAAGGCTGGAGGTAAAAGTCTGTATTCTATTTCTTCATGTAGAAGTGGCAAAGACAGCAGTTTCTTTACCAGCAGCACTTTGTTTCTATCTCTGCTGTCTTCTTATCTGGTGGGCAGATGGATAGACGCATTGTACAGTTCTGTCCAGTTTGTTGGGCTGGGTTTTTCCCCAGCTGCAGGTGCACCATTTTCAGCTTTTATCTGTACCCTGCATAATCTTAGACATCTAATTATAACTCACCGTTGGCACCTCGACAAGCAAGATTCGCTCAATTAAAACTGCACAGAGCATCTGTTGTTCATCTGGTAGGAAAAATACCTGCTTTTCCCAGTCTATCTATCAGCTGGGAAGCACTCGCTGAGCTCCTGTGAGCAATGGCCTTATGGCAAGATCTGCTTTTGCCCATCCCGGATAAACTGCCATTCCCCCCAAATGATACAAATACAGCTGTCCCAATGTTCTTCATCCAAGTGTAAGGAAAAATTATTTAAAGCAATGCATTGCACAAACAAGTTAGTCTTTAGCGCCTGCTCTAAGCTGTCATTATCAAGGTGGGGGAGAAACCAACTCTACCTGATCCCAGCTGAGGTTTGATTATCTATTGTTTTTCTTTGGCTGCCTGATTTCAAATCTAGTGACCTTTGTTTGCTATCATCTAATTTGTTTTTTAATTCCTGATCAAATACTGATCTACTTTATGTATTTCCTGAGTACATTGCCTTTTAATACCAATCCCATGTTTAACCATAGGGAGTAGCTTATGTTTGAGCAAGCATTTCTGCATCTATAAACATTGGAAATACAGTATTTGCTGGAACAATGCTCTATGAGTCCTTCCAAAAGCTATGCAGAATAGCATCCTGTGATTCCTGCTGTCTAAATCTGTGCTCTTCACTTTAAGTCATCTCATTCTCCTCCACCTCTCCACATCAGCTCCTTCACTATCTCTATTAATCTCCACATTTAAGATATTCAGAGGCTTCTGAGCTGTAGAAGCTTGGCCCCAGTGAAATCTCCTGGATGACTTTTATAACAAATGAGTGTGGTCCTATGCAGGTCTTCATTTCCAAAGCCAAGATTTACCGTGCTCTGATCACCCACTAGCTGGCTACTGCATTTAATAGCTACCTAAAAACACCACCACAGAGCATGCGTACGAACTCCACAGTGCATCCAGGAATGTTTAACAGACACTGTCCTTTAGGAACAGCCTGCGGAGCCATCAGAAATAGCTTGTATTTGCTGCTGTAAAATGCATAACGCCTGAGTCTCTACCTGCTGACAGTCTCTTGGTAAATATAAACAACTGGAATGAAATCCCCCTGGACAAGGAGCAGGTAGCATTCTGCCATACCTCAGCTCAGACATGTCCTGCTCCATCCTTACAGAGCAGCTCCCTGGGGGTGTGGGAGTCCTCGGATTCAAATGTAAGCAAGAAACAACTAAAACCCTTGCAGGGAAAGGTAACAGGTCCACCAAGTTTTGAACCAGGCTGCTTTATAAAATCAAAGCCTGCAATGATTTCTTACACTGTAATTAAAAAATACCCCACCAAAAATGCTGTCGTGATGAGCCCTGTTCCCCCGGAGAACCACAGCGGTTCCCCAGAGAGGGCTGGAGATGAGCAACCACATTTCACGTGATGGCTTTTAACATAATTATTTGCATAACTGGATGAAAGAAGCGCATCAATGTGCCTCTAAATCTTATTATTGTTTATTACTCTGGATATCAGAGAAAACAGCAATTACATTGAGCAGACACTCCTGGGGCTCGATTTGCAGGTGAGGATGAGCAAATGTGACTGCGTCTCAGTCCCCGCCAGCCTGTGGGACCCCCACTCCCTCTGCTTAAGGGACCTCCTTTGTGCACCATGCAGGGAAAGCCTGGAAAAATGGCCTTGCAGGACCTCTGGGATGGGTCAGGAGGGCTGCTGAGGAGAGGGAAGGAGCTTCAGGAGCCCCCAGCTGGGGAATGCAGATCATTTTGGTGTGCATCTGCCAAACCTAGTTCTGAGAACTAGGGGCAGGATTTGAGCTTTCTGCTGCACATACAAGTCCTGTCAGATTCAAGACATGTACAGGTTAAGCTAGCACTTAAACAAGGGTGCCTGCTGTGCTGGGCACTCTGAGGACCTGCCTGAGATGACAGACCTCAGCACTGCTGTAGCAGCAGCTCCAGGGGCTGCTGGTAGCAAGATGTTCCCAGTGCGTCCATCATTGTGGGAACAATATATAAACCAAACAGCCCTTCATTTCCATCTCAAGGAGAAAAGGAAGAAAATAGAGTTAAATCACCCTTGTTTGCTTTGTGCAGCTCTCTGCAGCAGCCATCTGCAGTCACTAACATTCAAGAGAACATTAATAAGCCAAACTGCAGGGCTGGCAAATGTGGGTAAAAACATGATGTGTAAGAAGGAAATGATCCCAGGCCTGCTGTGGTAACAGGAGTCTTCCCAGTTGTTCTGCTGGGCTTTGCATCACTCTGCATTATAGCACTGTCTGTATTTAGTGCATGAGGTTGTAAACATTATGGGTCACCTCGATGCTAATTAACCTTTACAAACTGACAAAATAACAGCTTGAAGTAACATAATTCCATAGAAGAAAAATCTCAGAAAATCGGGAGTTTATTATTTAAAGCTGCTTTTCGCAGTGTTGTTTCAGTGCTCTCTTGGTGTCCTACTCTCTGTCGCCTTCGAAAGAGCTGAAAAGCTTATAAAATTTGCTTGGTTTGTTTGAAGGGCATTTTTCCTTTTCAAAATCACCTTTTATTGCAGTGACTTCCTATATTGAGCTTGAAGAAAAACCAATTTCCTAAAATTCACCAAAAGCGAAACATGCTTTAATAGGTCATTCAAATGTTTAAATCAAGGTAAGCAATGCAGATAGGTACACTTAATCACAGAGTGAACGTTAGTAATGCCCACTTTGAAAGGACCCTCTTGATTCAGTGTCTCTGTAATCAGTTTCTAATATTTAGTTCCTCATTACTAGCAGCAGAACAGCTTGAAATCCCAAGGAATTTTGTGAAAAGGGATTTCAGATGTTTTCCCAACACTTTTCCCAGTGTGTTCATATGTAATCTGTGTATTTTTTAACCCAATTAAGCTTACTGAATGCTGATGAGCAAACTGATATTCACAGTTTCAAGCAGGAGAAACCATCCTCTCTTTCCTCTCCCCTCTTTTCTATTTGTATTGCCTCACAGCACATAAGTTTGGTATGTACAGTTGTGGTCAGAGACGCCCTTGCAGACCATGGCCAAAACTGCCCCTGGGTTGTGCTGCTTCCTGTGCTGATCGCAGCTCAGTATCAAGCAGTTCCTCATGCCATCCCAGATTCTGGCCGAACAGGCTGGAAGGAACCTCTTCAGCAATAATGTCTGCTTTCTGTTTCAGAACTTTGTTCCATATACTTATTTTTATCTCATATTTTCAGTTTTGAAAGGAAGAAACTAGAAACCATTAGGTTGATTATAGCTTTTAACTCCCTCATCTGATTGAAAGCCAAATCTCAAAGGAAATTGTTTCTTCCCAAAAGATTCCTTCAAAAGAGAGCATTTCCCACTCAGCTCCAGTTGACTGCTCTTTCTTTGACTAGCCACATAATGCTGGTACACAGCTCAATGTCAACAGCCTGTTCCACCTCTAAACAGACACCTTCAGATGGGCTCCTGAAGACAGTATCAAAGTCTTTGTCTCTGTAGATCAAAGTTGATGGCACCATTGCCACACATCAACATCAGCCCCCTAAGGAAGGAGTGGAAAGCATAGAATCATAGAATAGTTAGGGTTGGAAAGGACCTTAAGATCATCCAGTTCCAACCCTCCTGCCATGGGCAGGGACACCTCACACTAAACCATGCCACCCAAGGCTCTATCCAACTTGGCATCTCAGCACTGAGAAGGCTATGGTGGCATCCACTCCTCTGTCTGGGAATGCAGCTGACTTGCAGTAGGGACAGCAAATTAGGGTTGCACAAGACAATGGCAAAACCGCAGTTCAATGTCAGTAAAATGGTTGAATGTCTTAATGTCCCCTTATCTGGCTAATTTTCCACCACACATTATGTTTCCACTAGGTCCATCCTTGATGACAGCATCAGCAAATCCACCAAACAGGCTGTTGCATACTCTGCGTTGCAGTTACACCTCACAGAAATAACATCACTCTGGGTTTATTTCCCCTCTTACAATATGGCATCTCACCTTGCTACATGCTCTGCTGTAGGTTCATGAGACACAGAAGGTTTGGGATTGCATGATGATGCTGGGTTCAAAAAGCATAATGCACAGATTCCTGCCCAATGCGGTTGGCCATAATGGGCAGACGAGCAGCCCTGCTGCAAAAGCTGCTACCCCATCCACTCAGCCAGCAGCAAGGAGGAAATAGCAGTGAGGGAGGAAAAACCATGCAGGGCCATCACAGCACATCTCACCAAGGGCCACAGGAATGCAAATGAGCTAGTCGTCTTGTACAGAGGCACTCAGAGGCTGTGCAAGTGAGCTGATGCTGTCATCCTGCACACCCTCAGCAGCAGGGAGAGCACTGCACACTGGTGCTGCCAGCACAACTCAGCTGGCAGAGCGAGGCTCAGAGCAACTCCTACCAACCTGGTTTTGGGCTCTTCCACTAAACCATGTCACCCAAAGCTCTGCCCGACCTGGCCTTGAACACTTCCAGAGATGGAGCATTCACAACTTCCTTGGCAACCCATTCCAGCGCCTCACCACCCTCACAGTGAAGAATTTCTCCCTTATATCTAACCTAAATCTCCACTATTTAATTTTGAAGGGGATATTTTATGGGAAGGATTCCTGTAGCTTACGTAAGAATATCTTACAGTGCTTAATATCTCCTTGGCCTCTAACTCCAGTCAAAGTAAAGGCATTTTGGGGGCATAGCGTCTGTCTCTCCTCCAGTAGGAATGGAGGTACTGGAGAAGCTACACATGGGGCTTGCGTTGTTATAATTGAGCCCTGAAAAAGTATGTGAGGAATGAGGACTAATTAGAAATGGAAAAGACTTACAGTGTTACCATATGAAGGAAGTGCACTCCCACCAGCTCTCTTTTACAGCACCACACTGGCCATAATGCAGTTTGTAGTGGGTCCAATTTTCTTCTTCTTCCAGGCAAACATTTTCTTCAGCTCCCCCCTAAAGCTGTCATGGAGCCAGGCATACAGGAAGGCATTGGTACAAGCAGACATCATTGCAAACCAGTGGCACAGCAGCTGGATAAAGTTGAAATATTGCTTGTCAATCAAGCTGATGTCGATGTCCTTTATCATGTTGAAGATATGCAGAGGCAGCCAACAGACTCCAAAGGCTGCCACCACTAAGACTAGCAAGCGAAAAGTCTTTCTCCTCCTAGCTCGGTCCCATTCAGCTTGGCCCTGGGTGACATTGCCAGGGACTACACGGTTCTTCAGCTTGACAGAGATTCTCAGGTAGGACAGGGAGATGACAGCCAAAGGCAGTACATAGGTGATGATGAGAGTGCTGTAGGCATAAGCTAAGCGATCTCTTTTCATGTGGAACCAAAACTCCTCGCAGATAGAGAAGTCCAGTTCTGGGAACTCTGCGTGATAAGTGTGGACCAAGGCTGGGGCAGCCAAGGTACAGCTCAGCAACCAAATAGCAGCCAGGATATAAGCACAAATAGGGATTGTGAGCCTCCTGCGGAATGGGTACACCATGGCATAATACCTATCCACAGCTATGACAGTCAAAGTAAAGACAGACACAAACACAGTGACGGGTTGCATCAAGAAAACAAAGTAGCACATAAAACGCCCGTACACCCATCCTCTGGGCTCAAAGGCATAGGCAAGCGTCAGGGGCACGCAGGTTGCACACATAAGCATGTCTGAGAAAGCCAGATTGCCTACCAGAAAGTTGGTGACATTGTGCATCTTTTTTGTCTTGCAGATAACATAAATGAGAAGGTAGTTCCCAATGACACCAATAAAAACCACTAGCGAGTAGCAGGGGATGATGAGTGGCTTGAAGGACTGAACAAACTGGAGCCCTGAGAATAAACTGCTGGTGTTGCTGTGAATCGCAGAGAGGAAGCTTTGGGAGGTTAAATTGTCCGAATTCATCATTTCCCTCCTTTTGTCTTCTGCCGTCAGCTGAGTGAAGTAGTTGCCACTGCACTACTCCTGCACTCAATCACTGTGGGTAATGAATGGATTACTGGCTGTCCAGAGGTTACCACATGGATAGTAAACAAGCATCCGTAAAAAGAAAAGGTGAAGTTGTAATCCTCAAGAGGCAGCTTTCAGCAGTTCCTAAGGAAAATCAAATACAACCCATTTCCATTAAAGTCCTCCTGTATTTACTATTAAATCTAAGTTTTGACAGCATGCCACTTAAAAAACATGTAATTCAGTGAGTACTTACTGCTGTGGTTTTTTAATCCCATATAATTTTCCTGTGGATGTCAAGAATGTGCCCTAGACGTCTGTCTTCTGCAAATCCAGAAGCGTGTGTGTGTGTCAGGGAGAGAGAGAATATATGTGAGTGAGAAAGAGGGTGATGCGCATTTACAAGCTAAGTGGAGATCAGTGTTTTTAAACAGTCTTCACTTCTAGGTCGTGACAGATTTGTGTATAAGCTTTTATCCCTATTGGCTGCCCTGGGTATTACGTTGCTCTTTGCGTGTTTCTTACTGATAGTAATTAATTCTAGAATATCCTTTCAAATATTCCCTTCTTCCAGTGCACCTATAATTACCCCTCACAACTTAAAAATCAATTTACATTCATAAAGACGAGCTTGCACAGTATCTAATCCAAGATTTACTTTGCCACAGCTCTCAGAGTGCCCAGAAAAGCTACCTGTGAATTTGTTGCTATAATGGACTAAAATAGAATTTTAATAACATGTGAAGCCAAATAAATGTTTATGCCACTAGAGGGACTCAGCTACATACTTGTGAAAGAAGTTCGGATTAGAAATGTGCATTTAGCGTAGAGCACAAAGGATCTTATTTTATTTCAATTTATTTTCTAATGGTGGTTCAATGGTTGCTCACCCATTGTGACTATTTTCAGTGGGGTTTGCACAGTAAAAGTGCAAACTTTTTTACCTTAAAAGTAAACAAATGCAGTCATCTCTAAGGAAATAGTAGCACCCAAATAGCTTAGCTGTACGGGTTTGCCTGCTGTGAACTACAGCAACCTGTTTCTAATATTGCAGCTGCCCACAAACATTTGGCGTGTTTCTTCATTCCTGCAGTAGGTTTGTTAACCTTTTCTGTACTAGACAACAAGTGATAACCAGCACATAAAACACACTGTGCTTGTTCTGTTTTGGTCAGACATCAGAAAGGAAAAATTAGAATAAGTGCTTACAGAATATAAGCAGACATCCCCATCCAGCTCTTGCCTATTTCTCTAATTCTCCGTTAATTCTCTTCCATTCCAACCAATTCTGAAACCATCACTTCAGCTGGTGAAAAATAGTGAAGCTGCACGGCATCCATTTACATCAGTTAGGGAAACTAAAAAATAAATGGAACAGCCTAACCACTTCTGGATACCTCAGGTCAGAGAACATTGCTGGGTTTTGCAAGGCACTCAGCGGATTTAGATACAATTTCAATGGACAGTTTATGCCCAAATCTTTTAGGCTACTCTAAGGAAATATTAACTTACTATTTTCTATGAAGCTACCAGCAGAACCATTTCCTTCTTCTGTTTTCATGCAATTTGACATAAATCACGAGTTTAAATATATTTGATTTGTGTCTTAATCCTTTCCATAATCCTAAATCAGAAGCTAATCTTTTGTAGCCCATGTTCAGACCAGAGCCATTCTCCCACAATGGCTCATGATGGATCAGCATTTCAAACATCCTCAGTGCTGACTCCATGTCATTGCATATACGGTTAGACTATCGTATAGGGTGGAATACAGCTATAATTCCAGCCTGAGGGAAGAACAACCGTTCCTCAGAGTGCCATCCTCCACTTCATGGATGCAGTAACCTACCTATGACCTATACAAAAAATGGGATGTTATATTCCATGTCAAAATCCAATCTCATCTGTCTAAGCTGGATGGGACCCAGAGGAATATAGTACCTGTTTATCTCTGCATACCCAAATCCAGAATAGGAGAGGGACCTGAAGGTAGAGGTTGCAAAGAGGCGAGGAAAAGGGGGATTCCTACTGCTTTCATCACCCAGAGCACCCATACTATTTGGTGTCAAGCAGCATGCTACAAAAATAATTCCTAGAATCCACAAATGCAATTGTTTAACTTAATGTGGGATAAAAATACAGTCTTTATTTAATTTGGATTTAAATAAAGGCTTTGGATGTGGTCTCTATTGTAAGGCAGAAGATATCAAAAAATTAAAAGGGAGCATATGTAAATGGACTTCATACTGCCCACATCTCACTGGAAGAAGCCTCATGATAATGGCAGAGCACAGATAATAGTTGAATATCACATTTTAACTGAGTGATTTTTCTGTTTCATTCGCAAGAGCTGCAGAGTAGATCCAATAAATTTTGTCATTGTATTTCTATGAGAAAAAGGTTTATCCTTCTCTATATGAAAATAAAAATGAAACAAAATATCATCTAAAGTAGCCTTCAAGGTCACCTTAATTCTCAGGTCACAAAAACTGTAAGTAACCTTAAAGATTATTTTATTTCAAGCAGTACGGAGTGATCTTCCTGCATTTTCTCTTACCTTCAGCTGTATTGTCTTCACCTCTGAAACCAGTAACCAGTACAGCCTCTGTCTGAAGGCTCCCACCCTATTTCTGTTAGTGATTTTCTGTTTGTTTTGGCTTCAGGCAGAACATTTTTCAGTTCAACTGTACTCTACAGCCAAGACCTGGAAAGATAATATGTAATAAGGGCTTGAATAGAAAAAGTCTTTCAGCATTTTACCTCAAAGAAACCCTCTTTCCTCCTTTTAAAACTGCAAATAGTAATCTTGTTTAGAATTTCCTAGGCTGGGTGACAAAGTCCTTCCTGAACAGAGTACAAGTCTATTCACACACAGAGTTCTTTCATTAAAAGAGAAAAGATCACAGAAATTTCATTACTGTCATATTAGAATTGTTTTGACATTCCAGTGTTTAAGGGTATCACAAATAAGAATGCTGATTAGTGTCTAATTGAAACCCTGATGCTCCTTGACTCAATGGAGAATGTTATACTTAGAGCCAGATCAACACTTCTTCACAGAAACCTTTCACAGCTGACCTTTCATGATCTCTTACGCTAATCTGTCCAACTCTGTACAGACACTGTGAGCACAAACATTGTAAGGTGCTATGTGACTTTCAGGAAGTGGTAAACCTCCTAAAGCACTAACACCCTTCCTTACGTGCATGTCTAATCATCCCTGTAGTTCCTAACTAAACCAGCATGATCCAGGAATGAGATCTGATCCTAGCAGCTACACTTGCAAAGCACAACTGTCCTTCAGCTAGTGGGCCCTCCCTTCTGTTATTTAGTCTTTAGAGACCAAATATTTCCTTCTGTCATTGAAGTCTCACAGTCTCAGATGTTAGTTTTCTCTATTCTTGTTTATTTGATAGGTACCTTCTGTAAAACACAACTTCTTAGGCATCACACAACTTTCAAGTGTCTTTCACATTCCTCCAGGAAAGTTCTGAGCAGAGCACATCAGGTAGTTCTTGCAGAGCCTACAATAGATATAAACACTTTGCCTGTTTTGAATGAAGTAGAGCTGGGGGTTCCTTTAGCAAATTCTTCTTTTGACCAGTCAGGGAACAAGGCTGTGTATCACAATTCTAAGACAGAGCAGCCTGTCTCTCCTTCTCTCATTTAGTCATATAAATGCATCCTCTCTGCCACTGCTGTGGACTGAAACATCACAGTCTCCAAACTCTAAAAACCATGCTTACAGCTAAGGGTTTTGTTTGTCTCAGAGTTTTGGGTTGTTGTTGCTGCTTTTCTCAAATTTAAAGTACCAAATTTTGATAAATTAAAGATTCAGCTGATTCATTTAAGCTGAAGAGGAGCTCAACAACTTGAATGAAGAGGAGGCTTGAATTTAAATCAAAACATTGTTAAGGTTGCAGGTTAAATATAGAATAAGGGTTCAGTTCTTCCCTGTGTGCGCATAACTATTAGTCTGCTAAGCAAAAGTTAGATGAGAAGAGCAAGCTGGTTCCTTAGGTGACAAAGATCTTGAGCTAAACTAAAGATAACTGTAAAAAACTGAGGAAAATTACAAGTGGTTTCCTGGGAATGAAGGTGCTGGGTCACAATTACCACAACAAGGTAAAAGCCAAATGTAGAAGTGAATAAACTTATACTGTTGGGAGCTAGCTAATCTCTACTGCCAAATTCTGCAAGAACTGGCACATGGAACTGCTGGGTGAACAATAAGGACTTTTCCTATTTTTATGGCATGGCAACACAACTCTTGTGACTGAAAGAAAGCAAATGTGCCACCTGTCCTTAAGAACAGGAAGGGAGGGGATGTGATGAAAAAGTGCTGGTCCTTTAGTCTAACAGAAGTTTTACAGTAGGTTTTAGACCACATTTAAGGACAGAGGAAGGGGAGGGAAAGGAGAGAGGAGAGAGAATAGGATACCAAAGGAAGCTTTTGTAAAATTAACCTTCCATCTATGTGTTATTAAACTCATTTTTCTTAACACAGAACGTGTAGTAGCTCTTGTCCGTTTGGGTTTGTGTAACACATGTGATGTTGAGAAATACAAGAAACCATCATCTATACCAGAGCAAACATTCTAAGAGCTATGGTGCAGGAAAGAATAACAACATTTATGAAGGAATTGGACCAGAAGACACCAACTATTCATGCTCCTCAAGAACCTTGCTTGGGATTGACCAGCCTTGGTAGCTCTTTTCATTGTACTATGTTAGCATAAAAAACAGGACCATACCAACTGAATTTCATAGAACCACCAACTTTGGAACCAGAAACGATATAGAGGATGACTGCACAATTACACAGAGAAACTCTGAAAATCTGAAGGAGAATGGGAGGGACTTTGATACCATTATAAAGGAAAAACTTTTCATAAAAGACAAGATCGAGGTCAGCTGTTAATGAGCATTTTCAGTATGGCTTAGGATGGAGTAAATTCTGTTGCATGTCTATACAAAGGAGCAGGCAGTGCATTTGAAAGTACAGGGAAAAGAAAATCTAATACTTTGTGACAGATTCCAGGGTGAATTTGCTTCTACCTTGCTACAATCTCTGGACTATTTTCTTGCTCTAAGTGTCTATTCACCAGAGCAGAATTGCATTGTATTCTTTAAAAACACTGGGGTGGATGGTAAACTCCAGGTAAAGACCTATTTAAGCTAAGGAACAATACTAAGGAAAGAACAAATTTGCCATGAGCAAATTCAGAATGAAAGTAAAACACTTCTAAGTGAAGTAGGAGAGCAAAAAATTGCCCCTTGGAAGTAGTGGCTTTTGGAACAATCCCTATACACTTGCTTTTAACAGAAAGCTTGATCCATTTATCACATGCATGTGGTATGGTTCCTTGCATGAGGCTTGGGCTTCAGAAGGTTCCTTTCAGTCCTTCATCAATGCAGATTTAGCCTTTGGACTTCACTCTTATACAAAATAATTCCACTATCACCATTTTTGATAGTATTCCCATTGATAATAATCAAAAGATAGCATTAAAGTTCATATACATGTGCACCCACACACATGGGCACAGCTGAGACTGAGTCCTAAGATGTCTCTAGTGTTCTCTGTGGTTCTTCAATGGGAAGATTTGTACACTAATGCCTGTGCAAACCTACTAGAACAGTACTTGAATATTTGCCAGATGAACTTTCACTGTTGCTGATATTGGCACCTGCTCAGAGCAGCAGGTCTGCAAAGCAGGGAGAAAGGCAGGGTCAGCAGAAGGACTCTGTGAAAACATTTCGGCTCCAAGACACTGCAATCAGTACAATCACTGATGCGTCTTTCTCTGTTCTTGCCTTCCTGCAAGATTGCTACCCAGAGACTTGATACAAGCAGGCTTCATTCCTCCATACCCCCACCTTCTTAAGATTTCCATTGCCAGCCAAACCCACACAGAAATAAATGGCCAAAAAAGAAGCTGACTTGTTTGGAATTTTTTTATGTTAGGTTTTGATGTACAGCTTTGAGGATTTTTTCTGTTTAATTTCTAATCACAGGATAAGTAGGTTAAGTGCTGTGATGATTCAAGAGGTATTTGTGCTGAATTTGTTGATTGAGCATGTTAAAGCAGAATTTTGCTGAAAAATAGGGACTTGGTAATCAAGTCTGACCATCTCCCAGTTGTCTGGACAGATATCAGTAGACTTCAAAATTTGTATTACAGTTCCTCTGTAAAACCACCACTGAAGCAAAGCATTATCATGTTACTATAACAAACAGCTGCTCTCTTTAGAGCTACCAAAGGCAGGATGTGCAACACCAGGAAAAAAAAGTGGGGAAAAACCTTTAGAAATACCAGTCCAAGAAGTTTCCCTCTTCATCATCGTAAAGTGTGCTTTTTTTATATATATGTCGAAGTCATGGTTAACCTGGGAAAATATGTGTGAATTTCTTTGATCTAAAAGCTGAAAGGTTCCTCTTACAAGGAAGGATTAAAATGAAAATTTATGTAGGTAGATTTGCATATCCAGCAGATGCAACAATTCCTACCCCTCCAGAAAAACTGGCATTTCTCCTCTGCTCACAAGCCCTGAAGGGGTGTAGAGTGTAAAACCAATCCATGCCCCAAGCTAGAAGAGACTGTGGGAATAAGCTTCCAGAAACATCTGCAAATGGAATACTGTGAGCCCTGGAGACACTTAGTGTTAGAAATGTTGCCTGCAGATGTAAATAGCCAAAAGCCAGGGTCACCATATACCCTCAGGGTCCATCAAGCTGTTTAGTTCTCGTGTAGAAGAATGCTGCCAAAAAAACCTGACTGCTGACGCTTGAGTGTTTGCAGCAGTAGGGCAAAATGCTTCCTGGCCCATGACACTTCTCTACAGCAGTGGGGAGAAGCAGCACCCCTCTGCACTTGATGCTACTTCCTGGCCCATGACACTTCTCTACAGCAGTGGGGAGAAGCAGCACCCCTCTGCACTTGATGCTGCTGAGGTCTGAACACCTTCAAAGAGGGACGCACCATTACAGGTCTTCCTCCCTCCCACCCTGGAGGTGACGGGCGCGGCGCCTGCAGCACCACGGACAGCGCCCACCCTCCACCCCGCTGCAATAGAGTAGCGGCTCTACTCGAGGGTGGCCTTCTGTCCACCATGTGACAGGGCAGATCAGCACAGAGCACCCCGAAAGGCAAGGCAAGACTCTGAAAAGCCTCCTGCACTGGGGAGCCCTCACAACACACACACGTAGTGCACTTTACCCACAAAACCACTTGGTGTTTGGCCATGAAAAACAGGCAGGCCAGTGGTTATACTGAACCCTAAACCCAATGGGGATCTCTCCCCAAGAGCTAAAGAAGGAAAAAGCATTTCCTGCTTTCCGAATTATCTTAAAACTACTCTGGTGATAGGTACAGGGCAGAAGAGAGCAACAGCTAAATGATGTTTTGTAATGACCACCATAGTAAACTTGCCATAGTAAACTTGCTGTTTTCATGGAGCAGTAAGTTCAATTAATATTTATCAAACAGAAAGAAAAAAGACCCTCAGAGAACCAACATCATTCCAGCTGCTTATAAAGTAATAAAATCCAACTTCCATTTAATTAGCTATCTTACTAACAACAATCTGCCCTGGAGCTTTGAAGGCTTTTAATACTGAAGTTTTGTCTGGAGGACTGTCATCTAGTTTGATTATAGTTTGCATAATAACATTATGTAGAGATAAGAACACTATTTGGAAATGCATTGTTCCACTCTCTCATGCAAACTCATGTTTGAAAAAAAGAGGGGAAGAGAGATTGGATTTTAATGACCTGTATCATCAGTGAGGGTGGTGAGGCACTGGAATAGGTTGCCCAAGGAAGTTGTGAATGCTCCATCTCTGGCTTCTTCAAGGTCAGGTTGGACGGAGTCTTGGGTGACATGGTTTAATGTGTGGTGTCCCTGCCCATGGCAAGGGGGGTGGAACTAGATGATCTTAAGGTCCTTTCCAACTCTAACTATTCTATGAATCTATTCTATGTTTCTATCAGGAGAAAATAAAACCGACGTAACAGACATTCTAGTGAAGCCTTCTGTGTGTTTTCAGCACAGTTCCATTTAGAACAAGGAAGTGGTATTTAAAAAAAAAAAAGAAAATTAAAGATTTTCAGCGCATTTACAGCCAGGTTGGCTTATGGTTGTGTGCCTCTCCAAAAGTACAAATCTGCATTTCCTATCAGGACTATTCTTTCGCTCTGTGTGTTCATTGTAGCCATTTTAGCTGTGCTTCAGTACCTGGGTTTATACTCTTTCTTTGTCTCTGTTTCTCTTCCAGAGTAGAATTTGGAAGCATGGAATCATAGAATCATATAATAGGGTTAGAAAGGACCTTAAGATCACCTAGTTCCAACCCTCCTGCCATGGGCAGGGACACCTTACAATAAACCATGGCACCCAAGGCTCTGTCCAACCCGGCCTTGAACATTGCCAGAGGTGGAGCATTCACAACTTCCTTGGGCAACCCATTCCAGTGCCTCACCACCCTCACAGTAAAGAACTTCCTCCTTATATCCAATCTAAACTTCCCCTGTTTAAGTTTGAACCCGTTACCCCTTGTCCTGTCACTACAGTCCCTGATGAATAGTCCATCCCCAGCATCCTTGTAGGCCCCCTTCAGATACTGGAAGGCTGCTCTGAGGTCTCCACGCAGCCTTCTCTTCTCCAGGCTGAACAGCCCCAACTTTCTCAGCCTGTCTCCATACAGGAGGTGCTCCAGTCCCCTGATCATCCTCGTGGCCTCCTCTGGACTTGTTCCAACAGTTACATGTCCTTTTTATGTTGAGGACACCAGAACTGTACACAATACTCCAAGTGAGGTCTCACGAGAGCTCACTTTTTCACTGCTTCACAGTGTCATTACAGCAGCCATTAAAGGCATCTGTTGCTAGCTGAGAACATAACAGAAAAGGCTTAATGTAAAAGAAATTAGAGGTGAATGATCATGGTGTGATTAAACACGCACACCACTTCTGTTGTTTATTCTTTCATGTTATTTTAATATATGTAGCACTGGTTATAAATGGAAATATTCCTGACTTGAGATCCTCTTCTTGTGAATATTGATGTGTATTTTGCTGCAGATTTCAATGCTGCCCAGTTTCTTCCCTACCCTGTTAACATATTTGTCTTAGAATGCTTCTTTTTTTTTGCTTTTCTCCATCTTTTTAGCTTATACAAGAAATTTGAAACCATAAAGACCATCAGACTTCCTTTACTGAAACTCCTTCCAGCTCGGCTGTCTCAGCACTTCAATTTGAAAGTCTTCCACTGTTTAATAAATCCTACAAAGAAGGAATCCAGCCCCATCTGTAGAGTTTCTTGGCTCGTGTTTGTCAGTCCTATTATTCTCCATGGATACCTAATTGCTATTGGATTAAGAGTTTATTCTTCAAGTAGCTTTCCCCTAAAATTCTGCCTTAAGTGTTTTGTTCATTCTGTGACTGCATTTGTAATGGGAGAATTGTTTTTATGTATAGGCTTTGTCAAGTACATGAGCAGCAGCCAAAGTCACAGTTTAGCTCTAATTTTATGAATACTTGTTTTCAACTGACTGCACTGATTGAACTGTCATTGATTATAAGACTTAAACATGCCTTGTCTACAGTAAATATATATCCCAGAACTATACCCTACTTAGAATAAAATTAAAAAGCTCCATAGAAGTGAACTGATATATGTTATGTAGGACTCATTTCCTATTTTAACGTGACTGCTCTAGTGATACTCCAGGTGTTGACAGAGACTTGCAAAGAGCATTACCTACCTAACAGATAAGACCTGCCCAAATAGAAGACAATCATTGCGAACGTAACAAGCCAAGAAGCTCACAGCATTATATGCACAATACTGAACAATTCTTTCTGACACCAAGCAAAGATCACTGTCATCTCCACACCAGGGAGGATGAAGCTGAAGCTGGATAATTTTTACCCTGGAGCAGAACAGATATTTCTGGTAGAACTGGCAAGGGAATCTGGATCTGCTGATATCTTACTTATGCAAAGCACCTTTCCCTATTACTATATAGAGTGTCATCACCAACAGGAAGGCAAGGCAAGAATTTCTAATTAACCATTCTCCCCTTCCCCTGTTTCTTTTCCAACACTGTAAAGCCTCAATTCAAGGAGACAAAACCAAAATACACATCCCTAGGCAACACACTCCTCCAAAGCCTTTTCTGAAGATGCCTACACTACTGTACTTTCAAAAGAGCTGAACTTTATCCTACATCAGTAATAGTTCCTATTTTTGGCTCTAGTAGGAAAAAAAAAAGCATTTAAGCCTGGTTACACTTTTACTTTGCAAAGACATTATACAACATTCTGGTTAAGAAAATGAAGGAGAAAACAAACACCACTGAATTCTGACCTCACAATTAGTCTCTCTGAGTACTGCAATAGTCTTTGCAGTTATGAGCCCAAATCCCCTTCTTCTGAATAGCTTGGAGATAAGTGGTGCACCTCAAAAAAAAAGAACAGAAAACAATGTTGATAAGGAATGATTAAGTAAGCTGTAGATGGAGATGCTCAGAAGGAATTGAGTAGCTGTATTTATTTAAGCTATTCTTTTTTCTTTGTTGTTGCTCCCACTGAGAATTTTAGTTGAAAAATACCCATGACAGCTTCTAGAATATTCAGGAAAATGCACTATGAAATGATGATTCATAAAATTCTATTAAATCCTGATGTAACAGTAGCAGCTTGATGTGACATTGAATGAAGTGAAATACTTGGAGGAGCTGTGGAATGACGCTGTCATTAACATATAGTTTTCTATGCAAGGTTATAGGTCACCACCTTCAAAATAGAGCTAAAGGGCCATTCTGGTTTCACTCAGATCACAAGCCAGAAGAAATCAAGTCCGGTCCCTTTAGCTTCCCAGTCTCATTCCAGTTTAGACCAGCTTCCCATAGCCCACAAGGGACAGGGCTCCAATCTGAAAGAAGGCAACAAATATGAAACTTTGAGGTCTGAATAGAGAAATGATCTGATATGGGACCCCACAGCCTCAGCCTCCTTTTCAACCACCTGTATAAGCTTAGCCATGCTCCCAGGCAGAACAAAGATCTTATCTCTCCACAGGAGGATTGTCCTTCATACATTTAAACAGCTGGTATGGATCCACTTGGCTGGAGACCACCCTTGACAATGATAAGAGATTCCCACAGAGACACTCTGCACCACCGTGATCCAGAGGGACAGAAAGGTAGTGGACCAACACGTCAGCGGTTCCTGCAGTGTGCAGATCTCATTTTTCAGTATAGAGTTTGTAAAACCTCAACCTCTGTTCTAGTCTATAGTAAAAATTAAAATCTAAATCATTCCTAGGCTTCCTCTGAAGTACGTGTTACCCCATAAAGCAGCAGTGAAGTCAACAGCTCTAGAAATGTGTTTCAAGTCTCTTCGCTTGTATCCTTGGGAAAATGAAACTACCCTAAGTCTGGAGCCTGAATACCTGGGTCTATCCCCTGGTCAGTGACCATCTGCATCTAAGTTTCAATCTTCTTTTTTAACTCTGAAAACCCATCTTAGCCATCGGTACAATAAGATGTGATGATGAAAATACTGCCCCATTCTGGTTTTAAATACTCAAGACTATAATTCCCCTTCACATGACCTGTGCATCAAATCGACATAGCCCTGGGTTCACACCTCGCTTCATGTCAGAAAGTTTTAACAAATTGTGATGAAACCTCAATAGCTGAAAGCAAGACAAAGACATCTTTTCACCATCAAATTAGCTGGAGGGAAGAGCTGGAACTGCTTTCAGTCTGGAAAGAAGGGGAAATCATTAAAGGAAATCATCCCCTTTTCTTTCTCCAAGCAATTAGAAGCATCTGTATGTTCATTCCACTACAGTTAAGGGTGCAGATTAGCATTTCAGAGAGATTTGAGTTCAACCAGCAATACTTTGATGTCTTAACATGAATGATGCTAAAATTTCTAAAGCTCCCAATGTTATACAAGCTAAGAAGGGTACACATGTCATTTTCCAGTCACTCTTTTTAAATGACTATTCAGCAGAGACAAATCTACATTCAGAGAATTTTCCTTTTATGTCCAAGAGCATATTAAAAATAATATGTTCCCATTAAAAACAATATAGTGGTTACATAATGCCCAGCTACAACCCTGTGGGTCTGCACTGCCAGACTATGCAGCACATGCTGTCATAATGAAATCAAAATTGTACAAAAGGCTCATAAAAAACCTCTGGTATAGACAAGCTAAGTAAACCTTTTATTTATGACTCATTTTACCCAACAGGAAAAATAACCCCTCAAACATTTCTTCTGTGATTTACAAGGGTATAGCAAAATTTCAGGCACAAAGTCAGAAATAACTATAATATGTTTAAAAGAGACAATAAAAGAGAGAAATCTTACAGGCTTAGACTCACATACATAAAGCAGAACAACCTCTAGTGTGGGACCACCTCTGGTTAAGCTGGAAACAAATCTTTCCCACTATTAGTTCTCTGAGTACTATAGAAATCTGCATTTGACCTGAGGCAGAATGGAAATTATAAGATAAAATAATAGACCCTACAGACCTCATAAATAAAAGACTATGGGATGTCTAAATCATTCAATACAGCCCTCTCCATGATTGAAATTAACTCATATGGATAAGTGAAGCTGAATTTAGTTTTCCCAAGATCCTTTATGACTGTCTAATTCTCTTAATATACTTTTCAAGTCATTAGACAAAGTTCTGCCCATTTATTTACCAATAAATGGTAAACTCCAGCTCCAGCAAGGCTAGAATTGCCCTCTGTGAACCCAAGTCTGCCCTCATCATCCATACTAATCAATTACCTTAAAATAAAAATGCATGTCTCCGGAAAGAGAGTTTTGAGCAATGGCCACAGCTTTATATTTCTAGGCCACACATTGAAAGGAGCATCCTTTCCCCTGAAACAAAGTGCAATTGCCAAAGAAAATTACAATACTCTAGAGCTATGCATTGCAAGCCACTAACAGCTCTCACCATTTCTTAAAGACCTCTCCATTCAGGGAGGCCCAAAAGAGTGGACTCCGGGGTGTTATTCTTTCTGGACCAATTTCCAGGACACTTCAATGGCAACTAGCTGTATTGTTTTGCTCATAGAATCAGAAAAGCAAAACAAAATACATGGAGAAGGTACACAAACAGAGGACAAAAAAAGAAATTTCATCTGATTTATGCACACATGAATTTGGCATTTTATCCCCAACGCTTGCAGACGGCTTATTAAGAACCTGAATTCCTCAAATTTGGAAGTTTAATCTTCAGAACCCACTCTAAGGAGGAAAACGCTGCCCCTTAATCTGCAAATAAGGAACTAAACCATGAAGTAACTAAGCAAAATTATCAACAGGAGAAAGAAATAACAAAAGAGAGAGAGGTCTTAAACCCCTATTACTAACCTCTAGAATAACTTTGCTCCATAAATGAAAGCAGAACATGGAGGATGCTTGTTCAAAGAGCAATGGTTAAAAATACAAAGAATGACAGGGAAGGAAAACAATTTATTTTGCTGCATTAATTTTGCAAAAGAGCTAATGTCATGGTGTCATCTCACAACCGTGTATGGTTTTGTTCTTGACTTCTATAGCCCAGGGATTTTACCAAGACAATATTAAAATTATGTAGCTAGGGTACTCTATTGATTAATTCAATTTAAATTAAATGGCATCATGTGGTGTACCAACCTGATTGAATCTGAATGCACACACCTGAAAACAAATGGCAATCTGTAATTCCCTCTCAGCATTCATGTTTTATAATGAGAATTTCCTGCTGAAATAGATTCTCAATTAATACAGTGTGATAATCTGTGGCAGAGGTAGGTATTCACAAGGACTGAATTTAGCCTAGTGAGATATATCTCCCTGGGCTTCCTGAGGGGTCAGTCAAGCACCAGACTGAGAGGGTTGTTTAAAAGCAACTAAGTTCGTCTACTGAATAGTTGGATACCCAAATTTACCAGTACTTTATAAAATAATATAAACGATACCCAAGGAATCTATCATTGGCTTCACACTTTAGAAAACCTTCATCCCCATTTGTGAAAATCTGAGATTTTTCTGCTACTTCTGGTTTTGTGTTGTTCTGTTAAACTTAATTGATTTAAAGAGCAGATAACATGCATCAGGATTATATTCTCCAATGAACACCTGTTACTCCTTGCTTTGATTACTCAGATGCTCTTTAAATCACTTTTTACTGTATACTATGTAATTTCAACATCAAAAGGGCCTAGAAGGACAGATCTGAATAAGCAGATTAAAACAATTTAGTATAGCTACAGTGCTTGTCCGTACAAAATGCCCCATTACCAAGGGAGCAGTTTCCCTTTTGCCCCATTTCTCTCTGATGTTAATGCTGCTTGACTACAGTGAATCACAGTAGATGGTGTTTTCCATTATCAGGACAGCAAAAGTAGTCTATAATTCATAATAAAGCAATTTTTAAGCCATTCGAAATGCTTTTTGCACTTAGAGTTACTCTGTTTTCTGCTGTGTACAGCAGGAGTTGCCTCTATCCAGTCTAGCTGGTTAGTTGCTATATACAGACTTGCTTCACGTGACTGAAATTACATTCTGCTTGAATGCTGCAGAAGCAGCGAGGAAGAAACAAGATAGCAAAGAGACCACAGAAGCTGTGACTGGATAAAAAAACCTCCTTCATGTAGATGTGGCATAGAGGAGACAATCAAAAGCATTTGTCCATTTGTTAAAGGTGAAACAGAAACAAAGGGTCTGAGAGCCTAAAATGCAAAGACTGGAATATCTGCACATTTTTGTCATGGGAAAAGACACAGCTGTATGCATGAGGTTATCGAAGACAAAACATTATGCCCATAAACCTAAGAAAGAGGTCTAAATGGCTTAGTGGAAGTATACGTTTGGTGCAAAGGGGCAGGCAAAAGAAGCCACATAGATTTCCCTAGAGTTCACCACACCAACCTGACAGAGTCTTCCAAGTTGTGCAACAAGGCCACAACCTTGCTGCTTTACAGCCATCATCATCCTTGACAGCATAGCTGAAGTGGCATAAGTCAGCCACCATAAATGGCTGCAGCTTTGTGGCTCCCAAAGTGTAAATGTGTGTTAATTATCCAATTGGAGTGTCTAAAATTATTAAAGTGGAAGCACAAAATGATAACCGCAACCAAAGAAGGAATTATCCTACTGTAAGATTCATAAGTGGAGACTTATGCTGCTCATAGGATATTATTGCCACCACGCAGGGACAGTACAATCTGCACTGTTCCTGCACATGATGAGGCATTTGGAGTCTTCCTCTTAAGTCAACAGACTTCCGTCACTGACCAACACATGAACAATTTATGGTCTTCATTACCCCAAACATCTAATGAGTTGTTCCATAAAAAGCAGAATTACAAAATCCTGGTGTCATACAGATATATATCTTACATTTCTCATCCTACAGTACCTGTCACATCATCACATCCATTAAGACCATCCCATCTCATCGTTCTCAGCTGCCCATTATAAGAACCAATTAGTGAGGACTTGCCAGCACTGGAAAGAATTAAAGTTAACATTAGTGTTAGGGATAAAAAGAAGCTGGAGAACTAACACTGTTGCAGGACTCATTTGTTAACCAGATGTTTCTCAGGTTTTCTAATCCCTAAACAATATAATCTGTCACAGGAACCCCCTGCCACACACACACATGTACTGTGCTATCACAGCCGTTAAATTTTAAAAGTCAATAAAAGTTTGGTGTTGAAAGCTTGATCTTTCTGCCTAAAATTTTCATCCCTCATTATTTTATACAGCTGTTATCTACATATATACAGTTATCTACAAAATATCTAAATCTTTGAAAGGGGAACAAATAAAAGTAACTCAAAAAATAAGTTACATGGATCATTTTGGGTGGCAATGAGGCACACAATGTGTGAAAAAAGGTGTTTGAGAAGGAACATGAAGAATCATGAAGTTAATGGATTATATATTGTATAAATTATTATACATACACTAAATATAAAGCATGAATCATACATGCTTTTGATACATTCATAGTTTGAACTCGTGCCTCATTAAGAATGTGATTCAAGTGCGTGAATGAGACTTGAAAGGTTTTAATATGGAAGAAGAGAAATATTCCCATAAGTGCAGGTGAAAGGGGCAAATTATGACTACTGAATGAGGTGTGGCAAAGTATAAGTCAAGACCAACCAAATCTTCCTGTTCTTTGTCTTTGTAGTTGTGACTTTTTGAGTCGCAAGCTCATAGAATCATAGAATAGTTAGAGTTGGAAAGGACCTTAAGATCATCTAGTTCCAAACCTCCTGCCATGGGCAGGGACACCTCACACTAAACCATGGCACTCAAGGCCTCATCCAACCTGGCCTTGAATACCACCAGGGATGGAGCATTCACAACCTCCCTGGGCAACCCATTCCAGTGCCTCACCACCCTCACAGTAAAGAATTTCTTCCTTAGATCCAATCTAAACTTCCCCTGTTTAAGTTTGAACCCATTACCCCTTGTCCTATCACTACAGTCCCTAATGAAGAGTCCATCCCTAGCATCCTTATAGCCCCCCTTCAGATACTGGAAGGCTGCTCTGAGGTCTCCACGCAGCCTTCTCTTCTCCAGGCTGAACAGCCCCAACTTTCTCAGCCTGTCTCCATACGGGAGGTGCTCCAGTCCCCTGATCATCCTCGTGGCCCTCCTCTGGACTTGTTCCAACAGTTCCATGTCCTTTTTATGTTGAGGACACCAGAACTGCACACAATGCTCCAAGTGAGGTCTCACGAGAGCAGAGTAGAGGGGCGGGATCACCTCCTTTGACCTGCTGGTCACGCTCCTCTTGATGCAGACCAGGATACGGTTGCTTTCTGGGCTGCGAGCGCACACTGCAGCCGGCTCATGTTCATTTTCTCATTGACCAACACCCCCAAGTCCTTCTCCTTGGGCTGCTCTGAATCTCTTCACAAGCTCAGTTTGTGATTAATATAAATTGCCTAACAGAAGAATAGCAGCTCCAGTTTAACATATGTAATTGGGCAGCCTGTCTCTGGTAGTATCTCCTGGGAGAAGGAATGAGGGAGAAGAAACAGCATATAGTGATGCTTGCTATGTAATGGCCTTCCAGTAATCAACATTTTAGGCTCTTTTCAGCCAACGATTTAATCCAGAGAGACCTGTTCCATGGGGTTTTCTCTCCTAGATTTGTGCAACTGTTTTCTGATCTCCATCCACATCCAGAATAATCTCTGCCAACAAAGTGCCACATTTTAATTATCTAGCTTTGTTTTTTAAGCCTATTGCCTGATTGATAACTTTATGGGTTGTTTCCTAGTTTCTGTTTCCTCAAGTTCTACCACATCATTTGCTTGTTACACTGAACCCATGAAGCCATCAATCAGGCAGTAGGCTTAAAAAACCAAAGCTGCGCAATTAAAATGTGGCACTTTTTTGGCAGAGGTTGCATTTGAATGACTTCTTTAACCTACAGAGCAAGCAAAACCAAATAGGTATCCAAAACAGGATAATATCTAGCCTATGGTACCTGGAATTTCTGCAGAAGTATAAAAAAATACTGTTGGGATGTTGTCACTGAAAGTGATCACCATAGCAGATATTACATGAAACAGAGGTATCTTATTGCTAAATTCTGATAGGTTTTTGTTCTCCATCCCTGCCTCAGCAATTCTCTCCTGTCTTCATTAGTTAGTTAGTTCTGCCTGGAGCAGTAAGCTTGTGATGATTAAGAAAAAAACCCAGTAAATCAGTAACTCAAGAGACCCTCGGAAGCTTTGATCATTTGTTCACTCTTTTTAACCAACAAATCTTTCCTTCTTTCCCTTTGAAAACTCTTGCTATAAGTTTGCATAGGACTGTCTCAAACACTGTTGCTGAGGTCTTTTCAGGTGAACTTCTGGTAAACACCTTCAATCTCACGTTGCTATAGTGTTCTCCATAGGAGCTGGATGCCATGGAATAAACACATTAACCAGCTAGTCGGAGCTTCTCCAAGTTATTATCTGTAGAGAGATACCAAAGATGTGAATAAGTTCAGCAGTTTTGACTCATGATTTCACTCCCTCAACAGAAACCAGTAGAAGGCAGCCATGGAACCATGTTGAGCTGGACAGTTATAGTACAGCATTGCAGTAAGTCACCACAGGCTTCAGCAAAATCAACAGGGCTTACTTTTCCATAAAATGATCATGTCTCATTTGTCCTGCAGTAACTTCATTAACCCATAATTTAATAATTAAGAACATCTTGAATCCATTATTCATTTGAACAAGATCAGCAGTTTAATCTCAGATGAAAAGAAACTGAATATTTTTGAAAACTGATCTGGAAACAACTCTGATTCAGTTTGCAGAGTTAGTGCTGATAGACATAAGTACTGCTAGAAGGAAACACAAGATAGGTTTTAAAAAAATCATTCCTTCTCCAAGAAGGAAAGCACATCATTGGCCTTTTGTTCAAGTTCTGTCTACACAAGATTCACAGATTTCCCAGCAGAGCCTCTGATTTCAGCTTAGGCAATTTATTGGAATTTAAATGCATTTGTAATTTAAAACTATTCATAACAGCACGTAGATTATTTTATTTACTGGATGATTGGAAAGTTAATATTGCAGTAACTCATTTTCCAAGTTAAACTGTTTCTAGCATGATCATCGCACCGTAAGAGCCTGAATATAACTGTCTTAAAATACATGTTAGTGAAGTTCACAAACCAAGACAGAATTGTAGTCCTCAACTTCTCTGTTAAGGAGAATTAGTCTGTGATATTAGCTTATTAAAACATTAGATTGGGGCAAAATGAGGAGAGCAGTATTAGGAGTCAGGAATTCCTGAGCTGTTCTTATTCTACATTTGCTTGAGCCTCAAGGGTGCAAGCTTTATCTTAAACATAAAGAGTGCTTCATGCACTTACCCCTGCAGCTATTAATCACAGAATATTCTATTTTGAAGCATTGGAAGAACAAAGATTTATTAGGAATTTATTCTGAAGACATACAGGAGTGAAGTCTTTGCTTGAGAAGCTGGCATTCCAGATCCTCTGATAAACCTGCTAAAACAGTCATGTTCTGTCAAAAATGTGCCCCTTGAAAAAGGTTGTAAATTCTTGAATTCTGTACCTTTTAAGCTCCCTTTTCAGTTTATGTCCCCTCACAGCTCATGACAAGAACAGCCATAGAGCACCGGTGGCTGCACGACAAGTGTATGACTGACTTCCTTTAAAGTCTCCCAGCTCAGGGCACGGATTCAACTCTGCAGAAGCTGAAGAGACTTCTCTTCTTTTGCCTTTATGGACCTGCCCAGGTCCCAGTTTCCACATGCCTGTGCTAAGCTGAACAGCCAACAAGCTGTTATGGCAAGGCTGCTATTAGAGTTCAGGGGTTGATTTGCTTCAAAATGCAGAAGTCCTTTAAATAGCAGAGCCGGCTGATGTAGTTCCCAGTTTCTCTCCCTCCATCCTGCTGCTGACTGGTTTCGGCCCCTCACGTTTGTCACTGGAAGTGTTTGGGCAGCCGCCTGGTGAGCTGGATGATCTAGCTTAAAAATAGCACTGCAAAAAGCAAAATGATTAACAAGCAGGGCTGGTTCACAGGCTGTTCTCAAACCGCCCAGTCTCTGATGCACTAAAGCAGACCCAAGGGCTGGATGTGGACAGACTGTGACTCTGATACCACCCTTTGCACCTTCCTGATAATGGCACAAAACACACAAGCATCTGCAAAGCAGCACAAAGGGGTGCCCACGGGTCTGGTAAAAACCTCCAAACTCAAGTCCAGAAGATTGCACTAACAGCTCACTGATTCACAGGAAAAGCTTATTTGACTAGCTCATTTGCCTGGTTGCCCTGCAACGGCCTCATTTCAGGGTGTCAGTAAAGCAAGCCATTCACATATTTTTAACCTTTTCCCTGGACATATTCTATTGCTACCTAATAGATGCAGCTGATTTTCACTACATCCCACATACACACATATCTTTCAGTAAGTGGCAGCCAAATTCACGTGAGTCATCCTCAGAAATTATCCTTTCCTACAAAGCTCCAACGGGTACAAAGTTCCAGCCATCTCATAACAACCAACCGCACTGATTGAGTGCATCCTGTAAGTGGCATTGCTGGTTGCTTCAGTCTTACATGTGGCAATTAGTAATGATGGAGAAAGAGCCCTTTCTGCACAATTCCCAGCTGTGAAGTGAGTGACTCTGGCTCTTGGTTGAGCTTACTGACACACTGCTTATTTTCTGCTTCACACATGGGAACAGAGAAGGAGATGAGATCTGTGCTAAAAAACAGCTAAGTCTCAATGTGACCTCCAAGTTTTTCAGCAGAGATTCAGCGAAGCCGTGGCAATTATTCACTGCCTTGAAATCTGGTTCCATGTGGCTATTCACAGTATAGGTGAACAAATAAAGTCCTGTAACCTTCTTAAAGGAAGCAATCAGCATAATATAGGCAATACAGAACTGCCACATGTACAAGGGAACAAAGTACTGCCTGTCCATGAGACAGCTAAGAAAGATAAAATCCTTTTTTGTGTGTGTGTAACACACAATAGTTTCTAAGGCTCCTTTCTCCCCCTCTCCTCCAGCTCACCTGCATCCAGAAATAAGTGGACCTTTTAGGAAGGTTTTTCAGACCTTTTGTCAGATAACAAACCTTTCTTATTTCGTCAGGGCATTGACTAAGGCTGTACAGAACAGCAAGTGCTAGTTGCAATTGCAATGTGAATAACCAGCCATGTAGAATTACTTGCCTCCCACTGGTGCTGTGCTCAGCACCGACCAGACTCTGCACCCATCTTTATTCATGCAATAGGAGCCTTCACAAAGCTTGATGAGCCAGTTCTACAGCTTGTAGAGACTGTACAGAGCAAATGTCAAGGGCCACATAGCAGTGTTCCATAGAAAAAGCACTGCCTGGCAAGGTGGGAATCAGATTCACCAATATATTGCCCTGGACAACCAATAGAAATCCTTTAAAAGGTTGGATATGAAGATTCAATGATTACACTAGAAAATTTTGTTTGATGCTTTCCATAATAGCCTATCGCCACTTCTTCTTTTAAACCTGGCTGCTCTGTATAACAATTCGGTATAATGAGTATAATCAGGTATAAAAGGGATGTTCAGTTTTGCAAGAAGATGAGTATTTAAAGTGTCCTTGAATAAAACTAATACAAATAAATACAGAAATAAATAAAAAGAGAAAGTTGCACTGGAAATAACTTGCACTTTAAAAAATGTAATTGTATTGACTTGCATACAAATTAAGGAACATGGAGAACACTGAAGTGAAAACTACCCTTTCACCTGCGCAAATTATTGCAAAGTAGGTAGACATTGTTATTGTTATGCAAATGTAGGTCCAGTGCAATCATAAGGCCTGGGAGTATTTTCTAAGAAAGCTTGTTCATTCTAACACATTGTATCTGTGCTGTTCCAACAGCCTTTGAGTCAGCCTTTTCTAATCAGCCCCACATACTTTGTCTTGAACAGAAATATTTGTATTTATGAACGTTCACACACAAATACATCCTATATTTTTCATTAATTATAATTTTCTTCCTCATGAAGGAATCTGCTGAAGTTTATAAGCCTTTTTAAAGCATTTAATGTACTGGCACATGGCATTTGGGTTAAAAACCACAGTATACACAAAGCCGATGTACTGCAGACATCAAGCTTAAATATAGATGACATATCTGAGACAGTAAAAGGGGAAAGGCTTATTTGGTTGGTTTATAAAATTTGCAGATGTCACAATGTTAGCCCCACGTTAGCCCTGAGAGCAGCAACAGAGGTGCAACCAGAGAATGGAGCAACATATATCGCAGAGGGACAGAAAAAGTTATCCATGCTCCCATGCCAACAAGCCTTCCTGCAGCCTTGGCACTGCAGGGGCACAGATGGCCACAGGACCTCAATTACCACTTGTCAAACGTACAACTGCCTCGTGCACCAGGTTTAATCCTGTGATATAAAGAAGTAGTGCTTGGAGGAAGCTGAGAAAGAGTTGTCACACTGTCACCGTTAAGTAAGGCTGTATGTATGCATGAATACTACAGAGCAGCTACAGAGGATTATGGTGGTTTCTACCTACTAGAGTTCAAACATCAGTCTTGGGTATAAAAGCAGGGGGTTGTCATCCTGAAGGAAAGAAATCTTTGATGGCAAACGATCCAGCCTCATTAGCAGCAGAACCAAAGCCCAGTTTAGGGATTGCAGTCATGAGTCTTGTTGATGGATCAGGCACAGTCCTTAATGACAACATTTTTCCAGCCTTTTCCTCACCTTCTGCATGGCCCCATTGCTTAGGCCTAAAATGCCCCATTTGTTGAGATGCACAATCAGCATCCTAGGTAGCCTATCCTTCTCGGAGTGCCTGTCTCCCTCGATAGCCACTGAAACCCTGTTGCAGCAGGCTGTTGGCTGTGCCTGCATCACTCCTGCCACTTATAGCACCATGCCAGGGTCTGGGCATTTGCTTTGCTCTTTGCTCTTCCTCAGTTTCTCAATACCCTCTCGAAAGTGCCAGAAAAAAATCAAGTATTCTGGGGCTGCTTTTCCTAGGCTTCACTGTTCTCATGGAAGACCCAAGGGAGTTCAGTACGAGTTCATCCAAGAGGAGGTTAAAAGGTGAAGATGTTCCAATCCGTACAGACACAAAGAGAACATCTGATAATGGAAGGATTATTAATCTACCAAAGGCATAATGAAAGCCGGAGGCCAAAGTTGGACCTGGATAAATTCATGCTAAAAATAAGGCACAAAACATTAGCTATGAAGATAATTGGACATTAGAGCTATTTTCTGAGAATATGGATTCTCTGTTGCGTAAAATCTTTCTGAAGGTTTTCAGATTTAAGGGTTGATTGCCTTTCTAGAAGATATTCTACTGCTCATGTAGCAGTTACAAGCCTGAAGTAATGACTAAGATTGCATATGTTGTATATGCTATTTAAAGCCATTGGCAAAGATGTACGTGAACCACATGCTACATCCCTGGGTCACAGCGCAACTTCAGATCAAACTCGGAATAAATAGCTCTGTGATGACAAAGGCTCAGGAGTGAAATGAAATTACAGAGACAGCAGCTGAGTATTTCCTAAACAAAAGATTGGTACTAGAATGAGTATTGACACATTTAAAAGCTAGACAGAAACAATTCAAGAATATTGTGTGTATTCGTTGTACTAGCTAAAAGCATTCTTCAGTCCTCATGCTATTTTAATCAGGCAGTAACGCATAGAATTGGCATGCTTCTCTCATCAAATTGTCTCTTCTCTGTGTGCCTTTGCTTCTGCTCCATCTGTAATTCTTCTCAGCAAAAAGAGAGGTTGCCACACAGCAGAGGGACTATTCAGTTTTCATTTTAAGGTGAGGGGAGCAAGAATTCTAACTCCTTATGAGCTAAACAAGGGACCTGCTCCCATATCCATAAATAATTATGGAAATGCTCCTGCTGGTGGTGGCAGACTGTGTATCTGGCCCCTATTTATGTACAATTTTCTGCTAACAATGCAAAATAGAATCACAGAATAGTTAGGGCTGGAATGGACCTTAAGATCATCTAGTTCAACCTGGAGGAACAATGAAACCGATGTAGGTTGGGGTTAGAGTTTGGGGGTTTTGTTTGGTTTGGCACCAGTTGTTGAAAAAGCATAGGTTTTCCTATCTGCTGGATTTATTCATTCAACAGAGAGAGGAGAGTGGGAACTGCATCAAGCCTTCAAATGGATCCATAGTTATTCAAAAGCTCTATAAATGACATGTCCAATTTTTTATTATTATTACAAAAGCGGACTCTTGTAATATCAGTTTATCACATACCTTCACCAATCCCAGCAGCTGAATCTTTTGAAAGGGGTCCATTGCATAAGGAATACCTATTTCCAATGCGTTCTTCTGGTAGGTGTCAAAAACAGCTCCAGAGACCTAAACCCCTTTGAGCCCATAAAGCTGATTCTCTCAACTGCCTGCTCAAATCCCTTCCCCCCCCATCAGCCTTAATGAACAACTTGTCCCAGGGCTGCACCCTCCTCATGAACAAAGTTTTCTGACATCCAGCGTGCAACTTCCCAGCAGCAATTCGCAGCTGTGATCACACCGAGCTAAATCCAGAGTGGATTTAACTGTATGAGCCTCATCTAACTGCAATTTTCAGTATTCCGGCTTGAACAGACTTAAAATGCATAGAAGTTACCACTGTTAAAAGATAAAAGGGCATCAACAGGTAGGATTAGGATCCTTCATTAATGACGTAGTCCAGTTTATAGCCCTAGTACTCTCCTAATGGGATTTGAGCCCTTCTCAAATAAAGGTTTGCAACAGTGCTTTGTTAGATGGTCCCATGGAACAAAGGATTAAGGTGGAGCATCCTCTCCTTTTGCAATTTTCTTCATCCCTACAGTTTTTAAGTGTTTCGAAAGAAAGGACACCCATAACGTCAGAAAAGGGTACATGCGTGAAAATGGATCCAGAACCTGGATATGTTTAATTGGGCATCCTTGCTACATCACCTTTGAGTGCATCAAACTGTTTACTCTCACGGGTACACCTGCCCACTCTGTGCCTGGCAATCTCTACTCTTACAATGATGGCCATCAGGTATATTCTGTGTCCATCCATTTAGATAGATCTGCTGTACGTAAGGAGTAAATCATGCTTATATGGGAGTTAGCACACTGAGTTTAGTGCTCTGAGTTCACGTTCCTTGATTAAATTTCCCTAGTGCTGTCCTGCGTACAGAGCCAAAGCATCATTCAGATAATGACCCTGCTCCTCCAAGCAGCACTTCCTCCATCCTGATGATAACCAAAGCTCTAGGCCAGTCATGCAGGATGCAACCTGACAAAACCTCACCGACATCAGCAGAGCTGAGGTGAGAACCTCCTCTCTTGGATGCAGCTTCTGTGCCCACAGTTTAAAGGCTGTGCCCTCAGCTGCCACATGCTTCAGTGGTGAGCAGATTCCTCCTGACATGAACCCTCAGCTCAAATAGGTCATTACAAGTCTTTGAAGGGAACAACCAAACGACATGGGCCATGCCAAGTAAGAACAATAAATGCCACGTAACAACCTGCATGAACATTGGTCTTTTCATTCAACAAGCACAGTATATCCTGAAATTAAATAGATTAAAGGCTGAAATTAAATAGATATCAAGGCTGTGTCAAGGCAGCTGCTGCTGCTATTCTCAGAATCATGGTGGCCATGCCGCCCGGACCTCTACACACTACGCGATTACAGCAGTAGCTAGGCTATCTTGGGACTTCCCATGTGCAATGCAAAGTGGCACACACATATTACTTGCCCTCTAATTGCTGACTGATAGGTTTATTTCACAAAAGAGACTAAATCAAATTCTCATCCATGTCCATCTGACTTTGAAATGGCAGGGAATTGTGTGATCTTAGCAAAGGGTTTAGACTGCTAAAGCAGTAGAAACAGTTTGCTGACATTTTTCTCAAAAGTTTTGCCAAAAATCTCTTCTCTCACCCAAAGAGAAATCGCAGCACAGAAGTGTCTGTAGGCCATAAAAATTTCTATTCTGACCAAAAGAGGAAAGCCACACAAATCTGAAATATTCCACCAGGATATCACACCACGTTACTCTCTGACAGTTTAAATCTAGGAAGCAGGACTTGAAGGGAAATCCTAAGGCACTGTCTCCAGCTAACAGAGCCTGTATTATCTGATCCCTTTAATAAAGAGATTCAGCTAAACATTAAACACATTTACGTTTTCTGTCTACATACCTCCTCCTTCCTTTGGCTTGGTCCAAATCCATCCGCTGCAACAAAAACCTCTTCAACTCGCAATAAAATAAAGCCTAGTGATGGCTTAGTGGTAACATGGTCTTGTCCTCCAGCAGCAGGAAGGGCTCAGCAATGAGACCTGAAATAATGGGTATAATTTGGTAGCTTCTGTGTGTCCTGGCCTTACAAGAGTCAAACAATGGAAGCCACAGTGGCACTAGGTGAACATGGTACACAAGAGCGGACTGGCTTACTGGTTGTGCCCCTGTTCCTCTTCCAGTCCTCAAACCCATTCATTTTCTATTCTGATCACAGAGTTACAGGGAAACTCAGTCCAAACCAAGTCTGTCTTGCGCAGAATCCCATTCACAATGGCAAATAGTCAGTGTTCAAAGGATGGTTCTAATGATTTTATAACAAAGCAGACTTTAATGATTTTATAACAAAGAATATATTGAATGTGGGAAGAGAGTGATTTTGTCAGTATTTGGCTATCATGAAAAGATCAAAGGAAAAGTGAAAATCTTTCACTGTTTCAATTGCAATTCAGTTCCATAACACATTTGCAAAGAGGCACCTGGGTCCATCCCATCACCTGGATTTCTAATCTGTCTGACAATTACAAAATAAACCCCCCAGGCAATTTAAAAGCTGGCTAGAATATCCTGATGTTTTCCAAGACTGTGACAGAAAGAAGTGTAATGGAGAAGCTGTTCATCAGCAGAATGTTAACAGCTGGACGCATTTTGCTTTTGAATGCATATCAGTTCTACTGTCCTTTGTCTGATAGACTGCAAAGAGTAAACAAAGGTTCTTTTCAAATGTGCTTGTTTCCACTGGCAACCAATGGAACAAAAGGACAACCAGACTTAATCAATTGATTTCAATGTGCTATATTCAAATAGATTTTCTTTAAGTGATTCAAGAGACAAAAAGAGAGAGAGAAAAGTCAAGCAATAAAATGTAATGGTTCTCATTAACTGCTATGAGTTGGCTGTTTCACAGTTTGATTTTGGCCAGAACTGTAATTTTTTCACATTTTCATCAGATGAGGTCTTATTTCCAGTCAAAGCCACAAAAAAAATCTAGACTCCAATCCTTTTGTTTGGATGCTGATTTCAGATTAGGCCCGTTTTAACTTAATTTGCCCTGTGTCTGCAAATAGCCAAAATAACTTTTTCTGTCTAAAATGCCATCTGCATTTCTGTCATGGTTTAAGCCAGTCGGCAAGTCAGTCACACTGTTTCTACTCTCTCCCCCCCAGCCCCCCGGACGGATGGGGAAGAGAATCAAAAAAATGTAACTCCCACGGGTTGAGATAAGAACAGTTTAGTAACTAAGGTATAACACAAATCACTGCTGCTGCCACCAATAATAATAAAAATAAGAGAAATAACAAGGGGAGAGAACATGATATCACCCCCCGAAAACAAGCCCAACCGAGCAGAGAGCGTGCCCCTCCGGGTAACTCCCAGTTACATCCCAGGCATGACGTGCTATGGTATGGAATACCCCTTTGGCTAGTTTGGGTCAGGTGTCCTGTCCTTGCTTCCTCCCGGCTTCCCCTCCTCCCTTGCAGAGCATGAGACTCACAAAGTCCTTGGTCAGGGTAAACATTCTGACCAGCAACTGAAAGCATCGGCTTTATCAGTATTATCCCCAGACCAAAAGTCAAAACACAGCGCTGCATCAGCTACTAAGAAGGAGAAAAAGTGACTGCTGCTGCTGAACCCAGGACAATTTCTCTTTAATAAATCTTGATACATGAATCATCTGCATTTTTACGCTATTGCCAAAAAGACATAAAAACCTTATACCCAAATTGGAAATGCTACGAGGCTAGATGACATTTGCAAAGAACGCCTTCTCAAAATAGTTTTCCACCTAACCTTTAATAAGTTTATTTTCCATGTATTTATTACTGGCAATATAAGAACATTGTGTCCTGGAATAAAATATTCACAGAATTTCTATGTCTTTGTTGTCTAGAATGCCTGCTTCAAAGAACCATTTGGAGGCTTTTAAACTGTTCACTGTGTCATTCCTGCCAAGTAGTCCTTTTGCTGGGTGCTCTGTCCTTTTTTTGTGGTGTATTAGTACACACTGGGAAAGGCTCGCTTTGGAATCTAAATAGTTTTCTCGAATGCATTGAAGAATGTGTTTATTAATATATGTATTTCTGCATATCGCTAATAGTGTGATTGCAAGTGGCTTGAAGCAGCACCACAGAACACATCCAGCTCACAGACCTTACATTCCTCATAGAATCACGGAATAGTTAAGGTTGGAAAGGACCTTAAGATCATGTTTGATTTACTTTTTAATAGGTCTAAATGTTTGTGTATCCTGTTCAGACTCTTCAACTTCTAGTTCAGCATGTCTGGGGCAGCTCCTGACTCATACAGCCAGCATGTTATCAAGTCTTTTATTCTCTCCTCCATGCTGTTTTCCTCTTCATATTTTCTCATCTATTTTCCCATCAAGTATAAACTCTCATGTTCTTTGTGAATTTTGGTTATTTGTTACCAAATGGGCACAATGTGTAGTGGTGTTTCTCTTTGAAGGAGCTGGAACATGCCCTTGTGCCCTGACATTGCAGTACAGCAAAACTGTGCTTCTAAAACCCTCTGTCTTCTGTGAGTGGCTATTGTCCTAGGGTTATTATACCCCATTCCTGGTCAGTGCCCAGTACATTTCTTACCAGGAACATGGGTAGAAAGAAAGATTCTTGCACTTATTTCCTGTGTTTTACTTGCTCCTGCTCTTTTCCTCAATCTTTTCTTTTGCTTTCTTCCACGATTCTTTTTAAGCTGGTTCAAAGATTCACATTTCTTGTTTAGTCTAACAGTATATTCTTTTATATATCTCAAGGGAAAGAACAGAAAGCAAACAAAAGTAGAAAACACCTGCTTTTTGATGAGAGAAAAGCTTGTATGATGTTTTCCAAGCCACCACCTTGTGATGAGATATCACTACCTGAGAATCTGACATGATAACCCAAAGTGAGAATAGGATGTACATAGCCAACCCGCTGTATCCTCAGAGCCTGTAAACCAGTTCCTATTGAAACAGGTCTGTTGTTTCAAGTGTTTGCCACTCTTCATACCCTTTTCTCAGGAGTTACATGACTCTTCACATTTAATGAGGAGGTTGAAAAGTTGGTAAACAAGTTGAGGAAGGTATGAGATAACAAGGAAAAGGTCAGAGTGAACAAAGATTGCACTGCATAAAGGACAGACATAAAGACAACCTTCGTGATTTACCCAGAAAAACAACAAACTCCTCTATATTTCTGAGTCCTTAGGACAGACAGTAACTCTCTGCTGGACTGAAGGTGAGAGGTGATACTGGTGCACACGAAAAACAGGTCAGGGAAACATTAATTATACCACAAAGTACTGGTAAAAACATCCTTGAAAACATTCGTTGCTGGTAAGAAAGCAAGAACAGGAGATCAAAGTTCAAACAGGATCTTAATTAGATGCTTTGCTTACTGTGCTCTGTCAGACACATGCTGTAAAGATGGTTCATCTGCATCCATTATCCATACAGCACTTAACCTCCTCTAGCATGTTAAGAAGCTGACCTGACAACGTGTAACAGTGCAGAGGCGTTCAGGATGCTGTCGTTGCCTTTCCCCATACAGGGCACAAACAGACTGTTCCCAGGCAGAGGTCACCTGTCATTTGGAGACAGGATGCTTTTTTTCTTTGTTTTGGGTCATGCCAAAGAGTATCTCTCAAGGTCAGTGCAGTTTGCCACCCAGCAAACAAGCCCCAAGATGAAAATATGCGTTAAACCCAGATCTCAAGAGACGGGACCGAGAAGTGCAGGTCCACAGGACTGGCAGTATGCTGCTGCAGCAATAAAGTTTCAGGCTATTCCTGCTTTCTTCTCCCATATTTAGTAATATTTCACTGTGAGAAGAAAGGACTGCTATTCATTTTACATGATTAAACAACTCATCAATAAGAAGCAACTGAAATTCATTCAATACTTGACTACAGATCAGATAAAAAGCATTGTCCTGAGTCTGTCATAATGAACAAAATTATAAGATAAAACTAGATGTCTAGGGCCATATAAAATCACAATAGTTTTTCTACTTTTACTCTTTTTCAGTCTCATTAAAACAGAAATTACAAATGTTTTTATTATCCTGTCTTCAGCTGACAAACAACGTGACAGTGAACAGTAAAGTCCTTTGTTAAACAAAATTCATACATCTGTAAGAATACAAATGTAAAAGGGAAGCAAAGATAACTTTTGGGAGAAGGTTGATTATTTTATACAATGTAAGACTTTTTAGAGTAAGTCCAGAGGAGGCCACAAGGATGATCAGGGACTGGAGCACCTCCAGTATGGAGAGAGGCTGAGAAAGTTGGGGCTGTTCAGCCTGGAGAAGAGAAGGCTGCGTGGAGACCTCATAGCAGCCTTCCAGTATCTGAAGGGAGTCTATAAGGATGCTGGGGAGGGACTCTTCATTAGGGACTGTAGTGACAGGACAAGGGGTGATGGGTTCAAACTGAAACAGGGGAAATTCAGGTTGGATCTAAGGAAGAAATTCTTTACTGAGAGGGTGGTGAGGCACTGGCACAGGTTGCCCAAAGAAGTGGTAAATGCTCCACCCTTGGCGGTGTTCAAGGCCAGGCTGGACAGAGCCTTGGGCAACATGGTCTAATGTGAGGTGTCCCTGCCCATAGCAGGGGGTTGGAACTGGATGATCTTAAGGTCCTTTCCAACCGAAACCATTCTATGATTCTATGATAAGCCCCAAAACGTTGTCAGAGTCACTAAGCTGAGATTTAGCAGGTCAGGAGACCAATTTCCAATGTATTTTCTGACTTGGATTTTGGAAAAATTTCCAACTATGTACCAGATTTGCTGTTCTTCTCATGTGTTGTCCTTCAACCATTCCTTTTGCTGAATCGACTGGGCAAGAGTTTGTCAAGGACATGATGTTAATGTGGCTTTTGAATGCACATTTACCAAATAGATATCTTATCAATCTAATAGCTGCTCAGATTTTTGGTGTAACAGTGAATGGGGCATTTTTTTATGTAAATATTTATGACTTGATGAGTCTAAATACCATATTGGATAGGGGACCACCTACTGGCTTGGAGATGAACTGTGTGAGCAGAGAAGGTTAGGGATTTTCTATCTCAAACTTCAGGACCATTGCTATACAAATGCTGTTGATCATCTCAACACTGTACAACTCATTTCCACTAGACAGAGCATACTGAGAGAGAAATATGCCATTGAATATTTTTGAGGTATAATAATTTAGCTCCAACTGTTTTCATTATCCCCTGATGGGGATAAAAAAAAAACCCAAACACAGTCAATTCTGAACATCATAAAAGGCATTCTTCTGGTTCATGTCAATGACTTTTAAAATGTCTTGCAATGGTGTATAGGAACATTTAAAAAAACCCCTGCTTTTGTATGTGAAGAGCCAAATATTGTGTGACATTGCACTGAATTTCTGTAATTAATTACATGCTGCCAAATTCAGCTGTATAACCTGTGGTTTTCCTGAAATGCTAGCAGTTGTTTCAGCTATTCAGTATGCTTCTGCCTCAAAGCCCATTAAAATGGATCACAATCTCTTTATTGTCTTCAAGTGGTATTAAACCAGATCCTCAATGGGGGGGGGACATTACAGCAAAAAAAATTAAGACCAAGATTCTATTCTTATTCAGAATAGTGATTTTGCACACATTCATAAAAGTTAAGGGCAGGAAAATCATGTCCATTGGACTTTAAGATCTGATCGCTGAGTACTAGGAGCGCAAAATTAATTTTAGAATTCCAGATATTACATAGAATATTCAATTTTCCTTAGGTACATCAGCCGACCCCCCCCGCAATGGGCAGGGACATCTTCAGATCAGGTTGCTCAAAGCACCATCCAACCTGGCCATGAATATTTCCAGAGATGGGGCATCTAAAGCCTCTCTGGGCAACCTGTGCCAGTGTTTCACTACCCTCACAGTAAAACACTTTTTTCCTATATCTAGTCTGAATATACCCTCCTTTAGTTTAAAACCATTACACCTTGTCCTGTTGCTACAAGCCTTACTGAAAAGTCTGTGCCTATCTTTCTCATAAGCCGCTTTTAATGAACATCATACTGAATATCTCATTAATTTTGTAACCAAGATTTACAAAGCACTTGACAGATACAGTTCTTCCACAGAAACTTCTGCGTGTAGATTCAACAGAACTTTCTCTAAGTCTGTATTAATCCAATCCAGACCTGAACTGCTCCATGACCTCTTAGTAAATGCCTTCCTCAAGAAGGAAATGTTGAAAAGCTGTGATGGGGCCAGGACCTAAAGGAGTTAATTCAGGAGTTATATTAGTTTGACTTGAAAAGTTCCTAGATTTGGACATAAATCATTAATATAATCTATATAGCAGTTTATTCAATGGTCATTAGAGTTTACATTGAAATATCAGTTTGGCACTGACAATTATTTTGACTTATTTTGACTGGATATTCCCTCTTCTGCTTCAGATCCACTACACACTCGCAGTCATAGGATCATAGAATCATAGAATAGTTAGGGTTGGAAAGGACCTGAAGATCATCCAGTTCCAACCCACCTGCCATGGGCAGGGACACCTCACACTAAACCATGGCATCCAAGGCCTCATCCAACATGGCCTTGAACACCGCCAGGGATGAAGCATTCACAGCTTCCTTGGGCAACCCATTCCAGTGCCTCACCACCCTCTCAGTAAAGAATTTCTTCCTTAGATCCAATCTAAACTTCCCCTGTTTAAGTTTGAACCCGTTACCCCTTGTCCTGTCACTACAGTCCCTGATGAAGAGTCCATCCCCAGCATCCTTGTAGGCCCCCTTCAGATACTGGAAGGCTGCTCTGAGGTCTCCACGCAGCCTTCTCTTCTCCAGGCTGAACAACCCCAACTTTCTCAGCCTCTCTCCATACGTGAGGTGCTCCAGTCCCCGATCATCCTCGTGGCCCTCCTCTGGACTTGTTCCAACAGTTCCATGTCCTTTTTATGTTGAGGACACCAGAACTGCACACAATGCTCCAAGTGAGGTCTCCCGAGAGCAGAGTAGAGGGGCAGGATCACCTCCTTCGACCTGCTGGTCACGCTCCTCTTGATGCAGCCCAGGATACGGTTGCTTTCTGGGCTGCGAGCGCACACTGCAGCCAGCTCATGTTCATTTTCTCATCGACCAACACCCCCAAGTCCTTCTCCTTGGGCTGCTCTGAATCTCTTCTCTGCCCAACCTGTAGCTGTGCCTGGGATTGCTCTGACCCAGGTGTAGAACCTTGCACTTGTCATGGTTAAATCACTCCCAAGAAATGACAAGACACACCAACAGAATTTTATGCCATCTTCACCAGCACCGACCAGAAACACCCAACCAGTCAGACTGAAAGAAATAAAAACCTTCTTGACTGATATTTGCCTTCATATCAGAAAATATAAATGAGTCAGCAAGTGGCAGAGGAGGTGAAACTGGATGATCAAGGTCCATTCCGACCCAACTATTCTATGACTCTATCAGGCATACAAATGCCAATAACAATAAACACACCTTTTCCAAATCACATGGGGACGTAGCTAAAGCAATAAACATGCTCTGCATTGCAATTCTCCTAAAAAGAGTGGTGTTTGAATCACAAATCATGACATGGTCTGCATGAGTATATCAGGCCATACAACAGGAGGAGACCCTGAGCCTTTACTGCTCCAACTACCCAAGACACTGCACACCTGGGGGTGCTGCAAGCAAGCAAGCAATGTACATTGCCTTTGTTCCTCTGAGAAAGTGAACACCAAACAGCCAAGATCTGGATCCTTTTCTCTCCTAACCTCCTAAACTCTGAGTAAGCCAGTGTGGGAATGCAGAGTAGATGGTCCCAGCTGGCCATAGGGAAGGAAACTGATGCAGAGCATACTTTTCTCCCACTTGTAGGTAGTGGTCTGGTGTATCTGTGAGCAAAAGGCCTTCCTGCCTCCATCTGAATAATGGTTTTTATGCATCATTTTTTCCTCTTGGCCATGTGAAAGAGCCAGAAGAGCCATGGTGGGGGGCTATAACTGCCCATTGAACAACACTGAAGAGCAGGAAGTGTTACTCCTTCAGCTCATTTCCCAGGTATGTGCAAAATGAAATTACCTGTCTGGTAAAAGAGAATTTCCTACTTTTACACCAGGACTATCAGGCACTAGAAGAAAATAATTTGTTTCTAAAGACTGCAGATAACTTCTTAACAGAAGGCCAGAATGAGGTGATTTAAGCTAATCTTCTTTCCTTTGCACATAATCGTTTCCTGCCTCACCGGAAGGCAGATGGTAACATCTCTGAATGGCAAATGCAATCACTATGTTCGTATGTCAGGACTGTGTGATATAACTATTAAAAAGCTATAGTGCTGTAGTGCTATATGATAGTAAGGGATGAATTCAACACTCTAAACACAGGCAACTAGCATACTTTAGACACTTTATAGTGTTAAGTCATTCACATAGGGTTAGCAGATAGGATGCAGGACCTAGGGAACACCAAAACCCTCTTGGAGTCACAGCTGGTGGCCAATAAAGTGACACAAAAAGGGATTAGGTCTTTGTATCTAGTCAACTGAATCAAGCCTTAACTGACATAACAACTAGAAGAATATGCCATTTGAGAGACCGAAAAACCATGTTACCTGAAGGTAAATGGAAGCAATTAGAGTCAGCATTTCCATGAATACGTGGAAGTATAAAACAGCAGAAATGAGTATCAGCCATTGATCAGGTAAGGCCAGTAACACACAGCAATCAGAACCACATTGCAAACACAGCTAACTGAAATTTAAAACAGACAAACAAATAAGCAACAAATTCTTTCATGGGCATGAAATTTATGCTGACAGGGTATTTTTCAAGCAGTGAAAGGGCCTACAGCAGAAAACTGTTGCCAGACAAACTCAAACGAAAGGAAAACAAAAAAGAATTAATTCATGCAAAACGCTCAAGACCTTTTCTACTGTTTCCAAAATGCTCATCAGTCTCCATTCCTTCCAACCACCTTAGCAAGCCTTGATGTGCCTTCCTGAAACACACAGCTCAGTCCAAACCACAAATTGCACTTTAGCTGAGATCAGGATATTGGGTCCAGAATGACAAATGTTGTAGAAATTTAACAGCTCCACAGCATAGCACATGATTTAATGGTCTCTTCTGGCTCTATATTCCACGTCACTGGACACCAAGGGGGAGCAGTGTATTATCACTTTTCATTTATAGTTCACATAAATTCGAGGATGGCTGAGTCAAATGTGCCTCAACAGAGAGAAAATGGGATTCATCCTCTTTAGCTGTAGCTATCCAATCTCAGTAAGTTATCCAGGTGTTCTGTAATCAGTGGAGGAGAGCTGGAGATTCATTTCCAGCTGCAGTAGGCGTAGACACCCTTTATGATGGTGTTTTCTGTCTCCATCTCACTTTCCATAATGGGATGCTGGGCCACCAGCTAAGATCAGACGCCTACCTTCTAGGCTGCCAAACTAGCTATGATTAATAAATTACTGCTGAACCAAATGGTTCTCAGCTGTTTCATATTCAGCAGCTCCAGAAACTCATAGGCTGTTCACTTTCTTGTCGTTCTGATAACTGTTCATTTAGCAGAAACAAATCCAGTGTGAGCACTTGCCAGGTCTTACCCAACGGAACTTACTAATTCACTGCAGGAGAGATGCATTTTCATATTATCACAGTTGGAAACAGAAAAAACTAACCTTTTAAGTTAAAGTAATAATAGGAAAAGGAATAAGAGGAATCATAAATACAACTCCCATGAAAAACCTAAAAGATTAAACAGGAAAATTACAAGAATGAAGTGGAAAAGTCCAAAGTACTTTTGACGAAAACCAGTATTACCTTTATCTACCCAAATTCAGAGCTGAAAATAAATGACTCCTGCAAATTTCTACCAGTCTGCAGCGTTGATTTACATTCTAGCTGGCAGTTCTTAAATCTGCAGCTGTTGTGGCTCAGTTCTGTAACAACTTACCTATAATCATATGAAAAATGAACAATGATCTGGCATAAACACAAGATGGAAAAACTGCAAGTCATAGAGGATAGAATGTGAAATATTTAACAAATTCTGAAGTTTAGGGACAAGGGACACCCACATGAGCTTGTTCCTATTATCCTAACATCAATCAATGCACTTTATTTCCCCCATCTTCATATATTTATGTGATATTTCTGTAAACAGCCCCTCGTAAGTATCTAGATATCTAAAAATAAGTAAAGATACTACTACAAAGAGAGAAAAGACATGCAAAAATGATCTCTGAACCTTTTAACTGCTGGAGGATTTTGTGTTAGCTTTGCTGTTCTTCCATTTCTGCTTGCATTTCAAAGCCAACTGGAACTGTAGAACTAGAAATTTCGACTCTTTTCCCTGAAACTTGAAGTAAAATAATGTCTCATCAAAATGTTCTGCAGAGAACTGAAATAGTTTAATTAAATAAAATTACTTCAGTGCTTTACGGGAATTGAACCTTGGTTTCTTTATGCTTCCAGTCTCCTACCAGAAAAAGCAGCAGTAAGATCTGGAACAACCCTCAGTCAAAGGAAGATAACGCCTATAACCAGACACGGAGAACCAAGAAAACCTATGAGAGTAAAGGAATCCCAGCAAAATTAGCTCACATATAATATCACTAGTCATTTAAAAATTTGAAGATAAAAAGCACCAAAGACATTCCTCTGAAGGTGAAGCAATCAAAACCAACCATCCTAGTGGCTGAAGGTGACTGATGTCTCTAGAGATAAGACTGCTGTGAGCTACAGCAGAACACACACACCAGGAGCTGCCTCTTCTGCTATATTCTCCCTTCCACCATTCATCACTTAAGTGAGGCAAGAGCTTTAGGGCTTTCTCTCTTGTCTCACTTTAGATATACTGCAAGATACCCTGGTCTGCAAGACAACATCTGCATGCTTTAAAGAAAGCCAAGCCCTTATTCAAATGAGCAACCTTGTATAAAGGACATGCTAATTCACTTTTAATTGAACTGTTGACATTAAATATGAAATTTGGATTACATTAACTTGGATTACATCTAGATACCTATCTGAGCAAAGCAGTGCAAACTGATTCCATTTATTATAATGAGCATGTGTTGCTGTGTGTCTCAGGAGCCTGCACACAACTCATGAATCTGTCTAGATCAGCATGAGGGAATGTTAACTCAATGGATCCTGCCTGGGAGAACAGCTATGTGCAGCTCATGTTAAATTCCTATTTTCTCTAATGTCTCTTCCATGGGGGTAAACCACCCCCTACACACACACGCACACTCCCCAGTAGAGTAAAAATAGCTGTTAAAAGTACAGAAGCTTTGGCACTTGGGAGGGATTCCCAAATTAGAAAAAAGAACAACAGAAATTTAGAGAAGAAAGAAGCTCTTTTTGCTATATCAACAGCATAGGACTTACACTTCTGGAGTCTAAGAAGTCGTGCAGACAATGGGTGATCTTCTTGGACCCCTGTGACTTGCAGGTAAAAATCCTTCAGAACAGGAAAAACACTTGAGCAAGAAAAGAATTAATGTTATTGCTTTGATTAACCCAGGAATGGCTGGATTTGGAACACTTTGCATAAAGCTTGGGTGTCTGTTGCTCCTACTGGCACAAGCCCATGATGAGCACACAGGGTTCAAACTTGAGACTGGGTGCCTAAGTTAGAAGGGTCTTTTCACAGAACAGGGTTAGTCTTTGTTTGGAGGGTGAGGGATTGCTGGACCAGAAGGTCCCACTTCCTTGAAGAGGTGAGAGAAGAGTTACACCTGCAAGGAGAGGTCAAAGAGGTGCTGCTGAGATTCTGTAGACTTTAAAACTATAATTGACTGGCCATAGCTGAAGAGGGAGAATTGAACAGTTATGTTGTTATAGCAAGGCTCTTGATGAGAACTTTCCTCAGTACTAATCCTACTTGTGGCTTTATTACAAAACACACCAAAGCCAAACTCAGCGATGTAACAGAGCTGTCCATGAGCATGACCAGAACTTTGAGAACAGCAATCACAATCGATTGTGCCACTTGGATTGATTAAATACCCAGGCACCTGAACAAGCAGCAAACCAAGAAGTTTCACAATTTCACATTATATACAAGAAATATCTCATGTGTTTCAGTTGTCTCACCAGCACACCTTGAAACAGATACGACACACTGAGACTGTTAACGTCTATGTCTGCTGCCAGAGATGTTAAAACAGTACTGGTGTCTCAGGTAGCTCAGTCAATCTGAACAATAAAAGCTGCCAATGGAATGCCATAAATCTGTAAAATAATCCTCCTTAAAGTTAAAGTTTATTAGCTTTGGGTTTGCCTGAACGAGGTCTTCTCGCTACACACTGTGTAGCCTCAGAATGTTGAGGCCATAAATAACTCCTTCCAAAACTAATTGAAATATACATATTGAGCCAGCCATGTACCCTTGCACTTGGGAAGAGAAAGGATTAGCCTTTCCTTATTCCAGGAGCTTGCCTTGCATTGAAGAAGATAACACAAGTCCAATAAACTACATACTTGATGCAGTACCAGCCAAGTGGAAGTTTAGAATCAACTCTTGATATTCACTCAAGGAAGTAACTCATGTCAGAGCCCAGTGACCTGCGATCCAAATACAACAAGAAAGTTTGCCCTTCAGTTTATGTATAGATTCGTAATTCATACAGGCTGAATTTGCCTTCTGCATATTGGGAACTCATTTCTAAGCTGACGTGCAGCAGTTTGCGGTGATATTTCACGGCGAGGTTATTATAGCCTTCGGAAAGGAAATACGATTGGTCATTAACAAAACCAGCACAAGCGCAACCATTACAAAGGAGCATTAGAAATCATCCAGGGTGGGAGAAATACCTTGATATAAAAAGCAACACTTGCCAAATATCACTCCAGATTCTGGGGGAAAGGGAGTGAACTTACCCAACAAAAACCATTTCTAATACCAGCTTCAGGACTTTGACTTTAGAGTTGTGTAATGGGTTCCCAAATCCTTTACTCAACATTCTTGCACTGAAAGCGCTTCATATTACATTTTTCCTCCTCAGGGTTTCCATCCTGTAGTCAAACAATTAGGCAAACCTCTGGCTCCCTCATTCAAGCTTGAGTCACATAAAGTCCTATCCCCAATGACACGAGCTTTTAGCAGCTTTTATTTTGTAGTTAATTGCTCTATTCACAGCATGCAGTTGGTAGAATTGCAGGTTTGGGAGTGGAGCTATTTTAAATATAAGTTAATATTCATTAGTACTCTTCCTCTTTTTTTTCAATTTGAACTAGCAGGGTAATTTACCTATTTGTCCTTTTAAACCACACTTACCAGTCTCCACCTATCTGATGCAGGATCTGGAGCTGGTTTGTTGTCCAAGTAAATCTCAGAAACCCAGGTAATCACATTCCCACAGCACAGGAAATAGCTGAGGAGCACTGCTTTACACAGATGATTCAAGGGCATCATTCTGGTCTATTGTATCATGCTGGCTGCCAGGAGTTCAGAAATGTAATCAACAAGAGAAATCACTATGACTTAAGTAGATTCCTAAAGTTAATTTGAAACATAAAAATATGTCTAAGACATGAAGTTTTCTAAACAAATTGAATCTTTTATATTGTAGAAATATTAAAAATCATTGAAATACATCTGTTTTATATATTGTAATAATCACGGATAAACAGCTGTGATTCTTAATGATTCCATAACAATATCCCAGTGACATTGAACATTATTTATAATAGAGTGATATGACCAGATCATTTGGTTTATATCTGCAGTGTCATTTCTGTACTTTATAACCCTCTAGGAACGCGAACAGGCTTTATGAGACTACACGTCTGTTTGGGACACTCTAGGGTCTGATTTGCAATATGCTGGACACCAACATGCTTCACTGTGGTCCACAGAGATGTGTAATTACTTGGTAGACTGACCCTTTAGTCTCCTTGTTCATGTTTCCCCCAGTTTCCATTTGCCAGTGAAGCCACCACCATATTAGAAGGGCAAATAACTAGAAAAGAATAAGAAGCTGAAAAAGCAGTCTCTGCCATCTTCAGTGCCCCCTTTCTCCAATTTGTACCTTCTCTATCTTCATAATCCCACTGCCCAAAGGAAATTGCAGAACCAAATTACCAGTCAATACCTCCCCATGAGCTCTGCAGCAATGGAGTCTATTGTCAGCAGGGGCTGCACCTCTCCAGGTACAAGCTATTGTTTTTAATGATTTCATGGTCAGAGAGCATCTATGCGTCCGGAGATGATGCTTCTTAAACTAAGAGCTGAAGCATTGGCTCGTCACCACTAGTCACCATTCAACTGTGTTTCTGAACATGGACTCCTGAGTTCACTATGTGTGTTGGTGTAGCTGAACACTGTTGCATCTCAGATTCCCTCCCATTATAGATCTTATCAACCAGCAGAGTAACATCCCAGCATCCCAGCTTTCTGTTTGTGAGTGAAGAACTCTAGCATGCACATGAGGAGGAAGCCTTTAAACTGGGCCTCTCACAACACTTGTTCTGCAGTCAGCTTTATAATCAACATTTGTGTCAGGCTGGAAGAGACTCAGTCCTCTGAAAGCCAAAGCAGATGTCCAGATGGCAAGGTTTGATTGCTACCTGATTTCAACAGATCATTTTGACACAAGCTGTTAATCCCTCAGTCCACTTGTTACACCTCTTAATATGTGTCAGCCCCAGCCATCCCTCAGCTAATATCATAAGCATATGATTCCTACCAACAGCTTTAATAGAGGGATGTGGATACACCCAGAAATGCAAATGGAAAGCTGATGCAAAATACATGAGCAGACTCGAGTGCTGTACCCTTCATTTTATACTGAATCAATAAAGACTTCCTCTAACACCTGCAGGAAGGTACTAGAGAGGCCTGAAGAACCGGGAAGGTTGAGGTTTGGGTCCAGGGATTCAAGGTGCTGAAGTCACGTTTGGAGTGTTCAATACTTGTGCTGCAGTGCAAGCACTGAAATGCTGCATGCCTGGAAGCAGAGATAAATCACCAGAGGCAAATCAATCACTAGAGAGGAGAACAATACTCTGAAGATAAAATACACTAGAAAAGAAGAGAACATACAAGTGGAGGTAAAGGAATCCAATCCAGCCCTGCATGTCAGGGCTGGATTAACAAGGCCTGCTTTCAAGAGATCAGAGGACATTGATCTTTCTAACATATCAGCCCTACAGAGAGGAGGAGGAGGATTTTCAGAAGTTAGCTAAGTAAGAGAAAAGAGACAGCAATAAAAGTCCTCTTTGCATTTCTCCACCTAAATCCCTCACTGTTTTCAAGCATTTTGAGATTTACATTATGGTTCAAGGTCTCCTGTTCTCCATGCAGCTTTTCCACAGGCTGTTCCTGTGCAGTCGGCTTCTTTTAGTCCCAATTGACACTAAAAAGGATCCTTTTGCTAAACGCATGTTTCTCTGGTGATCTTTCTTACTTAAATGTTTGTCTCTAAGGTTCCCTTTTAAGTGTGCTAATAAAAGTGTAGGTCAGAAATGCGCTAAACTTCTTCATAAAATAATGAGAAAATATTTTCCTAAGGGAATATCAATATGGGATTTATAGTTTATATCCTTATCCTTCACATTGTGCTCTTGGATTTATTAAGTAGCAGTGCTCTGTTCCGAGAAGTATAATTTCTGAGTCATTTCCATCAACTGTTGTAACCGTAACACACTTGGAGCCCACAGATGCAGCTAGAGAGCCTGAAACAATCGTGACAAAAGAGATCGCTGTGGGCCCTTTTTACTTCTGAATGGTGACAAATGAATGGACCAATTTGCCAAGGTACATCTTGTAGGATGGAAATCCATATCCTCCAGTGGGGGTGAGACTCTAGATGAATTCAGATGTGGAAGCAATACAGCCAATCTAGTAACCATAACAACCATAATCCTCACTGCAGGACTCTAAAAACTTGTCTTCCTATTTCTTCCTAAAACCACTTTAGCTTTCAGTATTCTTTCAACCCCAGCAAAATGGAAACACCAAAATTAAACTTAGCCCAAAACTTTGATGAACTTAGATTTAAAACTGCTTCATTATATCCTCCTTGAGTGCCTGTGTAAGGTCACCAAAGGAGAATTAAAATAGGTCTCTCTAAATAGACATATCTGGTTATTCAGATTCTATTGGACACAATCCAGTTCTAAACCATGATGGAAAACATATTTGAAAGTTCAGCTGAAAACTGTTCTTCAGTGATCCTAATAATGAAAAAAAAATATTAGAACACAAACAATGTATTGAAATAGGGCTTAAACCACGACATCAGGTTAATTGCACCTCCCCTGTAATGAATGCAATGATACTCTGCTCTCAGTTATACCACAAATTAAGAGAGTCATGTTGGACTTGGTAAACAAATTCATCTAGATTAACATATGCAAAAGCAAGAAACTAGTCTAATTTCAAGAGCTTAAGTATGCCTTTTTGTGTTCATTTGAAGACACACAAAGGGTCAGAAAGACTTGTGAAGGGACCAGTGCTGGACAAAGCTCAGATGTCCAGGCAATTGAAGCTCCAAAGGACAAGCCCAGGGCCAGCTCTGCTCCTGCATCCTTTCAGCCACAGAAAGGAACCATGCCTGGAGCCAGATCATGCCATACTTAAACCCTGTTTTCCCAAAGATGTGACCAAGCAAGCCATCAGATGTAGAGCACCTTCTCTTTCATCTCCCAAACCCTTGTTTACTCTAAAGCAAACCCAGATCCAGTTCAAGTCCAAGATCTAGGCTGAGCCTCTGTCTGTAGAGCCCTCTCCTGCACCATGCCTGGCTGGCATGAGTTTGGATTTCCTTCTTCTAGTACATAAAAAATGCTCAGCAACACCCTGGAGGGACACTGGGGTGCTGTGGGGTGCTCAGCAGCTGCTGGCTGGCAAGGTAGGGCAGGTTTGTCCCATGGGGATGCCCTACCAAGCATCTCTCTCCATTCTGGGATTCATTTTCCTCTTTGGCTAAGAAAGATCAGGGTTTGCTGAGGTTTGGGGAGCACTAAAGGGCATAAATTGAAGTGGAGAAGGTAAAAGAGGTTGAGGCCTTGGGTGACATGGTTTAGTGTGGGGTGTCCCTGCCCATGGAAGGGGGGTTGGAACTGGATGATCTCAAGGTCCTTTCCAACTCTAACTATTCTGTGATTCTATGAAATTGAAAGAGAATAATGAACAATTAGTTATTTCAAAAGCATTAAAATTGATTTTTAAATACTCAGGGTACCAAAGGCTGTACAAATATCAGAACAAAGAATATCCTTTGGTCTTGCAGCAAATGTGATGTGCTGGAGTTATTAAATACCAGAAGAAACACATTGACACACCTGAAGGAACAGCTTAGAAAATTGAGGACATTTCTGTTAAATCACGTCACTATCACAAACTCTGTCATGTGTATAGCTCCCTAAAGCACTCCTTAAAAATGATAATAGAAGTCTGACACTGTCATTTTAGCTAAAAGCTCTATTCCTCCTGACAAAAGCAACTCAAAGAAAACACTTGTTGAGACCCCATTCCGACTTCTTGAAAAATATGAATGCTTTCCTCTATACAATGTTATACTTGTGGCATAGCTTAGAGATTGCCCTGGCTTATGTTCCATATAAGTTCACATAGTTCACCCCCAAAAATGGAATTTTACGGCTGATTCAGTTTGCTAACATGAAAAACGGCACAATCCCATGAATCCTTTCCCCCACACACAGAGAAAAACTTTCTTTTCCCCCTGAAAGACTTTTCATCCAGACATTTCCAAGGTTTCTAACATTAAAAATCAACTGAGCCTTCCAATTTTATCAACTTTTCTCTATTAGATTTACATTTGTTTTCAGAATTTCATCCTGCTCAAAACTCTCACATTTTACCAGTGTAATTTACCCAGTAAAGAGAAAAATCTATTTTCCAGCCTGTTCCATTAAGCAAAGTCATTGTGTAAAATACAAGTTTGGGTCCATAAGCCTACATTTCTGCAGTAGGTCCAAATCTGCAGATCACCAGGCATAGTAGATCCTGCTGCTACTACACTCATCCCCACTAGCTGGATCACAGCCTTCTATAACATACTTCACTGTTCAGGGGACCTGGAGAATTCCCTTAATATTCACAAAATCCAGTTTGCACCTATTTAAAAACATAAAAGTCACTCTGCCACACATACAAAAATAGGATAAACCTTATCAGTTGTTAAATACATCATCTTCCTAAGTGATTACTAGCAGCTAACATTGCCATTTCTGCTTTCAAAGGGCAGAGATACTTACCAGCATAAATACTACACAGCCAATTGTGTACACTCACCGCTTGCTTGTCATTTTTGGTGCATGCAGAGAGAACTGGAGTCTTTTCAGATGCCGTTTCTTTGATCAGACTGAGCAGTTTAATTGTCTCCTGACTGTTCATGTCTACCTAAGAGGTCGTAGGCATAACACACATTGCCATGCATCAGTAGGCCAAGAACACTCTCAAGGGAAGTACTCAATAGAGCTGCTCAGATAACAACAGAGATCAACAAGGACTCTCGCTAAGAGGGGTGGCAATCATAATAGTTTTGCAACACACTTCTCCACTTGTAGAGAGAGCAAAGGACGCCTGACACCCTATAATGCTTTTGCTACTTTGAAAACAAGGATGCGCACACAGTGCTGATGCTGTGGCAGAAATCGGTTTCTTCACAAAACCTTGCAGAGAAGCAGTGAGGAGGAAAGACAGTCCTCACCTGTGCAGTAAAGCTGCTTTAAAATAGGAAAAATAGGAAAAATATGCATTACTGTTGAGAAATAAAGCCTAGGCAGTACTGAGGGGGAAGGAGCATGCAGCTGTCCCCAGGCAGCTCTTTGAATTTGGGTATTGCCAAACCCCAGCATGATGGTGACACTTCCTTTTCACCTCCAGCCCACAGACTCTTGTCTCTGCCCCATCAGGTGTCCCTGAAGTGGTCACTGAACCACTCTCAGGACTGCTCATGAGCTGGGGTATCTCAGTCAGCTTAGTTGATTTTCCCTTAAAAGCTTGTTCAACCACCACAGGAGAATTACCCCAGCAGAAGAGACAAGGCAGGTGCCCTGCTAGGGCAAGTAAGTCAGCATGAAGGACATACGCTAATGGCAAAGCTGAAGACCTGGGGTTCTCTTTAGAAATTCAGCACTCGGAGTAAGAAGTGAAGGAACTGTGATTTCACCACTCCCATAACACTTTACTTGGACATCCGGGAGTCCTATAATACTGCGGCAATTCAAATACGTGCCTAAATCTGTCTTTTGCTCATCAGTGTGAAGTTTCCATGGAGCACGTGCATGCCACAGCAGATTATATATCAGGACATACACTTTATAAGATCAAAGGGAAGCTGATGGACACACGCATTTTCCCTTCATAAGCCAATAGACCATTCTTCTATTTGCATTATGTTCTGTTTTGTACACTTCATGCATAAACAGCGTCTGCAATTTGACTGATCTTTTGTGCTACAACCAAAGGGAGACTCTGTATTATGTTGTATTACTATCATTTTCCTCACAGGAATGCATCATCTTCCTTTACAGCCACCAGGACACATTTTTGTCTAGGAATGCACAGCAACTGCTAGTTTCTGAATGCTAAAGAGCAGAGACCTGGCTCTTAGAGACGTGCATGGTACTCACAAATCACGTTTCAAGGCACACAATAATTAACTGGGGTCTAGTTTGTTTAATCCAAGTTCATTAAAAAAGTCCCAAAGATCTGCAAACCCTTTAAGTGAGGCTGAAATTAACTCAAATGAGCGATGTGTTGTCATTTAGAAGTACTCATTTTTAAAAATCACTTCACTAACACCACAAATTTAGAAGTAGGAGAGAAAAATGAACAAATCAGAATGTGGATTGTTGTGGTTTGGGTTTTTTAACTCTCAGAGTCCCCAAAGAGTTTGTACAAAATGGTTTCACCAAGTTTGCCAAAGCCAAATAATGCTACACAAATGCAGGTATCTTTCATTAAACAGCAGGTAGCGTTACCTGAAGCCAAGGTAACAGTCATGCTATGAAGACTTTGAGCTGTCTGTCAGCCTGGATATGGACCCCATGGCTCCAGGAAACACTAGTCTCATTGTACACAAGGGGAAGAGAGAAGAGCCCTCTGAGGAGATGAAGGGACCTTAAAGCTCATCCAGTTCCAACGCCCCACCACAGGCAAGTACACCTTTCACGAGAGCAGGCTGCTCCAAGTCCCATCCAACCTGGCCTCGAACATTGCCAGAGATCCATCAGCATCTTCCTCTTTTCCCTTGAGCTGCTTTCCAGTAATTCTTCATAAACACTCATGCTCTTTATTAGTTCGTTTCAGGACAGTTGTTATGTATTAAAACTCTTCTATTCCTATGCTGATTTCAGATATTACACCGCAGCAAAACTCTACCCACAAATCTCTTAGTTTCTTTGATTCACAGTAAAGCCATTGAATAAAATATTTAATGGGAAAAATCATAATAATAATAGAAAATTAAACAAGATAGCATCAATATACCACTATATATAAGTAATAAATATCACCCGTGGGTAGGCAGTTCTCCTGCCTGCCTTTGATCAACTTCCTTAGAGGGTTTTAACTGGATAGATCAGTTTCTCAATCACATGGTTTTTAGTAAACATGCACTTTCTTGTAGTAAAAATTAAACCTAAATGAAATGCAAACCAAAGGATGCTCATGAGATTAAAGACTTATTTTTCTCTTTCAACCGTATCCACTACTCCATCACCATCAGAACCGCAAAGCTCCCTTCCTTCACTGAGCAAGTCACAAGGAGTGACTGCCAGAGGGCTTCATGACACATTCATGAGGATGCATGATGTACATATGAGCGTGCATTAGTCCTGGTGTCCAAGAGCCATGGAAGCAATTACCCAGGCTTGTTCATAGTCAAGGAGCACACACGTGGAAGTCAGCCCTAGAATGGTGTATTCCAATCTTGGAATTTTTCTTCTACTCGTATCTTCAAGGAAGAATATGATGAGACCCATAAAACTATGTGGCCTCTTGGTTAGGAATGCAATGTTGTCTTACATGAGTTGTTCACTCTAGAAAAAGAATATCAACAAAGGCTGACAAGTGACTGCATGAAAGTCAATCACCTTAAACACAGTTTAATAACAGTTTTCTCTCTATTCAAAGAAGAGAGCACAGGAGGCAGAAGTACACTTTGTTTACCAATGCTGCATCAATCTTGCTTGGCCCAGCAGCTATGGAGACTCCTAGAACTGAAGTCTGTGACAGAAAACAGTGTGCAAAAGAATATCTATTATCTATTTCTATCTTCATGTCATTAAGAACTAAGACTTTTTTGTGGGAGGAAGTAGTAGGAACCCTTGGAGAAATCCAGAGATTAGTTTCTGGGCTTGGAAAATCCAGACTTGTAGAAACAGCTAGGAAATATATCAGCAACACTATTAAACCTTTCAGAGCAGTCCTAGTGATGTTGCATTTAATGGAACAGCCAGCAGTACAACGTCTCTCCTTTTATGCACTGTTGGTATAGACAGTATTCCCTGGAAGAGTAATAAACACAGTCAGCCAGGAAAAGCAATATCAAAGAGTTGCAGGTGCAATAGAAGAGCTACTGAAGTCTGAAATTAGTACTGCATTAAATCACTTGAGCCACAAGAGAGCACTGAATTTATGAGCTTCTCTATTCACAAGACCTGTTAATTAAAATTAAGATTACATAGTTTGGAAATTGCTTTATGATAAACAGATCAGGATTTATTACATGGTATCAAATTTGCAGCCACCTGTGAAAGCCGAAACAGTGGAGGCTTAATAGTGACCAAAAAGAATGCTTTGCCTTTGCAGTTGTATTCTGCAAGGCACAGCTTGAAGCACCCATAGACCCTCTTTCTTCTCTACCTCCAACCAGAAGATAAATTTAACCCCTGGAATAGCAGGTATTTTCACAGTGGCGTGCACAGTGTAGATACAACTTGGGATTCAGCGTTCCCCACCTCATTCAATAGGCTTCCCTGTATCGTGGCACCACCATGCACACCCTGGTCAGGCTGGTTTTAGAGCCTGCAGAATGCAGATCACATAGAAACTCAGCAGAAAACTGGCTGAGCCAGCACACATAAGGAAGCAGTCAGACCCCAGAACAAGACAGCAGAAAACTACTTTCTTCTTTGGAAAACGGGGGAAACACCAAGCTGAGACTTACCTGCAGGTTCAAACATCACCCTATTGTCAGAAAAACATGGCTTTATGCCTCCTCTTAAGAACTAAGTTTTAACTCAGCTTTCCAAAAGCATTGCACCAAATTAACCACCTTGCATGAGGCTTCTCAGCAGCAGCCTTTGGTCTGCCTCAGCCTCCTTGTCATCTCTGTTCCTTTCCTGGTGATGCTTTCCCTTGGCCTTTACATAGGCCATGTCAAGCAGGCTCATAGGATTGGAAAGCACAAGGTGCTGTAGGCTTGGGGTTTTAACAAGTGCTTTCATCATAACGGTCCCTCTAACACCCACCTTTTTTTACCATCTCCATCCTCCTAGAGAATTTGCTAAAGCACTAATGGACAAAAATATCCCCAGGTCCAGGCTTAGCATTGCAAGCTTCTCTTTTTCCCGTTAGTCAGGATTTTTTAGTTAGGGCTTCCTCACATTTTAGGGTATTTATTTTAAAATCAATCCTGCAGGTGTTGTGACAATAATTATGAATAGCATATGGCTTCATTCAACCATGCTGGCTTTCATAACAGCCAAATGCTGATGGCACCCACTCTATAGAAAGCCCTCCTCCAGCACTGTTACTGTGAGTCACAGCAACAGAAACCAAGTAGTCTTGCAAAATGTCCTTGGTGCACAACAAGGCAGGCAGCCCTCTGTAAGACTCTGTATCACAGTGTTGTTCTTCCCAGCCATTCTTTTCTTTCTCTGCAATTAGTTTTCAATCCGTCAGTGACGGCAGGAAAGGACGTTTTTGGGTGCACTTGGAATAACTGATATATTAGGGGCTAGATGGTGTAATCGCTATTTGTATTCCCCTTCAGGCTCAACACAAAGGGAAGAAGAGCTGAGCTGAACACTGCTGGGAGTTCTCGTATTTGCAGACTCCATTATAGATTTAAAATATCAAAAGCAGAAATTTAATGGACCCTCCTCAAACTACGGGTGGACAATTAAATAATCCCAAGAAGTCTGTCAGGAAGCAGACTTGTCACATGTGGCACCCTGCTGCCCTCTTTCACTTCCATTTCAAGTAAAGCTGCAGGTTCATTTAATTATCTAAGTGAATAACTTCACAATAAATTCCATTCCATCTCTGACAGCTGGGTAGTTCAGGAGAATTCTAATAAGGAATAATAAACTAGAGGTTTTAAGAATTTACTTTGATTCCATCTCATCTTTAATTAAAGTCAGTTCTGGAAAGCTCCAAGTCATAAAGGTCATTGAAAGTTGTTGGCAAATTCATCAATTAGCATTAAAGTCTACATAGGTCCAATTTCAACAGAGACATTAAGGCAACCTTTAAGGAAAATGCATGTCATTACCACAGTATATATTAGCTTAAAATGTGGAAATTACCTAGGGTTAATTGTAAAATAAATACTTTTCTTTCTAAATTGCTCAATTTGATTTAGCCAAAGTAAAAGGATGCTGTTTGCCAACTAATGACTAAAACCTGATAAATAATGAATTTTTCAGGGGTTTGGGATGAACTTTGGAAAATGTTTGTCTTCAAATAAATCAAACCAGGTTTTTTTCTTTTCGAGTTGTCACCGAGACAAGCAAACAAGCACAGTCTGCTTGGAGTCAGCCTACAAAACTGTTTCACTTGAAAGGTCATTTAAATCCATTCACTAGCATTTGCTGTTGGAGCAAATTTTAAACACAGGAAGCTGCTCAAGAAAAAGTCAATGTTTCAAATAAAAAAAAGTCAGTGCTTCCAAATAAGAAAGTGATTCTTTTTTTCCTCTCAACTGAAACAACTCATTGACCTTTCTCAAAATTCACAGCACACATCCTTTAGCTTTGAGTTGATTCCCTCTGTTGAAAAACACTCCACCCAGACCTAGTTAAAACCACTTTCAAAGAGTTTCCTCACTAGGTATAGAATTATAGAACAGTTAGGGTTGGCAAGGACCTTAAGATCATCCAGTTCCAACCCCCTGCCATGGACAGGGATACCTCACACTAAACCATGCCACCCAAGGCCTCATCCAACCTGGCCTTGAACACCGCCAGGGATGGAGCATTCACAACCTCCCTGGGCAACCCATTCCAGTGCCTCACCACCCTCTCAGTAAAGAATTTCTTCCTTAGATCCAATCTAAGCTTCCCCTGTTTAAGTTTTAACCCATTACCCCTTGTCCTGTCACTACAGTCCCTAAGAGTTATCTAAGAGCACAATCATCATCCAGATTGAACGGATGGCATGAGTGTGGCTATAGACCTCTACCAAAACACAATACGTTTCTCATTCAATAACAGGACCCTGTGTTTGGCTGCACATCGCCTGCAGCATAGCCGAGGGAACTGAAGCAGAGGGAAGAGCCCAGAGCTCTCAGCCAGAAGGCTTTTCTCCATCACTGCTCTTTGCAGCCCAGAAGAAGCCGGTGGAGTCTCCTGCAGCCATTAATCAGACTATAAAAGCATCAAGCTGCTTACTGCTCAGTAGGGTTGCTGCAGAGTCTAGCAGGGGCGCGTGGTTGGCTGTTGATGCTTTCTGTAATGACAAGCACTCATAAAAATAAATGAATATATTTAGAATGATTTTACAAATACATATGGGAAATATCCACTGCACCTGCTCTCATGGAACGGGGCCGTGCTTAGCAAACATCTTCTGAAATCGCATTTTCAGCCTAAATGGATTAGTACTTGAATTTATTATCTTCTTAGTGCAGACTGGACAGGACCAGAGCTGAGGTCCTTGGGGGAAACTTGTCATCCCCAATCATCTCATCAGCCAAGGATAAGACAGAGTGCAGATCTCACACTAAATGCAGCTGTACAGCATCCTAAGGACTGGTTTGTGCCCAACTTCAGGCATGATGATCAGAAATACTCACTCTCCTGTTCCCCAATGAAGCAAGATTCCAGCAGCAAGACAAGCCCTGGCTAGTTTCGTGCAGCTGTGAAAATTGATTCCATATCCACATGTATGGTGAAAATATATTTTGTCCTTGTGACAACCCAAAGTTAGAGAAAGTAATTTACAAATAATAAGGACTTCATATAAAAAATAAAGGAAATCTTGCACTGAATTTACATAAGTTTGGGCTTGGGGTTTTCAGCCTGTTCCAAGCAGCAAGATTCCCTGCAAAATCCAGTTCAGACAAGATCCCTCATCATCAGTGCTATCCAAAAGTCATTCAGGATTAGAAGCAAAAGAGTATCTGGAAAGCAATATTATTCATCAGCATTCCCTGATTATATTCATGTATGTGGCTATTTCCAAATCACAAGCCTTATCTGCCTCCCAAACAGAAACCAGTCAGAGTTGCCATGCAGAAACTGTGGGTCATTTACCAGCCTCAATTTACTCACCTGGCTTCCTCCTTTGAATAGAGGAACACCAAAGCTGCCTAGCGCTAAAGAAAGGACAGTATGCACTAGTTCCATCCTGTGCAGCAGGAGCTGCCATCATCACAAGGGTGAGCTGCTTTCTGGTTCCACAAGAGTAAGCCCACAGGCACAAAACAACTGTACAAAAACCTCCCCATCTTCTGTTGTTGATCCCCTTTTTGGGGATTGACTTCAGCCTTCAGCATGGGCCAGACTGCCAAGAGGAAAAGGTCTTGCACGCTTCACCACAAAAGCCAGAATCAGACTAAACGTATGTGGGCTGATGATGTTAGCCAAGCCCAGCAATGCGATGCTGTCTTGTGAGTCAAGAACAAGAAAAGGTGTCTGTTTTGAACAGATAAAGGTGCAAGAGGGAGAGGCAGCAGATCATTCCTTGGAGCTTCCCTCCAAGCTGTTGGGTTATTCCTTCTGCAGAAGAGGATGCTCGTGGTGCAGACGCAGTTCCCATGAGCACACGGACAGGGAGGGACTGTGCAAGACCCATTCCCAATTCCCATGGCTCAAGGAGGAACTGCTCCTCCCCAAGCTCTCCACAGTTCAGATGCCCCCAGCAGGGGCACAGGGACAACACCCACAAACCAACACTGTGCTGTGGCAGTGTCATGTCATCCACCTGAGCAATGTAGGGAAAACCTTGGTGATTTCTCATGTGCCATTGCACCACCTCCTTTGTACAGACTCATCATAGCTGCAGGGTCAAATTAGGGAACAGCAGCTCTTTACATACCAGATTGCCCAGGTTGTGTGTGCATGCAGGAGAAGAGAGCACACAGGGCAGCCAAGCAACTGGAACACTTCATAGAAAATGCAAAAGGAAAGACTTAAAGTGAGATGCAAAGCAATAGAATAAACCTGCACAACTTCTTTCCCTGCGGGATTTACAGAAATACCAGGTTTGCCTTGTTTTCATACTCTGAAATATTCCTAACTGACAAAGGCTTTGGCTTTTCCTTATTTGTTTTTAAATAAGGCTAGGTTGAGGTTTTTTCCAATGCCTACATATCCAGGCATACATTTATATGAAGTGTTTGATTTTTGACTGAGATATTTTCCCCAGACTTTGAGAACTTGGCCCATCACCTTAGAATCAGGGAGCAGCTCAGTACCTAATGTCTCACTGCTTGAAAATACATCTCCTCACGCATGAAGAGCAGCAGTCAAATCCACTGCTTGGATTTGACACTGAGCGAGTCCTCCAGTTTCTCTTGACTTGCCTTGCCAGGGAGAAATACACAATATTGCTATTAAGCAGCTCTTAGATTTTTGAGGCGTTCCATCTATTTGGCTCAAGCTGATGTTTGCCTGTTAAGGGTGAGTAGATGATCTTCTCAAACAGAAAGCAAAAGCTCTTGAAGCCTGGGGGCTGACTTGAGCCTTTGCTTTGAGCTTGGTTGCCTTCTCAAGCTTGGCAAATAGCACATTGTGTGTGCTTTTTGCAGTTGCTCAACGGAACGGTCCAGGTGCTCTGCCAGACCTAGGTGATGGGAGAGAGAGAAACAGGCAGATGCAGTGTCATTGCCCTTATAGTTTATACTAGATGCCAGCAAGGAAAACATGAGGCAAACAGTTATCAAGACTGATGTCTTTTCCTCCTCACCTGTAGTTCACCACTTCTTCTTTCGTCACCTTGAGAGTCAATCCTATTCCTTGAGGGATCACCTCTAAAACACAGGGGAATAAATCCACTCCTTCAAGCAGAGCCAAGGTGCGTGCTGGTTACAGATTCACTGCCAACATCCTTTTCCCTTGCTGAAGCCACTGAATCTGCACGTGTACCCACCTTGACTTCCACCAGCACTCCTGAGAAGCACCCCGCAGAGGTGGTGGGCACCTCATCACTGCTGCATGCAGGGAATGGGCAACAGCTCTGGTTCTCCTTCACTTCAGGAAAGCTGTGCAGACCTTACACAGTGCAGAGGGCTTCCTGCTTAACGAGGGGATGTCAGATGTTACAACTCACCCCCAAATCCCCTGGATGATTTAAGATCCTTTCCAACCCTAACTATTCCATGATTCTATGAAATCCCATACCTTGGAGAAATTTTTCAGGGCAGAAGATCCTTGCCCAGGGCACTGAACTCTTCGAATCCAACCCATTCCCAGCACAGGGACTCGTGCATCAATGCCCATGCTTCACCACAGGGGACAAGCCATAACTGACTTCATTCTTTAAGCTACATATTTTGAAGTCCATTGTACCAGAGCTGACTTCATCAGTACCACCCCTCTGGGTTTGTATACATTCAAACTGGGCAATGTAAATGTTAGTGCAGCTCCTCCTCCCCTCAGCACACTTCTGCATTCCCAATGGAGGCTGATCTCATGCTTGCCTCCTCTTCCTTAAAAAAACCCATAAAATTATCAGTGACAAGATCAGTAACAGAGAATTCACCTAAAAGGATCAACAACCTGATTCAATACCAGCCTTAAACCCATCTGACACAGCTCATTAATCATGGTTCACATGATTACTAAGGGGATTTCACTATATAGAATCACAGAATCTATCCTCGAAAGAGAATAGAAAGTTGATTGAAGATCTGAAAGGACAGGAAAACAAAGAGGGCTGGGTTCAGATACCTGATGGGCGAATTGTAATTCCCTATAATCAACTCTGGAAGCTAGTCCAGGAGGAACATAATAGAACTCATTGGGGTAGCAACTCTTTGTATAAATACTTAGACAAACAAATTGTAGGAAGGAATCTATACACCATAGTTCAATTAGTGACAAAACAATGTCAGCTCTGTCTCAAGAATAACCCTAAAACTGAAAATAGAAATCAAACAGGGACAATTGGGAGAGGAAGTTATCCAGGACAGCAGTGGTAAATAATTTTTTCTGAATTACTGAGAAAAGGAGGCTATCGATATTTGTTGGTGTTAACGGATACTTTTTCAGACTGGCCAGAAGCATTCCCTTGTAGAATAAATAATGCAAGACAAGTAATCAAAATGCTATTAAACAAGATAATACCTCATTTTGGGGTACCAGCAGCAATTTCTTCCAACCGAGGTTCACACTTTAATGCAAAATTGTTACAAGAAATTAGCAAAATATTAGAAATTGATTGGCCCAATCTAATTGATTAGAAATTGGTGGAGCTACATGTTCCATACAGGTTTCAGGCCAGTGGGCAAGTAGAAAAGATAAACCATCTGATTTAACAACAGATTAGTAAAATATGTCAGGAAATGAATTTATATTGGTACCAAGCCTTAAGAATTCAAACTAAATCTCAGTCAAAAGAAGAGGTTAGCCCATTTGAAATTCTATGTGGAAGACCATATCAATCCTAGTTTAAAGGAGAAAGTCTTCAGGAAGTGGCAGAAGGCTATCTCCAGCAGTTATTTGTCAATCTGGGAAAACAATTAGAAGAAATAAATAAGAGAATATTACGGACAAGAGTGAGAGGTTTGGATTATCCGATTCACCCTTTCTGGTCTGGAGACTGGGTTTATATCAAGAAATTTTCAGGAGATCCCCTAGAGGAGAAGTGGAGCAGACCATACCAGACATTATTGACCACCTTTACAGCAGTGAAGATAAAGGAACAACCTGCTTGGATACATTATTCAAGAATAAAGAAAGCACCAGAGCCAGAGAAGACATGGCGGACTGAACCTTCAGGACCCTTACGCATGAAATTGCACCTGCCATAATTTGGGTTTATATGATAACTGGTGTACAAGCCTGGGACTAAAACTTATACTTGAAGTTAATGCAGAGTGCTACTAAAGTCTTTAATTGTAGTGACTGCTGGGTGTGTGCACAGTTGCCTAAATCAGGCGAAAATCCAGACCTTCCATTAATTTGCGTTCTAATTCCTAACACTGTCTCATGGACAAACTTGTGGATGAACACTAGCAATCTACATCCGAGGGAGAAGTTAAGACTTGGGATAGTTAATTCTAATCCAAGTAGAAAATAGTGTACCTGTGTACAAAGATGTATTACACTAGGAACATGGAGATCATGTTTGCTTACATGCCACAGGTGTAGGTAACCATTCACATTTCAATCACACTATTAATATAGATGGTATCATAGTTCAGTGGTGGCCCGTTCCTGAAGGGAAAGGATGGTATTGGTTATGTGGAGAAAATGCTTATAAGACTCTACCTCCCAATTGGAAGGGGGCATGCACCTTAGGTGCTGTGGTACCCAATCTTACTATTATTGACATATCCTTCTGGAACCTGGGTTAGATTTGTTAAATGGATCAAACGAGGGTTCAACCCTATTACCAAATGGAACACAGCATTTCATAGTTTTGCAAGATGGTTAATTCCATCTTTGGGAGTAAGTGAATTAGAGAAGGCAACTGTAAATATCTTAGCAACCATAGAGGAAATAGAAAGTAAAACTATTCATATAATCCAAGCAGAACAAAAGGAGATAACTCGCCTATCTAAAGTGGTATTAAAAAACCGAATGGCTCTAGACATGTTATTGGCTTCCCAAGGAGGAGTTTGTTCCATAATCAATGAGAGTTGCTGTTCCCATATGGATCGAAGTGGCAAAATCGAAACAGATCTGGAGGAAATTTGGAAACAAACTGAAATATTTCATAAAATGGCCAAGGATGATACCTCTTGGGGGTTTGAAGAAATATGGAAAAAGTTAACTTCATGGTTACCTAATCTCTCCTGGTTGAGGCAACTGGTTGCAGGAATATTAATATGAATTGTTTCGATATTGATTACTTGTGGTATGATACAACGTTCCTTCTGGTGTTGTTCTATGATAAATTATGAAGATTGGAAAAGGAATGAAATCAAGCATCAAGTAGAAACAGGAAAATATATCAAAAAGACTCTAAACGGTAATGGAAGTATATAAAGGGTTGCAAAAGAATTTGCAAAAGGACAGAAAAAGGGGGCATTTGAGACAAGGAGGCACAAAAAAACAGTGGATTTGAGACTAGGAGGCACAAAATGAAATACAAACCTTTGTAAATAAGTAGAATCAGTTCTAAGTAACAGTAGCAATGGAAGATAACTGAGGTACATGTTTAACAGAAGAAGAAAAATAATATAGTCAGAGTGCAGTTAGAGAACATAATGAGAATCCTTGTATAAGATAAACCATTGTAGTTGGTGTAGCTTTAGGTCCTTATGACCTTAGTACAAAGATAAGTGTAAGAAAACAGGACAGAAAAACAGGACATGTAGATAAAGAGCGTCTGAAACTAGCCCAGGATGGGCTGCAGCTAAACTAACTGATAAGTAGAAGGACAGGATGATTATGTCTGCAGTGCTACCGAACCAATTAAGCTGGTGTAAGCATTATCTACTGCTTGTGCTTCAAAGGCTGCCAGAAGTGATGAAGATTGTTGGAAGAAGTAAATGACCCCCAGAGACCACCACCACATTTTTGTACGCATGAAGGGAAACTTCCTGGAAGAATGATGTCATTCATACGTAGCCTCATGAATATGAATGTGTGTAATGAATACGCATGTATGTAATGAATACGTATGCCTGCTGACTGTACAAGGATGTCTTGTTTAGCAATTCGGGGACACACGCTAGGAGGAGCTATCTCCCGTGTCTCCCGGCGCCGCAATAAGGAATACCTGCTTGTCAACTTCGTTGGTGAGTTCCTGGAGATTTCACAGTATCACAGTATCACAGTATGTTAGAGATTGGAAGGGACCTCAAAAGATCATCTAGTCCAATCCCCCTGCCAGAGCAGGAACACCTAGATAAGGTTACACAGGAATGTGTCCAGGCGGGTTTTGAATGTCTCCAGAGAAGGAGACTCCACAACCCCCCTGGGCAGCCTGTTCCAGTGTTCCGTCACCCTCACTGAGAAGAAGTTTCTTCTCAAGTTTAAGTGGAACCTCTTGTGTTCCAGTTTATACCCATTACCCCTTGTCCTATCATTTCTCCGAATAGGAATAAACCAGGTTGGAAAAGACCTTCAAGATCATCAAGTCAATGCGTGTTCCTACACAGAAACCTGTAACTTGCCATAGACTTTAATCACACTGAAGGACTATCACAGGAATTTTTCACTAAAGCATCTATAATTCCTCTGGGAAATGTTGATCTTCAGTAGGATTCCTGGGCAGGACCAAGGTCAGCTGCAGGTGATTTCTGCCTTACCTGGCTTTGGAATGGAGGGATGTTTTCCTAAGGAGATGCTTTGAAGCCCAAGGGCTCGGTTTTCCACAAGACAAAGCTGCTCCCCAGAGCTGGTCTATAAGTGGGACTCACATAGAACCCATGACCAGACATGGGAGATAATCACTCTCTGCTGAAACAGCCTCATACATAGATCCAGCCTGCCTGCATTGGAAACAGAGCAACCTGCATCTCACTGAAACACAGAACATTCTTGGCAATAGATTAAATCCTTAACTACAAGCCAGTCTAGACATGGAGACATCTGGATACCGAGAACTTGCCGCCGTCCCAGCAGCCTCTTCCAGCAACTGATATCCAAGAATTGCTCTTAATTTGTCCAGCTTCACTTCTAATCAGTCCCTCTCACCCTTACTTCTGTTGCTACATAAAAGAGACCTTTTATCACCAAGCACCATCTCCATGAAGGCATTAGAGTGCTCTAATCAAGTGCTCTGGCAGTATTTCCATTACCTAAAGGGGCTTGTCTGTTTGACTCTCCTGCTGCCAAGGCTGTTTTCTTGTCTCTGGTTCTTTCCTACCCACTCTACTTTGCCTGTTTTATTTTAAGGACACAGATGGTAACAGTCTCCCCAGCAATGGCCCCACCAGCAGCATGAGAGGCACCACATCCTCTCCCTGCTCCCACACACTGCTCCCCGCCATGCAAACTGTTTGATTCCTATTCATATCAGCACATTTCTCCGCTTTTTAGCAATTCATCTCCGTGTTAAAGTACTAACGACCATTATCCCATCAGTAATTGCCTTAATCTGTCTGATTAAAATTCCTGTAGTTGTCGATCATTACAAGTTCTCATTACCCCATTCTTTGATCTGCTAGGCCAGAGGCACCTCCACCACCAACATGCACAGTTTTCCTTTATTCAAAGAGCCTGTTCAAGACCTGGATATCAGAGTTACCTGTTCACCAGATACACAGCAAACCCACACGGTTTCGTGGGCACTGAATCAATCACCTCAGAGCACTTCCAGTAATAAATTAAGCCTCACGGCTTGTGTGCAAGACAGTGAAAATGCTGTTTTCCACTTTAATAGATGCACAAAGAGGTGTGAAAATCAGCACATGCCACGCACAGAGCAAAAGATATGTGTAAGGGCTCCTGTCTTGAATTAATGGCCCAAACAGCTTCCGGCCAGGAGGAAATGTGTGATGCCAACAGCTGCTGCAGTTAAATTGCTGGAAAACTGGAGGACTTTAGGAATATTTACTTGGGTGGATTGTATCCCTGAACAGTGCAACATGCCAGACTGCAAACAGCCTTCTTTCAAGCAGTAAGTGGAGTCGTTTATGAACTTAGGACTATGCACAAAGGTGTGGTTTGCAGCATGTGTTGTTCACAAGGCAAATAGAATGGGACATGGGACGTGGCAAGCTCAGGAGTCTCCAGTTCAGTGCTTTATCTGGGACTCCGTTGTCTGTCATTGCAGAGAAACACTTGCTAACAATAAAAACAAAGCCCACAGATTCTCTTGAATCATGTCCTGGACAGCAGGCACTTATGCATGACTTTAAATGGTTTTACCCTGGCTGCAGCAGCGAGCCCAAGGGCATGGATGGAGGCGGAGACCTGGAGGAAATGAGTAAGTACAAAGGAGATGCATACAGCACAAAATCTAAATAAGAGAGAGACAATGGAAATGACCCATCACAGATAGCCAAAAAGCGGAATTCCCTCCATCAAAATACATCCTTAGTCTGTTAAAGCATTAAGGGATTCAGCAGTCCTTGCAAATATCTAAGCATTTAAAGGTTAATTGCAACCAAGATCTTTCAATGAAGCTTTGCCAGAGAATAAAGGTTTCAGGAAATGAAACCACTGTAATTAAGTGACTGATATCACAGATTCCCATCTCCCGGAGCTTTGGACAGTGCCTAACACTGTCTGGTCAGCTTTCCTTTGGGATTTAAAACAGTAAAAACAAATACATATCTGTGAGGCCAAAGGCTTCAAAACCCAACGGATCATCTCTCCTGGGTCTGATTACTAAACCCAGAGCTATATCTGGAAGACTTTAGCCATTTCTTTGAAACTCTTGGATGAATAACAGCACCCCAGACACACATATTTGAATCTTCTTTCCTGTGGCTATTTTGCTAAGAGCTTTCCTTTCGCTCCTCTTGCAGACTACCCAAGTCTCACAGTGCCCCATTCTCTACAGCTCAGTAACTCGCACGGAACAGAAAGCTGGCAGTGGGGAGGTCATTTGGAAATCAAATTCTAAGAGAGACACTGCACATTTAGAAATCTCCAGCCTTGGAAGGGCAGAACCGAGTTGTTTACTCAGGAGGAAGCACGTCTGGCTAATGTTGAGCTTGCGTTTAATTGGCACTGATGAACAATAAAGTTGCAAACTCCTTTCACTGGAGCATGAATGTGCAGAAAACAATCTGCCACAGAACATTATATAGGAAATATTGTCCTTCAGCACCATGCAGCCTTCTGCCATGTGAATCACAGCCCATTTAACAGTGACATTGATGCTGGGCTTCTCAGAGGAAGGAAAGGCAGCTCTGGCCATTACACACCAGCCAACATCATTAGGGTCAATTACCCTATTAGCACTGAAACAGACCTTATATGTGAGCTTCAATGCTCCTCAAGTACCGCTTTCAACTAGAGATCAAAAATGGGCAAGTGAAAATACTCAGCTACATACAAGCAGCACTCAGCACCTGGCAGAATGGGGTCCTTAATTAGGATTTAATAAGCTGGTAATTGTAATGGCAATGGTCTCATTAGCCTGGTGCCTCATTACTGTGAGCACAGATCAAGTTGAGAAAGCCAGTCAACCTTGCAAGCCTTTGCAAACAAGGAGACTAGAGCTGATTAAAGCCAGCACTGCTTTTGTGTCGGTTCCTAATGAAAAGGGAATTCATAGCCAATGCGAAACCAACAGTAATTTGTGTCACTCTTTTTACGAACATCTTTAGTAAGAGGCATGGGACCAGGAAGTTTGTTAATACTAAATAAATGCCAAAAATAGAAAAGAAGAATTCACAGTCAGCAGTGCAAAATTAGGGACATTGGACTGGAACAATGTTTGCTCCAAAGACAGTTCATGGAAATTACTAATGACTGCTCATTGTCAAATCTCTAATGCAGACCAACACGTTTCTGAATCATGAAGAGCTTAATGGCCTTTGGTTACCCGCTCTGTTTATTTAAGCTGTCACTTCAGGTATACACTGGGGGACTGCTCCATAGCAGGTGAAATCATGCTGGATTTTCACTGCAGCGTTCAACTTGCCTTTGATCAAGCAAACATCTGTCTGGTGATTCTCATCTGCCCCTGTTTGTACAAGATCATAGCTACAGGTCCAAGATGTAGCCGTGCATTTCGTAATAACAGAATTGCAATGTGTTTTATGAATCTGTTGTCTTTCCATTTCAGGAATTTAAAGAAATTGGAATGTCGATGCCATTTCATGCTGGGCAATTCCCTAGGTGCTAATGGATTAAGTATTTCTGCAAGCAAATCCAGAAGGCAAGGCCTCTCAACTCTAGTGCTCATCTTCTTTCAATCAAGAACATCAAGGTTACTGAGGCTAGGAGTTTGCACAAAGTCATTTGAAATCATCTTTTCACCACAAGGAGCAGAGGGTTGGTAAAATTAATCCAAACGAATAGAGTCATAAAAGATCAATATTGAAATAGCTTCAACAAAATCAAATCCCTAACGAAAAGGACATCTCTGGGTATCCAGCTGGACTGTTCTAAAGTTACCGAGGCACAGACTGGTATGAAAAACCTTGTACAGAAGGGAACTGAAACTGCTCAAGTTGGTTTGTTACAATGCATTAACCATATCTTTGTATGTGTGGTGAAAAGATCTCTGCAGAACAAACCTTTATATAGATTGTCTTTCGGTCAGAAAAGGCAATGACCTACCACAGAGAACAAACTGTTACCCTCATGAATCACTTCAGGCTGGCACAGGATGTATTTACACCAAGGCCTTGGAGCAGCAGTCATCAATTACACACCACATGGACTGTCACCGAATCACTCAGCAGCTGTTAGGGGACTGTTAAGCACAGCAGTGATGTTCATGGCCCCCCAAAATGGAGAAATCCCTCACGAGCCTGAAAATGGGATTTTTTAGCAGTTAAAAGAGGTCGTATTTATTAAGCTGACCTTAGCACTAGTGCTCCCAAGGGCCATTCTCATCCGTAGCTGCTGGGATCTACCCGATTCTGCAGGCAGGATTTGTTGAGCTGTTTGTTTGTTGAGTTCCCTGAACCAGCTCAGCCTTGGGATCAAACACAAGACAGAAATAAAAGCACCACCAAGATCACCACGCTGAACATCACTTGTGTGCTTGCAGAGTGAATAAAAAGCACCGCTTAAAGATGTCAGTCCACACAGAGAGACCCTTAAAGATGGTCCAGGACCAGTAAAAGAGACTAAACGGGAAATTCATATAGGGAGTTAATAAGAAGAGGAACAAAGAGCTGTGATGTGAGGAAGCTTTGCTGCCTGCTATCGCTTTTATAACGCAGGTAACGAGACATCCAGCCATGAGAGGATTCAATGAGAAAGTCTTTGTGAAAGGCTCAGTCAGCCTTCAGAGAGCTTGTTTGATCCAAAGGTGCTGCAGCAACCCTGTGAGTTCAGACTGATGGAAGAATTCCCACCATGAAGTCCTCGTGGTGAGCTGCCCCATGTCTGTGCTGCCAGACCAGCTACAAGAGCAGCTCCCAGTCACGGCAGGAAGGACACTGGGGTACCCGGGCAGGTTTGTTCTTGGTCCGCCTGCACTTTGTCTTGGGAAACCATGCGTTGTCTGGGATAATCTCAGGAAAACACTCACTGTCTGGGGTAACTGTGCTGGTCCAGGCTTTGGTGAGCAGCTTCTGTTGGTGTCCACATCTCAGAACATGGTCATTCTTATCCTCCAGGCAGCTTCAGCAGAAAAGAACCTATCAGGGCAGGTACGGGTGTATTGGGGTTGCTGCTTCCTCAGCAGCGTGCTCCCAGGCCACCTTTGACAGTGGAGATTCCGCTCCCAGCTCCTCATGGTAGAGAAATGCAAAGGTTACCCCATGTCTTTGTAGGGTGCAAAACTGTGGTTTTGTCTCCTTCAGCTTCTCCCCCCAACCAGGGCTATGGAGACTGCCACCTCCTCAGACCTCCTCCGCTCCAAGAGTGCTCAGATGAGGCACACGGACCAGGAAGGCTGCCAAGCCACCAGCAGTTGAACATCAAGGGATGGACACCTCTAACGGAAACCCTTTCACTGGGTGCTGGAGGTCACTGCAAAGACCTGCCACGTCCCTTATACCAGGTGGGAAAGGAGCAGCTTTGTACACAGTGTTTTCCTCCGGCGACAGAACAAGGGCTGCACTGGTCTGGGCCATGAACTGGCTGGGAGTGGGCACTGTGCCCATCAGCCTCTCTGATACCCCTGTTCACACGTACTTTTGTAGAGTTTTACTAGTGGAAATTACACCAAATCCTCTTAATTTCCTGCACTGCACAGAGCAAGAAAGGAGGAGCTTGTATGGCTTTATCCCTCCTCTTGCTCTCAGGTGACCGGTTTATATTGCGTTGGTATGAAACCCCCAGGCAGCAGTCAAATCAACTGGGCAGCACAGGAACAGCAAGAGGAACATCAGGGTCAAGACAGGATCTGTTCACCAGACAGCAGTTACCACATCCCTCCATGAGGCCAAAACACAGACAAACATCATCAGAGAAAGGCAATGGCAGCAAATGAACCTGCTGTATGGGACATGGCCAACAGCACTACGTAGCTGTGCTTTTGAAGGAAACAGATACCAAAGATACTCATTACCAAAAGACACCGAACAGCACCAGCCACAGCTCTGTCTGCTGCAGTAATCAGAAGCTGCTCCATCAAAACCCTGCTGTGCACTGGGGAATGCACAGCCCAAACCAGACAATGTGATAGTCAGCAAGGCAGAGAGCATGCCAAAACCTAACACAGGCTATCGCAAGCTTGTAAATTAGTTAATGAAGTAAGAAGAGCCTGTGCTTGCACTCTGTGCAGCACCATCTATGGGGAAACAGCCAGTGGGGCTGGTAGGAAGAGAGACAGTCAGTCTGTGAACTATCCAAAACTGACATAAGGAAAAGCAATTATGACCTTTTCATGGGTGAGGAATGGAGGCTTCGCATGAGTAGAAGTCACATATTAAAAGTTAAGTACCTCAATACTTGGAAAAGCCTCTACAGTATTAAACAGAAGAGGGCTAAAGAGTATCTGACACTGAGCGCCACTGATTTCAGCAGCATTTCTATACTCAGATGGTTTTTTTTAGCATTCAAGTGAATACCAAAGGGACTGGATAAGGCCGAGGTGCAGCAAGAAGTGAAACACAACTTTCCAACATCACTGGCATCCTCTCTGGCATCCCCCCACACTGCAGTTTCTCTCAAAACCTCCCATCTCCACAGTCTGTGCAGATTCAGCAGCTGGGACATGCAGAGCTCTCACATCCCCAGGCTCTCCCAATGGCCAAAGAGATGGAGAAGAGGCAGCAGAGAAAGAGCAAGTTGAGAGACTGCAAAGCATAAACTGGTATCATGATTAACAAGGGTGGCCCAGAAAAGCCAACATAGCAGCCTTCCAGTATCTGAAGGGGGCCTCCAAGGATGCTGGGGAGGGACTCTTCATCAGGGACTGTAGTGACAGGACAAGGGGTAACGGGTTCAAACTTAAACAGGGGAAGTTTAGATTGGATCTAAGGAAGAAATTCTTTACTGTGAGGGTGGTGAGGCACTGGAATGGGTTGCCCAGGGAGGTTGTGAATGCTCCATCCCTGGCGGTGTTCAAGGCCAGGTTGGACAGAGCCTTGGGTGCCATGGTTTAGTGTGGGGTGTCCCTGCCCATGGCAGGTGGGTTGGAACTGGATGATCTTAAGGTCCTTTCCAACCCTGACTATTCTATGATTCTATGATGCTAAAAGAAACTGGGGGTAGCAGACCAGCACCAGGATTTACAGCCTTTGTGGGTTCAAACATCAGACACAGTCCAGACTTTCACACAGTCCATGCAGACGTTCATGCACAGCGGCAGGGTCCGAGCCCATAGCCCCAGATCCATGCACTTCTCCTACCCTTTGAGCGCTGCTTGGCTTCACAGCAGGCAGGCAACCACAGCTAAACCAGGACTTCCCTACTAACAATATTCTGGAAGGATTTGTGGAATTGTTGTGCCAGGGCCTGTCAGACCAGAAATCTGTGTGAGGAAAAGCAGAGATGGGTTGGGTTTTTTTAACACATATAATTCTGTCCTAAGCATAAGTGCTGAATGCTTTTTTAAATTGTTCTTAAATTGCATTACTGTAATGTTAGCATTAATTTGGATGGTAGCGGATAATTGTACTTAGTGGAGTTTGATGAATTACACCAAGCAAAATCTGATTTGAAGCGAAGGAAAAGATCTTGATACTGGAACAAAATGTCTCTTTATGCTTAAGCCATAAAGCTATTTATCAGAAGTCATTGGGGGTTTTCCCACACCGGTATACATTTCCTGATACAGAAGGTAACAACCAGCTTCTGACCTTGATGTGGTCACTGGGGCTATGAGCAATCACTGTTAGTTAACCACCACTCAGTTTACCCCTGAGAACAGCCAGCCCCTGCAGCTGGAGCACAGCCCGAAGGAGCAGGCAGACATCCCGCAGAGCTGGAGCTGAGATTTGCAGAGGGAATCCAATGTCCTTTTGAGGGCCAGGGCATGAGGCAATCGGATTTATAACTGCATGTATTCAAGCGGAGAGAGCTGGGCTGGTTCAGTCTGGAGAAGGCTCTGGGGAGACCTTATAACAGTCTTCTAATACCTAAAGGGGCTACAGGAAACCTGGAGAGGGGCTTTGGACAAAGGCCTGTAGGGACAGGCCAAGGGGAATGGCTTGAACCTGCCAGAGGGGAGACTGAGATGAGCTCTTAGGCAGAAGCTCTTCCCTGTGAGGGTGCTGAGGCGCTGGCACAGGGTGCCCAGAGAAGCTGTGGCTGCCCCATCCCTGGCAGTGTTCAAGGCCAGGTTGGACACAGGGGCTTGGAGCAACCTGCTCTAGTGGAAGGTGTCCCTGCCCGTGGCAGGGGTTGGAAATGGATGAGCTTTAAGGACCCTTCCAACCCAAAGCATTCTGTGATTCTATGATCTGTTCTAGGTATCTGTCATTGTACTTGAAGAGATCGCTCAGGGGAAGACACCGATGATGATTATGTTCAAGAACACAGCCTTGTAACACCAACCAGAGTAACAATTGTGTTAAGGTCACTCTATGAAGCTTTTCCAAACAGCATTGGCCTCTTTCTCCAGGATCTATACACACACATTCACATGGAACCAAAGTTGACAGGGAGAGAGACAAGCAGGGTCAAAAATCTGCTTTCTGGCTGCCTGCTATTCAAACACTATAACAAACATAAGCAGCATTTCCTGTTTTCCTCCATTCTCCCTCTCCAAAGCACAACGCACACTCAGTACATGTAGGAGATCTGCACCCTGCTTCTGCCCACTAGAAAGAGAGCAGCAGAGTTTCCCATGCTGCACACCATTGGGGTTTTTGTTCTAAGAGTAGACAACAGCTCAGGTAGGTTAGAAGGCAGCACCCTCTTGAAGTTAATGAGTGTGCCAGGAGGCCTTGCTCTCCCCAGCAATCCTTACACACACTCAGGTTGGACAGCACATGTCTATGTCAGATCAGATGACCTTCAACAACATCTTGTGCAATGTTATGTTGCTTCTCAAACACACAGGCTTCCCTCTATTTACCCAAAGGCCAGACAGCTGTTACCTGATGAAGATTTCTATCTATCCATTCACTTAAGAGGTCCAACGAGGTTTAATAAGGTTTGCCTCTTCTGCCCCAAACAATTGGGCATTTACCCCATTTGCTCCTCAGCAGCACTGTATTTGCTGTCAGGGCATAGCCCAAACTGCACCTAGCAATCAGACACGCTGCGTCTGGCAGGTATTGCAGACCACTTCTATTGCCACATAGCGCATTTTCTTCACCCTTTTCAGTACTGCCATCCCTCAAGAGCTGTAAGCAGAGCCATTTGTTCTGGGCAAACCTTCCCCCCCCATCACCAATGCTCCAGACACCCTGCAAGCAAATGGGGCCCATTTCCTTTACCATTTCTTGGTAAAGGCAGTGACCTGCCATGAACTTTCCAAGGTCAAAGACCCCAGTAGACTCTAATATATTGCCCAACTTATTGTCTAACCAGTTTCTGCGTGCCTGGATCCTCCTTGCAAGGCACAGTTTAACACAACATCCCCATTCGGTTCGTGTATAATATAAGGAACAGCTGAGTGCCGTTTCCTTCCTTGCGCAAGAGTGGATACAGCCACGTGCCTGAGCACTTTGCTGCACAAACACCTCGGGTCAAAACCACAGCTCTGGTATTTTGCAGGGAAAGCCCTGCCAAGTTCAGCAGGTGCAGAACTTCAACCTGCCTTTGTAACATCAGCATCCTTCACCATTCATTTTGGACATCATCTCGTTTCACTGTTTTCCTTACAGCTGCTGCTTCATTCTGTGGTGGGAGCTCTGTTTGCAGCTCTGTGATTTAAAGAAAATTACAGTATATTTAGTAAATATACTGTAATTACATAAAATTAAATAAATTCAATATAGACAAGAAACATAGACAAGAAAAATGTTGCTCTGTGATGAAACAAGCCACTGACATACCCAAGTAACAGCCAGCACTGCTTGATGGCCGGACATATTCAGCCTATCTTCAAGGATACAGGCATCCCTAGGGAATCTTTTACTGTCAGTTATCTGCCTCATTACTGAAAGGTGGGTGTTTTTCACTACTCCAACTTCCAGGAATTTCCCGTCAAGAAGGAATAAGCCTTTTTGACAGCTCTGACTTAGAGTGAAAGGCAGAAGTGACAGGTTTGGAGCGCTTGAGAATAAAAGCGGAGAGAACGCGGCCGCAAATGGCATCAGGTTCATAGATATGGAAGTAGTCTATCAAAAAAGTGACAGCAGAAGAAAATCCTGCGTTGTAGGAACCCAGAGATCAGCAGAACCTGACTGACAGCACAGCAACACCGATAGAATAACAGACTAGAACTGCTGGTACGAAATTTAAGCATATTTAAATTAATTCCCCCCTTCCTGACAAAGCAATTATGTTGACAGGGGAAGTACTGAAGATTTCAATCTGTTTTGAAACATCAAGCTGCCAATATTTTCATCTTCTCTGCAATACAGCCATTAAGGGGAATTAAAATGCAACATTGCTAAATGATTGCCAGGATGTCATCCACAGAGAGAGGGATTTAATGCTGCTTTGAAAACTGCAGCCTCACCCAGCTGCAGGAGAACATTGCTTATGATAAATGGACTACTCCCGAGCAGCACGCAAGGACAGCAGCTCAGAAAGAAAAGGGTACAGATGGCGTTAACACAGTGTAAATGCTCTTCAGAGCGCATCTGGACAGGCAGAAACACAGATTGATGAGTGGTTAAAACAGGCAAGATTACTAAAGCGAGGGGAATTCAGGTCACGCTATTTCTCTCTACAGAGGGACAAAGAAACCACCTACCTGTGTTGTCATCCTTCCTTAACTGAGTAGTCTTGTCCTGTCCCATCCTTTTTCCTCACAGCATCTGCTCTTAGAGATGCACAGAGTAGCCCAAGGATCATGCCCTAGGGCTAGGAGGGAAGATGGGGATGTGAAGGTGTTCAGCATCTCCAAGTCAGAAGACGCTGACCAGCCAAGATAGAGACAATATTTGACAACCACATAGAAAATTACAGATTTCAGACACAATTCATCATGGCAATACATTGGAGAAGTTAAAGATGTTGAAGTTGCACCTATAGAGGCACACAGAAATTTTGCACCATCTTAGCAGGTGATCAAAGACCAGCTTCTTCCAAGTGGTGAAGTGCTCCCTCCTTTCTGTTCATGAGTTGTCACATTCAACACGGCCTGGGAGCTCTTCATGATTCTGAATCATAGAATAGTCAGGGTTGGAAAGGACCTTGAGATCACTCAGTTCCAACCTCCCTGCCATGGGCAGGGACACCTCACACTAAACCATGCCACCAAGGCCTCATCCAACCTGGCCTTGAACACTGCCAAGGATGGAGCATTCACAACCTCCCTGGGCAACCCATTCCAGTGCCTCACCACCCTCCACGAAGCCTTCTCTTCTCCAGAGATTTGGCTCTAGGGCTGAGCTGAGCCAGTTCTGTGAAATTCATCTAGTCAACAGCAGAATTATTTCTTCTGTGTGCATATCACTCCTTTGTTTTAATTCAGTTTATTACCCTTAATTTGGCTGATAAAAAGATAAAGTCACACCGGCTCAATTAAAAGCAGCCAGATATGTTGGGGTTTTTCTGTGCTTATGTAGCCTGTAGAAGAAATCAAGAGAATAATGTAATAATGGCCAAGACATTTGTTTGTATTCAACATAATAGGAATTCACCAGACTGAAGCAAGCTTGAACTAAGTCACTCTGCAGATGCAGATCAACAGAAAGCTAAATTAGCTCCACTGGGAACTATCTTCATACACATTATTTTTCAGGATGCTTTTAAAAATCAATAAAGCTTTTGAAATACCTTAAACACAGCCAAAAACTGGCTGCAAAGTAGCAAAATCAATTGAAAAATGGAGGTTTGTTCTGCCTTGGGAATTGCTAAATAGGAACACAAGCACCATTTGGTGGCACAAGTAACAACATCCTCCCCAGCCTGGCACACACCTCCGTCCTGGGCATGGTGGACAGCAGCTCTCCCACCATCAGCACCGACACACTGGGGAATCCTACTCTATTTTCAGCATGTAGCTGTATGCTTTATGGCATATGGAAAAGTGCCCTCTCCAAGGCTAGAGCACAGCCACTGCTGCTCTGGCAGGAGGCTCGTTTTGAGGTTTGCTCAGTGGGATTCAGCTTTCCATCCCAAAGTCCAAAGGAGAGCTGTCTTTTCCGCTCACTTGTGCAGAGCAAATACAGAGCAAAGTACAATCTTTTGTTTCCCTGTGCATTAGGCAAACCATCTATCAACCCCAAAGGTAAGCCATGAGCCACATGCAGTCATTACACCTCTAATTAAAAGCTTCACTGCAATGCTCACAGCACACACAGGATGAACTTGGGTACCACTGAGTGGGGATCTTGGAGCAGCCATGTCAATGCCATCATAGGGCTGGGAAACTGAAAGCCACAGTTTTGATTCCTTACAAAAGAGCTCAGTGATGCTCATGCTTCAGGAGGGGCACAGTGGCTTCGGTAAATACACCTCAAAGGGGATTCCTGAAATCTGAAGATCACTGACTGTGGTTTAATTTAACAGAACAACAAAGTAACTGTGATGACAGGCAACTCCACTGAGGCATGAAAGAGACCATTCTGCAGCAACAATTGCGGGTGTTAAACCTCAGCCAGAGCAGCTGAATTGCTGCTGGGTGCTCTCCTCAGTCTCGTTTGCACAGTTTGGATCTTCAGATGCAAGTAGATGGGTAGCTGCATTGGCAAGCAGACAAGAGGACCTGACAACTTGCAAGCTTGCTTTCTTGTCCTGTATCAGCAAATCATGGATGATAACCAGTTAGTCTGAGTTGAGAGAATGTGCAGCAAAGGAGCTGCAGAAGCTCTTTCCTAAATAAAATCCTATCATTGTTAAGTCTTTCTTGTTTCCTTTTACCTAAGGAAATCACCTTGACAATTCCCAATTCATCAGCAGGATCAGAGTGTGACATCACAAACTCCCATTTGAACTCATCATCTGTGATGTCAGCATTTGGACACTTGAGTCCATCCAGCAACACCCATGTGCTAAATGGTGAGCTATAAAATATGAGTGATGAGGGCCTGTTTCAGCATTTATAGCATTGATACATGGCTTCAAATGACAAGAAATGCAGCTGAGTTACAGCAGGGCAGATCTTTCATCAAGCACATGGTGCGTGAGATCCTTCGATACAGATTTCCATGGGGTGTTCAGTGAGCTCGCTCATCGAAAGCTCTTCACAAAGCTACCAGGAGGTAACAGAGAAGCTTTTCCACATGTATAAACTGTCACTGGAAAGCTACAGAGCAGGAACTGACAGTGCTCACAGCAGAGAGAGGTCACCAGCAGAATACCCAAGTGCTGGGGTTACACTGGTTGTTGTGTTCATAAAAAGCTCAGAACAGTGTAAAACCGGGCTCATGTGCCATCATCCAAGGAGGGAATGAGGAGGATTAACTACAAAGTCCTACAGGACTGCATTTCACTGAGCAATGGGGTGAGAGATCCAGATTACAACGTTTACATTGACTGACAAAACGATGCATTGGGAAAACACGATCCTAGTTTTGCATTCACAAGGAGGGGTTACCATTACCCACAAATGACATCTTGGGATTGTAACACAACTCTGAGAAGTGCTAGTTTGATATACAGCAGTTATTAAGAAATTCAACACTGGGGATTATCAGCAACCAAAGAATAAAACATTATTAAGCCAAAACATAAATGAGGTGAAGGATTTTGTGTGCAGCTTTTCAATTCATGACACATCCCTGGAGGGAAATGTAAAACAGAAGTATGCATGGCGAATTGCATTTTACTGTATGGGTCTCTCTCTCCCGTGTATCTGTACTCAGTAACTACAGCATTCCCTGAAGTAGAAGATTGGAGCCATAACCAGAAAGTATATTATCTCTTGAGCACACATTCTCAAGTTGTAACTGAGGGAACAAATAGGATAATGAGATTATTTTGATTTCAAGCAGATAATCACCAGGTATGATGCATCTCTGTAATTTCAGGAAAATGGTTCTATAGCTCGGGTGAAATTCTGCCTACAATTCATTCCAACAGACTAAAACATCAAAACCGTGTTCCTTGCACAACTCAGGCTATCAAGCAACCGGGAACAGCAGGTGCCTGCTCAGTCAAGACTCCATACCAAAGTCATTAAGAACAGAACAGGCCTGTTTTCCTTCTGCTCTTGCACAGGTAGGACAGGTCCTGTCTGGCAAGTTCTGCTTCCAGCTCCTTTGATGAGATGGTTCAAGTACCAGCAGGCCATGGCTGGTAACAGAGACCCAAAAATGGAAATTTTCAAGTATATCCATTTGGTGCTCTGTGGTGCCTGCTGGAGAAATCTTTTGCTTCATGTTGCCCATACAGGCAATTTAAGTTAGGCACCTTAACAAACAGGCAATTTTAAGGCTTGACATGTTTCAAATGTCACTGCTCAGCCATTCCTGCCATAGAAACAGATTACAATGAAGACAAGACACGAATTTGCAGTCCACCCGCTAACCAACCCTACAGAATTGGCAGTGACTTTTGGGGTGTACTCAGAGCAATTCACTTCAGCATGCTGCTGCATATGGAGCACCTCAGCTCTTTGGCTGTCTTGAGACCTCTGCACATCTTGCACTTCAAACAAGGGCTCTTATCCAGACAATGCACCTCATCCAAAGGGTAGCATTTACCAACCATCCTAAGATACTCATTTATGAACTGTTCTCTGTACAAAGTCATTCAATTTCATAGAATCATAGAATAGAATCATAGAATAGTCAAGGTTGGAAAGGACCTTAAGATCATCCAGTTCCAACCCCCCTGCCATGGGCAGGGACACCTCACACTAAACCATGGCACTCAAGGCCTCATCCAACCTGGCCTTGAACACTGCCAAGGATGGAGCATTCACAACCTCCCTGGGCAACCCATTCCAGTGCCTCACCACCCTCTCAGTAAAGAATTTCTTCCTTAGATCCAATCTAAACTTCCTCTGTTTCAGTTTGAACCCATTACCCCTTGTCCTATCACTACAGTCCCTGATGAAGAGTCCATCCCCAGCATCCTTGTAGGCCCCCTTCAGATACTGGAAGGCTGCTATGAGGTCTCCACGCAGCCTTCTCTTCCCCAGGCTGAACAGCCCCAACTTTCTCAGCCTCTCTCCATACGGGAGGTGCTCCAGCCCCTGATCATCCTCGTGGCCTCCTCTGGACTTGTTCCAACAGTTCCATGTCCTTTTTATGTTGAGGACACCAGAACTGCACACAATGCTCCAAGTGAGGTCTCACGAGAGCAGAGTAGAGGGGCAGGATCACCTCCTTTGACCTGCTGGTCACGCTCCTCTTGATGCAGCCCAGGATACGGTTGCTTTCTGGGCTGCGAGCGCACACTGCAGCCGGCTCATGTTCATTTTCTTATCGACCAACACCCCCAAGTCATTCTCCTTGGGCTGCTCTGAATCTCTTCTCTGCCCAACCTGCAGCTGTGCTGGGATTGCTCCGACCCAGGTGTAGGACCTCATTTGCTGATAGATGGCAAACGGCACTAACAAATAAATTACCTGCTGCCCTCTAACAGAAACCAGTCATGACCCAAGTCATCTCAGAAACCAGAGCAGTTTTTCTTAAGGAATGATTACTTGAAAAACAATACTAAAGACACAGTAAGTGTTATTACTAAATCCATTCTCTTGTCATCGTTAGGGGAGTCAGCTTTCCTGTTCTATGCTAATCCGATCAGTTTGCAGAAGCTCAGAAAGAACATTAACTAAGTGTATCTGGTGCATCCCAGGGACAGAGAGAGACAGCCAGGAGGGATTTCTGAATACTCATTGCCTGTGAAATTTTGGAATCCCCTTAAACCAGTTATTCAAGTTAGGTCAAGATACATGGTTTTAATCCTTCCATTTCCTCTGGCAAAGTACAAAGCACTTTGTCAAGGAGCTTGCAACCGAGGCCAAATCAGCAAGTTTGTCTTGTTCTGCTAATGCAGTAATGCTGATGATCTGTGTCTCCTGCCAAAAGGTAAGGCTTCCCCTCACATGGGATTCTGCTTCTCACTGAAAACCAATGTATTTTAGTGCTGATGAAGATGAAATTCAGATTCTTCACCATTATTTTCCTAACAGGCATATGGGTATTAAGGTACCTTGTTGGGCCAGAATCACATCAATTTATGCTACAGAAAGTAACACCCTCTGGGACAAAATAACTTCCTCTGACCTGTAATTACTACAATGACAACCTGCCAGAGTAAGTCCACTCCTGACTCATGCCTTCAGTGATTACCAATACCTGGAGTTTGTAAACTCACTGAAAATTTCATTTCACAAAATATCACTCAGCCCTGAGAATGTGAATGATGCAAAGCACGTATCTGTTATCACAGACCCCTGGTTCAGAAAAAGGGGGACACACAAAGCCTGTCTGGTGACAATGTCGGGAGCACAGTTTGCAGCTCAGTATTACACCATGCAAACATCTCCATAAAGATGCAGAGATCTTTAATGTGCATTTAAAGGGTTCTAGTGGAGGTGCTCTAAGTGAAGGAAATTCAGAGCAGAAAAGCAAACACCACTGATGCAAGCAAATATTATCATTAACAAACTTATTTAGAGCATTCAGCTGTGAATGCAATTTAAAATCAGTTGTCAACAGAAGACATCCCTCAAAAAAAAAAGGAATTTTCAACTCAAGTGGCATCAGCACAGTGCCTATCCCCATGCCATCACAGTCCCAGCAGACCAGAAAGGGCAGGACATTAACTCAAGCAATGATCGTTCCTCCCTAGCTGTACCTTTTGGTTGTGATCAACTGATCCTAAGGGTCTGCACTGTGAGCTCAACTAAGTGCCCTCTGGCCACCTGGTGCATGTCAAGACACTAAAAAAAGGCATCTTTGTTTTCTCTCTACTAGAGCTGGGTTGAAGACAGGAGTCAAATTCAAGCAGCTAGTTTTTATTCTGTAGATCTACAGAATAGTCCTTTCGCTAGGGTCATAGTGTACATGAAAAGCATTTCCCAGTCACTCAGAACATGGCCTTTGTAGGTCTTTCCTTTTTGCAAACCTGTAGAAAGTAAATAACCATTGTCAAGGAAAAATTAAAAGCGATGGATCTGGCTGATCATATTTCTATCAAACAATAGGAATGAACACTTTTGCTTCAAAGTATTCATTCATAAATGCTTCCCCAACAACTACAAAAAAGCACCAAGGATATCCAACTGTAGAGGAATTGAATACTTACCTGGTTAAGACCCCCCGGCTTCATCATTTGTATCAAAGACCATCTTGACCAAATATTGACACTTGCCTACCATTACAGTAGGATGAATTCAAATATTTCAACTTCTCAAATCAAGAAATGAAATTAATCTAAAAATATTTTAATGTAGCAAGTTTGGCTATAGAACCAGTGCAACATGAAGACAACACCCATTGTATAACCGACTTTACTGCTTAATCTTAACAGAGTAAGCTACAAATGCAATGGATTTACCGCAAGTTATCTGGTTAAATTAAATACTGCAGTTAGGATCATGCTGTTGGTAATTGTGGCTTAACAGTATCAATGCTCAAGTTGGCTGAGTTAGTTTTACTGTAAGTAAAAGTTTACAGAGAAACAAAATGATTTAGTATCATAAGCTGTATTCTGTTCCATGCTCAGTCACAATGAGAACGCCTTCAACAGATAAAACAGTATTTCAGCATTATGTTAATAATGCCAAAACATACAGGAATTTTAATGCCAACTTTACAACATAATACAGTGTTTAACAAACAGATTTCTCTGGTACGGTGGCCAAGTGAGAATGCTACAGAGGACTGAGGAGTATGCAAGCACTACTCATGGCACATGAAGTGAATCACGCCAACAGGAATGCTTTACCTTTACTGTTCAAGAAGTTTGTGTCCCAAACATAATGCAATGTAAAATGAATGCTGAACCCTTGCCTCAGACAATGAAGCAAAAGCACGTTATTTACAAACTTGACCCAGTAAAACCACTTTAAGAACAGAAAAAGATTGTGATCATTTGACAAAGACAACAGAGCTTGATTACTGTATTATATGAGCTAGAATGGTAATGAAGTTGTAAACAAACTTTAACCAAATCAGGTTAATGCATCTATTCTTTACTCAGGAGTATCATGATTTCAGTAAACAGTGATTATTTTAAAGCTAAGGATGCTATCAGAGGTTTTATTTTTGTTTAAAGCCAAAACTGACAGAAAATCTGGAAGCTGGCAAATCATTTTGTTCCCTAAAAGCCTTCATTAATTTATCCATTGTGTATTTTCAAAACCCCTGTTTGTATCTAATTCTGCTTCAACTTAAGTACCTGATAGCAAAGTAGAAGCACTATCAACACTTGAAAAATCCCTACTGAGTGGTTTGGTTTTCCATTACTGGGGATGAAATTAGATTGCTGGCATTGTTCTACATAGAAAACACCACATCAAACATTCATTTTTCATTCTAAAAGAAAAGCTTCCTCAAAATTAAATAGTCCTTGCAAATATGCAAAGAAACACACAGGTAAATCAGATCTGAATCTGTCAAACACAGCAGTGTCCTTCCTCCCTGCCACCCTTCAAACTAGCGGCATTGCCAAAGTGCCTGATGTGAAATGGATTGAATTAAATTCATATTCATGATTCCTGGATATAAAACAAAAACAAAAAGAAACTTTGTCCCTGCCGCATCTATTTTTGTCCTTTTCCTGCATTTTGTAATGAACTCATGCAAGCACAAAGGGGGTTGGTGGGTGTCTGTGTGGTGTTGTTTTTAAACAGGCATAAGAGTTGTGCAAGACAAAACTGAACAAAGTTTGTTTCACTTCAGAAAGATTTTATATTAGCAACTCATTTCTCTTCAGGACTAATGGCATTGAAAATAAATCCACAGTAATAACAAAAAAAAACCCCAAACAACAACAAACCCTGTAGTCAAACTGCTTTTTCAAGTATATGTCTCCCCTCATGAAAGAACTGCATTAGCCATACCACTGATTAAAACCCATGTGACAATCACTAGGATGTAGACCATCGGTCCAGATCTCCTGGATCTGGGCTCAGCTGGATCTCCAACTGAGTCTACACAAGACTGGAAGCAAGAGGCTGCATTACACCACTCCTCAACTCCCGGATTCTGACTACACCCACCATCATACCCCCTTCACATTCCCAAAACAGAAGTGGCACAGGAGCCACCAAGTGATCTTGGACAGGTACCATTGTTCGCAGATCAAGCAGGTGCACATCTAGTTTGTGCTGACAAAGATGCACACTGCAGACCTACTAGACTGGAGAATTTTGCCCACAATATCTCTATATAGCACAACATAAAACATATCTTAGTACTTCATTCAATCTGGAATTCACATCTCGATCTATTGCAATTATGGAAGCCAATGAAAAGTCAATGAGAGGGGTTCTACAAGAGTTGGTCCCAGCATTAAACACAAATATATATGAAAATTAAAAAGGGGACAAACTTTCAAGTCACTATTAGTGATGGTGACAGGTTCAACTTTTCTCCCTTCCTCATTAAATTCACCTCCCATTAATACAAGAGAAAAGTGCAACTTTGCAGCATGTTTGTTCGCATCAAGTTTTGACTCCAGAGCACATTTTGCAGTAAACAAAATACGGTCTCTGAAGTTGCAAAGTGCACAAGCTGAAGGCACAGAGTACAAACACACAGGAGAAGAGATTCAAAATACCAAGTAACAAAAAACAAAGAGAAAAGAAAAATGTGGAATTTTAAACTCCCTGACAGAAGATACATTTACATGGGACCAACTCTTAAAGGTGACCACTTTTAAACTAACAAACAAATACTGTAAAATAATGAAACTTTATTCTTATTAAGTAAAAGCTCCAGAAAATACCTTGAAGTTTAAAAACTAATACACTGACGTGTTAACTAGTTTTAAGAACGTCCTTAATATTAAGAAAAGAGTGCAAAAAAGATTCTTCCATTCTAACGCTTTTGGAAGCTGCTGATTTCGCTGCCCGTTTCCACTTTGAAAGGATCGTTTTTCAAGGTGCATTCCTCACAGAAAAAAATCACAGAACATGAACTTGTCAATAGGCTAGACCAAGGAAACATGTCTTTCAAAGTCATCCCAATTGTAGCAGCAACTGACATTATATTATATAAAGAAGAAAGTCCAAAACTCTTCTTTGAGGCATAGCTCGTGTCAGAGCTCGAGTATCAGCAGTTGCCAAAGGAGGCTCCGGATACCACCTGCGCTCCTCCAGTGTCTGTTCTGGCTAGGAATAGAAGCTGATCCAGTATATTCACTATCTGTACCCCCTGGAGCTTGCACAAGTTGATGAGCCATCTGAAATTACATTAAAAGTTCAAGAAATTCTCTTGTATTAAACTTCTACCTTATGTCCTTTACCCTCCTTCCCCCAACAGCCCAAAACCCAGCACTGACTGCAAAACATCAACAGCGTAAATAGAAGCTGGTATAACATATAAGCATCCATTCATTCATTTCAGGTTGTAATAACAGTTCATCATAAAACTGTATGACATTTTATGGTAGGAAATAAAGCAAACAGCTGAAGGCACAGGAGGAAACTTGGTGGAAAGAATGCAATAAAATTAACTGGAAATAACTACAGATATTAATCCCCAGTCTCCAAGGATATTTAATGACAATCAGGACCGTGTACTTCAATCCCAACCTGGAATGCACAGGACTAGATTCTCCCCTGGACAAGTATTTAGTCAGCACAAAAGATGGGACTTTCACTACACCCAGATAGCTGTAAGTGGAGATGCAGTCCCTGATACCTTGCCACCCCTGAGAAGCCAGAAGCCCACCACTACCTGTATGCCTAGCCTCTCAGGGACTGCAGCACACTGGAGGGCAGAGGTAGATGCATACTTACTGTAAGTTAACTCTTCTCCAGCTCTCTTGCGTGACTGGTCACCTCTAGGAAAGAAAGGGAAGAAAGGTATCTTCATGATGATGTGAACTCATTGAAGATGCTCCTGCTTGTAGCAGGGAGGGTTGGATTAGACCTTTAATGGTTCCTACCAACCCAAACCATTCAATGATTTTTATAAAGAGAAATTAGTATGAAATACCTCTGCACAACCATCAACTTTCATAGACTTCAGAATCAAAATTCAAACATAGCAGCAATAACACATGACTACAGGATTCCCAATTTACTACAACAGAAGCATAAGCTATATTTTTTGGATTTAATTAGCTCATCCTTCCGTTAAAGTCTGTTTGATTTTATAGGATAATTTTGTACAAAATTAAGATGAGGAAAATCGCTTGTATGTAGCGTGGTCTTAAGTCATGCATAAGACTGTTTTCCTTGCTTCAAACTCCTTAACCTAACTTCATAGAGGTACGCGAAGAACTCTGCATCTATCACTATAAAAAGGTATGATGATGCTGAAAACTCAACAGACTCTAAGCAAGTCTGAGCTGACAGCACTCCCTCTTCAAGGAGAAAATTTAAGTAAGTAACTATAAAGTTGTATAAACACTGGTTGACATTATTGGTCCTGAAAACCCAAAGTCGAATTCCCATTGGAAAACATGGTTTCCTTTTATTCTTATGCACACGAACTCTTAGAAGCTGGAAAATACCTATCTATCATCCTTGTGGTGATAGATATGCTATTGGATGCTGTTAAAGAAGAGAGATTCTAACGTATTTTCATCACAGTGGTTATAATTTCACATTTATCTGCTGGAAGTTGGCAGAAATTATTGGGTTTTTTCCAGTAATATGAAATGTTCTTCCCTGAAGCCACTCTTAAGGTGGCTGACCTGCTGTGCATGCCTTGATTAAGGTCCTTCACAAGAGAAATACTGCCAAGCAACTGGCCTATTCTGCAACAATAGTACTTAATAGTGTTTATAACCTGACTATTTCAACTAGAACCTGACATGTCGCTAATGCTGCCGAAGAGACCTCAATGTGTTGTGTTCCTCAAGGTTATTGCTTTACAGGGAAATGCAGCAGCAAAGACTTCACCGTTTCTGGTGCAACTGGAAAAGAACAGATGATATTTCATACTAATCTAGAAGAGAACAGACTTGGCACATTACTTGCTAAAAGAGAAAACAACCTTTTTTATGTATAAATATATATGCCTATATGTGTAGGAATATAACCTCAGACCAATGCTGAGTTATAAACAGGTTATATTTATTTACAACACAGGAAGAAATGTATTTCAAGATGCAACATGCAAAGCAAAATGTGTTTCAAACGCCACTGCAAAATGCCATGTAGCAAATATATTACCTGTGTTTCAGTTTTCTTTTACCTGTATTCTTTTAATGATGACAGACTCTAACACATTATATAACCTTCATGTTTACCAGACTGCACTGACCTCCTGACAGTACAACCATATAAATATGCTGTGCAAAATACATTCACCAGAAACTAAATGGCATCAATCAGTTATTCCACTGCAAAGGTTTAGTTTGCATTTTTATTTAATACACTGGAAGCAGTTACATAGAAACAGCAGTTGCACAAAAGCATGGGCTAGGGTGGGCCGATTTCCTAAACCTACAAGGTATACCAAAACTCTTCACATGTTCAATACCCAGAAGATGCCATACTGCATAAAGCCTGAAGGAAGAGAACTTGTAGAAATTAGACTGTGCCAACAATATGTGACACTGAAACCTTAACTAATACTTGGTTCATCCTTGTATGAATATCATCAAGCCCTAATCTCTTCTCTGTCTCCACTTCACACACAGGACAGAAACCATTTCCTATGGATTTGCAATAGTTCCAGTGCTAGAGAATTACTTTTCTGCATGAACCAGGAGTTTCTAAAGTATATTCTGAGGATCCCCCCAAGTCTTTAACAAGAGAGCACCACAGAGGCATCTAGCCTTTGCAGTGGTCAATATCCTTCTTAGCCTTCTATACAGCATCTTCCTCACAGCACCAGCCAAAGAACTTCACAGCCAGGCTAACAAGCCTGTTTTATTTTCAGGTACCCAGAGAAAAATGTTTTTGAGACTGATTATTTTTGTGGATATGGACTGTTACTGCTTGAAACTTCATTTTTAATTCTCTATGAAGCGTGAAAATGGTGAAATGCAGTTGTAAGCAGAATATTAGAAGCCACCTACTGAACTAGTAATATTGAAAGACAAAACTAAAACGTTCCTTTTTTTGTTCTGTGCACTGCATTTTTTTGTCAGCATTATAGGCCAACTCAGTTTCCAAGTCTCAAAACTTCTGTGTCTTGTGCCAGCTGCACTGCTCTTTTCAGCTCAAGCCCTTACGGCTTGTTTTCAGTGCCTTAACTCATGTGTGTGTACTTGCCAAAAACATCTTTTCCTCACTAGAAAGCCTTACAAGGAGTGAGCCTACAAAACCATTTGCATTTGAGTCAGCAGTAGAGTTTTGAAGCTCAATAATTTACCAAGCTTTGAAGAGAGATCACCTTTGAGGAAACCTACATGAGAGCATGAAATCCAGGGTACATCTTACGCTAAATATACCCACGTCCAGTGGGTGTTCAAAGTACAGGACCAGATTCTCAGCGTTGCACGGGTAACAAGAAAGATGAAGACTTATTCTCCTCATGCAGAAATGATCCCCTTGGGAACAGAGCACAATGGGTCCCCCAGATTGTTAAGACTACTGCAAAAGTGGTCCACTGCTGAGGCAAAAGCACTGTGCTTCCATCTAGGCAGTTCAATAGAACAGCACAAAGCAGCAAGCACTGGCCAGAGGGCACAATACAGGTTAGGAACATTTTCTGTTGCCTCTTTTGCTGCTTTTTCTTTCTCGCCCTCCCTAATTCAATACTTAGATGAGAAAGACTATTTAAAATAAACACCTTAACTATATAAATAGCTCTGTAAGTGGAATAAGGAGGAAGTCATCAACTGGCATTTTCAGAAACATCATGAAAAGAAGTCAGCTTATAGAAAATGAAGAGCAAAAGTAAAGGTGAACAAGGTCATAATCATACATTAGAAACAATCAAAACACAGGGAATTGTGTTTTGAATTTGTGAACTATAAGCAATCTTTTTCATGAAAACATTTCAAGACTTCCAATCATCTTTTTGATATCATCTGCAGGGTTGGCAGTGCTCAAAAAGCATGGAAAATAAGGCCATTTTCAAATACCAAGTTGTGAAGGTTATTTATTAACTCTTGAATTATTTCTTCAGTATTTTTAGGTGTATCCATTTTTATCATTTCAGCACTGTCCAGCACAATTACTACTGAAAACTAATAATTATTACCTAGTAAATCCATTCTGCATAAGCTCTCTCTGAAGTTTCTGGTCTTGAGCAGCATATTCCTGAAGCTCAGATTCCACAGCAGGCGGTAGAATATTTGGGATGAACTTAGAAAACAAAGCTGGTGCCATCTGTACCCATTCTGTAAGAAAAGGGGAAGCAACAATAAAACATGTGGAAAAGATCTTTTGGGAAAACTTTACTCCTTGACAAATGTAACTTTGCTCTATTTTAAACACATTTTAGGATCTTGAGTTTAAACAAACAAACAAACACTCCACCCAAAAAACCCCAAACCATCCCCAAACTCCACAGAAATCAAGCCTTAAAGCAGAACAAATAATCAGATGTTTACACGTAAATAAAAGAATTACTATTTGTCATCAACCTCATCATCAAAATGAAATTCAGTTCTTGCTACATCTCACAGGTCCTGTTGAGTTTCTGCACTCACCTCAATATCGTTTGATTATCAACCCACCTTGATAATCAGCTCATTTGCAACACTTCACTCTGCAAGTGTATTCACAGAGCTTACATCTCTCTTCCCAGAGCCTTCCTTCTAGAAATCACACTAATGTCACCATACAACCCTGCTTCTCCATCCCCCATTTCAAATGAATTAATGCAATTCTCTTCCAGATCTTCCAAGACTTAGATGAACACTTTTCTAATCTTCATTATGTAATATTAACCTCTACTAGTTCAGCTTCAGGATAGAAATGCGATTTAATTTCACTATACTGAACATTGCCTTACAGGAGCAAGATAGTTTACCTTAAAGTTGCTTCAAGGCTGATTATATGAAACACAGAATGAGTCAAGGATGAAAATTGGGTTTCTAGCAACTGTTCTGAGAAAAATAAATACTTCTGGAGTATTTCTGAAGCCAGCCTTCCCAGAGGTTAGAGCAGTTACCTTAAACTCCATCTTTACTTGGAAAAAAAGGGATGCTTTTAAAAACATCCACTAAGGCATATGACAAGTTTTTATCCAATTCCCACATACGTTTACTTGGTCAATGCCAAACTTCACTCTAACTGGCAAACTCAGAAAATCATCATTATTAGTGTACAGTGGGTTTAAACAAAAACCAATGCTCTAAAATCCCTCATCACAGAATCATTTAGGTTGGGAAAGACCTTTAAGATCATCAAGTCCAACCATTAACCCAGCACTGCCAAGTACACCACTAAGCCACGTCCTTAAGTGCCACATCTACACATCTTTTAAACACCTCCAGGGATGGTGACTCAACCACTTCCCTGAGAAGCCTGTTCCAATGCTCGACAACCCTTTCAGCAAAGAAATTTTTCCTAAATACCCAATCTTTGGGTTCAGCCATCCAGACAGCTTTACCCAGGGAAGAGTACACGCATCCAAACCGTGAGCAGGCAGTTTCTGCAGGAGAATGCTGTGAGAAACGGTGTCTAAGGCTTTACTGATATCCAGGTAGACAACATCCACAGCCTTTCTCTCATGCACTAAGTGGGTCACCTTGTCACAGGAGGAGACCAGGTCAGTCTAAAAGGACTTGCCTTTCATAACCCACACTGACTGGGCCTAATCACCTGGTTATACTGTACAGGAAAAAGGTACCATGTGGAATGTGTTACCTACTAAAGACCTAATGCTACTGAATCATTTAGCCAAGCTAATAAACTGACTCAGAATTCACAATATGAAATACCATGGAAGAATATTTCATGCCATTGCCAGATCATTATGAGTGAGGTGAAAAGAGTATTTCAGACTAAATCCAAGTGGGCCAACTGGCAGCCTGAGCACCTGCCCAGGCTCCAGTGTTTTCTAATGCAGGCACCACTGCTGGAGCTAGAATCAGAAGACAGTCTTTTCTGGCAACATTTGAAATCTAACAGCCTGTCAAGTACCTTCTGCCTGAAGAGAAAATATGAGAAGAGAAAGCCCATCACCACCAGCCACATCAGCATCACTTTTCCTTTTGCTCTTTACACTGCCTAAGCAGACACTTCCTAGTACTGCTCTAATACCCCAGCACATCCCACTGACCACATTTTCTGCTTTCCTTCTCCAGTTATCTGCTTGCCAGACCCATAATACATCCAATGGAGCAAGTCCCACAGAATAAGTAGAAAAGCATGGCCTCAGAGAAACTCTTGCCCCGACTGTTTCAGAATTCATCCTCAAGAACCAGCACCACCAGAGAACAGCCTTTTACATCAAGAAGTCTATTCTGTGCTCTTTTGGTTGGAATGACATTGATGTTCCTTATTTTCTCACAGGCTAAGAAGTTTAAGGAGCAGGTAACCAAAGAAAGTATGTATTGTTTAAACAATAGCTTAGAGTCAGCCACTTGGGTCTTCCCACCAGCTGTGGAAAGCAGACACACTGTAGGAACAATCTTTATACTTAAGTATCTTACAGAGATAAGACAACTATTCAAAATCCGATTAGGCGCACGGTACCAACTCAAACCAGTATCTGTTGTGTTGTGAAGTAGACAACACAACAGTGATCATCTGAAATGGAAAACTGGGAAATCACAAGTCCGTCACCTATAAGAAAACCACACTGAGCTCCTTTCAAAAGAATTATATATACACCCTTCTTTTCTTTGGTACTGAACAGTTCACAAAAATGAAATCAGTATTGCCTTAAAAATGATGGCACCATGTTCATTTTGCTGTTGTAAAAATAATTCTTGCTTACTGAAAGTGCTTTATCCATGCAATTTGTAAATGGAGGGTCTACCCCATTCCTGGCTTGCATACAAGAACTAGAGCTTCTTGTAAAGCTTTCCCATTTCTATTTTTGTATCAACTAAAGTACGAGAAACTTGTGGAAGCATTCTTTTTTTACCTGGTCGTAGTGTATACAGGCCTTTCACAATATTTGCCATGGTTGAAGGAGTTATTTGAAACGGTGTTGACTGAGCTTCCAAAAGTAAAGCTGAAATAAAATTAAGATAATTAGCAGGTTTTCTAATAAACAAATACAGGCTCTTATATATACATTTTTATATCAAAGAAAAACAGTAGTTGTGTTTTGTTATCTGATGTCCTCACAAAGGAAACAGGCAAATAACTGATAATGCTCAAAAGTAATTCAACATCACCTTTAATAGATGTATTCTGCTCAAATAATGTATGATGAAAATGGGAAATAACTTGCTTTTCATCCATGTTCAGACAGGCAGCAGGAGTCATGAGGAAAAACCAAGCAAGTGATGGCTTTAAGTATTCAGATGCAGGACTGAAGTAAACAGTTTATTTTTAGAAGCACTCTCACACTGTGTGCCGATCACCTGGAGAGCCACAAGTCCTTGCTTTACAGTACTTCTTTACTACTTTACTAACCTTGTATAGAAAACTAAGGGTGACTGGAAGTCTATAAATGAAGTGCAAGCAGTGTAAAAAACTACGTAAAAATCAAATAGGAAAAGTGGTTCTTTTAAACACAAGTGAATATTTTTATTTCATTCTTTGTATCTTCTGTAGTAAACATTGCAATAATTGCATTTTCCTCTTGTGGAAATACCTGGCAATAGCACATTTACTACTTATATTACAATATACAGGCCTTTACCCTGCCCTGTAATTTATAAGGCTTAAAAGGTTTAAATTTATATCTGAATTACAGAAACCCCAAGGAGAAAAAAAAAGAAATAAGTAAGGTTTAAACCAACTGCTGCCTTTCAATTCTTATTCCTCTACAAAGGAGTTAAGCAATAAATACACCTTTCTGTACCCATTACAGAGAGGAGAAATGACTCTTACAACTCTACTTAAAGGGCATATCTCTGTGCTTACATTGTACAGACTCTGCTTTCTAAGCTTCAGAGCATCTCCAGATCTAGCTTCAGCATCTGCCATTATAGTACCATAAAACGAAAAACAGCGTCAGAAAGAGAAGCACATGCTACTGAAGATTTAAGTGGCTCACGTAATAGGGAGATTAAAAAGCAAAGTACTTTTTCTAGTCTCCAAGTAACCAAAGTTGTTGTATTTAACTGTTGCAGATGAATTTATTTTACAAAGAACCATCTTACAAGCGCTTGCTCATTTCAGCTGAAGCCTTGAGGGGGCAAGAGCCTCTGATTTGTTTTGTAATGACTTATTTACAGCCTATTTCCTAAAGATATTTTTCGAACAGCCCCTTGGCAACCAAAAAAGTTGCAGATCATAGAATTAAAAAGGAGATAATGCTTTATCAGGAAGATAGGCAACCGTAACAGACAATCCAAAGAACGTGTGGGTATATATATATATATTTAATTAGGCTGTAGCTATTTTAGCCTAAGCTTCACCAACAAATTTGCACTGTCCAGAGAACTGTAAATTTGTTCTTCAGATATAGACATCAAATTATATCTCTAAAATACATATAACCAATTATTTAAAACAAAATAAGCCTAGGAATTAACAATGACATGGAAAGCACAAAGTCCAGAGACAGAAGTACTTGAACATTTAGTAAGAAAATTAAAGCAGCAAAGCTTCTTGAATTTAATCCTCACAAACAGAAAATTGTGCTCTCACTAGTGCCCAAGTTATAACCAGCAAGAGCAATCAAAAAATATTTCAGAAGCTACTTTATGTTAACTTTATATATAAAGGACATATTGTGGGAGAAAATAACACTACGGAGAGTTTTCTTCCCTTCCAGGTAATGGAAACCCCCACCAGTGGTCCCTTAAAATGATCAAGGTGTTGACCAACTGCATTATCTGTAGAAGCAATAGTTTAAGAGGATAGTCCATGTTTTGAGTATAGCTCATCACTACAAGCATGCAATATTACTTGTCACTTTTGTTCAGGTAATATTCACTCATGAAGCTCATTTCAATTGTGATCCTTTGAGGTCACGGGAATAGATATATTCACAATATAAAGCATGTATAATAAGCAGCCACCTATTTCTTTTCCAAATTATTGATCACATTACCTGGCATTAGAAAAGGATTTCATTATTAAAATCAGTGGAAGAATTCACCTGGAGGTCACCACATGCTACTATGCAAATTTAAATCATTCCCTGATTACAGCCAAATACAAGCATGGCATTATATTCAAAAACCATATAACTAAGTAATGGCATATATTTCCTGTTTCTCAATGAAGAAAATTGAAAGAATATTCATTAAATCATAATCCAGCCTACATTTCTCCAAAAGCTAGATATCAATACCCAATATAAGTAGCAGTTCTGCAGGATATGTCTTTTCAGAATGATTTCCATAAGAATAAGCAAGACTTCTCTCTTTGGACAGATCCAAAAAAATCTCAATTCAGGTTTATAGACAAAGATGTAAATAGATGGAAGACACAGAACTTTGCCTTCAGTTTTGCAACAAAACCTACCTAAAGGCTCATCAATCCTGGATTACTTCTTAAGAGAGAGTCACTTTAAACAGGAACAACTGAAGTTATCCCTGTTGTTATTTTACAATCTCACAAAAGACCTCCACACATCAAGGCTCTGGCTCTTGTTTTATTAGAATAATTAAGACAAAACAGAAGTTGCACTGAATACTCCCTACTCTCAGAAGCTCCAATAAAACTAAACCTCAGATGACTGATAGCTGTACCGACGCTATGACACTATCTGACCACCTCCCCAGTGCTTGTGAACTAATACTGCATTTTACAGACTTAGTAACCAATATGCTAAGAAGTTAATTAACCTGAAAACAGTCTTGAAAACAACTCATGGCAGAATCAAAGAAAAGCGTGGGTTCCCAAGATGGAATGTTTTAATTCAGAAGCATACAAAAGATGCTTTGAAATATTGTTGAACCAAGGTAAGACACAATACCCAAACAACCTCAGCATTTTTTTGAGTTATGGGGGATGAACGATATTGGAGTAAGTGAGGTATGAACCTGCAGCACTTCAGGTACTCCACAGTAACTGAGTTACTCCATTATTACACAGTAACACTGGAGAAGCTTGTCCCTCAAAGGTTTAAGCTACTTCTTAATTACAGTGGAGTACATAGGGCAAGATCTGGGACGCCGGTAATTCCAGGAACAGCAGATGACATCTCAAGTTCAAAATCACTAACTCAAAATCAGTAACTCAAGGTTCACTTGAAAAAATTAAGAGTTAACTATCCTAAAAATCCTTTTCTATCCTTCAGCATTCCTTTAAAACAGATTTATTCTGCTTGGCAGAAAACTGAAACTTTTGCATCTTAGCACACAAGATTTTTTCCTCCCTTTCCAGTAATTTAATGAACTTCAAAGTAAGATATTTTAACAAATTATACATAAGTACGGCTTAGGCAGATGTGTTCAAAGTTGTAATTATTCAGGGATGCACTTAAAGTGTATTCCCATTAAAAGCAACTCCAACAGCTTCCACAACTAAGGCATTAGTCAGCTGCTGCTCTCCAGTCTTCAGCTGAAGCAGAACTGATTGCTTAATGAAGCTGCAAAGTAGAATGAATGTATTCTGGAGATCTTTATCCCATTGTACAAACTGTGCTCTTTAGTACTTAATTCCAGTATGCAATACTTACATTATTTTGCAGAACAACAACTTTAACATTTCCACAGAACTTAAACCCTTACATAAGTAAGATATACCTGAGCTTTCCAGTACCTAAAGGGGCCGACAAGAAAGCTGGAAAGGGATGCTTTACAAGGGCAGGTAGTGACAGGACAAGGGGGAATCGCTTTAACCTGTCAGAAAGGAGATTTAGATTAGATATTAGGTAAAAATTCTTCTGTGAGGGTGCTGAGGCACTGGCACAGGGTGCCCAGAGAAGCTGTGGCTGCCTCATCCCCGGCAGTTCAAGTCCAGGTTGGACGGGGCTTGGAGCAACCTGCTCTAGTGGAAGGTGTCCCTGCCTGTGGTAGGGGGTTGGAACTGGATGAGCTTAAGGTCCCTTCCACCCAAACCGTTCTATGATTCTACTAAACACAGGGATATGCAGTAGTAATGATGAAACTGTCCCCAGTGCACAGCCAATACAAACCCGAACAGCCCAGGCTCACCTGGCAGTTCTGCCCTTTAGGAATATCATCAGACCACACGCATTCAAATCTATAGTTCAATAAATGACCTTTCTCTCAACAAAACTGCATAAGGCCCATCTGACCACACCTTGAACATGGTTCCTGCATCCCAACCTTCACTCCCAAACCCAGCCTGTGCAAAGCACTTGATAAAAAGCTGCACGTCAAAAGCTAATAGGAAGGGAACCACTATGGCTGGCATCCAAAATGCGGCTGTAGTTTTATGTTACTGTTCTGGGTTGAGGTTTTAGGGGAGGCTGGTTGGGTCTGTTCTGGGTTTATTTTTTTTTTTAGGGGGGGGGTGGTATCATTCTTTGGAGTTTTGGATTTGTTGTTTTATTATTTATCTGCTGCCTATTTTATTATTAAAAGGACAGGTCATTTTTCATTCCTTTAACCGAGATACAATTTGTACCTGTTAACTTCAACAGCCTTTTACATGAAAGCCAAACTTTCCTCTGGCTTAACCCTCACATTTGTAGTAACAAACTGCTCACGATTCCGCATTTTTCTTTTCCTTTAAATAGAACTAAAAATAGATTTTCAGCAACTGAAGTTCTTCATAAGTTTGTAATAAATTAAAATGTGGATTAGAAGAAAAAGACTTCGACGTTGTATTTATTACTAAGCATTTGCCAGTAGGAATTTCATAGAGCCACAGATTGCATTTAAAATATTCACTGCATAGCCCAAAAGCTTTATTAAGTATCTAATGAAAATGCTACAAAATAAAAATTCCAAAGTTTTCATCACATGGAAAACATCCAGTGTTGTTAGAGGAATAAATATGAAAAGCAAAGCTATAAATGCAGAAATATATACTATTGGATTTCTATAATTGGAAAATAAGGTGATATTTTTCCATTTGCAAATTTTATGTTAAGGCTTATTGAAATGGGAACATTATTCCTACTTTTTTACCAAGGAATCAGATTAAACATGACAGTCATTACTTCAGACTGTATTTTCCAATAAGAAAATGCCTTTACTTCAAAGGTGCTGCAACTTAATCAACATGAAACAAGGAAAAATAAGAAATGCAACTTCAGCTTTTTAAAACAGCCTAGTTCTTGGGTGAGAAGTTTAGTTCAGCGATAAAATTTGTGTGTAGATTATCATAGAATGGTTTGGGTTGGAAAGAACCTTAAGATCACCAAGTTCCAACCCCCCTAACACGAGCAGTGACACCTCACACTAAACCATGGCACCCAAGGCTCTGTCCAAGCCGGTCTTGAACACTGCCAGGGATGGAGCATTCACATCTTCCTTGGGCAAGCGTTATTTAAAGAATTTGAGCATATTCTATTATACTCAGTAACAATACATACTGTTTCCAATATGGTTACAATACAATTACTTAGTGCTTAGCTGACAAATTATAACCAGCACTTCAATATGAGTGGTATCACCCTTAAACTGGTCAGCTTGTCATTCTTGATTACTCCATCAGGTCTACATATAGATTAATAGCTACACAAGGTACATCCCACATAGCCCTTGAGAGTGTGGGGGGAACTGCTGAGGTCTAAGAATAGACTGACATTAAAGTGACAATTCAGTGTTTCAAAGGAAGAGGAATGGTCGATGCAGCATTCCACAAGAGTCCCCATATGCTAGAAAAGAACTGGAACATGATGCACTGGATCTTCACTATCAGTTATCTGTGTCTACCAATATTTGGAAGGAAGACAGGAAGAAAGGAAAACATTTTTTAGGGTTAAAACTGGGAACTGGAAGTGAAGCCAATAACATTCACCTATTTGTCTACATAGAATAAGCCAGAAATTAAACACTGACCGAATTCACAATCCTGTAGATGCATAAAAATCTTTTAAATGTAACTTTAACAAAGAACTCTACAATAAATGTATCCCTTCCCTACATCTAGAAAAGGACCCTTTATGCTACAAAACCCTCTTTCTCCCCTTCCCCAAACATTTAATGTCTCAAGCTGGTATTTCAATAGCTTTATAGCTGTGGAAAAAGAGTAAAATAGCTTTTTGTTGTAGAGAAATTCTAACAGAAGTCACTCCCGTTTAGTCTGGTACAAATACACTGGAATGAATCAGAACTTCCTACTGCTCTGCTACCTTGCTTCATTTCTATGGCCCTCAGGAAGCAATCTTCTAATATCATTTTACCTATCCAGACACATAGGCTGATTCTAAAGACAAAGAGCAAGGCATTGCACTGGCAAGTAAATTTGCCTTTTGAATTATTTTAAAAGAGATCTATGGTTTTCTTTTTCTGTACCATTCTTAAAAGCAAGAAATACCTTTATGAAGGTAAAGTAAGGTTATGCAGATTTTTTTTCCCCTATCCTGATTTTGCACATTTGAAGGAAGAAAAGCAAGCAAAACAGTGTATAAGGGCTGAGTAACACCCAATGTATTACAGAAGGAAAGAGCCTCAGCAATCAGATGGGACTTTTTGATTAACAACATACTGCTTCTGCCATCACAGCAGTCACTCTGCATCTCAAAGAAAAAAGGAATGGTGATTTCAAATGCTTAAGGGCAGATTCTCTATTAATGCTTTAGTTCAGATTCGAAATGTGCTTTTGAAGCAAATTCACTGATCATCCCCATTTACAGCTCCTTGGTTTGCATGACAGAGCTGCCTTGGAGCATATTAACTTCATTCCTTTTGGGCAAGATTAAACCAGATGTGCTCAAACTCCTACCTGGCATTCTGTCCACAGGACCAGACATTAGCAAGTGTGAAATAAAACTCTCCCAAACACACGTAAAGGTGAATACTGCGTCCTCAACAACACACAGGTGTTTCATACTGTGTTCCCTTTATACCACACCACTTATTAATGTAGATATAGCCTAAACCATGCAAGGAAACCTTCGGCTCTTCCCTACAGGACAAATACGTTCCAAGATACAAACCCATGGTCATCAAACTTCAGCTGCAACAAAGCTATAATAATGCTCTATGCATTTTTGTCAAGACCAAGACACAGGGCTACACTGACTTTGGATCCAATATGGTACAGCCATTAAAGAACAAGTTCAATTATGAAGCTAACTGCTATTTCCTTAGGAAACATAAGCATTGGATCGATAAGGTAGAAAGAAGCACAAATAACAACTTCTTGAATGTAAATCCAGAAGAGCAGCACACAGAAAGGGTAAGGGCAATACCTTCTTTAAGCAGCTGAAAAATAATGAGTGTTCTCAGCCTCGGCAGGGGATTTTCTCTGCAGTTTGCGCATCAGGGCAGTAACAGGTTGCTTCTCATATGCAGATTATTTGAGATAGATGTCAAAATAGAGGGGAGGAAAAAGAAACGCCAGCTCAAGCAGGGAAAAAGTCAGTCCAATCCATCTTTTTCTTGTCTATCTCTGCCAAAGGGTGAGGCACAGCAAGTGAATAAAAAACCCAACACATCAAAAGAAACCCTGTGTTCTTTATTGTAGCTGTACAACCAGGCCATGAACCTGCCATCAATCATAGCCTTTTGCACCACTGCTCTTCTGAGGTAGTCACAAGAGCTAGATAAGGAATTTATGAACAATAGGCACTATGTCATAGCTGTACAGAGCCAAAGAGATAAGGGTCCCTCGCTCCACTGACATCAACAGGTTTCTGGAGGTCAACACAGCAAAACACATCAGCTAAATACGTAGCTCTCCTGCTTACCCACTGCACAAGCAACAGGAAACATGCTGCCTGGTACATTTATCGACTCTAACAGCTATAACTAGATTCATTCTCTGTAATTTTGTATTAGATTTGTACTTGCTGCAAGCAACGAGGACAGCTGGACAATTTCATCCTTAGGAAGCTGTTAGCAGCCTTTTCCAGCTTTCAAGTTAACTTTTCTGGTCCTTTTCAGAAAGCACTGACACAGTGGAAATTCCTCTCCTGACATCTGTCTTACATAAGAATCTTCAGACAAAAGCTTTTCCCAGTAAGCTATTAGAAACTGCTTATGTAAGAGAATAGGCTGTGAGTCCTCCTTCTCCTCCAGGCTTTTTACAATGAAATTTTTCTTGGAAAACCATGAAAATCGGTATTTTTTGTGAATATAAGAAGAAGGGATTTCATAGGTACACTGCGAACAGAAGACAGCCTAGGGACAAGGTAGGCCCCTCTCCAGAAGCTATCAGGAGAACTGGCTACCCGGGATTTGGAGAAGGCTGAGGTTCTTAGTGACTGTTTTGCCTCAGTCTTCACTGGCAAATGTTCTGGCTGCACCACCCAAGTCTTGGAAGGTGAACGCAGGGACTGTGAGAATGATGACCCTAGACCCACTGTAGGAGAGGATCTGGTTAGAGACATTCTTAAGAACCTGAATGTACACAAGTCCATGGGACTTGATGAAATCCATCCGCGGGTCCTGAAGGAGCTGGTGAATGAAGTTGCTAAGCCACTGGCCATCATATTTGAAAAAATCATGGCAGTCAGGTGAAGTTCCCAAAGACTGGAAAAAGGGAAATATAACCCCCATTTTCAAGAAGGGGAAAATGGATGACCTGGGGAATTACAGACCAGTCAGTCTCACCTCTGTGCCTGGCAAACTCTTGGAGCAGATTCTCCTGGAAGGCATGCTAAGGCACATGAAAAACAACAAGGTGCTTGGTCACAGCCAGCATGGCTTCACTAAGGGGAAATCCTGCCTGACCAGTTTGGTGGCCTTCTATGATGGGGCTACAGAACTGATGGACAGGGGCAGAGCAGTTGATGTCAACTGCCTGGACTTGTGCAAAGCCTTTGACACTGTCCCACATGACATCCTTGTCTCTAAATTGGAGAGACATCAATTTGATGGGTGGGCCACTCAGTCGATAAAGAACTGGCTGGATGGCCACAGGCAAAGAGTTGCGGTCAATGGCTCGATGTCTGGCTGGAGACCAGTAACAAGTGGTGTCCCTCAGGGATCGGTGTTGGGACCGGTCTTGTTCAACATCTTTGTCGGTGACATGGACAGTGGGATTGAGTGCGCCCTCAGCAAGTTTGCCGATGACACCAAGCTGTGTGGTTCGGTTGATACGCCGGAGGGAAGGGATGCCATCCAGAGGGACCTCGACACGCTTGTGAGGTGGGCTGATGTCAACTTGATGAAGTTTAACCATGCCAAGTGCAAGGTCCTACACCTGGGTCGGAGCAATCCCAGGCACAGCTACAGGTTGGGCAGAGAAGAGATTCAGAGCAGTCCAAGGAGAAGGACTTGGGGGTGTTGGCTGATGAGAAAATGAGCATGAGCCAGCTCCAGTGTGCGCTCACAGCCCAGAAAGCAACCGTATCCTGGGCTGCATCAAGAGGAGCGTGACCAGCAGGTCGAAGGAGGTGATCCTGCCCCTCTACTCTGCTCTCGTGAGACCTCACTTGGAGCATTGTGTGCAGTTCTGGTGTCCTCAACATAAAAAGGACATGGAACTGTTGGAACAAGTCCAGAGGAGGCCACGAGGATGATCAGGGGACTGGAGCACCTCCCGTATGGAGACAGGCTGAGAAAGTTGGGGCTGTTCAGCCTGGAGAAGAGAAGGCTGCGTGGAGACCTCAGAGCAGCCTTCCAGTATCTGAAGGGTGCCTACAAGGATGCTGGCGAGGGACTCTTCATCAGGGACTGTAGTGACAGGACAAGGGGTAACGGGTTCAAACTTAAACAGGGGAAGCTTAGATTGGATCTAAGGAAGAAATTCTTTACTGTAAGGGTGGTGAGGCACTGGAATGGGTTGCCCAGGGAAGCTGTGAATGCTCCACCCTTGGTGGCGTTCAAGGCCAGGTTGGACAGAGCCTTGGGTGACATGGTTTAGTGTGAGGCATCCCTGCCCATGGCATGGGGGTTGGAACTGGATGATCTTAAGGTCCTTTCCAACCCTAACTCTTCTATGATTCTATGAATATAAAGAATACATTTTTACATTCGGTTTTAGCTCTGAACTCACACAAGCACTGACATGGAAAATTACATTCAACAGCTGCCTACGTGCTATTAAGAATCTACAGACAGATAAGCAACCGCTCTGTATGCTCAGGTTTCAGCAGCTGATTCTGTCCTTATCTTGATATACACCATAAACAAAAAATCTGAGACATTCAGAAGCTGAAACCTAATGCTTTAAACCTCAATGATCATTCTGCCTACACTTCGTATTTTCAAGCCCATACTCTAGTTCTGAATCAGTAAGTTTCAGGGAATTGCCTCATTCACAGACCATGTTTTCATCATGGATCCTGATAACAATTTTAAAACTCATCAAGGCTTGGTCCCTCTTTATTGCATTGCATTTTCACCATGGCCCAAAACGTTTCCTTTCCTCTGGGGAAAAAGGACCTATTTTATGATCTATTCCTGACACAGCTGATCAAAGATGGGAACACAGGAAACCCAGGTCTAACCCACCAGAAAAGACAGTGGCTGCATAAGAAGAAAAAATCCCATGTATCTCTGAATTTTCCTGCTTATAAATCATCTCATGCAGGACTCCAGCAGGAACAAAGATAACATTCACCGCCACCCGTTCCCCAGTGACAAGGCGGTATTATCTGCACCTTCCCCCCATCCCATTTCTGAATCTTCTTGTAAATAAGATGCTGTATCTTTCCTTCTTACATTCAGTTAAGTAATTCTGCACATAGCAACTTCTCCCAAGCCATTTAATACCGCAGCCTTATCTACAAGAGCCAGCTTTGGCTTTGTAAGGAAAATAACCAGGTTATATTCACTTAGTTCAAATGTATCCACTTTAATTTGAAGAGCACTGACTCAATAAGTATGTGTGAATGTAAAAGAGTTTCACAAACACAACTGTGTACATGGATCTGTGTATTATTTCTTTTTATGTATTGACTTTAACTGCTCGTAAGTGCTCTAGATAAAAGAGCATTGTGGAGGGTTTTTTAATAAACATTTCCTCTATCAAACAAATGGAACCAAATCGGTGTTTATGCAGGCAAAATTTGTTCAAGTAAAGCTCACTTAAGCGATATTTCTTCTGTAGGTAATGAATTCACACCTCAATCACTCTATTTCTGCAACTAAGTGCTCAGATAAGTGCTCCCACCACAGAGGCCATTTTACCAGTTCATTTTGCATCTTCCTGCCTTCAACCACACAGCAAGGGGACTTGGGCCGTCTCAACAAGTAGGAGTTTGAGCAAGATCAAACACTAAGGAAGAGATCTGTGCTGCACTGCTACTCTGACTTTATGTATCCCCATCTTTTGAAGTAGAGCAGGAACCTTTTCTTTGAGCAAAAGAACCTGAAATGTAATTAGAGTCCTTCCTCAACACAACTTCAAATACAAATGCCAGCTCGCAGGCTCTGACAGAAAGACAAGATACTACAAACAAATCTTCCTCTGTACAAAAAACATAGCAACAAATTTCAAGAGCAAAAGCAGATGCTATTCTTGTCCTCTGAGTCTAGCCCACAAACAGATTAAACCTATTTTGTTGTTTGCTTTTCAAAATAGAAGCAAGGCATGCTGCTTCTCACTCAAGTGGCAGCTGCGGCATCTCCTTATAAAACAGCCCCTGGATTCCATTTCTCTATACAGATCATAATTTCAACGACTTTCATTTCCTAAGCATACCCAGTGTAAACCCTATTCCCCCCCTCCCCATAATACAAAAAACTCTTTTCGGTTGAACTAAATCTATAGAAAATGTCAGCAAACAGCACCACACACTGACAATGTGGCAGTAATTAACAAACACTGACTTCAATGCCATTTTCACATAGCCCTTACACTTCCAAAGATTAAGGTAATATTCTTATCTATTATGGCCTGAATTACAGCAAGCTAGCAAGAACAGCCAAGAACGGCAGAAAATAATGCAAGTTTTTCAGCACCTCTACAGGACAATAATAATAAAAAAGAGGGACCATGTGCTATGTGTCCTTAATAATTTCCCAGGGAACTGATAGCAAGCTTAGAATTTTCTTTATGCATACTTTAACTCAATTTAAAAACCTCATTATCCCAGACTTAAACAAGTCAGGTCATGGTCAGCAGTTTATACACACCCGTATATATCACCCTACTTAGGAGTAAGATAAAAACCTAAATAACTTGGTTTTAATAAGCTGATGGTAAGACTGAAATGAAACCCAGGGAAATTGCTCATTAAATAACAGACCCCATGCACAGCAACCCCACTGATAATAGCTTACTTTAATTTCCCAGGTATTTTAATTCTGCAACTACAACAGAGCTGGAGAGAAGCATTGCAGATTTCACGCACACACAACCACAGGTATTTCCTTTCAATAGTCCCACCTATAATTACTATTTGATTCTCATACTTATGTTGTAAAGATGTGACCAGCATGACCTTTCCTTTGTCACTGAAAAAACCCAAATCACGTGAATGTTTTCATTACCTGAAAAATGCATATACTTAGAATTAAATGTACTTAATTTTAAGGCAGTATCAGCCGAGTTTTCCAAGATCTTGTTGCAGCAATAATCTTCCCAGATTTCATGATACTCTTTGGCACACAATAAAACATCAGGCCCATGGGTGGGCATTCCTCATTGCCTTGCTACTTCCAAGGCGATCTGATCTTCTACATGGCTAACAGCTCTTCTTAGAGAGACTTTTCCAAATAGGAACAACAAGATGGCATCAGAGCTGATCATCTCCCATCATTCTAGGCTACCCGGCTCCTTCACCTGAGGGTAGGCACCTTGTTCACCCACCCTCCTCCAAGAAGGCCAAAACACAGTGACCCTAAGAAGCTTAACAAAGCTAAGAAGCTCCTCTCCCCCAGCTCTTCACTGGAGAGAGAAGGGCACTGATACCCAAGTAAAGACAAAAGAAGGAATATACTTCACTAATCGCCCACTCTTTGGTCTCTATTTAGCATCCAGATAACTGCTTCAGAGCAGAGGAGAGGACCAGCTAGATGAAAACAGAGACACTGTAGCATGGGTGGGTTACAAAGGGGAGTAGACACAGCTAGGTACTGAACTCAGCTCAGGACACAGGAACTATCCAGGGGCACAAAGCATCTACAATCGTAATTCTTTCAGCCCTGCTGGTCAACTGCTCACCACTTTCTGAACTCCATGTGTGATTATCTCCACCCTTGCTAACTGCCCTTTCAAGGGACTAACAAGGCCACTACCCAGGTCCCTAAGCTCACACAACCACACACTGATAGTAGAGCAGGTTGTAGGCAAACCCAGTGGTTCATCACAGAAGTCACCCACAGGAGCACTTAACGGGAAGTTTTATCATTTGAAACATATTCTATTTGCATTAACCCATTAGCTCCACAGAGACAGTGCTGCCAGCATTATGCATTTCACTAACTGGCAGGGAGTACTCGAGTACATCATGACAGTAACACTAGTTACAATTCTCTGACCATATCACATTCTTAATGATACCTGTCAATATTTTGACACTGAAATTAAGGAGTACCAGCATAAGCAACAGCACAATAAAACATTTGTTGTCATCATCAGAAATACTAAGGGAAAATGCAGATTGGTTCCCCCAGATACCCAACAAAACCCTGACTTCAGACAAGGTCATATTCTCTGAAAAAGCGTGCCACATTTTTTCATGTGGATGACTTAAAAAGGAATTTGTATTTAAATTCACTAACCATTCACCATTTTCTCCCTATTTGCTGTAGATTTCTGCAATACCTGAAAGCACTGTCATTTTCCAGACTCCCATTGTAAGAAAAATTCAATAGGTTTACTTACGCATTAGGTTGTAAATGTGCTTTTCTGCAACATGTTCCGTAAACAGCTTTATAAGGTCATCTTTTAAGTCTCTGTTAAGCTTGGTTTCTATGTAAAATTTATTCTGGAAAATAAGACAGAAGTTTCCAAGTTTGTTTTTCATAACAGCAAATAAAATACACTTACTTATCCAGAAATAAAAATAGAATTTAAAGCTGCAGAATATTTGACCTGTAAAGCGCTTCCTTAGCGACTGTATTTATACTAAATAGAACATTCCTGTACAATAAAAACACCCCCAGGTATTTAAAATTAAGAATGCAAGCGGTACTATTGGTAACAAACCTACTTAGACATAGCGGTGCTTCCCCCCCCCCCCATATCTACACATGTATCCATATTGATCTAGACTGGGGAGTTTATAGGAAAAAAACATTTCATTTTAGAACTTCATAAATGCTCTAACTCCAAAATAGGGTTGGACATGTTTGCAACGAAACAAAGTATTTTTACCAGTGTCTAAAAGCAAATAAGCCATTAAAATAGGTATGTTACAATAATAAATCACCAGTACAACTATCCACTTCTGTGGTTCATTGCTAATCCCAGAGGATAGCTGGTCAGAATTAATCAACTGTGGCAACAAGTGATATATACCAATCTATACAAAACTGAACTGCATTGGAATTTTTAGGATTCAATTATCCCAACCCACTCAGCATTAATAATAAATTCACCTTTTCAACCTTCAGAGGAAATTCTATTCTTGAGTTCCTTGAGGACCTCTATACCTAATGTACCATTTAGTGTTATTCCTCAGTTCCCAGCCTGCAATTAATAGTAAGATTTCTTGTCTGTTATTTTATTTATAGGTGGGTTTGAAATGTTGGCAATAATAATTGTTTCAAGATAAATTTCCTATTGTCACAACATTAACATGGAAGCAGAACAACCGAATTCATCTGGACACCTTGTGTAAAAGAGTTCAATAGATACTGTAATAGAAAATCAACTTAATAAACAATAATGTACTGAAGCACTTAACAGATTTACTAGAGGAAGGGATCTCTTAAGGGAGAAAGGTTTTTCCACACTTTAAATCAAGTTGTTCTCCTGTTCGCTAACGCATTTAGCATAACTGGAACAAGCCCTTGGAACACTATTAGAGCAATCTTGAACTTTCTTTTTGTTAAACCCATTCTCTTGACCATTACAAAACTGTACACATACCATAACAAACTGACCATGCAGAAATCACTTACATTTTCAAGGCAAGTATTCAGCAGCATTTACCTTTACTGAAAACTGAACCTACTGGAACAAAAGCAATGTGAGGGCTGGATACCCGCCCCTACTGAAGTTTAAGTTTGCTGTAGTAATGGATAACAATCTTCTTAAGACTTTTTACAGATATAGTAACTTCCTACTGACAGTTCCCTCCCTACCAGCAGAGGTGTTAGCAAAGGCTATTACTCAGCTGTTTTCCCCTCATTTTGACCTGTTCTTTGAGCAGAGGTTGCGACAAAGGCTGTAGTATTTTTGGTCAATGGTGAAATGCCATTGCAAGAGAAATTCACAGCAACTGAAGATACACATCATAGAATCATAGAACAGTTGGGTTTGGAAAGCACCTTAAGATCATCCAGTTCCAACCCTCTGCCACTGGCAGGGATGCCTCACACCAGACCATGTCACCCAAGGCTCTGTCCAACCTAGCCTTCATTTCAGAAGCATTAAGCTATCCACCATACTACAGCCTTTCACCAGACCTAGCTTCCTAAACCATTTCCACCTTGAGCTTCCTGACCACATGCTACCATGTACCTATCAGTGCCACACGCAGGAGTGACCAGAGCATCTCAGCACAGGTCTATTGACAGGAACCAAACCTGACAATGACAAACTACTGATTTTTATAAGTAGTTAGCTAAGGAAATAGTTTACCCTGGTCCCTTCCCAGACTAAAGACTTATTTACATGAAAAGCAGCTGGCAACAAGTGCAAACTGTGATGCTTCCTTTCGTTCAAGTTGAAAAGCCTATGCCTTAAGTTTCATAACTAGAAAAGCAACAAAAATCCCCAGCAGCTTCAAGCAGAAGAGTTACAACAGAGTACTTAACATGGAATAACTGTAAAATATTCTTCACATTTGCTCACTTGGAAGCACCTTTCCAAAAAGATGTTACCTTTGCATGAACGAAAAATCATCTAACCTAAGTACTTCGCTTCCAATCCACAGGGCTGAAAGGAGATAGCAAAAGAGTTGTCACCTTGCCTGTTCTCATTAGTGGAGATGTCACTACATGGGCTGTACCAGTATTTCTTTAAGTGCATTAAGCCACCTACAGGTCTAACTGACAGGAGAAGGTAAGCAGGTATCAGTAACTGAGAAAGTCAGAGATGATACAAGCCTTTCTTCCACAAAACACCGTATCCCATGAGGCAGATGTTAAAAAATTCAGTTGTGTTAATATTAAGAGATCAACAAATACTTGAAAGAGAAAAAACAATATATAAGAACACTTAACTCATCCACATGTATATATACACACACTCACATATATTTGTGTATACAGACACACATGAAATGCCCTCTAGATAATAAGCAACAAAGTGATACCACCCAGTAAGAATAGCAGTATTTTAGAGGCAATGAAAACATTAACTATCCTAAAACCACAGTGCTCATAAACATTAGGCTCATTTAAAACCACAAGATCACAGGTTTTCAGCTACATCTCCAAGTATAATTAACAACTAAGAACCTATTAAGAAAAAAAAGTGTATCATCTAAATGCTGATTTCAATTTTTCCTGAAGTGGAAATCTGATTTTTATTCATTCATGCGTGCAGCATGCTGTGATATGCACAATGTGTGAGCATGCAGAATAACCTCATTTAGATTTACAAAGCAAACACTTATCCACTAGGAATCATTCTTAGGAATAAAGCCCCATGTGCTAAACTGCTTCTAGCTTAACTTGCTTTATTTGCAGTTACACCCTGGAGCTTCTGAAGGACCCAAAGAATTTTGAAGGGACAAAAGTGCTCTGGGTCTCCATGCTTTCTTGAGAAGTCCACTGTAGCAGCATAGACTGGAAAAATCCATCACCACATGAAAACATAAACCCACTAGTGTGACTAGCAAAAGAAGGAAACAGAAAACTCCCTCAGCTGCAAAGTCAGCCCTCTCAACCATCACTTAGGATTTGACACACACCTTGGTCACCATATACAACCAGGTAAACAAAACGCCTTTCCTGTATTCCCACCATTCATACACATGAATATGGTTTGGCACCCATCAGGAAGAAGAACAGTGCAGGTGTTGACATCAAAACCCAGAAATAAGCCTCAGGAAAAATTCTGTGTCTTTTTTGGCCACCAAGGGACAAAACCATGTTTCAGTTGTACAAAAAACCCTTTAGCTTCTCCTCAGCTTCATTCATTTTAAATATCTAAATGCATATTAAAAGTTTTCCTAAGCAGCAGCATAATGGTCCTTTCAGAACTAAGTTTATCAGTGCAACTCAACAGCCTTGGAAACTCCTGATTACAGCAATCACACAAGAGTACTGAAAAAGGAAAACCCTGCATCTCTGATAGAGGAAGAGCTCAACAACTTAGTCCTCTTCACTTAAAAAGACACTGAAAATAACTATTAAATAACTGCAAAGCTGCCATTTGTACTGTAAGATAATCAGACTTTTACCTCTTGCAATTGTTTTTTAATTATATTTTCTTGTCTGAATAAAGGAAAACTGTTGAAAGAAAACTTGATTAGACCCTAAAATATAAAATTGCAAGAGTAGCTGTACGTAAAAGAACTTCCAAACACATACAGAAAAAACCTGAAGCAAACGCTTTTCATCCTGACTTCCCTAAGTGTATTTTCCATGTCATGCACAGCACTGACTAATAAATTATTTTAGAGAACAAGTATGACACTTAATTTGACATCAGCCTTTAAAATCAGCTATATATCTGAGCCAGCTCAGTACTGCATTTGGCAGCAAGAGGGACTAATACGTAAGTCACCAACTTTACTTCAAAGGGGCTTTTAAGAAAGATGGGGACAGACTTTCCAGCAGTGCCTGTTGTGATAGGACATGGGGTGATGGTTTTAAACTGAAAAAGGGTAGTTTTAAACTAGATAAGGAAGAAATTCTTTACAATGAGACAATGGCACAGCTGCCCAGAGAGGTGGCAGACACCCCACCCCTGAAAACATCCAAGGCCAGCTTGGACAGGGCTCCAAGCAGCCTAATTGCTGAAGACATGTCTCCTCATTTCAGGGGAAGTTGGACTAAATGACCTTTACAGGTCCTTTCCCACCCAAACCATTTGTGATAACTCTCAGGCCTAACTTGAATGAAGTCAGGACAGGTTGGATGTGGCTTGGAGCAACCTGCTCTAGTGAAAGGTGTCCCTGCCTGTGGCAGGGGGGTGGAACTGGATGAGCTTTAAGGTCTCTTCCAACCCAAACCATTCGTTGATTGTATGAAATGGAAAAGTGTTTGCAGAAACAGAATTTTACTGCTTGAACAAATCACTAGCCATGCTTTAAGAAAACTTCTTTAAGTCAAGAGAGTACTTTCACTCTTCTTCATTCTGAAATAAAATATAAAACGCCTATTCATTTTACAGGTTTGTTACTCATTAACCATTTTTACAATGTTTAGATATCAGACTCAAACTCTAAAAATGAAAGGATGAGATACAGAGACTCCTCATTTGAAGATACAAACACCACATCACAACCATGCACAAAGAAGGATATAGAAATCCATTCAGCAATTATACCTTGCCTGGTCATATAAATATAGCTTATAATGATAAAACCTGTCTGATTATGTCTATCATGAACATTGTCTAGATGATTGTTATGCAGTCTTAATTGTTAAAGATAGATTTTGACCTCTGTGATGGAACTGAGTATTCAATAAAAGTACACACCTGAACAGCTTATCTCCATTTGTGAATGGATATTAAATTATGAGACCTTTTAAACACCTGCCTGCAATAAACAAGTTAAGCACACACGGGTGAATAAATGGCTAGCATATAAAAATACATGAATGCAACAGAGGGAACAGTCTCTTCCTAGTTTTTCTCCAGGATTTTACAACAGGAGGAAGGAGAAAAATACAAAATCAGCACCAGGAACACAGCTCTTAGCTTACAAGTAAAGCTGTGGCAACTGGATTTCATTCTGCATTAACAAGAGAAAAGAGCAATTAGAAGACATCCAGTTCAAGACAGCCAAATTCCCCTTTTAACACAATAAACCTGCATGGCTGCACTATGCCAAAAGATTGTAGCAAGTTACAGTAGCAAGTTATCCTTCTAATAGATAATGGTTCCCAAACTCTGGGAAGCTACCAATGAGAATAATTTTGAAGAGTTTGGGATTTATTTAACCTAAATCTGTTTAAATACTTCCTTTTCTTTTAAAAAAGTTTCTTTCTCCACAAATATTTCCTTTCTTACTTCTAAGTGTTGTCAATGCAAAGATGGTTTCCAGGAGAAGGGCAAAATTAAAGCTTAAGTTATTCACTACATTAAAAAAAGGCAATAAAAGTCTTGGCACTTTGGCAAAAATTATGCAAATTATAAAGTTCTTGAGATGCGCAGAAGACACTGAATTACAAAATCAGCATGACAAACATAGCCAATGGTTTCTGAACCTCTGTGAGTATTCCTGACAGTGCTATGAACTTAAGTTTGTCTTCATCCGGTCAACGCTCTAAATTGCTTTATCAAGTGACACATATTTCCAAGAGACATTTCTTTCTGTCTTGTCTGAATCTATGCAATTTAAAAGCAGAAACAATCATCTTTGTAACCCGCCCAAAGTACCAAGCCAACAGATAAACAAGCCGCTAAACTATCTCCAGTAAATAATGAGCTAACTATTTGGGACAGCTTTTTTCCAAACAAAATAAAAACCATTCCCCCCACTCCTAGGAAAGAAATATTAGGGCAGAAACCAACTGCAAAATGCTACATTTAAAAGCACAGCTCCCCATTCTTCTCCCCACAGTTAGTACTGTTATGCAGGCAGCAAAAGCAGGCATGAATCGTAAGCGCTACAAGTTACAAATCATTACAGCTGCATTTTATTCTTTTCACTTTCAATATCTTGTGAATGGACATACTTTATTTGAAAAGAATTTTCTAAAACTTACCATATATATGAAAAGAGGCACAATGCTCTGCAATGCTCCCATATACTGTCCAAGAGCTACGTTAAATCTTTCAATATAGAGATCTGGAGGGCTGGCCTGCAAGAAACCGTAAAAGTCAGGTTGTGATTTGAACAAGAGAAAGATCTGGAACAGCATGGGCTATGCTTTCATAGCAAACTCAAAACACTACAAAGTATTTGATACACTAAGTCCACACAAAGCAAGCCACACATCATTCCAGAGTTTCTGCTAGAACTCCCTCCAGCAAAACAGGTTTCTTCAGTAACTGATTTTTGCCTAGGACTATATGTCAGTGCCCAGCAAAAGATCCACACTATAGGAAATACAACACGCCTGTAACAAACTAGCAGTTAGCATATTCAAATGAAAGCACTTATTAAAGACGAGACCTTTGTTTTGAAAGATCTATCACTCCTAGAACCCATAACCAATATTCAACAAGTGCTGCAGTGCGTTTCCACCCCCCTGGGGGCTTCCACCCCAAGACAGCAGAGTGGCATTAAGCTGCTGCTTTGCATCTGAAGTGGCAAGCGGCACATCCTCCAGCTCCAGGGAATACTGTTCCTCATAGAAAACATGTCTATTTTTTGGCTGGGTCACTTAAGGCAAGGCAAGTATTCAGGGAGTTGACCTGGAAGGACTATGAAGCAATGTCTTCAGACAGAGCCCTGCAACTGGCATCCTGCACTCCAGATGAGGCTCACTAACATGTACCGCAGCCCTGCAAAACACAGCATTACCCTGTGGCCCCAAGCAAAACTCTGCTACACAAAACCTGAATGTGCAACTTTATGATAGTGCTTGTAGAGCCCACAGTGACAGCACTGCTATTTTCTGTGTACAATACCATCTTTCCCAAAGGAAGAGCTAAAGAAGCTAAAAGGATCTGTTCTGCAGCAAACTAAGTTGTAGTGAGAAGGGAACCAGACAAATGGGAAACACAAGCCACTGTTTCTTTTATAAATACTTATTTGGAGGGATGCAGGGTTGTTGTGTTAAGAGCATTCAGGAGTGCACTTACGTACCCAGGGATGGGAGCAGAGCTGGGTAACATGTTCCTCACATTGTGCTCTGCCTCTGGCCAACTGCTGCTTTCTCTGTTACAGTCTTTTCAGAGGAGTGTGGGCAGCTGCCTACGTTTCTACTGTTCATACACATACACACACCTACACACACCCAAGGACAAAGCATTGCTTGCTAATGAGAAATGAAACTTCTCTTCCTTCACACCACTTTCCTCTCTGGCAGCGCCAAGCCAAAGGAGGATGGGGAAAGCAGCAGTGACTGGGACCTTGCAATGCAACAAAACAAGCTCAAAGATTTTCTCAAGCCAAAGCATCTGTGGTGTGAGAAACACCCAACGCTAGCTGCACCTCCACCACCTTATAGGAATTTAAAGCTCTTATCTCTATGAAGCTGATTTTTCATCCTTCATATGGACATTCACCAGGGCCCCAAAAGAAGAGGTAAAATTTATGCTTTCTGCTCTGTTAACTATTCTAAATTGATCAAAGTTTTCTTTCCTTTAAACTAGCTTCTTTTGCCTCCCTCCTTAATATGCTTAATGAACACGTGGGTAATTTTTCACAGCAAACGCTGATACAGTGCTAACATTTCAGAAAAGAAAGCAAAACTGGCAAAGGAATAAAGAGTGTTATTCCATATGCGGTTGCTAAAGGTTATATATGGCTATTCCTCCTTTTGATCAGAGGTTTTTACTCTTACTGCAGAAGCAGTTCTCAGGGGTGGGCAAGCAAATTTTAGTTCAAATTGCCAACAATGTATAAAAGTGGCTATGAATTCCAGGGATTCCCTTTAATATACAGTTACATATATAATTTGTTGCAAATAACACGCAGTGAAATCTGCATTTCTAAGCAGTATGTATTCCTGCTTCACTCCTTTTTAACCTCAACTTTAAATATAGTTAAACTCTCTGGTTTGTAAAGACTTGGTATACAGCTTCTAAGATCAAAGAAAAGGGTAAATTCTGTTTCAAAAAACAAAGAACAAAGGAAAGAGACAAAAGGAGACCATAGCCTGATATAGGGCACCACTCTTCTCACTGACATTTTGCACTTTTCGTTAACAAAATAGAGAGACAGAACTTGTCTGGACACTGCATGATTTAATCCCATTAACTGATTCTAGGCAACGATACAGAGCCAGGCTGCCACTCTATTTACAGAGGACATTAAGGATTGATATCTTTTTCCTCCACTGAAGATGAAACCTCTGCTAGCTCACCTCACAAAGCCTATGTCACACTGAGAGACACTTTAAGACACATAATAACTGCACACCTCACTGTCTCCTCAAAACAACCTTTAACAGAGGATACCAGGAAGCTGTTCACCACCATCACACTGCAACCAAGTACAATGCTCTAGATAAAGACAAAAAAAAGCTAAGTCCTCACAGCTTCAGGGTGAGCACTTACAAGTATCAGGCCTTGGTCTTAACCTCTGGAATGCAAAATCATGGTGTTAACTGCTTTATCAGCATGAGATGAAACCTTCCAGTTGAACTCTCCTGGTAATGTTTCATGTCAAGCCTCAACAGGCAAGACATTAACACCAAAGCATGTACTACCTAAGTCTGCTTAATTCAAAAAGAAGCTTGACAATCAAACTCTCTTCAGCTATCACTTGGCTTTTAAACTAATAAAAACCCCAAGCCAATGAGAAATCAATACTAGTATTTCCACAGCTCTCCTATGAATTGCCATGGCCTGTTTTCTGTTCATTACGGTGTTACTGTACGGCTGCTCAAACTGCCAGACCAAAATCAATTACTTGTTTGAGCATAGGAACTTTCTCTGCATCTCTACATTCACATTAATAAGACAGTAACTGCAGCGGGAGTAGCTACTGAATTTGAATTATGAATTTTATAAGCTAAAATGCCGCGCTTGGCACCAAATTTATGAGTAAATAGATGTTGCTAAGATTTTTCTATTAACTGGCCATCATGAGGGTAGATCTTGACTTTAAGAACTGTATTTATTCTGCTATAGCTATTAAAAAAAAAAAGAAACTGCTTAGGCTGACATTTTTCACTCTTGATCTGAGTCCAGAAAACAGAACACACACATTCAGCTGTTTTAATTACACGGGTGGGATAGGAAGAATTAAGCATGACTTTTAAGTCTTGCAACCTCCAGAAAATATTACATCTTTAAATCCACTCCTATCTTACCTAAGGGATATAATACAGAAGGTATTCAAAGAAAGAAAAATACATCGCTAGTCTAAGGTTTTCCAGGAAGGAAGAGGACCCCTGGTTCCTTCACTCCCATCCTGAATCCTATTAAACTGTCAGTTCAGTTGCTTTGGGTTTTTTTAAGACACTCTACACAGGCAGAGAGCTTAAATCCTCTCCGACATCTGCTCTCACCTACCACTCATAGGTTTAAGAATAGTCTTCTAGTAGCAACTATACAGTGTGTCTGTCCATGGGAGGAGCACTGAACATTTGGTCAGGTTAGGTTTCTCAAACTGTGATGCAGTTGCATTTACTTAACACCTTCAGCCTGGTTTTGAATCAACTACTTCTTAGCATAAAATACTATGGCTGCTATTAAAAGCTGATGTTAAAGACGTCATTTAAAGTCATGTTAAAGACATCCTTACACATCACAGCAGACATCTCAGCACCAAGAGAAATGAGAAGTAACAAGAAAACACATTTGAGAAAGGATAACATGCAACACAGACATCTTCAAACAGAACAAGCAATTAGAGAGCCAGTATACTAAACTACCCTTCCCTCACTTGAAATCTAACATCTAGGCATTTCAATGAACTTGTGGGCAACAAACTGTATACATGAAAAAGACATGGGTTTTTCAGTTTGAATATCATTAGCTGAACATACAAATGAAACCAGAAGACATGGTGCTGGCTCAAGACAAGTCAGAAATGGCTCACAAGAAAGAAACAGTGACGACAGTTCTTTGCTTGAGGAACACAAAGTTAATCTGTTTATGAATAGTCTGGCACAATCAGCAATATATTCGGCAAAGCTTACATTCCTACACTGAATGGGCAGCTCCATTTTCCTGGGAACATGCTCACTGCCAAGATGCCAGCATGCATGCTGCAGCATCTCTCCCACGCCTGCCAAGTGAAAAGGGAGAATGGCTATGACTCCACAAATTTACCTGCTATTCATGTAAGTGGTCTGAATCTTTTTAACCACTTTCTGTTCTTTCCCAAGAAAATGTAATTTGTTCACTTTGCCTTGCAGACAATTTATGCGATGCTCACATTCACCTCACAAGACAAGGGTACTATTAAAACTTTTTACAAAGACCAGAAATAAAGTACAAGTCATTCAGAGACAGACTGTGTCTTCCATCTGCACTCAGAGCTGTTCAAAGCTCTACAGCATCACGACACACTCTGGTGTAATTGTCTTCAAGTAGCGGGGGCAGATATAAGGCATGTTTCTATTTCCATTCTACATACCTATAAAACAAAAAGACATTGTATCTAAGGACCATCAAAACTCTGTTTAATAGCCAGAAAACTCCAGAAGCTTTGCTACCTAGTATATACATACTAGTTTGTGCTGTATTTACTTGTACCTTTCTGTAACTGTATCAGGGTCTGCAGGACCCAGTGTAGTGTGTCGAGGAACTCAAAATGACTTCAGCAATACAAGCCTTTTCAAAAAGCAGCAGGCAAGGAGGCTTTTCTCAGGTTAGCTTGCTCATGACAATGCCATTTTTAATAGCAAGTCAATACAGTGACCTCTACCTCAAGTCAAAAACCATCTTTTTGATGTCCACCCATGAAAAAGCACATATTTCTGACACTTCTGGCTTTTACAGTCTGAGTTTTAATACCGATCATTCATTTGATCTGATTCAATTCAGTGTGATTCACAGCAGTAAAGGCTTGTTTCACACACGATTAAGCAATCTTCCCCCAGCAAAACAGATGGATAAATGCCTACAGCACTTGATGTTTGATGGGGCTTTTTTTTCCCCTTTTAAATATTATGGACTCAAAAAATGGCCAGTCTGAGTGCCCTCTTTAAAAAAAGGACTGTTGATACTAACAGATCATAAAGTTGACCCCAATGGACTTTAAGAAACACTATCAATTTAGCATATTTAGTAAGAAAAGAGATAGCAAATGCAAGTACTCAATTTTCCTTCTCCATCTCTATTTCTGATCTTTTCTATAGGCAGAACATAGGGGAGGCAGTTTTGTTTTCTACATAATTGCTTTGAGAAACTACTGCAACTATGGAAATTATTTCAGGAAATCACCTAAATTCAAATTAAGGTGAATTTAAGTGTCATTTCTATGCTATAAGAAGGAGACATGAATCCTGAAGAAGATTCACAGCCCTCATTTAGCTAGCAAGTCAGGTGATGCCCATACAAACACTGTAGTATAAGAATGGGCTTCTTCACGTGGATAGAGTATATCACCTGGCCCCTCATAAGTAGATTACTAAAGTCTAATCATAACTTCATTAGCAATCTGATTTACTAAGATCACACAAAAAGCAGCCACAGATGATGTTGTCAAAAGTTCCATCCTACAGAACGGCTTAACTGTTCCATTACAATACAGCACTATGTAAAGGTAATCAGTGTACCTTGGAAGGAAAGCAAAATATATCTACAACAAAATCTGGGGTAAAATTATCTTAAAATATAAATATCAAAAACTGCTATGAGGTGGTACCCAGTAGATAACTCTGCCCATAGCCAGAAGTTCAATTTTACATTCTCTCAAAGCAATACTTGGATGCACTTTTATGCCACCCTGACTATATGCAAAGCTCTCAAGGTAAATGAGACAAGTAACTTAAGCTTCACGCTTTTACTCCTGTAATCAGGAGAAATACTGGAAGTCACACAACTGTTTCTAAAAGACAAGTAAGAAAGTTCAGAACCTCATCTGAAGTTTGGAGTAAGGCCTCTGTATTTATCATGTTAGTGTTTCAGAAAGAGTTGGGGCAGGAAGTAAGACTCCTCATCACTGGATGGCAAAACTCCATATAATCACAGGGAACAAATGAAAGGAAAAGTGAGACAGCAAAGGAGAAAAAGGCAAGGAAGGAACAGATTGTCTACAACAGATAATGCTGACACTCTTTAAGAAGAGACGGCAACAGTGATGTGATACAAGGCACCAGTTCACAGAGATTGGGCAGACGACCCCAAAACATGGCTTTTACAGGAACCTGACACCAAGGCATATTCTCCCAAGGAAATAATAGGTGAGAAGATATTTTCATACCCTGCAATGACTGGTTTGAGAGCTGACGACACAGAAGGCTGAGAAGTTGTTTAGTACGAGGCAGGAAAGATTTCTGGCATTGCACAGCGAAGCCCCTAAAGCTACAGGTCCTTGAGGCCACACAGCAACGATGCAAATTATGTACCAACACAAGTGACTGCTCAGTTCAGTCATGTTCATTATAAAAAAATGTATTATTCATAACAAAGAAAACCGTCCAAAACCACATAAATAGCAAACAATAGATTGTTTTTTCCTCTTTCCTCTAAATAAAAGCAGGGTACAACATGACTTTGCAGCTCTCAGTTCTTTCCTAAAGCAATTACTGTGATTATTCTAACGAAAATGAAAATACTCACTGTGCTTGCACAAAAAAGCTCCTTCTGTCATGGGCATTCTCATTGTCAATGCTTAAAGTACCTTCCAGGGTCTTTTGCTGAGGAGGTATGTAATGGGCAAAGCACTTGATTTTACATGACTTTATCAGAGTCCATAAGTTTAGCCAGAAACCCAAGTGCCTAACGCAAATACAGTTTTATTCATTTTAAAGAGAGACCTATTTAATTCAAAAGCATATGTGCCTGTGTATCCACCCTACCTCATACATCTCAGTGACTCAGCCCTTAGCCACAAAACCAGCTGTCGTTATTTTAAACCACAACATAATGGGCTATGGCCATTACCAATAAAATGTTTCCAAATAAAGTATGTTGGAAAAATCATTTGTATACAAGAGGCTTCACAGGCCTCAAGACAACAGGAAACATTTGCGCATTTGTGTTTTCTGCAGCCACCTTTTTGTTAAGCACACAAAATATAAAAATCTGATCGACTCAAAAATCAGTGAAATTTCATTCTCAATGACTGGAATCTCTACATGACAAAACTCAGCCTTTATTAATACAGAGAAGCTCATCCGGACATCAAGTGCAAGAAAGGAAAGCGATCCTGGCTCAGTTTCTCCAGAACTGAAACACCCTGAAGACAGGATCATTTGCTTACATACAGAGTAAGGAGGGAGCTAGGAATATGTTGGGATATAGGAAGCCCCATATCAAAGAGCTGATGGTCTGATGACAAGCAATTAATCTCTATCTCTCAGCAGACAACGTTCACTGCTTTTCACCCCATGTCTAACACGGAGAGACTACATGAGCCCACCCATATTTTCATAATGCCCCTGTCACCACTGAAAAGTATGTTTTTTGAAGGTGTAAATTTGTGAAGCTGACCCTGAGGAATGCAAGTGGCAACAAACACCAGATATAGGGAGTTTCTGCAACGAATGCCACACAGAAAGATTAACCCCAGAAAGGCTGGAACTCTGCAAGAGCAAGTCTGACCAGTCCTCTGAGATGCTCCCACTTTTACTATTTGGTATCTGACAGGTTTATTGCTTTTGCTGCTGATGAGTGGTTCTTGGAGGATACAGCTTGCTCTGGCATGTTGGTTACATGCAGATATTCTGCCATCCACCTGCCATTAAATTGTTGCACCTCTATGCAAAGAAGTTGCTTGGCTTGTTCAGAATAAGACACCGCATTTGCCTGCCACTTCAGTTTTCATGATCATCTGCTTTCTCACACAAACCAACACTCCTGCTTATAATGTGCTACATTTGCATCTCTGCATGTAAAATAATATGAAAAATAAAAGTTATCTTGCACCAAATCACACCTTCCCAATTAAACAGAACTCTGTATTCAATTGAATATTGCTGGCAGGTGGAATGAGTCTGTGTCAGAGAAAGCAAAGCACCATATATTGCACATTGAAAGGATTCATGTATACAGGGGGGTTTTCTTTCTTTGCCTGTGTGAACCAAAAACTTTTAGGGGACCAGCATTCACAAAGTCATTTGTTGCTGTTGCTAAAGATCTCGTACTGCATTTTCAACCTAAAACCCAAGTGACTGAGTGTCACCAAAATGTATTGAGATGAAAGAAGTATCAGGACAATAAAATATATTGTAGTCCTTTCCTTAAATTTCACAACCCATTGCTGAAATAGTTTCTCTATAGGACCATTTTCTAAGCCACAGGAGTTTGACTTCAAGCAGCTCAAAAAGATGGACTTACCATCCAAATCCAAAGTCATGTTCTCGTCAGACAAAACTGATGTAACACACTCAAAGATGGTATCATGCTGTATCACAGTCTTCTTGCCACCTGCTACAAGGTGTGCCTAGCCTACATAAGGAAACTTTTGCAAGACAAAGATTGCATTGGACAGTTCTCAATTATTCTTTCAGGGGCTGATGTTCAGAAGGCAGCCTTGCTTTTAGGCATGGACTGGATGGGAACCTAGCTGAGGGTTGACTCCCTCTCATGACTGAGAGACATAACAAAGCATGTTTTTTATCAAAGTGTATTAGTAGAGTATACATGTTTATGTTCATTGTGACTGTTTGTCCAAAGAGGCAGGAAAACATGAGGGTGAAGCTGTTCTATGACCTTTATGCTTGGCTGCACAAGGGCCAATACTCCCGGTGTGGACAACAGCGAGATCATAAGAAACCGCACAGCCCCATGAGTAAACAGTTACAGATATGGCATAAAGCCAGTTGTTTTTCTAAGGGTATAAAGGCAGGACCCTCTTGTGGCCAAATCCAGAGCCTCACCTATGGGTGGATGCACCATGCAGGAATTTTCCCAGCTACTGGAGACTCCCGGCATTGGCTGCAACGGGCTTCCCAGCTTGAAGTGTGGGCCTGGATGATGTTTCAGTGGTATTTGGTGATGTGTTTCTTCTCAATCTCTATTCTCTCTATGCTGTAATGATCTGATGCATTGCTAACTTTCCTCTGTACTTTACTCTCAATATGTATCTCTCTGATTTGCTTTCTTGTACTTATTTACTGTATATATAGAGATACATACCAAATTTGCATTAGTGTGCTTGTTTGCTTTGGTGTGCTTGTTTAATAAACTGTGCATATGATACAGCTACTGTGTGGTCATTTTGTGGCATACCCTGCCTGTCAGCAGAACAAGGCAGAAGCATTTAGTGCATATATGGGTTAAATCAAACACTAAAAGCAGCTGCCTCAGTCAGCTTTGGAACCTCAGAGGAAACAATCAAGGACTACCACAGAGTAAAGCCATGGGATGTATCAAAAGAACTGGCCAAACCTGTACAGCTGCAATGATTTGTAGTTCTCACAAGCTGAAGAAAAACGTACAGGTTGCACCAGCTCAGCAGAAGCAAGGGAAGGCTTTGTTTTAAATACTACATCCATCTACTCTGATCATTTTTACAGAACAGTGAGGCTGTCACTCCACGAGGAATAAAGGAATTCTAAAAGAGAACAGCAGCAAAGAACCTTGCTCAAGATGACCTACATAATTCATAGTCAAAGACTGCTCCCAAAATTGCCCATTGAATGCAAGGCGGTTATTTTTCTTTATAAGAAAAGCAATGAGAGGAGAAAAGTGAAATGAGAAGTAAACCAGAGCAACCACAGTGCTATATATTTTCATGGGAATGCATATTTAGCCAGAAGTACCTGAAGCAGTTAAAAGTAGTAAGACTGCTTCTGACTAACAGATGTTAGTTATCAGTTCTTAGAAGCACTGAAGAAGCTGCTGCAGTTTAGGGTTCCTTTAAATGTGCATCACTACTTGATGCACTGCAAGTCAGCACAGAACTCAAACATCAGCTGGGGAAGTGACAAGAGCTGTAGGGTAATAAAACAGTGTTGCTGTTACAGCAGTGACAAGAATATGTTTGGAGATTCTAGCCCAAAAGGAATTCTCAACAAAGAACACACATGAAAACAAACATGGATGCACAAATAAGATGCAGAGAAGGATAGGAATATACAAACTGCATTAGGACTGCTGTAAACCACTGACATCTAGAGATAGGCAAGAAAAATGCAGAATAAACTGTAGGACAACTTTCATATGCAATAATTCCTAATTCATGCTTCACAATTCATATCTAATTCACTTCATTTTTTCTCCTTTGGATTTTCCCTTTTGTGCTGCTTGTGATGCACAAGGACCATAAACAGTTTAGACAGATTAACACAGCAATGGCAGACATCATGTCATGTGCTCAGATAACGTTTGACTAAAGCATTTACACCTTAGATGATAATGCAGATTTCTCATTCCCTAGCCTTTGATTCTGCATGATACATTCATGTTTGGGCACTGCTCTCCTCTTGGTTCAGATCTCTAAGGCTAGTCAGTGCCATGCAATTGGATCTAACAGCTGGTATTCTGTCTGACAGCCAGTTAGTGAATGAAGCAGCCCACAATTTAGTAAGCTAGTGTAAATCAGTCTCAATGGCAATCCCCTCCATGGGCCATCTCCATGCTGCTTGGATATAATCACAGATCCCAGGAAAGACATAATTAGATTGTGCAGCTTCTTACCTGCAGCTCCTTTGAGACTCTCTCTAAGTGGTTAGTTATCTTTTTTATTAGGTCACTATACATCTGTTCCGAATGCTGCTGGCATACACACTTATACACACAACTGCAGAAACAAATATAGGAACAAACAATGAACTTACAACAGTTTGCAATGAAGGGTAACAGACTTCAAAATATTTTGTTCAAGTCTCAATTTAGAGGATAATAAAGTTAATTGAAGGAGTGGTGAACGTTTAAATACAGCCCTAAGCTTGGAATGAGCTCTACCAAACTCTTAAGTCTGATCTGGAGGCCCCCATGTGTCCACCCCATTCCCTCTCCCCGACCTCACTTTAACTTACAGTGAGATCTCTTAACAGTGCACTTCTAAACAGCCAGAATAATTCTGTCAACAGCAAACTCCTAATTCTGGCTTTTCTCTCTCCTATGTGAATGAATTCCATTAAAATAAGCAGGTTTAATGATTATATGCATATTCTAGGGCAAAACCCTTATTAAAAGAAGGGCAACACTGACAAACAGTCACGAATGCACCAAAACTGTGCTAGTGGTTTAAAAACAAAAGCTGTAAAATTACAGACCCAAGCACGTTACTCTATCCTTTGATACTTAAATTCTAAGAAAACCCCACATTTTCATAATAAACAAAGATGAACAGAAAGAGCAACAAAACTTGAATTCTACATTCCAGCTTGGCTGTGTTAACTCTGGTCTTCAGTGTCACCTTTGTTTTTTAAGGACATTTTATTGCTCTCATACTTCAATACGACAGATCTACAAAATAAGGCTATGCATTGAAAACATTTACAACAGCTGTAAAACAAATACATATATTGCTTTCAGCAAGAAGTTACATTAAGGTAGTCATCATCATCAAGACTAACACCATCATCATCTATACTAAGCAGCTTTTACTTCTCTTGAGTGCTTTCATTCTTTGAAGTCAGCATTTTGGAAGCTGGCTGCCAAAATTCAAGAGGCACAAGGAAGACTTGACCTGGCATCTTGAGCAAAGCAAATCACCTCCCCATGCCTCTGTCCCACTCCCCTCTCCCTTCATCCCTTTGTAAGAATAGAGTGACAGTGAGCAATTTAAACCAGAGACTGCTCCTCAAGACATGCACAAACTATTTCCGGCAAGGTCCAGATCCCAGACTTGAATTCTGCAGGTTCTGAATAGCACTAACAGCCTTAAGCTGTGGTACAGCCACACTGTGTCTCTGTAGGGGAATAATAGCATTCCAGCTCTCTACTGAGGACAAGGACAAACAAACTGCAAGGATGGGATTAAAACAACTATAGGCTGCTGGAGTTTTCCCATGCAAGTGAGAGATTAGGCACCAAGTCCAAGCCTTCAGGGGCCAAGACAGCACTCTCATTCATAAGTGCTGCTCTCAAAAGTCTTCTGAAGAAAGGTTTTAACAAGTGAATTATCAGTAACTCTTAGAAATGTGTATTTACTCCCTTTGACAACTTCAAAAGGCCCCCAAAACACAGCAAAGTCTGCTTATTTGGCAAACCATGCTATTTCTTAAAGAACAAAAGACACCTCCCACCTCTCCTACTATTATACATTAAAAATAATTGAATAGCTATAGTTTGATGTTATTTAAATAACGAAGTTGTCCTGCTTCTTTCACATGAAGCCTACAACAGCAGATCCTAGTTTGGAACAAGCAAGTACAAGACATTTGGATATGATCTAGTAACAGCAAAAATATCAATTTCATTTGGATCAAAGAGAGAAACACTGATAAGAAAAGCCAGACTGATTTTTGTGATAACTTACAAACCAGACAGCTAAGTAACAACAGCAAATGGCTATATGTTGGCTCCATAACTAACCAGTATATATATAGCCACTTCCACAATTGACTATATGTCTGCTTAGTGTTATATACACTACTGCTGTACCTACTTCTGCAACGCGTTCTGTAGTCAAACACCAGTCTTCATATGAGCATGCAGAGTGTGTTTACATTTTAGTTGAACACTTCTATTTAGAGGTTCCTTCCCCATTTTAAGATCCTGTTTTCAGTTCCTGATTGTGGGCTGATTCCGTGAATCATTCTTGCCCTGCTATTGCCCAAAAGAAGTCACCAGCTTGTGACATTAAAAGGTAAATATCTAGAGAGAGGGATGAAGATCTGAGATCTGCAAGTTGTCTTGAAGAACACAGATCTAACTGCATTGTACCTGGGGGGTAGTAACAGTTGCCAGAACTACAACTTAGCTGTTTACATCTTCCTCCCCTCAAAGTTTCCTTCACATCTCTCTGTCAATATATTTAGCCCTTCTAATAGGAAGTGACTCCGCACAGGGAGGCTTTGGACTTAAAGATAAAAGCAGTCACTAATCACACTTTGCTACCTTAGGGGTAAACTGATCCATAGTAAATATCTGCATACACACCTTTGAAGTTATCTCCTAGCTTTCACTGCTGTGGAGCAGATACCTACAGTTATCATTGATTATGGCAAATGTAGTAGTTTGTGTATCTAATAATGTATTCTGAGTCTGCATTGATTCCTTTAGTCAGCACAAGAATGATCAGAAAAAGCACTGTGTTCTCAGCTCAGTATCGCTGTAAAAAAAAATACGAGAGATGTAGCTGTTTGAACCACTTCAGAAACACCCCATTTTCTAGACTAGCCTAGGGAAACAGAGAGGATCGAAACCCCAAGCCTGCAACAGACTCTCTATAATACTCCAAGTAAGCACCCTCATTAAATTCAATAAAAATCAGTTTTCCTTCCCTTCTCAATCTATCTTGTCTAGATTGTCAGTCAAGCAAAGGAAATGTCTAAAAATAATTAAAAACCAAAATAATCAATCTCCTGGTTGGAAGAGGCTGTGTCAGAGTAATTACAACCACAGACATCATTTGTAATAGAAAACTGACACAGTAGCTTTATCAATAACATTAAAATGCAGAGTATCTTTCAGTTTGGTAAATACGCAACAGACATCTGTGCATCATTACAATACTGCATCAAGTGTTACCCTGATGTAAAAGCGTTATCTAGGAGAAACTTAAAACCCATTCTTCCTTCAATACATAAAACTTCTGAGGAGTAAAAAGGTGAGAAAGATGAACTCCAGTTGTCTTAAACCATAACCAGGTATAGATCTACTCCAGGTACTAAAACCATTAATTCTGTACACCTGCTCTATCAGAGATGACTGTCAAGATGGCTTATTTCTAACTGATGACTGTTTGCACACTGGGGATTTCAAGCCAGGGAAAGGACTTGAATTACTTACACTAAAGCTGCAAAATGTCTCTCAGTTCAAACGACCATCTCAATTACTTATACACATAAATGCCTGAGTCCTGATAATAGCAGTTCCAAAAGTCTGGAGAGGAAAAGAAGTTTTAAACTGGAACTAAGATGGAAGACTGAATACCTGCCATTCTTATATCTAGTTCCCTAATCCAAAGTTTCAACCTGGAGAGCCGAAGTGGCTAAGAGCAAGTGGGCAGGAAACGATAGAGCTGAAAGCCTCTAAACCCAGCAATCAGTGACTGAGCTGCTGTTATTTCATAGGGTGTAACACTGGAGTAAAGAAAACCAAAGACAGCAATGCTATTAGTTGTGCTGCTGGCAAGTGCCAGTAGTTTTAAGGGCATCTTGGCCAGTAAATGCAGCAGCAGCTACCCAGTTTCCATTCTATTTACCAACATGCTGGATACCAGTCACCAGAACAAAAAATCTCTATTTTAGTCCATCTCAAATAAATGCCAAGTCTGTAAAGCATCTAACAGTTTGGTTTGAAGCAGTAGTGTGGTTTTGAAGCAAACCTCCTACCATCCCCACTACTTGCGCACTAGCTTAGTCTGCAGGGCAGCTCTAGTGTGTGACTAGATCCTTTTTAAAGCAAAGTAAACTGCAGCTCCAGGCCAGGTACAACTCAAAGAGTCTCCAAACAACAATGGAGATATAAAGGACTGAAACTTGTGTCAGTCCTCCAGACAGCCTCCCACCGCACATGCAGTCAGATGGCTGGGAAAGGGCAAACTGAGACTAAAGCTACCTGGTGCAACACAGACAGATGACAGTTAATGTGGATGGACCTTGACACCAGTAGCTTCTATTTATCTCTGCTGCACCAAATCAGTTCCTATTAGACATGACAAAGAAGCCTCTTGAAACATGAAGTCAAACCCCTACCATGCCAGTCTCTTCTTCCTCTTTGAGGAAAAGGATGTTGAGACTTCAATATATTTTTTAATATATTACACTAAGCAACTGTGGTGGAGACCGATATTAATGTTTTCAGCACTTATGCACTGTAATTGTTTAGCATTTATTCCTATTAACATTGGATATTGAGATATGCATCTTTTATTCATTCATCCCAACCATTTAAATGATGTGCCTCACAAAACTTTCAACTTCCCTCCTCATAAGTACAAATATGACATATATGCAGGCTGCAAAATAAACCAAACATTTAATCTTAAAGAGTAACAAAGCATTTGGATTTCCTTACCTGTATATTTGTTCATAGGAGATAGGGATGTAGTCACCAGGACTCTGAGTTAGAAGCTGATCTATGGCACTGTCCAACTTTGGCCAGTATGTGCTCTTATAGTCTTCAATTGTTATAACATTCATTACTACAAGAAAAAGACAGAACTACATTTAGTAACTTTAGCTAAAAGCAGCAAGCAAATGCTTTGCAATTTCAGATCACACCAATAAGCTGGCCAAATAAATTGGGGACCATTGACTTCCACTAAGATAACCTCATCTAAAACTAAAGCCCCAGCTTGAAACTGTACATTTTTATTTAGAGAGAATAAAGTAAAATAAGAAAATCTGCCAAATCAGTGCTTGGGTATTTTCTTAACGGCTCAAACAGCAGGGAAAAGGAAACTCCTTAGGAGTTCTAGCATAACAAATACAGTAATATACAAAAATAGCTCAGTAGTTAGTTCAAATTAATAAACTCTGCAACTTCGTAGGAGTCCAGAATCAACAATTAGCGCTGGATCCTCACATGCAAGAGAACAAGCTTGGGCCAAGTCTGGAAGTTTTTGGAATACTCCTTCTCCGCAGATGTATGAATTTTACAAGTCCCAGGTGGGACCAGCAGTTTCCTTGGCCTAAAAGCTGATGCAATTTCCTCTGCCTTCAATTGCAGTTAGGCTCCTGGAAAAATTTTTTGGATCTGTATTTCAGTTCCCCCTCTGGCAGACACAATTACACTCCTTTTTTGGATTAGAATAACACAGTGAAGAAGAGGAGGCATTCAAATTACCATCCCCATCCCTCCCTGATTTTCCTCCTCAGCTTCTCAACTGCACCCTCTTGCCAAGCCACCCCATGTGCCTTCACAGTCAGAGAAGAGTTTTAACCTGTTTCTTTTTGGGGAGGATTTCTGAACTAACCACACACAGCTCAGTTCCAAAGGCAGCCACGGTAGAAGGGTTAACACCTTCCCTGCAGAGACTACTTGCAAGACTATCTCACTGGCTTCTCACAGCACCATAGCTTCACACCACCCACTCAAAGCAGAGCCCTCCATAACTAAGAGCACAGGTATCCTTCATATCAGAACTATCCAAGCCAGGGAATCTGAAGTCACTTCTTCAGCAGAACTCCACACATGGGTCTGGGATATATGGAACAGAGAATAAAGACAGTTCCTATCCCAAACAATCCAGTTTAGACACCACACTGAAAATAAATATTTTAACAGATCTGCATTTTAAATACATGTGTAGATGCAGAATCACTGCTCAGTTTGAGAAGCAAGATTTCTGAGCTGTTGTTTTCACAAGGGGTTGAAAGGAGACGAGTGAGTCACTTTTAGCAGCATTATGAAGAACAATTCTAGAGAAATACAGGCAACAGTATGAGAAAACAAAGAATATAAAAAAAGAAGTGGAATAAAGATAGGTATGAAACAAGGAATTGTACGAATGCTACCTGTAAGAACAGGTATTACATATTCCTGGTGTGGTTTTTTCGGGTATTTTATCCAGAAAACCTTGTTAAGTGAAGAATGTTAGTGCAGCACTCCTAGTCCCCTCTTCACTCAACTAGCCACTGGCTCACTCTTGCTTCATACCTGTTACAGAAACAGCTCTAGTTAACCTAACTGTCTGAGCAGTGAGCTGGTCTCCACTACCAAGTCCTGCAGGATGCTGTCCCAACACTCCAGCCTGCAATTTGAAAGTGCAATCCCATTTCCTAACAAGCTGACAAAGGTTACAGGTGTACGCACACAACCACCAGGACATAAGTTAATATGTGCAGCAAGTCAGCTCCACAATGTAAAAGCATCATCAATGTTTACAAATATGTAAAGGGCGAGTGTTCAGGATGATGGAGCTAGGCTTTTCTCAGTGACGTCCAGTGATAGGACATGGGGTAATGGGTGTAAACTGGAGCATGAGAGGTTCCATGTGAACATCAGGAAAAACTTCTTTACTGTGAGAGTGACAGAGCACTGGAACAGGTTGACCAGGGGGGTTGTGAAGTCTCCTACGTTGGAGATATTCAAGGCCCGGCTGGACAAGTTCCTGTGTGATGTACTCTAGGTTACCCTGCTCTTGCAGGGGGGTTGGACTAGATGATCTTTTGACGTCCCTTCCAACCCTCGGGATTCTGTGGTCAGAACAGCACAGCACCTGCCTGACAGTGAATTCACTCCTTATTCATCTATTTCACAATGACTTGCTTGAGTTCTCGTCCTTTACAGAGCTCAGGCTCCAAGCAGCTTCACATAAAGCTATAGCTTTACTATTCATGCCTAGACTCAGCAGTAAATCTGAAAAGGCGGGTTTCCACAGAAGTGCTCTGTTCCACAGAAAACACTGAAGTCAGCATACATATTAGACCAAGTCTTGATTTAAGATTTTAATGTATAATCACACCCACAACTGGCTTAACATATGAAATGAGCTCTATTCATTTGAAAGAAAGTAGTCAAGTAAGAATTGAGAACACGCAAGATAATTTTTAACAGGCTGTTGAGATAGCAATTTGATTTTTTTACAGTATGGAAAAAGAAAGAAGCAGCAGAAAGGAACGTCTGCCCATTTGAAGTGCTGCGCAGGTACAGAACAAAATGCTTTTACAAACAGCCCCAGGAGACTTGAACTGGAAACACTGGTGAGTTCAAAGTAATATTCTAGAAAAGCTTTATTTTTATTCTGAAGACTCTCACAAGCAATATTTCATTTCCACACTTCAGTTATGAAACTAAGCCAACCATAATATTTATATAGTTAAGCATCCAAGGGTACATACTGAACAATCACTATCTGGCTCTGGGCAATCCCAAGAACAAACACAGGCTGGGGAAGAACGTACTGAGAGCAGTGTTGAGGAGAAGGACCTGTGGGTGTTGGTTGACAAAAAGCTCACCATGATCTGTCAGTGTATGCTTGCAACCCAGAACTCCCCTGTGTGCTGGGCTGCGCTCCCAGAGCGTGAACAGCAGTCGAGGGAGGGGATCCTGCCCCACTGCTGTGCTCTGGGGAGAACCGCCCCCCCCCCTCCCCCAGTCCTGATCCAGCTCAGGGGCAGCAGCACAAGAGGGACCTGGAGCTGCTGGAGCAACTCCAGAGGAGGTCACAGAGATGCTGCGAGGGCTGGAGCAGCTCTGCTCTGGAGCCAGGCTGAGAGAGCTGGGCTGGGGCAGCCTGGAGAAGAGAAGGCTCCTGAAGGGGAGACCTGAGAGCAGCTCCAGTGCCTAAAGGGGCTACAGGAAACCTGGAGAGGGGCTTGGGACAAGGGCCTGTACGGATAGGACAAGGGGAATGGCTTTAACCTGCCAGAGGAGAGACTGAGATTAGACATTAGGGAAATATTCTTCCCTGTGAGGGTGCTGAGGCGCTGGCACAGGGTGCCCAGAGAAGCTGTGGTTGCCCCATCCCTGGCAGTGTTCAAGGCCAGGTTGGATGGGGTTTGGAGCAATCTACTCTAATGGAAGGTGTTCCTGTCCATGGCAGGGGTTGGAGCTGGATGAGCTTTAAGGTCCCTTCCAGCACAAACCAGTCTGGGTTTCTATGATTCACAGATGCATCAGGCAATGAAAAATTAGGAAGCAGGACCACTCGGCAGGACACTTTCAGGTACTGTTTACACACACACACAAAGCGAAGGATGACCTAAAGCAGAGCCTCCAATTTTAAACTCTGCAAAAACAACCTCAAGAGCAGGAAGAAATCACACAAATCCTCACAAAGATAGATGGCCCTTCTAGAAACTTACTTGATTTTCTACTTTTCTATATTTTTAGGATGTCATCCTTCAATGCTTATCCCTACGTTAGGTATTCAAGACTTAGAAGGACTGGTCCAATAGCCTCCTTCCAGATCTCAAGGGAACAGTGATATTAAAGGGTGACTTTCATGTCACTGAGATTTACTATGTTTCTGGGAAGCAACACAGACATTTTGTAACAAAGCATGCTAGAATGCATGATTTTATCCAACTACAGCAAGTTTGGGGTGGGTCTGAGTGAAGGGAAAGCCACTGTTTTCCAGGAAATTATAACAGACTTCACAAGTGAAGCTTGAAAAGCAACTGCTGCTTTTCCATACACAGAAAAGTTCAAAAGAAAAACTGTTTAAGTCAAACACAGCAGTGAAACCATTTAAGTGAAAAAGAATATGCATGAGCTTCATATCATAACCTAGATATTTCAGTATCATAGCTAAAATGGAAACACAGCCTGCTGCAAGCTACCAAATTCTTTGATATCAACTTCAACCAGAAGAACAGCAAAACCCACTTACATTTTATAAAAAACAAAACCAGAAGGTCCAAGAATAGGTATAGAGCCCCCTTGAAACTGATGAGGAGAAAACTTACAAACATACATAGACGCTGGAACAGGAACAGGCACAGGACATGAAGAATAAAACCAAAAATCACTGATACTGTTGGTTTTGTTATTTAGATGAGAAAGCTGTCTGAAAAGCCACTCAAACTCCCTGCTACCCCTACACACAAAACACATCTTCCTTTTAAAACCAGGATCTTAACGGGTTTCCACCTAACCTTCTGCCTCCATCACTCTGCCAGCTAAATGAGACCAAAAAAGGCCCACCAGGTGCTTTAGTCTGCAACTGTGACCATGAACAGAACTAACACGCTGCAAGTAACTACATGGTGGGACACAAGCATTGTTGGAGGAAAGAATCAGGAGGGAGGGATATATCTGAATACCAGAGGGGCTCCAACTGACAATAGGATTGTTGGAAATCACACACCACCCCCATTTTTGAAGGTCACCTATAGGATAACCTAAAACTAAGCCTCTGCATCCTGAAGCAAGGAAGACACAAGTACTTGCTCATTTAACTGCAAGAAGCTCTTCATGCAGCAGAGAACAGACAACTTCCCTATGAAGTTCAAGACTGACAATCAGCTTCCCTATGCATGTTCTGCCATTGCCAAGACAGAGCAGGCAGGAGGGGATCTAGAGCATGCCTGTCTCCCTTTTCATTGTACAGTTACAACAAAAGTAATCTTCCTCCTTTTTTCTACTCTTAAAAAAATAAGGAGAGCAGATTAAGGGATCCCCTGCCAGAGGCAGGATTAGAAGAGTCAGGATGCCCCATCCCTGGCAGTGCTCAAGGCCAGGTTGGATGGGGCTTGGAACAACCTGGTCTATTGGAAGGTGTCCCTGCACATGGCAGGGGGTTGGAACTGGGTAAGCTTTAAGGTCCCTTCCAACGCAAACCAGTCTGGGATTCTATGCTGATCCCAACTCAGCTCCTGTACTTTTTCAGACCAAACTACTTCATTGGACTTGTTCCGTTCATATACACATTCCATCAAAACCACCCACAATACAAGGGTGTAAAGTTCTAATGGACTGGGAATTTCAATTTTCTCTAAAACAACTCTTAACCTCACTCAGACAGATATTGTGTTGGGATAGGAATGCTGGAGAGAAGTGAAAACGAGAACTTAAAACCCACATCCTAAGCAAAATCACACACAGCCGCTTCTCCTCCTGCTCCGACATAAAACTGCAGATCAACTGGAAAGTCACCTTCCCATTTGGTGCTGATCCAGCTTGAATACATTCTTACCCTGAAAGAGAAGGAAAAACTAAGACTCTCAATTTCTGGATTGGGAATTCAAGAGCTTAATTCAGCAAGGCCAAACCATTTCAACTGTCTCAACTGTTTATGAGCCACCCCAAGGTACCTGGAGCCCTGACAAGGCAGGCAGAGAGCCAGAGAGCTCAGGGAGTCTGGGAGCCTCCACTTCAAAGCAGTCAGCCTTGGCAAAGTGGCTAGAGCCAGGACATCCAAGCTACCAGAGAAGCAGGGACCCAGAGGCCTGGACTTTGAGCTTCTGATCTGCAATGAAGCTGAGCTGCTGGACAGACGAGCTGGCACTTGGGAAAGAGAGGTGAAACAAGGTGAAAAGGAAAATAAGGTATTTCCCATCCAGATTTCATCATGGCAGTTACACGGTCACACTTCCAGGAATACTTTGAACTAACCAAATCCAAGTTTTCCAACAGCCATTAGAGAAAAGGGCATATTTTGCCCAGAGGGGTAACTTCTGGAAATGAAAGTCAAATTGAAGCAAACAGCAAAAAATCGTCTCTTCCCTCAACCTCAGCAAAATAACAGGGGAAAAAATGTCATTTCTGTGAAATGCTGCATACAAAAGGTGGTTTGGAACTATTTCTTTGGAAGGGAAATTCATCTCCAAGCTGTTCACACCAGGCCTTTGCAGACACACCTCCCCCCCAAGAGGCCAGCACACCCCATCCCGGGGCTCTGCACACATTGCCATCTGCTGTCAGCAACCACACACATGTTCCAAACCCATCTTTGGGGTTTTTCAGGAGGAAAGAAAAAGTCTTTAGGAAAACATAACCCAAACCAAAAGCTTCAGGAAAAGCAACCGTGCCCCTATAAAGGTGAACACCTGCCTACACTCGCTCTCCCAGTTCTACCGCCAGACCTACCACGTCACCTCGCCATGAACGCAAAGAACTTGGGGTGTGTGCGAGAAAGGTTATTTTCTCCTCCCAAGGCGCCTTAACCCGTCCGAATTCGCTTCGAGAAGCCTCTGGGACCAAGACCCACGCCAGGACCCGCCGCAGGACAGACCTGAGCAGAGCCACATGCTTGGGAGAAGCGAGCAGGGGACAGCGGGGCCAGCGCAGGCCAGGAGCGGGTGAAGCCCGCGGAGCCGCCCGGGGCGAGGCCCCGCCGTGCGCCCCAGAGCACCGGGGAGATGGGCAGGGCGGTGACTCACGGAACTTGGAGGTCGACGCGTTGATGTTGATGGCAGCGGCGATGGCTCCGGCTCCCCCCTTGCACGAGGCGCCCCCCGGCTCGCAGCCCTGCAGCATGCCGTTGGCCACGGAGAGCTCGGTCCCGGCAGGGGTCCCGGCGGCGGCCTCGTGTAGGAAGCGGTCACCGACCTGCCCTGCGGCGGAGCCCAGCAGGTGCCGCCCGTAGCCGCCGGCGCCCCAGTTGTTGTGGTTCTGGTCGTCCATCATGGGCTCTCCGCCGCCGCCGCCCTCCTCCTCCATGCTCTCCTCCTCCATGGCGCTGCCGGCGCAGCGGGAGCGGGGCGGGGAAGGGCGGGGATCACCGCCCGCCGCCCATGGGGCCGCGCTCCGCCCGGCGGGGCTCACCGCGGCACGGCTCCGGGCACGGCCCGCGGCCCACACAGCAACCTCCGGCCGCGCTGCGCGACACTTTGCGGCAAACGGAACACGGCGGCAGGAGAGGGAGGTCTCGCCGCGGGCGATGCTGGGGAGTGTAGTCCGGAGGTGGTGAACCGCGATTGGCTCGAGAGCGGGAGGAGGCGGGGCCCCGCGCGGTGCATTGCGGGAGGCGCTGGGAGCTTCGCGGAGCGGGCATGGGGATGAGACTGGGAATGGACGGCTGGGATGGGGCTTCTCTTCTTAGTTCCTACCAAACCCGATGATTAAACTTAGCTCTAAAGGGGGTGCTCCGGAAGCTTCCTCCTTCGCGTTCCCTTTGGTGATGCGGGGACCGCCCCTGCACTTGCTGCAGGGCCTGAGCTGTATCCCCCTCTAGCGGGGAGCGCTCCACGGGCTGCGGGCGGGGAAAGAGCCGGTGCCACGGCCAAAACCGCGTTAGAAAAACACCTAAACAGGGGCCTGGATGTGCCACCAGCCCTTCTGGTCTTGCTCTGTCATCTCCTACTTTGCGGGTGCTGAGGCGCTGGCACAGGGTGCCCAGAGAAGCTGTGGCTGCCCCATCCCTGGCAGTGTTCAAGGCCAGGTTGGACACAGGGGCTTGGAGCAAGCTGCTCTAGTGGAAGGTGTCCCTGCCCGTGGCAGGGGGTTGGAACTGGATCAGCTTCAAGGTCCTTTCCAACCCAAGCAATTCTATGATTCTATGATCTGTAAAGTGCCTGCACAAAGCTGGTGTTTTATAGTGCTCCCTTCTGTTAACAGAGGAAAAGCCTGCACAAACAATACATAAAACCATTTACCTTGTCAGTGAACAATGTAACACGAACAACAGTATTGTCTAGTTGCCTTCAAGTACTTCATGTTTACTTTCATTTGCAATTGGCTGTTGTGATGGAAGAACAGAAATTAGGATTTTACTGAAATTGCCACTATTTGGGGTTTTGCTCTTTTTGGCAAACACCCCTGAAAATGCAGATAAAAACAGAGGAGCCGAGCCTGTTTTCTAAAACATCTCATGGAAAGCAAGAGGGTGTCATTTATTTTCCAAATATAAGCATCAATTTCTATTTTAGCGTGAGGCAAAGTTGTCCTATTTTATAAAAGCAGAAGACAGCGCTGGTCGCACTGCAGTGTGGAACAGCTCAGCCTTGAGCTGCTTTGATAAAAGCCGGCTGTGGAAAGAATTTGTCCCTATTGTGGTTTTCTCTTAGATATTTGGACTAATAGTGGTTTTCCCAGCTGCAAAGATCGCACTGTGAACACCGATGGTCTGTTCAAACTGATACCCAGCCCTCTTCATTTTCTCTGTTGGTGAGCACGAGGAGAGACCAAAAGCTGATCTGGCACATCATGCATAGACCTGAGATCATGGACTCAGCACATTCACACACCTGCTTTGGCTGCTGATTTATTTCCGTCTACACCTTAAGCATGGCTGGAAACAGGACAAAAAGGACCTTTTTGCTCACTTGTGCTGCATCTCTGCATTGACTGAGTGGGATGTGTAATACAATGCAAATATCCGTAGAGACATAATGGATATTAAGCATGGAAAGCTAAAGCAGCAAACCATTTTTAGCTTAGGGAAGTGTTGCAATTTTCTGGTAATCACAAAGAAAGCTAAATGCGTATCTTCATAAGCATAAGTGCATATCTTCACTGCTTTGAGAAAGGCATGTTTGTGTTCTCAACCTGCAGAGCAGCTCCTTCATACCCTCCTACTCAGCCGCTTCCACTGATCCCAGGAACAGGTCTTGGGTTCTTTGCCAGTATTTAAAAACACCGTGACCTGAGGAGAAATCAGGAACTTACCCTTATCAGCATAGCTTTGTCTTGGTCTTATTAATTTAGAAAGTGCTCATGTTAACATCTGAGAGCAGTGGAGAAGGAAGACAAACCCAGCATTTTTCAGTGCTAGGATTTCCCATTCTCTGTTTCATACTCTTGCTGCACACACGTATTCTTGTTGCCATCTCTGTAGCTTACAGACCAGCTGGAATTTTGTTTGGGGTTGGTTTTTTTACCCTGATCTTTGAAGGTTTTCTTTCCAATCCCTTATACAATGGTCCTTGCACTGTGGCTGCACTTACTGCACTTCCCTGTGGCAGGAATCCAAAAAAAGCTTAGGAAATACTTCACTGTGGAGTTCTCTACAGAGCCTTCTCTATTGCCTTGTGCAATAAGCTAGCTCATCTTACAAATCAAACAAGAAGCTCTTTCTTGCCTCCCATAAGGCAAATGGCAAGCTGCAACAGTCATCTATGGCTCATGCTATTTAAACACATGACTGCATGCTGATAAAGGCGCTATCAAATGCCTCATCGTTAAAGCCGCACTTGTTTTTGCATGCACTTCAGAGTCTTCCCCGCACCATTTCCTTTTTTCCTCGTCAGCATGTGAAAATTTGATTCAGGCTTCAAACACCGTCTTGACAAAATCCCATTTTGCAATACCACAGCTATAATTAGTTTCAATATTAGTTGAGAATACCACATACAAATGCAATTCTGACAAGACCTGAGTATCCACACGTCTCCATAAAATCCCTGGAGACCTGAGACTTCTTTACTGTGACCAGCTCATCAGTAAGCTCTGATACTTTCACCAATAAGGTAACATGCAGATGTCACATTTTCATTGCAAACTACTGGATCCATATCTAATTACCAAACAAGTATCAGAAGCATTCATTGCTCATTACATCTTCATAATATTTACCCTTTTTTTTTTGGCTCAGCACTTTTGATAACCAGGTCACAGCCACAAGCTTTACTCCAAATTAAAAGAGAAGATCAAGGTTTTCTAATAGTACCCACGGAAACTGTGAACCCACAAAGAAGTATTTTCTACACAGAAATGAGGCAACAAGGGAGCTTTTCCTTCTGGGCTCTCCAAAGCAGGCTGTGTCACTTGCTTCTGCTGGATGTTTCCCTCTTGTCTGGGCTTCATTTTATATCAACATTTGTATCAATCAGAGAAGGGTATTTTCTTTTTCCTCAACTATTTGTGTTTCTAAAGCAGAATGATTAGGTACTCCACCACCGCTGTGTGCCACAGCTGGGTGTTATGTATGGAGCAGTTAAATGATAGATGAGACCTGTTGGGAAAAGACGTGCATAATATGTTATGGTTTATTTCCTGCTATTGGTAATAAACATTATGACATGGATACAATTCTTCTTCTTTTAAAACAGACCATTTTTCCTTATTTCCCAAGTGCCCGGTCTACTGGAGTCAATAGGAAAGCTTCCATTGATTTCAATGGGATTTTAATCAAGCCCTAACACAGCATGTAAAAAGCGTCCCAGATTTATAGCTCTGGTTCTAAAAGCCAAATGAAAAAAGAAATAATTCTGACAAGAAAGAAATATGAATGCTAAGCAGAGCCTTAAACAGCAGTCTGTCAGGAGGAGCAGGAAACATCGCTCTTTCAATGGCAAATAAGACAGCCCCTTGCAGAGTAGTGCTGGGGAGCAGATAAACTGAAAGGGAGGTTCAAGTACTTGTTATTTTTGAGACGTATTTTGACAATCTCTGAGAGATGGCTTGCTTGAGCTCAGAGACCTGATAGCCCTCTCTGCCGTCTGGCAATCTGTGGCATACCCCACATCCCTTCCAACAGCAGCTATCGCTTAGAGCAAGAGGATTAGTGTCAAGTTTTCATGAAAATGTGCCAGTTATGTTATGGAGAGACCACCCTTAGTGTTCCTCCACCGTATCTGTGAACACAGACTCTGTATATGCTGTCTTATTATGTTACGATCTCTTAGTTGGTCTCTCCATGGAACAAAAACCCACAAAAACCAGTTTATGTGCTATATCCTTGGGAACTAAAGGCTGTTGACACATTTTGTCAGCAGTATCGATTTCTCACTTCAGAAGAAGGAAGCACAGCACAAGCAGAAATCAGCTGCCTGAAGAGGAGCAGTCCCTGCCACCTTCTCTCTCATGGTGGTGAGACACAGGGTGCCCAGAGAAGCTGTGGCTGCCCCATCCCTGGCAGTGTTCAAGGCCAGGTTGGACACAGGGGCTTGGAGCAACCTGCTCTAGTGGAAGGTGTCCCTGCCTGTGGCAGGGGTTGGAACTGGATGAGCTTTAAGGTCCTTTCCAACCCAAACCATTCCAGGATTCTATGTGTCTATGAAACAGTGTATTTTGAACATAGGAAATTCCATCTACCCCCCAACAAGGCAGCAGGAGCCTGCGCTTGCCAGGTTCCTCTGGGGCAGTAGAGAAGCACACACTCACCACCCAGCCAGGGAACAGTGCCATAAATGTAAGCTGCTGATCAAAACCAAACACAAGCACTCCAGAGATGTTTGTCCTTTCTCCTGCACTGTGCAGACATACAGGTATGCTCCTTTCTCCTGCACTGTGCAGACATACAGGTATGCTCCTTTCTCCTGCACTGTGCACACATACAGGTATGCTCCTTTCTCCTGCACTGTGCAGACATACAGGTATGCTCCTTTCTCCTGCACTGTGCACACATACAGGTAATGCTCCTGCTATGCAGGGCACAACAGAAATATGTAGTCAAATCAGATTATATTCTACTGAAACTAAATAAAGAGTCATATGAGGGACACCACAGACTGCCCACTGTTACCCCTGGGTGCATATGAAAAAACTCAGCCAGATAACTTGCATTTAGGATAAATGGGGAAGTTTTACATCAGGTCAAGCAGACACCCACTTCTATCCTTTAGCAAGTAAGGCTGTGCTCCTCCTCTCCAGCCCCACAAAGACAGCAGGACCCAGAACTGTGTGAAGCTGTTTATAATGAAAATACATTTTGAAACCAGCTCCCTTTTCTCTGCCAAACACACCATCAGCAGTATATTAAGAGCACAGTGACTGCAGTAGTATATCCACTGACATTATTCCAACTTCCCCAATAGTGGGCACATTCCCTGCACCATCTGTGCCTTGGGTGGCCACCTAACTGGCCATAATTAACATGACCAACCTCACCCAGGTCCCCCACCCGTAAACCTTTTGTCCAGGAGCTCCATCGAAGCTCAGAGCTTGAGGTTCACCCCTTGCCTCTGCTATGTTATGTATGTCCTGTTACCTCTCTCCACCAGGTCCCTGCATGTTACGTTCCTTCATCAATTATTAAACAGGATTATTTCAATGTCCGTGTCACTCAGTTCCTGGCTGTCAGGATAACTCAGTATTTGCCCATGGGAACAGGCAGAATAGACACTCCTGCACAGCCGTGTTCCCTGGGTCAGAGCCTCAGCTGAGCCATACACTGGACACAATGTTATGTCTGTCAGGCACATAAAGCGTTGCCCTAACCCGAGACCTGATGTTAGCAGGACGGGTGGCATTGGTCATTTTACAGCATGTATATTTTGCTCATATGGGTTTGCCTTTGGGTTAACGGCACCAATACAAAACACAATTCTTTTATCATAATTACACCGCGAGCATTTTTGTGGCATGTGATGCAGGTTAATCCTTTCAGCTACAGGCATGACCAGACTATTCCATCCCATCAGCCAATATCAAAAGGAACTCACATTTAAAAGATAAAATAGATTGGCTGGTATTCGTTAATAACCTCATTTTGGTTGTTTCTTGAACCTTTGGTAGGCCTGTCCAATGTGTCTGGATGATACCAGGCTAGTGCAGTTTCAGTCTCTTTACAAAACCAGCCTCTTGCCTCCAGCACAGATGAAGAATCTGGAGTGCAATCAGTGCCCATGCACCACGAAATATGAACACAATTGAAGACAATTCCTTACCACCAGGGAAAGCTTCAAGCGTCCAAAAGTCCAAGATGCAAGCAGGCAGACAGCCAAGGTTCTTACCTGGAGCATGCACCAACTTCTGTGCATGTTACACAAAAGATGAGGTTCTGGATGTATCTGAGCTACCCATGGAGTAAAGATCATGCCAGAAGGTCACATACATTTGGCCATTGTACAACACCACCGAAGGGAATGCTCTATCAGACAGGCTGAACCGTCACCATGGGTCTGGGTCTGACCATGCTGCTCCTGGGAAAGGGCCCTCACAGGTGAAGTGATGCCACTTCCATGTAGCTTTCTTCAATCCTGTGGCCATCAACCCTCATGTCAGGTGTTGCTCACGCTGAGGGTCCCCACCAGGACTGGTTTCATCCCCGCACCACCGGTGCTCAGCAGCTCAACAGGCGACAGTGTGGTCTCACCAGGAACAAAGTGGATACATGTGGCTTCCCGATGGATTTAGGTTCTTCAGAGATGCCTGATGCATTTAATGCAATAAAAAGCTTCAGAGGCTGTTTCACTGATGCTGTTTTTACAGCCCGTCATTAGATGTCAGCCCGCTCCCCTGGGACCATGGGGCTGGGCAGGTCATCAGCCACATGGGTGCATCCATCGACAGGTGCTTATAGGGCGGCATTTGGAAACAAACACAAAAGCCGTGGTTTTATAAATGCAAAAGGAAGAAGCAAAACAGCATGTAAATATTCTGCTGTTTCATCATGTTTTCTCATTTGACTTGCTCCATTATCTCCTGGTAATCTTCCGCTGAGCCTCCGCCTCCGCTCGGGTGTGCATCTATTGTAAGCTCTCTAAAAGCGCCCCATTTATCAAACAAGTGCCTCTTGACTAAAAGCAAAAAGGAAACTGTAGACTCCTCAGAGCAGATTTTGTTTGTGGTGTCATTAAGTATTTCATCTCTTTCTCACAATGTATTCAGAGAATATGTGGGAGCCCATGAAAACTCTGGTTCCAGTGAAAGAAGGGTTCATAATAGAATACATTAAGTTGTATTTTCAGAGAATCTGCCAAAGCTTTTGTGCTTTAATTTTTGATTCAGGTTCCCCCTTTCCACTCCTTGAGCTGAGAATGCAAATGCCGAGATGTGTTTGGTATAAAAGCACAACAATTTTAGTCATTCAATTCAAAACTAAATTGAAAAGGATTTTGATATTAACTGATGCCAAGAGAATTTTCTCAGTAGTGAGGAACTTTTTTAAAAGGAGCATTACCAATATATTTAGGTATAAAATTTAGGAAATATTTGGGAGTTTTTCATAATACAAAGACTAACTTTCATTCCTTCTGGACTTCCCCAGGGAAGCGTAGCAGCAGCATCATGCTGGTTACTGAGAGCCATCAATGTAATAAAACACTCTGGTTTGTTTCTTCCAAAACGAAAGTATAAACCCCAGCATGAGCAGTGATGGGCAGATCACCCTGAGAAGCCAACTGTCGTTCGCCTAGAGGTGGAGCCAGTCATCTGCAGGGCTGAGCACTGAGCTATGGCATTTTCTGAGCAAGAATGCCAGAAAACTGGACAAAAAAATATATTGCAAGCTATGTATTTGCTTGAATAGTGGCTCTATGTGTGTGGTACGTCCTCACCAGTAGTGAGCAGTGAGTGACTGGGAGGTTTAGAATACATTTATGATAGCCACAAGGGAATTTTTCAGGGCAAAGTCTGGGAAGGGAGGCTGGGGGAGGAAGAAAGAATCATTGCACAAGCAAAAACTATATATAAAGGGGGAGAGAACAAGTAGCACCTCCCTTACAGAGTAATGCTTTGCTGCCCTTCCATGTAGAGCCCCACTACTGATGACTGTCTTGCACCCAGCAGGTGTTAGGCAGCACTTCTCTTGCTGTTTCAAAACCAGGTCTTTCTGGGACAGTTTAATCAGATGGTAGGAAAGCTTTCTCTGTCACATCTTGCATTTGCTTTCACAGCTAAGGCATCCTGCAAAAGCATTTGCACAGCACGTATCTGGCTGGCGTGAGCCACCAGCATGCAGCAACAGAAGAACTGGCGCCCAGTCTTTGTTTTGTGTTAGATACTGGATATCAACTTCCTCATCCTCGGTATTTTCTCAGAAAATGGAAAAATAGGATCCATAGTTCCTCCTGCTGGAAGATAATGGCATGAATTCACCAGGCCTTGAGTTTTAAACTGGAGCACTATCTATGTACGAGAGGAAATACTGGTCCATTAAAACCTTTCTTTCCAATAACCTGTCATGGTGGGGAAGGCTTTGATGACAGTCTATCGCATGGCTTCTTGGTCTGCTTTCAATTCCATACTTAAAGGAAGACCCACCCATGTACTCTGTGGGACCCAGTGCCGCTTCCCGGTTTCCATTCTGCATTGTCCAGCCATGTAGTTGACACCTGCTTTGACCTGGTCCAAAATCTCAGCTGGTCAAACGAATGTCCCCTCTAATGTCTCCTAACCCCTACCCGTTTACCCTCAGGGATAAAGGACTTGGAAAAATACAAGAAGCTTTGCAGGCAAATTTTAACAAAGAAATAACAAATGCAAGAGATTTTAAAGTGGTGTTAGTCAAGGACCAAAGGCACACAGACGCCAGCCTCTAGCCCTCATGATTACTGTTCTTCCCAGCACAGCAAGCGTCCTTATCTTAATCAAACTTCACAATCAGTGCTCCAGCCTCATCCTCCTCATTCTGCCCAGAGCCTTGGCATCACTCACCACCCACAATCTTGTCTTGCCTGGCTTCTTTGCTCAGTACTCTCTAATTTTCCTCCTACTTCAAATTATTTCTTCCCTTCAGTCCCTCTTTACCCACCCAGGTTGTGTTTGTGTCCCTTGCTTGACATTCTCTCCTCCTCCCTTCCTTTTTGGCAGTCATACAACCTCAACATATCAAAAACTATAAGCTCAACTTCAAAGAGAGCTTTTCATTTCCCTCCAGACTTCCTACCTTATCTTCTTCCTTTACCCCTTGGGCACAGTCCCATCATCCCACCTGGGTGCTGCCCTAGCTTGGGCCTTCATGCCCCACATTCTGCCATTCTTAGAACCTGGTTCAAGTAACACCCTCCCTTATCCACGCAAAGATGCGAGTCTCCTGAACAGATCCTCTCTTTCCTGAGTTACAGGATGAGTTACGTGACTTTTTTTTTCACTTCCCCTCAACAATGCAGACACGTCCCCTTTATTCATCAAACCAACCATGTTACTAAACCATCTCAGACCCCTCTTGAGTTTCTGGACCCCCTTCTCCATCACATCAAACAGAAGCTTCACTTTCAAGGTTTTTTATGATCCAGTTCTCGGCTTTCATTAAGTATCAGGAAACCCACTCTGTCCTTCAGTCCATTCAGGATAAAAGCCCTTATCTCCCACTTGTTAAAACACTCACTCAGGCACCTTTGTGCTTTTTCCCAGGCAGCTGTAAGTATCTGTGAAACTATCCTCATTATCCTTAAGATTCTCCTTTGACATTAAGCCAATAAAATCCTTACGTGTTTGGCTGCCGCTGCGGAAACCCTCCCAGCTAACAGCAGCTCTGCCTCCCTCCCTGTCTGTATCCATTCATTACTTGTCTGACCGTGAGATCTCTGGCTTTGAAGGACACACACTGCCTTTCTCCTTCACAGCCCCACCACAACGGGGTCTTGATCTCTGACCAGACACTGCATTACAACAGTAGGGGAGTAAATCAATCTATAGCATTATCCCACCAAAGTTATGCTTCAAGCTTTCTCTAACTGATAGCATACTTGTCCCATATTCACCTCGGAGTGCAGGAATTCAGGTGCAAATGGCACAGATAACATTGCAAAATACAAGGAAACCATGAACCGGCAAGAACATCGATGAGCATTGTTGGAGACTAATTCTGACTTCATATCAGAACGAAGGAAAAAAATAAGTATGGAATTTCCCAATGGCACATCAGCAGAAAAGCGATAAGAGCATGCAAAAGCATTCCTGGGAGGTGTTTAGATGTACAGTGTTCTAAATTCACACCTTTGCTTCTGTCAGCTATTTATATCTACTGGCTGGTAGACCTTATCAGGCAATGAGAATAGAAGGGAAGGCTTTTAAAGGATTCTAAAACTGTAGCACCCTAAATGTCATCTTCAGACATTGCAAAAATATCAGATCCCATCCTATTTTGTGGTTTTCCCATGGTAATAAGTAGCATGAACTGATTACGCTTCAGGACAATTGTGTTCTCTTGCCACTCTTCTTGTTCCTTCTCTGCTTCAGGACTGATGCACCAGGACAGATTTTATTCCTAAATCAGAGATTTACCCACTTGGCTTCTTAGATGTGTCTCTTGAAGTCAAAGCAGAATTCAAACGAAATACTCTTCCATATTCATATTGTGTTTTCCTATTAGACAATTTCTAAGCCATAAATCTTTTCTGGGGCAACTTTTGCTGGCAGAATTATAATGGCAGCAGAGCTAGCGTAGCATTCCTGATGCTTTACACTGCAAACACGACCAGCTTGACATATGCCTAAGTCTAGAACAGAGGAACTAAGCTTTTAAATAGCTTTATTCATTGGTGCAATTTCTTTGATATATATCAGCTGAAAATGTCACCCAGGATCAAAATCATAATGGAGATGCTACAAATCAACAAAGTGAGTGGAAAACAATGCAGGTGGAAATAGAAACAAAATAAACTTTATTTACAGTGAGTTAAGGGACATGGGACAATAACAAACGAATCACTTCTCTTTATGTGTATTCATTAGTGTGGCTTAAGGCATTTTACTGCAAAACTCACTGCTGCAATGCATAATTAAGAAAAGCACAGGGACTACTTACTGATACAGCAAGAAATCTCAGCTGGATCTAACCACTTTTCATGTCGTTTTCTTCAAGCATTCTCTGTTGAGCTGCAATGAGAATTACCATATTGTCAGTGAGCTTTTATGTGCTGCTTTATAAGAGAAGTTAACTTCTATGCAAAAAAAACCCACCCACAAATAAATATATCACTATGAAGGAACCAATTACATTAGAAAAAATCAAATTAAATACTAAGTAATCTGTTACTTAAATAAAAATAAATGAGGTAGCAAGTAGCCTGTCACGTGTTACCTTTACAGACAGAAAATTACTTTAAGTTCTGTTTAAATGTTTCCTCTGCAAGTGCAATAGGTAAAGCAAAGCCCCTATGACAAAAATAAAGAGAATTAAGTCAGCTTCTGGACTCATCCATCACTGTAAATGCAGCACATCTCCAGCTCATAGAATTCCAAGATCATTTAAAGTGATTGTTTTCAAGTCAATCTTCCATTGCCCACCTTTCTTTTTGCCAGAGGCCAGAAATAGCACTTCATGATTTATTCTCTATGTCAAGCTTTGCAGCAGCTGCCCCCTTTTGAGCCACTGAACTCGGTTTACTGCATCTGCTTTCAATATACACACTGGAACCACATTTTCTCTATTGCACTCACCTGTCAAATACAGTTTAAGAGAACACGCTTCAGATAATGCTAAGAAATGCTACATCCACAAGACTACTCCTGCACTTATAATTCAGTGTGTTCATGAACTGTCTTGAAGTGCTTACAGAATTTCATCAATCTTCAACACAATGCAATGAACTAATGAGCTGCTAATTTGTGGGTTGGAAGCCAGAGACAAGTTGGCTGAGATATTTTAAAATGGACCCAAGCCTTCCAAATTTCTGTCCCAAAAAATGCTGAGGGCATTCACGATCTTTTTCCAGTCTCCCTGCATTGAAACTGGTCTGGGATACTTCACTTAACCAAGTTCCCAGTGCCAGGTCAGGGCGTTTATCCCCAGCACGTGCTGGTCCTGTGAAGACAAGTCTCAGCATGAAAAGCTTTTGTCCCTCTCCATCTTGACCTATTCTGGGCAATCAGGAGGAGGAGTGTGCCATGGCGTGTGCTGGCCATTCAGCATAGATGTAGCATCCTTCCTTTTATAAAAGGTGATTATAAGATCCCAGTGTATCCAGGCTGCAGTGCACAAGCTCTTCCTTCTTTGCAACTTGCCAGAAAGTCTTGAGTTTTTCACATAGCCCTACTGAAATTTAGCCTGATCCAATCAGAATAACTCTGGTGAAAGGAACCACAACACTCTTACCATGTATTGTCTGTTGTAGGAGCCTACCTGGAAACACGTGCCCAGTTCTAAATCCCTGCTGTACGAGGCCCTAAAGAAGAGTAATCTAGCAACAAATCTCCGCTCTGCATAATTTACTGAGCAGATTTTGGATAGCATAAAAAGAACGACCCAGACAATGGGGAAGTCTCCTGAAGTCAAACCTCACCAAACCAGGTTATTTATCCATGTCTACACCCTGCGTGCTCTGAAGCCACAGATTCACAATTCCCATATGAATGTGCACAGTAGGATTCAAGTAAATGGCAATTGGCACATGGCAGTTTGGATCCCTTTATGTCGGTATCTGCTTCTTCATCTTTCAAAAAGTAGAAGCAGCAGCTGGTCCGAGCTGGAATGCAACCAGCTTGATGTTGAAAAGAAGAAGTCCCTTTAAGAGCTTAGTATCCAACCTCAGCTTTGTTCAGCACCACCTCCTGAATAGCAAGAATTGCGTTTGAAAGGTATGTTCTTTTGAGCAGCTTCTGAATAGGGAAAAAAACTATAGGAGACTGCACCTTTTTACAAAGAAAGGATGTGCTCTCCTCCATTTTGCTGATCCAATGCTCAAAGAGCACAGAAATCACCTCCTGTGGGTGCCAGGCTTTGAGAACAAAACACAAAAAGAAAAATGGATATTCTGGTAACTATGGAGAGGCTGAAAAAACCCCAGCACTTTTCTAGGTCACTGGAAAGAGGCACAACACAGCAAATGTTTTCTATTGCCGCTCCACTCCCCTCTCTGCTCCCCCCAAAACATAAACAGTTTTGTCATTCCCTGAAAGCTTCTCTTTCCTTCTTAACTCTCGAAAGAGAACATAATTGCTTTTTCCATATACCAGTAATGATAACAGAGACCAAGATGCATTTTTACATAAAGCAATATGTCATTCATTAAAATTACTACTGCCTGAGTTGAGGAGTTTCTAGCAGAAATGCCATATTCTCAGAGCGTGCATTGAAAGGAAGTCAGATAAATAGAAGTTGTCTCCTCTTACATGAAACTGTAGTTTGCAGCTTAACAAAAGCTCCCTTTCATGTTCTCATAGGAGTTCTGGGTTTGTTAAAATACCAACCCAAATCTGGTATGTACATATATTTGTATGCATATAATATTCAAAAAATTAATCCTCCATTAGTCTAGGTGTGATCAAATCAGTTCCTAGTGAAATATTTCATCTTTTATAATTCTTTGCATTCTAACTGTATAGGTTTAAATAATATTGGACTAAATATATACCATTTGTTACCCTCCTGCAATCAGCAGATGTAAAGATACGTTAGGCTTAAGGGATACGTTTTCAGTGGTGAAGGTAGAGTAATTAGATCTGGCCAGTGAAGGAAGCAGCAGCCTTTCTGCAAGCATTATCACCCAGTAAATCAGTGATGCATTCTGGCTTATGATGTGATGGTTCTTTCTAAGTTTTAAAAGCTTCTAGAACTCTCTTCTGATCATGCTCTTCATACCACTGATGCAATGTTAGCAACAGACCTGCTAGACCCCAGCAGCATCCATTCCAAGAAACCTCATATCACACGAAATCCCAGGGCTCTCATGCAACAAAAATAATGGTGTGCCCTTGGTCAACATCAATTTGTTCTCTGTCAGTTCATTCTCTGTGAGGGCAGCACTGCCCGGCAGCAGAACCCGGGGCTGATCACACAGGGGTGCGAAGCTGGGAGATAAAAGTGAAACGTGCCCTGGTATTTTACAGCAGAGTGACATCCCTTTGCCTAGGACGCACCTAGCTGTACAGCAAATGCACGACATCAATTGCTGATGCTATCAAAGGAAATAGCATTTCCAGCCACATGGGAAATATGTCAGCAAAACAAATGGATTCAAATAAACAGCGGCAGAAGGCGCGTAGGAATATTGATTCATGGCTTTTTATCCTCTGTCCTTTTCAAATGGTCCCTTTCCAGCACTCAAGCTGCTGTGATAAATGCCTCCTCCCCTTCCTGTATTCTCGACTACTGAGATACACTTTGCGTGATTTTCTGAGCAGGGAGGGGAAAAAAACACATGTGAAAAAGAAAAAAGGCACCTACACCTGTGAGTGATTCTGATTTCGAGCTGTTTAGTTGCCCTGCAGTATCAGGCTTTGCTTTGAACATCTCCCTAATACAACAATGGCTGATTTGTAGCAAGGTGCTTCTCAGTAAAGGCAAGGTATTTGAGAGAAACACTCACTTTAGTGTCATTAACAAAAGTTGAGCAGCAGAAACACATCAAAGGAAACAAGATCAAAATCACTATAAAGGGAGCAACTGAAGCAACTGGGAAAGTCCTTCCCATTCAGAGAGCTCACCTATTCAAGTCCAACCTAAATCAAAAGTGAAAATGAGTCCTCTGTAGTTTTGGAGAAATGAGACAAGAGGTCTCTTGACTGCGTTTACATTTGATAGACAGATCACAGAAACAGTTGCTGTCAATTTTAGCAGAGGACAATGCAAAGTTGTAGGTTCGGCTAATTCAATTAAAATATCTGTAAAACAATTGCTATGCTCATTTCTTTAATAAACACCACTACCAGAAGGACACTTTTGCCACCTAACCGTGAAACCTCAGAAAAGGTGTGCAAATGGGTTTTGTTGGCTCGGGGTTTGTGAATGGATGAGAGGGAGGCAACAAAGCACAGGCAGCCTTCAAGGGCTGTGAGCCTTCGAAAGCTTGTGGTGAGGGTTTCAACTGCAAAGGGTTGTCAGCTACCAGCAGAAGGGCCACCTCCTGCTATCCTGTCCCTGCTGCCTCCAGGGAATCACAGTTTTCTTCAGTGCTTGCAGACAGACAGGATTGTGTCGGAATCATCAATGCCACCTCTTCTCAGTCTGTCTAATGCTTAAATTAAGCATTTGCAGAATAACCAATAAGACTTAAACTCCTATCATTCATCTTCCCTGCTACCCCGGCTTCTCAAAGCAGAGCAGTGTTACCAGTTCAAGTCTTGCCCACCCCCCCAGACAAGACAGTTCATCTTGGAGAAGAGAAGAGTCCGGGAAGGACTTTATAACAGTCTTCCAAAACCTAAGGGGGACAACAAGAAACCTGGAGAGGGGCTTTGGACAAGGGCCTGTAGGGACAGGACAAGGGCAATGGCTTTAACCTGCCAGAGGGGAGACTGAGATGAGCTCTTAGGCAGAAGCTCTTCCCTGTGAGGGTGCTGAGGCGCTGGCACAGGGTGCCCAGAGAAGCTGTGGCTGCCCCATCCCTGGCAGTGTTCAAGGCCAGGTTGGACATAGGGGCTTGGAGCAACCTGCTCTAGTGGAAGGTGTCCCTGCCTGTGGCAGGGGTTGGAACTGGATGAGCTTTAAGGTCCCTTCCAACCCAAACCATTCTAGGATTATATGATCTCTAAGTGGAGCCAGCAGAGACATTGCTGACCCAGTGCCTGGGCCCTGAGGGCACTGCTCAATGACTTCACAGGTACAGGAAGGAGAAAAAAGCCTTGTAAACCTAAGGAATTGTTTCTGCTGACCCCATCCCATTGAACTGGTTACCCTAGCTGGCACAGACATTGAGATAAGACAACCCTTCCTGCTCCGAGTGAAGGCAGAGACTAGAACCCTATCGAGCTCTGGGGTTCATGGCCCATAGCACAGTTCTTGGAGAGGAATGCGGGGTATTTAGTGAGTTGGTGCTGTTCTGCTACATGATCTGCAAGTGCTTACTCCCCTCGTGCTATGCTAGTTGTCCTTTCTACTGCTATAAAACTGTTAGTATGACTGCATGAGTAACACAAGTATGTGTTTAAACAGCGGTTTCAACACAGACTTTAAAAGCAGAAATCATTAGCATGTATCTATTTGACCACTGACAGCTGAAACAGTGAGAAGAGCAATCATTTAATAACAGTTAAGGTTAAATGTATTCCTGTAGTTTATCATCATTCATTTTCCTGAAGTGCATGACTTCAGGTAGTAAACGTCGAGGAGAAGGACAGTGTGAATTATGCAGTGTGGCAGATATAACCCTCAGCAGCAGGCTTTAACATCAAACCAATTCAAAACAGGAGTCTGACAAACAATGCCAGGGGATCATCATATGACATGAAGTCCTCATAATATCATCCTTTCATATGTGTGATGTATTGGAGGCAGCTCTCGGGTAGTCCGTAATGGCCCACCTGCCACCGCAGTGATATATGCACTGTATATTAAGGAAATGAAACAGGAATTATGCATGATGCATCATTTGTCTCGCTAGTGTCATTGTCAGGGAAGACTGCAGCACCCCACTGCTTCAGGATAAAACAGGATTCTTAGTGCTTTACTGATACAGAACAGGATAGAATAGAATAGTTCAGTTGGAAGGGACTTAAAGTGATCATCTAGTCCGATTGCCTGACCACTTTAACCAAAAATTAAAGGGCCTTGTCCAAGTGCCTTATAAACACTGACAGGCTTGGTGCACAGACCACCTCTCTGGGAAGCCCGTTCCAGTGTTCAACCCCACTATCCATAAATAAATGCCTTCTCATGTCCAGTCTGAACCTCCCCTGGTGCAGCTTTGAACTATTCCCACGCATCCTGCCACTGGATACCAGAGGGAAGAGATCAATGAAGAGGGCTGTGATTTGTGAATAAAGGGTTTATTACACTGGGGGAAAACGGAGATTCAAGTTCAGCCCATGGGTCAGTGAAAGGGAGGAGCACAGCTTGCATAGCCCCAGCTCTCAGCCATCCATAGGCTGACACAGTAACAAGCTTTTAATCATAGATTTCAGGCCTGTGGATTGTTTTGCAATGGAAACTCTCCTACAAATTGCAGCTTTGAGGGTGCTGTAAGATGTGGGGCAGCCAAGCTAGAGTTCGTTGTGCCTCTGAAAGCCAGCAAAGGCAACTTCAGCTTCTCCAGGGGACCACTGACAGCACTTTAGCTTCCCATATAACCAGCAGAGAGAAATAACTTAGATATCTAATGCTAGCCAGTGAACACTGCGGCATACAGAAATATTTAATCTGGAAATTCCTGTGTAATTTTAAATATCAATTCTATTTGCAAATAAGTAAAAGGACTTCCCAAAGGAGCATTTAAACTGTATCTCTTCTCAGGACATGCTTACTGTCCTAATTTACTGTTTTCATAGGAATGAAACAAAGCCATATAGTTCATTAGCTAGTGTTGGCAGTGGGAACCTCTTTCTTTCCCAGTTGAACTACCTGAAGGCTAACTTACCAAAGCCACCCACCAAAACAAACACTTTTCTTCCCTGCTTCAGGGTCTGCTCCTTTCCCTATTCCAAGGAAGAAAACGGAAGTGTAAAGAGGTTACCACTACTCCCTGATTCAAAGCCTTCCACCCCCTGTGCTGGTTAGAATAGCTTGTAGATGCTGTAGCTCACTCTCTTGCAGTGAGATAACCAAAGCACCTCATACCAGTAGCGAATGAAGATATTTAAATACTAATTTATAACCCAACATAAGTCTTGCACTAGAATGCCAGTGCACAATAACAAAGCAAAAATAACAGCTATGTCTGTCACCTCTGCAACAGCAGGCAGCTTTTCAGTCCAAGTTTCCTGTGTAGTCATTTATAGCAGCACAGAGCAGGTGGAAATCACGGCTGTTCTGATCTGGTGGCATTTTACACCCACTCTGGATCAGGGAAAATCACTATGAAGGGGTGCAGTTGAAGAATATATAGCACAGTCTCCTTAAGACAAGCATTTGGCAGCAGCTAGTGCTCACCATCACATACCTGCAAATAAAATCAGCCTGCAAATGTAATTGTGAGATGCCCTGGAGAGCTGACAGAGGAGAGGAACCCATTTAGATACTAACAAGCACCCATCTGCATCCCGGAGCAGGTGATAATCCCAGCTCCAGCCTTCACATCTCTTCCCAGGTCAGCTCACCCTTTGCAGGTTTTCTCCCTTCCTCCCTTCCCAAACTCACTCTCCTCGCTCCCAACAAATTTGTGTCTGTCATTCAGAATCTGTGTTCTCTTATTACGGAGCTGACAAAGTGACAGCAATAATTAATCTTACTGTGTACAGAGCTGATTGATATCAAGCAGAATTAGACTATAATCAAGTTAGTCCTTTGCAGATGCGTGAAGTGCTAGAGTTTATCAAATTCTGCAGGCACATGGTTTGATTCTGCACGGTGGGGGAACAATGTCGTCTCTCCACCAGATAGAGGAGAGACAATGATATGGTGCAGGGTTTCATCAATGCCTTTTTTAGCTCTTAAAATGTGCCACATGCTGTTGTCAGCTGTACAGAAGGTGCCGTGACACGTTAATACATGTCATAGCAAAACTGTCAAAGGAGGCTGTGCGCTGGCTCCATGGGGATGTGCTCTGTGTTCAATTCAACATGTGTGTGCACACATTTCTGGTGAGACACCCGAACTTCAGAAGCTGAAGGCTCCCGAAACCAAGCAATAGGAGTAAATGTGCAGATCTATGAAGGTGTGGAAAGATGCTGCTAAGGGGGATGTTGAAATAGAAGCAAGACTCAACAAGGACAATTATCTCTGTCAAAGGCTTTTGGTGATCGATGTCAGCTGCCATCACATTAGGAGGAGGGAAAACCACAACATGAATATTTGATTAAATTAGGCCAACCTGAAGTCTCTGCCGAAGCATGTGATGTGACATCTTTCCTATGGGATGGCAGGGCTTGTCTTTCACAATGGGTTATATCTTTGTCTTGCTTCACCAGTTTCTTTTTCTTCCTTAGCTGAAGTGCTTTTAGCACGCGTGACAAAAGGTTCAGCTTGTCAGTGCTGGGGACATCTGGCATCCCATGAGCATCCCAGCAGCAGACCCGCTCCTTCCACAGCATGCTCCCCGATAACCTGAGGTGCAATTATTGCAAACAGGCTGAAGGCACAGCCAGAGCAACAAGACTGGCTGAGCTGATCCACTATTTGGCTGTTTGCAAAGCCTGGCAGCCCCGCTGTTCCATCCTACCTCTCCCTCCCCAGTCTAGGTCTGCACATTCCTGCCCCCTTTCTCAGTGTTGGCCCTTATATTGACCCCCAACCTCCTTTGTTTAGTTCTGAGACCTTCAACACAACAGGGATGTGGTCCTACTGGAGTGAGTCCAAAGGAGGCCATGGAGATGCTGTGAGGGCTGGAGCAGCTCTGCTCTGGAGCCAGGCTGAGAGAGCTGGGCTGGGTCAGCCTGGAGAAGAGAAGGCTCCTGAAGGGGAGACCTTAGAGCAGCTCCAGTGCCTAAAGGGGCTGCAGGAAACCTGGAGAGGGGCTTGGGACAAGGGCCTGTAGGGACAGGCCAAGGGGAATGGCTTTAACCTGCCCGAGGGGAGACTGAGATGAGCTCTTAGGCAGAAGCTCTTCCCTGTGAGGGTGCTGAGGCGCTGGCCCAGGGTGCCCAGAGAAGCTGTGGCTGCCCCATCCCTGGCAGTGTTCAAGGCCAGGTTGGACACAGGGGCTTGGAGCAACCTGCTCTAGTGGAAGGGGTCCCTGCCCGTGGCAGGGGTTGGAGCTGGATGAGCTTTAAGGTCCATTCCAACCCAAACTGTTCTATGATTCAAGCTGATTTGGTGCGCTAAGCAGGTGGGTATCAGATCTGGGGGACAAAACCAAGATAGGTTTCCTATGCCATAGCCAGTACAAGGTCAAGCGACAAGAACATGAACAGGGATCCCAGAAGCTGGGAAAAGGCACAGACCTTGTGGCAAAAGTGAGGAATTGGCTCAGCTCTCCCAACAGCCACAGAAGCTGCTGTATTCAGAAGGAGCAAAGTGTTATCAGGCCTTTATCTGATGCACCTCAGGTAGCTGAGGTAACCCTGGGGACTGTCTACACAGAATTTACTAACCCTTTGGCATTTATTCTCTTTTCACTGATGATGCATTACATCTAACCTAGATGATAAATCTCCTGTTCTCCATCCTGTTCTTTGTTCCTTTTAGAGAACTAAGCAGCTCTGCGCTCTCTCAGGTACTACGTGCTGTTAACAAATCGCTTGCAGCACGGGTGTTTGCTTGCAAAGACTAACCTGTAGGGAGCTGCTTATTCTCATTAGCAGCCTGGTCTATTGTCTAATGCAGATCCTGAACCTGACAGATGGAACCCAACCTGCCCACTCAGTTGCCTGTTTTGTCCAGACTAGCCAGTCTTTCCTGGCAGATGCCACCAGAATAGGAATCCCTTGGTACCTCAAGCAGCTCCACAGACCACACTGCAAGCAGTCACCTCGCCCTGCCCCAAACACTCAACCGGAAGGAGGGACATGTCCTGCTATCCCGCTGACCCCTTCTCCCACAGCATGGAAGTAGATGGCCACCAGCACAAGAGGGACCTGGAGCTGCTGGAGCAACTCTAGAGGAGGCCATGGAGATGCTGTGAGGGCTGGAGCAGCTCTGCTCTGGAGCCAGGCTGAGAGAGCTGGGCTGGGTCAGCCTGGAGAAGAGAAGGCTCCTGAAGGGGAGACCTGAGAGCAGCTCCAGTGCCTAAAGGGGCTGCAGGAAACCTGGAGAGGGGCTTGGGACAAGGGCCTGTAGGGACAGGCCAAGGGCAATGGCTTGAACCTGCCCGAGGGGAGACTGAGATGAGCTCTTAGGCAGAAGCTCTTCCCTGTGAGGGTGCTGAGGCGCTGGCACAGGGTGCCCAGAGAAGCTGTGGCTGCCCCATCCCTGGCAGTGCTCAAGGCCAGGTTGGACACAGGGGCTTGGAGCAAGCTGCTCTAGTGGAAGGTGTCCCTGCCCGTGGCAGGGGTTGGAACTGGATGAGCTTTAAAGTCTCTTCCAATCCAAATCGTTCTGTGATCCTGTGGTTCATAGATGCTTCTAATCCATCAAGGCAATGAAATATTAGGAAGCAGGAGTGGGTCAGACAGGAAACTGGATATTTCATCCCTAAGGAAAGTCTGTACATAGCAGCATTTACTGCACATGTCTCTGACTCTACGAGCAACATACTAGTGCTGGAAGAGACCTTCTAGTTTGCTAAGACTCACTCCTGCTATCACAAATAGCTCTTCCGTGTAAAATTGCACATAAATTGAGCAAACTTAATTAAGCCTGTGGCATGTATTGCAAGGCCATGCTCCCGTAATGCCTGAAAGCTCTCTGCCACTTTCAAACCTCTGGTTATTTTCTAGTTGTTTATACATTAGTTTTATACCATAGCTGGTTTATACCATTTTCTCTGCTTACGGCCTATCAATTCCATTGACTGACTCCTTGACCTCATATTATTTAGTGTTTCTTTGTGTTCCTTCATGCTCCAACACTCACAAAAGAAAGCATAAACACAGGAGAACACATTCAGAACAGCAGGAAGAATCATCCAGCTTTAAACAATTATGAAGGGATGGGGTAAAAGGTAGGGAATAGCCCACAGCCAAATCTTGTGGGTTTATGCATAATAAATAAACAAGGAAGGACTAAAAAATGGACCCATGAGTTTGAAATGAAACAAGATTCTCCATGCCACATGGAAATGGAACAGCATTATGAAGCATACAATGGCCACTTCTGTGTTAGGTCTGTATTAATGGGGCTAAGCAAACACAGCTGGGGAGCCAGCTCTGGGGAAGAAGCAAAACTTGAGAAAAGAAACTCAATTGTTGGTAAGAGTCAAGAGGCAAATTTACTGTTATTGCAGTAACTTGGTAGAACTCACCAGAAAGTCTTTATAAATAGATGTGGGAAGTTGTGCTTCCTCTGCTCTGCAGGGGGATGATGGACATGAAGAGTTTGTGCATTGACTCTAAGCAAGCAAGAGGTAGGGAAAAGCAAACTACTTTTAGAGTTGTTTGATTCCATGGAAGAAGGATCGAGGTTCAGGAGCTGAGTTGGGCCAAGCCAGACACATGCTGGGGTATGAGAGAGAGCATGGCTCTGCAACAAACAAGAGTTCCTCTTTTCACTGATTTGCTCTTGCCTCATAGGAGGTCATTCTTTATTCATGCTTTTCCCTTCTCTCTTAATAGCACCCACCTCCCCAAGATTGCCAGAATGGACAGTACAGTTAAAAGAGAGAAAGAGAGCTCTTAAAATAGAGCAGTTTCATTTCTGTGAAGCTCTCAAGTTTATCTTTCCTGACTTTCAAGACACTTGTTTGCAACACCTCCTCTTTCAATAACCAAGATTCAAAGTTTCCGAAGTCTTTTATGGAAACTCCTCCTAAAATACATCGCCGCACAATGGCCTTTCAGAGAACATCTTGAACGCAGGCGATGGAAAACATCTTCACAGGCAACAAGCAAAGCGGTAACTTAACAAAGAATCATTACAGAATGATTAGGCTGTCAGCTGCTGACTTCAAAGAGTTTATTTACTTGATACAGGACTAGAAAATAGACCAGAAAATGTTATAAAATGTTCCAGCTCATCTGAAATCAAGCACAAAATCTTCATGTGCAGTTCTATCACCCTTTCTGAGCTGAAAGCCAATAAAAGCCTTGTGATGAATTCCACGACTACAAACCCATGAGAAGCGAGAGGCTTTGACCACAGTGCATTGAAGTACTCACAGAGAAGTAACTTGACTTTTTGAAGTTGCACTGCAAAACTCAAAACGTGATCTTTTTTCCATTTAAAAGCACAAAAACTCAGGTTTTAGTTACTGGAAAAAATTGTTTTCCAGATTTTTTCCAAAATGAAAGCTTAGGAAAGAACTGCAAAAATGGTACTTTTGGGTGCACTTTCCATTCCTATGAAAGCTTTTGCCACTGAAAATTCTGGCAAAGCGAACAGGTTTTGTTGTTGCTGGCACTCCCTCTCATTCATAAGAAACAGGTGAACCACTAGAGAGAAGCACAAGCAGTTAATGGTCACTTCATTGCACTACGCATTAGTCTTTTGTTTGCAGGTAGTGCAGGTTTGCAGCAATACATGAGGTTCAGGAGTGAAGTGGGCAGGGTACCAGGGCCCCACCAGAATTGCCTGCATCTCTTGGGGGTGAGCACATGAGGGAGAATATTTATACCAAAGCACAGTGCAGATGTGGTTAACTGAAATAGTTCACAAATTGATAGAACTGGGTTGGAAGGGTCCTTAAAGCTCATCCAGTTCCAGCCCCTGCCACAGGCAGGGACACCTTCCACTGGAGCAGCTTGCTCCAAGCCCCTGTGTCCAACCTGGCCTTGAACACTGCCAGGGATGGGGCAGCCACAGCTTCTCTGGGCACCCTGTGCCAGCGCCTCAGCACCCTCACAGGGAAGAGCTTCTGCCTAAGAGCTCATCTCAGTCTCCCCTCTGGCAGGTTCAAGCCATTGCCCTTGTCCTGTCCCTACAGGCCCTTGTCCCAAGCCCCTCTCCAGATTACCAGTTTTTCAACGGAAAATACACACATGCTAAGACCATTCATTTTCACATTTTCAGAGAAACATAGAATCATAGAATAGTCAGGGTTGGAAAGGACCTTAAGATCATCCAGTTCCAACCCCCCTGCCATGGGCAGGGACACCTCACACTAAACCATGGCACCCAAGGCCTCATCCAACCTGGCCTTGAACACCGCCAGGGATGGAGCATTCACAACCTCCCTGGGCAACCCATTCCAGTGCCTCACCACCCTCAGTAAAGAATTTCTTCCTTAGATCCAATCTAAACTTCCCCTGTTTCAGTTTGAACCCGTTACCCCTTGTCCTGTCACTACAGTCCCTGATGAAGAGCCCCTCCCCAGCATCCTTGTAGGCCCCCTTCAGATACTGGAAGACTGCTATGAGGTCTCCACGCAGCCTCCTCTTCTCCAGGCTGAACAGCCCCAACTTTCTCAGCCTGTCTTCATATGGCTGTATTCATGCATATTCTGTTCTTTGTGAAAGAAATGCTTGGGCCAGTGCAGTTCTTTTTACCTTTTTTTTTTCACATTTCTGTGGGAAGATGAAAAAAGTTGGGGGGATCAACTCACAAGTGCTTCCCTCCCACATGCCCAGTTCAGTCAGCAAACCAAGACATCGATTCTTCACCCGTTTCTAATGCTCAGGGTCACTACATGTGAAACACATTCTTTTCCAGCAAGTCATTTCTAATAAAAGGCACAAAACTCAGTGGGCAAATGGCTTTCATGTAGATCTGGAGACATACAAATTGAGGTTAACAGGAAAGACGGGTATGGAAAGGGAATCTTCTAGAAGCTAGGGGATGTGTGGGTTAAATTGTTCAATCGCCTTTATGATGGTTTTGCTATCCATTCAGCATAGGCAGCATTTTACTATAGTGGGTTTTTTGCACTGAAAGGTATTGGACATATTTCAATGAAACGTTTTGCTAATCATCACTACTATGAGGTTACTTTAATAAATAGATGATAGCAGATGAATGGTCATGCTCTCAATGTCCAATTTTCTTTCATTCCTCTTTTCACAGAAAGGGCATTTACATCCATGCAGAGAGAGGGGAAGGCAGCAGCGTGAGCAGGTCCCTTGCTGATCTAACATTTTCTTCTCTGTAGCTACTCAATTCACAGTATGTCTCTGCAATAAAAAATTCTAGGCCTTTACACAGCACCAATCAGCCTGGTGGGGTGGGGACAGCTTGATTTTCACCACAGGAAACCTCTTGCATCTATCAGGGCACAATTCAATAGTGATGTGGAAAAGAAAGACAAGCTTTTCCATGTAGGAAAAGAGAAAAGTCACTCCCTGCCTGCTTCAGCCTGCAGTCTTTGTTCAACCAAACAAGGTGACCGAGTCCCAATCACCTCTTCAGAACCCAGGGCTTGCTTCACTTTAAAGGCTTGGAAGTATTTCCAGTGTTTTCTTGCAGCTGATCACTGGCAGTGGGAGATCTCGTGCAACACAGCAATCCCCAGCACCTCCTGCCCCCATCACAGCATCTCTCTCCCAGCCGCACGGCTCCCAGCACAAGCAATGCAGCCACTCTTTGGTGTATTGTTCTGCTCATGCAAACCATGCACCTCATGATTTAAGACAGAAAGCACCCCCACAACAACAGGGTCTTGCAGAGTTGCAGAGGTCCCACATCCTGCCCCAAAGTCCTGAAGGCAGCAAGTGAGGGGATGCTCAGGGGACAGAGATGTCGCATCAACAGAACACCCCCTGTACCCCCAACTGCCAGCTCTCAAACCCAGCTCTGCCCTCCTCTGCCTGTCTCTCCCTTTGCCCTGCCAGAAGCTCCCTGTCTGGGTGCAGCCCAGCTTTGGGGTTTGGATTCGGGAAGTTCAATATTGCCAGCGTGCACAGGGAGCTGTTAGCCAGGTCTTGGAGCTGTACACACACATCAGTGAGAGATGCAGGTCCTGAGGCTGCAACACAGATTGTCCATAGCAGGTCTCTACAGACCTGTGCCTCCACAAAGCCTCAGAAGCAGCATCCAAACACACTCCCTCCATTTGAAGGTTTCATATTTACTTCCAGGAGTTATTTTATCATGCATGGTTATGGAAGTTTGAGCAGAGATTTACAGTGTGGAGGCAGACTGGCTGCATTTCTTGTGTCAGTACAGCCCACACTGTGTTCACCCCGTAGCTCACTCACTGTAGGAGATCACTGTAGCTGTACAAAGGCATGGCTTTTCCTTACCTACAGGCACACACACACACACGTTTAGGATGAAGCTAGAGTTGTAACTCCATCATATAGCTTTGTCACAGCCATCACTACTTCAGGAAAAAGAGTCATGAAACTCCTCTTCCGTTTTGAGCTAACCACTGAGCAGTGTGTTTATTTTCTGGGTCAGCATCCCAGGATTTTCCTTTTCCTAGTGTGCTGTTCAATACTCTCCTCTCTTTGACATCATGTACAACTTCTATAGCAAGAGAGTGCTTAATCCTCTCTGAAGTAATTTCTTTCTTCTTTCATGACTGGAGCCCTGGACAGTCTGTTATGCTTCAACCCCAGCGCTATATTTAACTCAGCCATCTTGTTCACTCTTCCTCTCGTCTACAGCTTGGCTAAAGGAAGAAATTGCAGTCATGAATAAAATACCAGGAGGAAAGTCAAGTTGTTCAACACGCTTTTAGGCAAATTGCAGCATCTGGAAAAGGGCTGGATTTCTACAATGTTCTTCATTCTGTTCAGAGAGGATTTCCATGCGGCTTGGAGCTGAAATCCAAGTTTAAAAGATGTGACCTTAGGAACATAACAAATGGGACAGGGGTTGAAACAGACAGCAATAAAATTACCCTGGTCACAGGGAACTGCCTCAGGCTCCTGACCCAAGCTCTTGCTTCTGCAAATCAGGTCACAGCACATGCAAGGGGCAAATGTAGCTCCCAGGGTCTATACGTCACAGAATGCTTTCCAGCAAACTTTGGCTATCACGGTACAATCTTGCTCAAGCAAAACCAGTTCAACACGGCACTTATCATCACTACCAAAGTAGGAAAACTCCATTTGCCTACATTTAGATGCCACTGCACTGTACATAACCCATTACTTTCCATATTAGTTCTGAGACCCTTTCTAGGACAAGTACCCTCTCATCTTGTTATATCCACAGGATGCAGCCAGAACACAATGAAGAGGAAGAACATGAATTAGGGCTGCCTGATTTTGACTTCAATCATATGTTTATCCTGCCTGAGCTATATGATGTGGATATACCCTTCACCATCTCACCCACACAGCAAGGAATGACCACGATTCACAGTACTGACAATCCTGGAACACCTTACACACAAAAATTAAGTATCTTTGGGTTTTGTCTCAGTATCAATCTTCAACATCAGTACAGTTTATTTAATACTGCTTTGTTCACCTTCAGCAGGGGCATATCTTCCTGAGGCGTATAGAGCTTGCACTGGGGGGAAAGAGGACAGCTTTTCCAGGTATCTGTGCCTCAAATGAGGCTCTAACCTACATACATATGAATATAGCCTGATCTTCAGGAACATGGTAGATTTTTAATGACCTGGGGACAGGAGTTGCCAATTCTGCCTCTATTCAGTCACGTTTCTATACATGACGCTTTTATTTTCAGCTTCCCCTGAGCACTCACAATGAGAAGCTCCAGGTTTCAGGAGCTCCATTTGACGCGTTAGTACAACCACGCAGGTGAGAGCCCCCGAAGCAGACACCAGCACACGCACGTGCTCACCGCGCAAGTGTTCAGAGGAGCCTGAATTCACACAAGTGCACTGTGCTGAAAAGGTTCGTCGGCAGTCGCACTTCTGAGCAATTTCAGTCTGCTCCATTTCAGACGTTTCTCCTGGTGACAGCAAAACCTCATGCAAATGTGCTGCGTGTTCCCAGCAATAGAAGGGGCTTGCATACACATTGGCAGCGAATGAACTTCACATTCGGCTTTGAGACCTAGAACTGACTGAACTTAAAGCCCACCTACAAAAGCATGGCACACTTGTTAACAAGTCTCCATTCCCAATGTACCAAGCAAGAACTGGCTCTACCCTGAGCCTAGATCCTTTTTGATTGTTCCTCAAGCCTGTAGCTGATGCCCAAACCACAGATAAGACAAAAGCACCAACATTTGTTCAGTAGCCAGTTAAGGCAAAAGCAAACTCCTCTTACATTTTAAACTTCATATTGGACAGACAAATGAACCCGGAAAAAGATAAGCCACGAGACACTGAAGCCTCTAGCCTGTGACATCCTGCTCTCAGCAAGGATTTCTGACATAAACAGATGCTCCATATCCCCAAGCCCTCTTAATGGCCCTATTTCCAATTGCAGCTATTTCCCTCTGCACCCTTCGCTGCAGAGATGACCAGCGGGAGATGATGCCTCCAGCCACCAGCCAGTGGCCAGGGAAGTCCTCCCTGTTCCCACTGCCGCTATGATAAATAAGGGAGGTATGGAAAGGGCAGTTGGTTTGCACCAGCCGGACGGGAGGCTGGAGGAAGGCCAACCTCCTCATTGTTCTGTGAGCTTGCTCACAAAGACTCTTTTTTTTCCTCCTTAATTGTTTTGTGTCCTTTTTGTTCCACCAGACCCACTCTCAATGGGCATTTCATTTGCTATTAATGAAATCTGCTTCGATTACAACAGTTCTGTTTGCAGGCTGTAATCTCAGCCCCAGTCCAATTTAAATATCTGTTGTTTTGGTGGTGGACTTCTGGACTCTGTCCCCCCTCGCTCAATGCCAAAAACATAACGGGGAAAATCTCACCCACCGTTAGGAGCCATCTGGTTGTGCTGCTCTGAAAAGTGAGACAGATAAGGAGCTGTATGATACCCATGTAAGGCAATTTGCTGGCCTGTTTATCATACCTGACTCTGGGGTGCACAGCTTTATTTTGATTTGATAAAAAGCAAAAGGAGTCCAGCTGCAGCACGCTGCTGCTTCGCTAAGCCGACAGATGGGCATCACTGTAAGGAAGCCACATGGCATTTTTTTGTTAAACTCAGCTCATTAGGTTTTATCTGCAATATGTTGCTGTATTGGCAGGAAACGTTTTAGCCGGCAGAAACATTAGCCAAAGTTTGTCAACAGATATGGAGAAGATCCTGTTGTGGAAGGATATGTGCCTGGGCAGGGGTGGGGAGTGGTTGCTTCTCAATGCTCAGGAGTCTCACTCTGTAATTTGTACTGTAATGGTGGTCCTGACTAGCATATTAATAGAGCTGCTATTCACAGTTTGCAATGGTTGGGGCATTTCAAGACAGTTCACAAATCACTTTATCCGAATAGGCGCAGAAAGTTTGTCAGCAAAACCAGGGAAGTGGGGATTTTTCCTTGCCTCTAGCATTACATGTCTGCAAAAGCAAAAAGTGCATTTCTAAGTTGAGAGTCACATCTTTTACAGGCTGTATTATTCTCAGATGTTCTGAGTTGTAAGCAGTCCTTTCCTATCTTGGGTCACTGGTTTAATCCCAGTGGGCCAGTTTAACTGTCTTTGAGAGAAGAATGAAGCTGAGCTCCATGCGTTAATAGCAGCTGTAGCTACAGATTGGTAAAATCTGCAAAGCAAACCAAAGTATTTTCAATTAACAGAAGAAATACCAGAAACCTGGGAAAGTTTCTGTTCAAGGAATGAAACTGAATGGGCTCTGGGAGCTCCCAGGCATTTCAACGCCTGCTCACATGGGAGTCTCAGTACCAGCCATTTCACAGAATGGGATCCAAATGAGGTATTGGGAGCTCTCATGGGTCCTTCTGACACACAAACATGCCCAAACTTATCAAAGGACAGGTAGGCAGCAGACAACCACATGTTAGTCCAGGTCAGACATGTGCTTTTGAAGCATCCACCCTGACCATTCCCACTTTGCTTTGGGTGATGCCTGGTAGCACATGCTTTGGGTTCCTCTTAGATGAAGCTAAACCATGCAGTAATGCCCTGGTCCAGCCCCACAGAACTGAATTCATCTGAAACAACCCCCCAGAAACATACACAAGGTAGACATCAGGGCCTCAGCACCATTTCACCCTCCACATCTATAGCACGGGGTTACTTACCTGAAGTAAATACATCAAAGAACCACTCTTGTTTTCATTTACAGGGGGCAAATTTGATTTTACACTGGAGGTTCTTATTTCCTTCAAATTGGAACCAAATCAAATCAAACTCAACCAAAACTTAATAACTCCAGCTTAAACCAAAGTGGGAATATGCAGTCTTCTGGTTACTCTAAATTTACCAGTCTAACATGTTACCTTGAACTAAACCATACCAACTCAGCATCTAAATGTATCCTTGTATCTGTGAAAGGAAGCATTTTTCAGTAATGCAGTGAGTTGAGCTATGCTTTCCATTAGTGGAAAATGTGATCACATTCTGAGATACTTCGTATTTTTATACTGGCTTTTATTTTTAGCTGTTTCCGTATTAGAGCAGTGCCCATTATCTGGCTATAATTAAAGGTCACTGCTCCTGTTACTATCTATAGTTATAAAACTTCATGGTAGGCTGCCACATCTTGACCCAAAATTAATAGATGTATCTTAGATCATACATTTCCCCTTTCTTCAGTTGCCTAGTTGGTGTGCATGTAAAAGACACTTTCCAGCTCCCAGCCATTTTAGGAGTGCCTCTGAAAGATACTGCAAAAGAGGAAGATCAGTTTCTGGGGGATGCAGCTGTAATCACAGAATCCCAGCCTGGTTTGTGTTGAAGGGACCTTAAAGCTCATCCAGTTCCAACCCCTGCCAGGGGCAGGGACACCTTCCACTAGAGCAGCTTGCTCCAAGCCCCTGTGTCCAACCTGGCCTTGAACACTGCCAGGGATGGGGCAGCCACAGCTTCTCTGGGCACCCTGGGCCAGCGCCTCAGCACCCTCACAGGGAAGAGCTTCTGCCTAAGAGCTCATCTCAGTCTCCCCTCTGGCAGGTTCAAGCCATTGCCCTTGCCCTGTCCCTACAGGCCCTTGTCCAAAGCCCCTCTCCAGGTTCCTTGTAGCCCCTTTAGGTATCATCATTGATATCAATCACTTAGACCGGTGTTTCACCATTAAGGACCCTGCAAGCTCCCGCAGTGGCGAAGGCACCAGCACTGCTGCTTTGCTGTCTGTTTGCCAGGGAAGGTCTGAGCCCTTGTTCTTCTCCAAGGAGACCAGATGCAGCGCCAGAGAAGGCAAGGATTGCTGCTGCCTCCGGTAATCAGAGTCCTCCTACAGCAGTGGTACCTGAGCAAACTGAGTGGGAACCACTGGCTTAAACCGAAATCCCTTTTGGGTGGATTTGCCTTTTTGCTTGATTTCTGCAGAGCAGTCGGCAAAGTGGAATGCTAACTCATAAGTAAAGTTCACTGGCATTTGTGTAATTCAAATAAAGAATACCTTTGACTTATTTCCAGCTGTCTCTCTGGCCTTGCTTTTGTTGCCGTGCAGTCGGAGCTTATTTTACTGTGGGTAAAATGGACTCTGAAAGAGAAAGATGGTTTCATGTGTAGAAGAGAACAGATGTAAATTTGCTGTATGCTTTTGACCTTTTTGTTGTCACGATGATCTGAACCTGCTACCCAGTAGTGCAACAGAGACTACAAAATAAGAGAAGCATTTATTCCCCCAGAAACAGTCCCATTCCCTGTAGTCCATAAACTCTGCTCATTTCAACGCCAGACGTTTTTTTCCATCTCAAGCACTATAAAATTTCTGTCCTTTCCAACTTCAGTCTTGCTGGAGAGTTAAAAAATATGCTATCTGGTCACACATGAAAGAGATAAACTCCATGGTAATTGAACAGCAGAGATTCCACACTCCAAATTCTGCCCGAGAGCTCATGTGGATATTGCCTTTCAAGGGTAGAAAGGGGAATGGCTTCTCCTGATAACCATTGTATATGTAGACGCTACGGGAAGAAAGCGAAGGGCTGTCGGTGTGGTGGGAAGGAGTGGGAAGAAGAGATGGCAGGGCTGCCTTTGGAAAAACACCCCCGGGTTTTACCCAAGACAGGGTCTGTGTATAAAGAATGAGGTCTTGACTCTGCTGAGAGTAAGAAAAATCTTCCGGCATCCAAGTTGTAATTGATATTCATGAAAATGCATGAGATTAATGTACTCACCCGGCACTGCCCTTCAGCCCTATAATGAAAGCAGTCAGCTTTGAGAGGAGAGGGTGGAGAGTAAAGAGGAGCAGGGAAAGTAGATGGGAAACAGGGAAGAGGAATAAGTGAATGCAGCTGACTGATTGAAATATTTCCTTTCTATGGATTTGCTGGCTGAATGCTGGTCTCTTTTGCTGCCCTAGGTGATGACCCCTCATCGTGCTACACCTTACAATGCGGCAGAGAAAGTCTCTCAGTCCCTGATGTACCACTCAGCCATACCCTGAGCTCCTGTCTGGACAGCCTTCCTCTACCCAACCAAAGCCAAGGCCTTTACCAAGTGACGTGGATGTGTCCAAACAACTGGAGCTTTCTCACTCTTCACCAGCACCTCCTTTACACTAATCTTTTTTCTGACCACCTCATTTTCTGAAGTGCTTCATCAGTCCCATCTGTGGCATTTCATTTCAAGGACCAGCAGGTTTTGCATGCTGGTACTGCCTTTGCTGCAGAAAGCAGGATCAAGAACAAGCATTTCTCAAGCAAGTCTCGTGTTGAACCTCAGGAAACTCCTGCAGCTCTGCTTATTTATTTCAAGGCAACGGAGCTTCACGCACCAGACCTATTCTCATTACAACCTCTTCAAAGCAATCGTCCACTGTGATGAAATCTCTCAGAAGATGAAATTGTCCAGCACTCTGACGTACTGCTGCTTAATTTCTGTCTGTGCTGTTCCCTTTATTCTGCAGGAGGTGATCAGTGGTGCCCTGTCCCTCTTGCAGAAAATACAGATGCGTGTCCTCAGATCATTCAGCCACTCTTTAGAGGACCTTGGCCTGTTCTTGAACCCTGTTATTCTCCAGCAGAACGTTTTCAACTCTTTACATGTTGCTGATTATCTTGACAAAACTGTCAACTCTGTGAGCTTTCTAGGAAGAGCAGGAGGAGGGCATTGAGAGGTAGCAGCTCATTCTGTCCTCTGCCAATCATCATCTTAAGAGGCGTTTAGTCCAGTGCTGGTCCCGCATTTTCATTAATATCTCTACAAAAAGACTGGACCATCATTTGGTACTAAACAAAATGCAATTGTGGAGACCTTCCAGTTGACTTTTACCAGTAACAGTGCTTGCAGTATAACCCATATATCCTTGCAGAAATTACGTTGTTCCTCTTGTGTACTGGGACCATGCAAAAATGCAGCTAGAAGAGGTATAGGAAGGACCTTGCTCATGGGCAGGGGGGGCAGTGAAATCATCCTAAGGAACAAAATCAGGATGGTGCACACCTCCTTTGTTTATAACCCCTGCCTGGCTCCATGTACACTGTAGAGTTTCTTCTCCTAAAACTGTGCAGTAGATAATTGCCTTCTCTGCTCAGCTTTGCCAGCATGCCATAGCAGATATGTGTACAGCACATCTGACATAAGACTAGACTGCTTTGCAGGGAAAAAACCTTGAAGCATATTGTGGAAAAGGGAGTGAAAACTTAAACATCACCACTGAAGTACTACCATGGACCCTCCTTGGAGTAATGTTCCTATATGCCAGGTTTCTCCAGAAGCCACGTACCCTGTCACATTCTATCCCCATCACACACTACAAAATATTCTCCAGGGTGAGGAGACAGCTGTTTGTGGTGCACGAGGGAACAGGCGGTCCATCTTGGAAATCAAACTCCCATAAGACATCCTTTCAGTGTTTCTAGGTAAAATGTTGTTCTCAGTTATCTGACTTAGAGGGGCAGGGGGCTGTGAGGGATGAAGTATGGACTTCCCTGAAAAAGTTTAACTTCACTAAAAGCCCAGTTTGTTGTTAAAAGCAGTGACAACAGCAGGTTTGTTAAGGCTGGAGGCACTTTGGTTACAGGCTCAGGGGACGCGGCAGGGGCAGTGTTTGGGGAGGAGCTGCCAAGGAAGTGGAGCAGCATTTCTGCAACCTGTGGTGTCCACTGAAATAAGCTTAATGGGGAATTTTCTTCTCTTTTTGCTAGAGAAGTGCCACCTTAAAATTAAATCCCACTTCTTAAGGATCATAGAAGGATGTGCCAGACCAAAACCTGCCTGTGCTTGGGTATGATGCACGTTTGATTCCAATCAAAGAGAACAGGGCCCCCCACACACATATACTGTGTACTGACCTCATCACCACACATGGGTATTGCTGCGGTAACTGCATTACTGCGGTTACTCCAGTGCAAGGAACATGCAGGTGGATTGAATGCACCATCAGCATAAATGCTGCAGTGATAGCTGGCAAGATGCTGAAGACTTTCAGTTTCTATTGACCCCAGTGGGACAGGAGGGGATTCAGAATCTCTTCTGAGGCCCTGCTTTGCCATTGTATCTTGTTTAAAAGGGTTGTTTGTACCATTATGAAAGAAGTAGGTCACAGATAACCTTTACCAGTTCCTGTCTACCCACTTCGCTACTGATGTGGATTAGCATTAAAAAAAGTAATGTTATTCTTTTCTCAGGTAAGAATGATGCAAATTACCTTCTCCTGTTTAATTTCAGCACATGAAAAGGGACGGCTGAGATGTCCACATCTCCATTTGATTTTCTCGTGTACAGTTTTCACTGGGTTACTAGGACTTCCCCTCATCCCTTTTGTAACAGCACGGATACGGAACCTTGTTAGGTTGCCTCTTTGTATTTAAGAAACCAAATCTGCTCCCCTGCTAGCACTGAAAATCCCAGGGGAAAGAAAACCACTTCCTGAACTCCAGAGTATTTTCTGAATTAAACAGATCCTTTTTTTTTCACCTGAGACCACAGAGCAAAGCTGGCAGTGATTGGTCTTTCTGAACTGAAGAGATATTGGGAACCGATGCATCGCAGCATTCAATGTATCGTTACCGCAGAGACTAATTCCCTCCAATTCCCAGGTTTTGCTTCTGTCTTCTGTGGCCACATTGTCCTCCCTATTGCTCCTTCCCATTCATTGTCCTCCCATTGTCTCTTAGTGCTGAGCAGGACAAGCATCGAGGTCCAAGCAGATAAACAGCAGAAGAATTCTGCTCTTCAGCAGCTCTTTCTGTACTTTAAGTGACTTCTTAGGTCAATGAGGACTTTATAGGCCAGTTTTTTCCTTATCTTGATAGTAACAGTGCACATATGGAATGGAGACATTTATATCCAGCTCCAGGAACGTCACTCTAACTATATTTATCTTTCCAGAAGACTGTGCCAGACTCATCTCCATGGTACCTGCAAGTACAAAGACTTTTAGCTATGGCCTTTTGATACAGAAGCCACTTGGTAGTTTTCAGCCAACTGGGAGCTGGGGGTCATGAAGTGCAAGGGACCGTTGATGCTACTCTGGAGTTATTTGGGGAGGAGGAGAAATGTTAGTCTTGCTAATCATTTCTTACTGTTTGCATCACAGTATGCTCGGGTATGTGAAGTGCCTCAGCTCTGCTTCCAGGCTGAGGGTTTGTGGATTATTAATCACCTCTACTTTCAAATATAAAAATCGTTATAAAAGTAAAGGCAAAGGAAGAGAAGCAGCAATCTCCTGTTAACCCTTCCAGCTCAGAGGATGTTGTCTGTCCCCTCTGACATCACCAGGGGTCCTGGGTTGACCCTGTGCCAGTCACTTCTCCAGCATAAAGGCCCCTGTGTTTTTAAGGCCATCCTCAAACCCATTCGTGCTGCAATCTCACATCCATCAATGCCAGGGTTGCAGGCCAAGCCCACAAGATGACTGGGAGATCCCAGCTGCCAGATCCTATCATGAAGGAAAGCAGTTGGCTGGACATAGAACCCCACTTCATTTCTTGTTTGAGGGATTGGAACAAAAGCTCCCAGCACTGCTGCAGACACAAGTATTGTTGAGTGGAGGCAGAAAAGAAGACACATTGGGCATTGAAAAAGAAGCTTTCTGGGATTCTCAAGTCCACAGAAACCAGGCTAGTTTAACAGACTCAACAGATTATTTTATGCTAATACGATGCTTAGATTGAAAACAAAACATTAAAATTCCCTCTTTCTCAATTCTTCTACCTTTTGCCTAGGCTAAACCAGTGGTTTTGAACTGGAACAGACCTTCCTCAGCTGGTCTAAATATTACATCCAATAAATACTGACTCGAGTAAGGTTGCGTCTAAGCCAAGCCCACAGGCTAGACAGTCTTCTGGTCTACAGGAAATCTTTCAAACTGTGCAGACTTTCATCAGTGCCAGAAATCTCCGTCGACTTCAGTCCCTAATGAAGTCCTCAAAAGCCAGAGCAAACCACTGCTCAGGCTGGACTCCCTTTCAAAGCTGCAACAAGATCTGTAATCCAGGAATCACATCTATTAAGCTCCAGACAATGCATAACCGCACCATGTATCGCTGCACTCCTCCAGCTCATCGCAGCTAGGGAACAATTTCAGTTTATTCTAAATAAACTTGCAGTATTTAACTGCAAATCAGGGGACTGGAGCACCTCCCGTATGGAGACAGGCTGAGAAAGTTGGGGCTGTTCAGCCTGGAGAAGAGAAGGCTGCGTGGAGACCTCAGAGAAGCCTTCCAGTATCTGAAGGGGGCCTACAGGGATGCTGGGGATGGACTCTTCATTAGGGACTGTAGTGACAGGACAAGGGGTAACGGGTTCAAACTGAAACAGGGGAAGTTTAGATTGGATCTAAGGAAGAAATTCTTTACTGAGAGGGTGGTGAGGCACTGGAATGGGTTGCCCAGGGAGGTTGTGAATGCTCCATCCCTGGCAGTGTTCAAGGCCAGGTTGGATGAGGCCTTGGGTGGCATGGTTTAGTGTGGGGTGTCCCTGCCCATGGCAGGGGGGTTGGAACTGGATGATCTCAAGGTCCTTTCCAACCCTAACTATTCTATGATTCTATGAAATAGGCTCAAAAAAAGGGTTTTTTTCAACATTTTCATTTTTTAAAACAGCATCTTTACAAACCACTGATATTTCAGGTTAAGAAAGAAGAAGGAATGGATAAGGAAGGTTTTGGGGAAAAAAATAGTATCAATGAGATAAAGATGTAGTATTGACAAAAAAACAACATATTTTACAATTGGAAAGACAAAATTTGCAAACCAATACCACCTGAAGTGATTTATCTCAAGGCAGCATCACAGTCTGATCACAGCAAGATTCATCTCAAGCAATTTGTCTCAAGACAACACCACCAGCTCTGATTTCTGCCCACTTCAGTGCTACAGAATCACTGCCAGCCAAGAAAGTTGATGATGCTCGCTTCAACTCTGGGACACCAGCTTTGGCTTGCAAGAGAGATGCTGCTGTGGTCTTCCTTGTGGAAGGGGGCTGGCTTGATCGTCAGGCTGTATCTGCAGCAAACGTTTTCCACTAATACACGATTTTATTTCAGGTAGACCTCTCCTTCCCCAAGTTTGTGTATAGACATGTTTGCTCATGCCAAGCATCCCAAGCTGGTCTGGGGAGAGGAAGAGGTGCTGCTGCTTAGAGCACAAGACAACTATTGCAGCAAAACCACAGTACATGTGCTGGCAGTATGTTGTCCAATAGGTTGGCCACCTTAAAATTAAATATAACACAGAACGACAAATCACTGCTAATTGTCATGACTTGTGTCCATGCTGTATGCTATGGCACAGAGTCATATTTTGGGGGTTTTCTGTGTTGCTGCAATGTTTATAGCTAATACCAGTAAATCTGCTTTTTATGTCAATAGCCATAATGCTGTGAAGGACTTGCAGCAGAGCAAAGCAGCTGAAATCCTAATTACAGTGATGATGATGGCTGAGAGCTGCAGTTGCAGTATTTCCAAACACTGGTTTGATTTCAGGTTTAACTGTATCCTAACTAAGCATGTTTTATAAGAGAACACAAAAGGCTGGTTTGTAAGTATATACAGCCAGATTCTCATGTAAATCAGCCTCATCCCATTTCAATTCCCTGGGCTCCAGCTTCAGGGAAAGGGTTGTTGTCAGTGGAGCTACATCATCTTAGAGCAGCAGAGCCCATTACATTTAAGAGTTTGCAGCACCAGAGTGGGTCTTAAATATTGAAGGTTTTATCCTGCAATGAGCTAACAGGATTCACATGTCCTTGGAGCAGCAGGCATTTAGAGCATCTCTGGAGAAACCCAGTCCCCTGTACAGTCATTTTTTGTTACCATCTGAGCAAGGCTATGTACATGCTGTCACGGTGGGTAAAACTCACCCTGTGAAGACAGCCTGCATGGAGCACACCTTGGTTCGAAGCTCACTTCAGCCTTTGAAGTGAATACAAATGAATTTATACAACGGGAAAAGCTCTGTCCTCTCTAAATTATCCTTTGTACAGCCCTGAAGCTAAAACCTTATGCACAGACCTGTATCGTGAACATGCATTCAAAATCTCTGCAGATATGATAGGGTCATCACGATGCCTCTGCTTATATTTAGATTGCCAATTACAGAGAGCAGCCCTAGCATTTCTAAAAGGAAAAATACATCTGATTCCCCTGTGTGCTAAGACTCAGTGGGTCCAGCATGAAGCATCTAGAACACCAGCAGTGTCTCAAGAGACATAATAATCAGTCTTATCTGCATAACTTATTCAGGTATTCATAAACAGCTGATAAAATTGAGAAAGCAATAAGATGTGCAGATAGTTAAATAAAGGTAAGCTGCGACAAAGCTTCCTTACTCAGCTGTGATTAAGCCAAGGCAAGGATCAGCCCTTTGTGTTCTGATATGAGGATGAGAATCAGCAGAGGCATTGAGGTCCCACCTAGGGCAGCCTGGGAGGGTGGAAAGCCAAGGCACCTTCTCAGCAAAGGGGACATACATTACAGTGGTGGTGTTGGTAGGGGAAGCCTACTGCCCAGCTCTGCCCAAGGAGCCATATTGGGATGGTTGGCTACAACCAAGCTGTAGCTGGTAACAATACTTCATGTAGACAAGCTCCCAGCCCTCCAGGCAGAGGAAAGGGGCTGCTATCCCTAGAGATATCCCTCTAAGGTCGAAGCAAGACTATTCTCTAAGTTATTATGCCAGGAAAAAGTTAGCTTTATCTCAGAAGATGTTAGCTTTATCTGAACACCAGAAACACTCCAGACCACCAGTGGAGCGGTAGCCATCCCAGAATAGCTCAGACAATGAGTCTGCCCACACAAGCAAGCCGTCAATGACTCATCTTGCAGAATGATAATATAGAATCATAGAACCATTTAGGTTGGAAAAAGACTAGAAGATCAAGTCCAATCATTAACCCAGCACTGCCAAGCCTACCACTAAACCATGTCCCTAAGCACCACATCTACATGTCTTCTAAATACCTCCAGGGGTAACTCCACCACTTCCCCGGAGAGCCTGTTCCTGTGCTTGACAACCCAAGCTTTTGCTGGACAGAGAAATGAACAGTAAGGTTTTGTGGCCTGGCTGAAGCTCAAGTCATATCTCCTGTACTTTCTTCATATAATGAACTTCTCCAGGGCTCTCCTAAAATCCTCTCAGAAGCAGAGGGGGCAAATTTAGCTTTCTGCTGCACTGGTGTCAGTGGCTTTGCCCTCATGTAATGAGCTGATATCAGCCCTTTTTGGTTTCCACCTTTTTCTCAGATGCCTGCTCTTACATTTTCTAATTTACCTAAGAGTAAATATTGCCGGAAGCAAGACTTTTCTTAGAGCAGCCCTGAATCATCTCTTCTGTTTTCTAAGAGCATTTGAATTAGACCAAGAAAGCTACCCTGTAGTCATATAAGGTATATATTGAGCATACTCATTTGATTACAATCACTTTGGTTTCCTGGCCTAACGTTTAAATGGGAAAAGACATTCAAAATGAGCCAATATTAGATATGGGCCTTGCAGGCAAAACACTTATTGTGCTGAAAACTTGGAATACTGCAATATGAGATAGGGGGGAAAAAGCCCTGTCTAAGTGTTTTATGCAAATAGTAAGAAAGTAAGAAGAAAAATATACTAGAAACTGAATATACCAATTGGATGTTGCTTTATAGGTAAGTTCTTAGGCAGAAAGCAGCAGTAACTTGTATTTTCCACAGTGAAATTGAAAATGCACTTATAGTATAGTGGATTATGGCTTTGTGAAATATTACAGTTTTCTTTATTTGCTTTTGCAGGTAGTTAAATTTAAGCGCTACTTACATCCCCCCTCATCCCCAAATTTAAAAGGCAATAAATTGCTTTAGTGTTTTCAATTTCTTTTCCTTCAAGAGATATAAATTGATTGCCTGAATCCCTCCACAAAGTTTGTTCTTACGAATAGGGGAGAATAATTTACAAGGCCATTGGTCCCATATAATCCCCCTTTAGGTCCAGGTCTACTTTCTCAGAGGCCACCAGTACAACACTTCATGTCCAGCAAGACAGCAGAGCAGCAGCAGCCCCTGTAGCCCCACATTAGTGCCATCCTGCAGCCTAAATGAGAGGGATGGACACAGAGTCTGTTATACCTTTCAGCTCAGTGGTATGGAAAATACAGACAGACCCAGAGGAACACAAGGATAGGGGATAAAGGATGCTCTTCAGAGACACTCTTGGGACGTGCCTGAAAAGTAGTTCTTGGGCTAGGGAATCACTTGCATGTAAACATGTTTCTAGTAAACCTTGCTGCAGCGCTTTGAGGTGCTGTTACAGGAGATCTGTGATGGGGGTGACCACCTCTAGACCCCTAAAGTTTGTTTCAAGCTGTCTTTTGGGTGGAAGGAGGTTCAGGCTTTCTTCTGCTCCCAGCACAGTGACGATCCAAGCCATGGCTGGAGCCTTAACAAAACTACTTATTTATACAAAGATCGGGGCAAGCACAAAACTTCTGTCCATGCAGTTTCCAAACACATTATAGGGACTACAGTAAAGTCTCTGGCAGGCCAGTAGCATAAGAAAAATTACTCTTATTTAGAACCATTCTATACTGTTTGATCTGCCTTTTGGAAAGTACATAGCAACATAGGAAGTGATGAGGGGGACAAATCAACTCAAGGGGGGTATCCTGCCCTATATGGTTGGATTTCTCAAGGAATAATGACCATTCCCTAAGCACAGCCTTATTGCCATTCACTGCACACATTCCATACAGCCTCATCAGCCATCCCACATGCAGCGCGTGGTGCAAACGTGCTTACTGTCAAGTGACAGCAAGAAAAATGCCATCACCAGGCCAGTGCCTGCTGCGGCAGATTGCAGAATGGAAACCTGCAAAGCCTTAAAGGGTTGAGGGGCTGGCAGCGTGGCTAATCCTCTGAGTAACTTGCACGCCTCGAAAGGGAGGCACATCTCTTAGGAGAGATATGAGATAAGGCAGACAACCCGAGAGCTGAAGCTGACGTGCACAAGCAGCAGGGACCGCGGCTTAGATGTGTCAGCCAGCAGAAAGCACGTCCTCCCTGAAGCCCTCACTGCACTCCTCCACCACTCGCTGAAGGCAGCAGCTCTCCCTGGCTTGCTCATTCAAACAGCTCCCTAAAAGGTGAAGGAAGCTGTGAGAGAAGTGAAGCATCTGGCAAAAAGAAGATGTTACATGCATGGAAAGCCTGTAATCCCATCCCCTCCCTCATCTAATGCCTAGTGACAGCCCATCAAATGTTCCCTCTTTATTAAATTGAACTGTGAACAAAATTAGCAAAGAAATACGGGGTTTAATTAATGTTTGCCTTGACCATAAATGAAAGAGAACTTTAATTTTTTTACTGTATTTTACTAATCAGAGTCATTCAATATCTTGGATGCTAGTAAATTAATTCTGAACTAATGAAGTTAAAGGAGGTCATTTGTTAGGGAAAACTGATTACATATTGGGATCTCCTGGGGACCTAAAGGGGAAAATCACTATAATGAAAATATATTTCAAATTATGCAGGTCAACCAAGTAGATCATTAAGGATGGGGGGTGGGGTGGTGAAAATATTAATGACACCACGACAAGGAAATGCCAAAAGGGAAGTTGGTTGACATAAGTAAGCAGAAGGGCATTTACAGTGCTAGCTTGGGTAGTTTTCTATTTTAATAATTGAAGCACGTGATTTTCATTTTTTGTGTTAAATTAGTCACCTGTGCCAGATATTTCAACAGCAGCATAACAGCAATGCACTAATGTGCATTGTTTTATTAGTGCATTATGCACTAATGTGCATTATTTGCCGCATGCAGAGAGTTGTGGTCAATGGCTCGATGTCCGGCTGGAGACCAGTAACGAGTGGTGTCCCTCAGGGATCGGTGTTGGGACCGGTCTTGTTCAACATCTTTGTCGGTGACATGGACAGTGGGATTGAGTGCGCCCTCAGCAAGTTTGCCGATGACACCAAGCTGTGTGGTTCAGTTGATACGCCGGAGGGAAGGGATGCCATCCAGAGGGACCTCGACACGCTTGTGAGGTGGGCTGATGCCAACCTGATGAAGTTTAACCATGCCAAGTGCAAGGTCCTACATCTGGGTCGGAGCAATCCCAGGCACAGCTACAGGTTGGGCAGAGAAGAGATTCAGAGCAGCCCAAGGAGAAGGACTTGGGGGTGCTGGTCGATAAGAAACTGAACATGAGCCGGCTGCAGTGTGCGCTCGCAGCCCAGAAAGCAACCGTATCCTGGGCTGCATCAAGAGGAGCGTGACCAGCAGGTCGAAGGAGGTGATCTTGCCCCTCTACTCTGCTCTCGTGAGACCTCACTTGGAGCATTGTGTGCAGTTCTGGTGTCCTCAACATAAAAAGGACATGGAACTGTTGGAACAAGTCCAGAGGAGGGCCACGAGGATGATCAGGGACTGGAGCACCTCCCGTATGGAGACAGGCTGAGAAAGTTGGGGCTGTTCAGCCTGGAGAAGAGAAGGCTGCGTGGAGACCTCAGAGCAGCTTCCAGTGTCTGAAGGGGGCCTACAAGGATGCTGGGGATGGACTCTTCATCAGGGACTGTAGTGACAGGACAAGGGGTAACGGGTTCAAACTTAAACAGGGGAAGTTTAGATTGGATCTAAGGAAGAAATTCTTTACTGAGAGGGTGGTGAGGCACTGGAATGGGTTGCCCAGGGAGGTTGTGAATGCTCCATCCCTGGCGGTGTTCAAGGCCAGGTTGGATGAGGCCTTGGGTGGCATGGTTTAGTGTGGGGTGTCCCTGCCCATGGCAGGGGGGTTGGAACTGGATGATCTCAAGGTCCTTTCCAACCCTAACTATTCTATGATTCTATGTACGTAACTTTGTGTAGAGCCTAAACCTTTGTAGTAGTATAAATCACAGCAGCACCTAAGGACCCAAGCCACAGCATGGGCTGCATTGCACAAGACATGGGAAAAAGCATGCAAGGAGAAAGGAGGGATCTTTACTTCCCAGAGCTTTAATTTCAGAAAGAAATCAGCAGTCAAGGGATGGAGGCTTACATGATATCTTCTACAACTGTATATCCTGGTTAATTACAATATTAGTAGCAAGACAAATCAAAAGGATACATGCTTAAAGAAGCCCCAAACATTGCAGATCTTAATTAATGCATAAGAACTTGTTAATTTTAGAAGCAAAAAGGAAACTGGTGCTTTGAAGTTGAGATTTCAAAAGATAATCAGCAATTTTGGTACCGTAGTTTCCACACACAGGCTACAGACGGTTTACATACAGAGTATTTTCAGGAAGTGTCTAATAAACACTCTCTAAATAAACACTCACTAATAGACACTCTTGAAAGTGCCACAGTTTGTCAAATCAAAGTTAATACAATTAACTGCATGAAGAGCTCATAGCAGCCTTCCTATATCTGAAGGAGGCCTACAGGGATGCTGGAGAGGGACTCTTCATCGGGGATTGAAGTGATAGGACAAGGGGTGATGGGTTCAAACTCAAACAGAGCAGATGTAGATTAGATATTAGGAAGAAATGCCTGGTAGTTCTCAAGCTCAGGTTGGACGGGGCTTGAAGCAACCTGGTCTAGTGGAAGGATCTGTAACGATCCAACCCCAACCATTCTATGACTCTATGATTACAGAATCAGGTACAGCAAGCCAGGCTAGAGCTTGAACACAACTAGATACAGCAATGGGAACAGTGCAGCCTGGATGAACAAGAAACACTCTCAGGGCCTGGAGCTATGACTGTGCCTTAGTTCACAAACCCACTGCCTCGGACAATGGCTGTGGGAGATGCTATTTAAGGAAAGCACATGAGCCTGATCCCTCTCTGCAGCCCATTTCCCCCGTGCTCCTCCAGCACCTGTAATGATGGCAATAGGGACACAGAACACAGCTTTACCTGCACTCATTACAGCCATTTTGGACCCACTGTCTGAAATTAAACGTGTTTAGCTCTGGTTTGAGCCTGATGACACCATGAGATCCACAACCTCCTGGGCAACACATCCCAGAAGTTTGCTGCCTGGTATGAGAAGCAGGAACTTCCTTTACCCGTCTTACACACATCTTCCACCAGTTCCAGTGGGTTCCTCCTCCCAGAAGTAGTGCAGAATTTCATGGGAAACAGTTCTGCATTCACCTGGTTCATGATTTTGATAACTTTGGTCATATCTTGCTCAGCAGTAAACCAATAACCAACACTTTGCTCTCGGTGTCCTTCCTGAGGACACACAGCACTACGCTGGATTCTGTGGCTGCCAACACACATGGATCTCATGATTTCAAAGAGCCATCAAGAATGGCTTTTTCCTAACATCCAAGTGGCAGTTGTGAGCCTGGCATTGTGTGGGCAGGATTTAGACTATTCTTTTTCCTTAAGCATCAAGTACTCCTCTGAGAATCCCTGAAACATCCCTCTTAGCATGTTCACATTAATACTGAGGATACGACTGAGCCTAATCCTGCATGGCAAAGCACATAAGCGCTCAACACAATGGGAGCATCTAGATAGAATCCACATCCGGGTTTGCTGAATTTTACTGAGCCAGTTTACAGAGCTTCAGGATCAAGGGAAGAAATAAAATCAAAGGGGTGGTTGGAGGTGGAAACCAAACAAGGCAGGAGGTGCAAGCAATGTCATCCAATGGGGAGCAGCAAGCATAGACTAGCAAGGAAAGTGGCATTGCATGGCTAGAAAAAAGGAGGGAGAGGAGAAGAAGCAATCTCAGTTCAATAGCACAAGGATGATAGGATCCTGTCATGAATTCAGGAAGACAGAAGGAATCTAGGGAATATTAGGATAGAAATTAATACACCACTGAAGGAGAAACAAAGCAGCACCAAGAAAATGAGTTGAAACAATCCTTTATGAAAAGGGAAGGAAAGCAGATAAAGCACTGACACATCTGCTTACAAAGCTTATCAGAAAACAGTTTATCCAAAGGAAAGAAGAAGCAAGTGTGATTCTAGATCTACTTAATCCACTCTTCAGGATTTCTTCACCAAATTAGCCATAGAGCAGTATACTAGTCCTACAGAGCAGATGCAGACTATGTAAACGAGTACATCAGGCAGTTCTATCACAAAGGGATGTAATTAGATTTGAGGAGCCAATACCTCAAGCAGAGCCTGAAAGGGCGATCAACAGTTTACAGCTTGGAAAACTCCCAGAACTGGAAGCCAGATTCTTCCCAGCATTTAAACAGAAACTCATCCCCTCATTAAATGGAGCATTTGCTGCAGTTTCAGGAAAGACTAGGATGAAGCAACCATACTATTCCCACATAGAAAAAGGCAAAGCCATTAATTATTTATGGCTCTTTTTACTTATTTCTCTTTCAAATATGGATATTCAAATTAGTGCTAAAAGGCTGGCAACAAGATGGAGATTGCTTCTTTCAACAGTAAGCATTTCTGACCTTTCAGTTACCAGTTGTTTAATTGAAGTCTCCAGATGAGCAATAATAGTAATTGATTTGTGTTCATTAAAATGCTATCATAGAACCAAGAACTAATAGTGATGTTTTACAATGTAAAGACAGCATTAGGCTGAGTTAAGTAACTACACCATTTAACGTTATGAGGGTGATTTGGCTTCAAAGTAAATATGCCTCGTATCAAACTGAAAACTAGAATTCTGTTAAGAACTTCTTCATTAAACAAATACTCCTCAAGGATGGAACTAGCCACGACTGTGTCTCTTTTAAAGTTTTCTTTCAGTTTTCTGACCATCTTCAAATGAGAAGCCCCAACAGGTATAAAGCAAACATTGTAAGACCCAACTTCCATTCCAATTGTATATATATACATCTCCATTTATATGCATTATATTGAAATATTATGAAAGTAGGTATTAACTCAACAAATCAGGAGTCATCAACTACATGTCACAAAACCCAAGCCCTCAAATCTTGTCATGTGTGTGCAAGACGCAGTAGAAAGGGCTGGCACAGTCAACCTAAGATGTTAATCTGGTATAAGCAAACAAAAGGAAATGGCAGTTCTACCTGGCTGAAAAGGAATGGGTTACTGACACAGTGTAGGGGTTGGGAAGGAGTTTTCATTCCTACATGAAAGCAGAAGGCAGTTTTAAGGGTAATACTACATCCGGAATGTAACAGTCACCTTACCAGAACCTGAGAATTAACTCCTCTTGTATCCCACTGGTGTCGCTATGTGGATGCTGCCCATGAAATTACTGTCCCACTAGCAGTGTGAAGAAAAATCCACAAGCTTGAAAGAAATGTGCAATATATTTGCTCTCACTCCAACAGAACAGAAAGTGGCATGACCGGAGGTATCAGAGTGATGTATTTCTCACTCCACTACTTCTACGTGGAGGACTACATTCATAGAACAGCTAATTACAGTTTGATTCACAAGTAAGCACTGAAGCTGAGTTTCCTTTTACTAAGATGCATACATTTTCCTCACCAATAAAACTTAGAGCAGAAGTACAGTGACTGTACGTGGCTGATGCTATTACTCAACATGGTTGATTCAGGTAGAAGAACAGTGGTTTGCTGTACTTCATATGCACATTTTGAAGGCAGTCTATTATCCATGCAATGTTGAGCAATAATTTCGTCATTCCTAACCATGGAAGAACCGTATCTTTTTTACTATATATGCATATACTTGTTTATTTAAAGCACAGATTAGTCTAAGTTGGCTGAGAGAGGTAGGGTTGTTCAGCCTGGAGAAGAGAAGGCTCCTCAAGGGGAGACCTTAGAGCAGCTCCAGCGCCTAAAGGGGCTGCAGGAAACCTGGAGAGGGGCTTGGGACAAGGGCCTATAGGGACAGGCCAAGGGGAATGGCTTGAACCTGCCAGAGGGGAGACTGAGATGAGCTCTTAGGCAGAAGCTCTTCCCTGTGAGGGTGCTGAGGCGCTGGCACAGGGTGCCCAGAGAAGCTGTGGCTGCCCCATCCCTGGCAGTGTTCAAGGCCAGGTTGGACACAGGGGCTTGGAGCAACCTGCTCTAGTGGAAGGTGTCCCTGCCTCTGGCAGGGGTTGGAGCTTTATGAGCTTTAAGGTCCCTTCCAACACAAACCACTCTGATATTTTATGAAGTTCCAACAGTACAAAGTAAAGCACTTATGATCCTGTGATAGGTGCTCTTTGCAGTTTGGCATCACCACCCAAATTTCTTAAGACACTTTCACCTTTTGGCACAGTACTTCTTCAAATGTACAAATTACACCATTTTGGCAAGGTCTATGTTGTGTCTACAAAGATGAGTTCTGATTGCTGACAGAAATTCAAGCTGCATGACTCAAAATGTGCATGCGCTCAAACTGGAAGAGGACATCTGTAAAATCTGCTCTGATGCTTATAACTTGAAAAAAGGGAGAAATTTATCATCAGTGAAGCACAGCCATTAAAACCCCAGCTTTTTTACTCCTTGCTGGCCAGAACAATGGATCCATTACTAAATTTTAGCAAAAGTATTAACAATAATAAGAGGAAATTATAACCAAGTGTGTTTCCAAAGAAGCCAACTGATAGTTGCCGTTGAGGGATTCCTCATTACTGCTTAACACAAGATCTTCTTGCAGGGTTTATTTCTCATTTCTAAGACAAGAATGAAGTCCAAGGGATTTATTATTAAGACACAGCCAATAAATTCCTTCTTTATTTTCCATTCAAGCGTGCCCACAGGGTTTCAGCCCCATTGAGAACTGGCAGCAGTCATTGTTCTCAGTTACTACAATGCAGTAGAATTCAAGTGAATTGAAGCACTGTTTCAGAACAAACATCTCTGCCTCATGTCCAGACATTGCCTGACGTTGTACCATGAGAGGCTCAAGTAAGTCTGGTAGGAAACCAATCAGTTCTTCTCACCACTCTTTCCTACAGCTGCTACCTGCAGCAGGGAAACCAAAGCACGGGGGTTTGCACAATCCTAAATCATTGCAATCTCTTGGCAGTGAAAGAAGAGTGTGCCTCAAGCTGAAGCAATCTACTTCACACCAGTCTAATCTTGGTATAATTAGAGGATTGATGCCAAACATAAATCATATGCTTTGTACAAAATCTCAATGCAAATTTGCATGTGTGTGTGTATATATATGTGTTGAATTATTAAATTCAGAAACCCATAGCAACATCTATGATAATATATACTGCTGCCATTCTTATACACAAGAAGCTCTAAAGCCACTTTTAATCAAAAAAGATCCTTTTAAATCTATACCTGGTTTTAGCGACATTACTGTTAATGGAGCTGATGAAATATTAAGCATGCAATTACTGTACATGCTCTATAAATGGCTTTCCTGACATTCAGGCTGTATAGAAGGCTGTGTCAAAATGAGAAGGAAGATATTTTTCTGCCCAAGTATCTTTTTCCCGGAGAGGCATTCAAGATCAGGTCCAAAGCATTTCACTCGGAAGAGACGAGAGCCCCAACCGAACACTGTGTTCATTATAAAAACCAGACTGGAGGAGGGAAACCAGCAGAGCTCCCAATTGCTCTCCTAAAAGAAGGTGGGTCAGCAGTGTGCAGGCTCCACACCTGGGGCTCCCATCTGCTCCGTGTTGAGTCACTCACAAAAGGGAGGGAGAAAGAAGCAATCTTCTTAAGGAAGCTTGTTACAGCCCTGCAACCACGAGGCACATACAAAGAGCAGGGGATAAAGGTCACTTCATGCTCATTTTTCTAGGAAAACAGCTTTCAGAAATGACAGACAGCCACGGTCTAATCCCTGATACAGTTCGTGCTTTATACAGTGCAAAAAGGGAGGTTCGTTTTGCAGGCATCCTATTGCGACCCTACTTTTGGAGCTGAAGCTGTAACCAGTATTGACTGATAGTGTCTAATGGTCTGACATGGATGTGTGAGCATAAGTGCATCTACACAAGCAGGTGTCAAAAATGCACTGACGTGAACATTTGGAGAGCTACTGTGTCTGTCAAATAGACAAGGCTCCTAGTAAAACCCAGTATAACCAACGCACAATTCCTCACTCCAGTCAGCACACCGCACCCTCTCACTGTGCACACACACACACGCAGTCACTCTAGCATATGCACTGATATGACTAGCAATTACTGGCACAAATAGGTAGAAGCCCCACAAAACCAGTTTCACTGCAGGACTTTTATAACCCTTTGTGATGGGGTCCTAATGGGCTAATCACATCATTGCGAATTGATGCGGTTATGGGCAATCTGCTCATTACTGAAACAACGCGCGCAGGGAGGAAAAAAACCGAAAGTAGGTCCTTTCACTGTCATAGGAATGAATGTTGCTTCGAGCATCCTTCTTCTTGGATGTTACTGCTGCTAACCAAGGGAGAAACCTCCTATTCTGGGGCACTGCTCTCTGATCTCCCCATGACTCTTCCCCTGCGATACGAAAGAAATTGGCTGCCAGACTAGGGAATCCTTTCATTTCACTCACCCTCAGTAGTTTCAGAGCTGTGCCAGAAACCCTCATTCTCCCTGGACCTGAAGCTCCTGCCTACATTCCTGGCTCCTGTAACAGGATTTTCCTTCAGAAAGAGCATCATCAGTCCCCTTCTATTACACAGAAGCCTCTTCAGGAAAAGGCATGGCTGGAAGGATCCCAACAGCTGGTATTTATCCAGGAAACTGATGATTGTGTGCAACATGGGCCTCAAAAAATGATTAGTGCAGTAGAGGCAGCTCCTGCTTTATAAAGATGTGATATAGAAGAGGTCAGGCTAAATGCAACAATCCCTTCTGGACTTAAACACTATGAATCTATGAAAAGATCATTTATTTCATTCAGTGTCTCATAACTAAATGATTATTCTCACCCTGCCTCCTAGCACATCACTATCAGTGACAGATTCACAAAATAATATTGCTCCAGACAGAATGAAAGATAATATGCTAAAAAGAGGAAAATTAATCTGCAGTATTTAGATATTACTACCAGGAGGCACAAAGATATTATTCATTTGGATCTTGCATTGGACAGCAACATCTGCATCCAAACAGAGGCATATTCAAAACAGCTATTAAAAAATCACCCGGTTGATACAGTATCTGATATATTTCTGGTGTTTTGCATTCTTTCCATGCAGCTGGAGCTCTGCATTCAATATCCAAGTCCTCTGGATCTGGAAAAAAAGTTCTTTCCCCTTTGTTCCCTTATGAGTTTGGATTTGGGATACTGGATGATAATCTAAATATTTAAACTATTATTCAAGTCTTTAATCAATTCTACTGAACACTCTTTCTGGACATATTCCAATATAAAATAAAATGCTTTGTGCAGTAATGGAAGAATTACTGCTATTATAGGATTTAATCCTAAATATACCACAGAGCATTTCTTTATACATCAAGCGGAGTCTGAAGGGCTGCTATTTTTATCAGGTTTGCATTTTGCAGATAAGCATTAAGTGCAGATTACAGGGTTGGTTCACACCAGGTTTCCCCACTGTACAAAGGTAGAGCTTTGCAGAGCAGGCAGAGCTAGGCAGTTCTTAGCTGAAAGTACTGCAGGTTTAAATACCATTACCATATTTTCATACTTGTCTCTCTGATTTGCCTTTCCACGGTAGCAACTTCCCCTGTTGCTAGGACAGATTCACTGGCAACACAAGGAAAGGTCTGTAACAGCTGAAAACGTGAAGGGTAATCACAGAGGATGGGCATGACTGTGCTGGACCTGGCGATAGAGAGACACCTGCAGAACTCACTGCCCCACAGGACATGGCACAGCCCTGGGCAGAGATCACCAGGGGTCCAGGTAGTGGGATGCTGATAGAAGCTGCTTGAGGACAGCAATGACATCCGTGTCAGAAGAAGCACGTATTGTGTTAGGATATAGGATAACTGTATCTGGGGCCCCCAGCACAGGAGGGACGTGGAGCTGTCAGAGCGAGTCCAGAGGAGGCCACGGAGATGCTGCGAGGGCTGGAGCAGCTCTGCTCTGGAGCCAGGCTGAGAGAGCTGGGCTGGGTCAGCCTGGAGAAGAGAAGGCTCCTTAAGGGGAGACCTGAGAGCAGCTCCAGTGCCTAAAGGGGCTGCAGGAAACCTGGAGAGGGGCTTGGGAGAAGGGCCTGTAGGGACAGGACAAGGGCAATGGCTTTAACCTGCCAGAGGGGAGACTGAGATGAGCTCTTAGGCAGAAGCTCTTCCCTGTGAGGGTGCTGAGGCGCTGGCACAGGGTGCCCAGAGAAGCTGTGGCTGCCCCATCCCTGGCAGTGTTCAAGGCCAGGTTGGACACAGGGGCTTGGAGCAAGCTGCTCTAGTGGAAGGGGTCCCTGCCCGTGGCAGGGTTGGAACTGGATGAGCTGTAAGGTCCCTTCCAATTCAAACCAGCCTGGATTCTATGAAAACAACACACTCATCAGAATGGCTGCTGTAAAACAGAGTTAGAACTTCTTCTGTCAAGGTCCTGGAGGGAAGTATAGCAGCAAATGTGAGAATTGAAGCTGAGAGAAGAGGAGGATTTTACTTCAGAGAGGCGTTCGGAGAGGAAGCAGGGTTATTCACAGCCCTTGTTGGCTGCCCGCGGCTATCAGAGAAGGGAGTTAATATGGGAAACTAGGAATGGTGAATGCAGTGATTTGAAAATATTTGCAAGTGTCTCCTTCAGTTTCACTAGGAAATAATTGCTGTGGCAATTTGGAGCTATTTGGGAACAAAATACATCTAAATGAAAGAGAAAGGGAGGAAAAATTATATTCACAAAGCTAAGGAATCAGGTAAGTCATTGGCCTGTGTAGAGAACAGATAGCAGAAAGCAATAAAGAAATGACGGGAAGAGAAAGCAACGGATGGTGGGCATGAAATAATGAAAAAGCTCAGTAAAGGATTTGGAGATAGGAACCTGGTTTTATGAAGGAAGCACTGAAGGGGAAAAGAGCAAGTCCAAAGGAAGCCACTGTCAAACGTTTAAGAGCAGAGAATGACGGATTGAAGAAGATTCCTTGATGGATGTAAAAGGAAAAAGTCCTCAGAAGTTACTTCAGAAAGGAGAGAATACAGCTGAAAGCAGGTGAACCTGCACAGCAGAGGAAGGGATGGGGTTAGTTCTGAATCATGCATTTTTAAGGTAGCAGTGAAATACTTGACTGTAGTTAACATGGCTCACAAGCAAGACACTAACAAACAGGCTTGTGTTTACAGTGATGTTTATGAGGACATCTCCTTTTGATGCAAGCTGGTTACCTCCTTTTCGAAGCAGCAGGAGTGCTTTCTACAGAGACAGCTGAAGCCATTCATCCCCGGTGAGCTGCAGATAAGGTACAGCAGAAGCAATGACAGAGCTCCCCAGAAGCATGACTTGCACTGGGGACGCTGGGGCCAGGACAGTTGTACTGGCTTTGGATCAGGACCTGGCAGAATGCACGGGTGACAAATTAAGAGGGAATCACTTTAAACAGCTTCATCAAAAAGAAAGGGCAAAACAGTCCAGCAGCTGACACTAGACAGCAGATGAGTCACTGCAGGAGATGAGTGCTTGGTTTAATTCACCATCTTTCATATTCCAGAGGTAATTTCTCTCCAGATGAGAGGAGCAGTCCCTGCTGAAGCATGAGCTCATAACTGACACAGTGGTTTCAAATCCTGGCTCTGCTGCATGGTTTTCCCAGAGCAGTGAACATAATTCAGCTCACCCCGAGCTTCATTCTCCACATGCAAAAATAGAGCGCTTGTGCATTTACATTTACATTCCAGTCTCTGGGAGGAGACTGGACGCTGCAGGAGGGTTGGGGTCAAGAATCTGATGTCCAGACTGAGAGGAAGCCAAGGGAAGATGGATGTAAAATGTAGTATCCCAGTCTGGGTGGCTGGAGTTGGTGATACAGGAATACACTTATTTTTCATCTTAATGGCAATGCCACAGAAACCGTTCTGACCAAGCCAAAGGTTTTGATTTTGGAGTATCTGACAAAGGGCGCTGAGCTGGAAGAGCAATTCCAGCTGCTGAAACAGTTTCACCCCTCCTCATCCATCTCTTCCCAAACAGGTTTTGAAGAGGAACTCATATTTCCATGATAGGGAAAACCTGTGCCTGCTGCTAATAAATTCAGGTCCTGTATTAACAAATGGGCATCAGTTCATAACTACTGGCTCAGCATCAAGAAGGGGAAATTCAGTAAGGGCACTAAGAGAATTCAAACACAAAAACATGAATCAGGCATAACTCATTTGGTGCAATCATTGCAGAAATGGAGGTTATTACACACCAACTTAGTCTGAATTGCTGCCATCACGCTGTGCGTGACTGGACAAGGCCGGTCCTGCTGTCGGATGCATTAGCAGATGTGTTACATGCAAGACATGGGAGGTGAACGCTCTGCTCTACACACAGGGGAGAGATCTTAGCTGGAATATCACAACCAGGTTTGTTCATCAACTTTGTTTGCATCACACTAAGAAAAATGTGGATAATTTGGAGATGGTTCAAAGAAGATTAAGAAGAATTGTAAGAAGTATATTAAAACATGAGTTACACAGAAAGTGAGAAAACTGGGTTAATTTTCTCTATAGAAGCAAAGCCAGGCACAGCCTGAGTATAAGGCAAATGGGGTATCAGTCTTTAAATAGGTAAAAGCAGAAAAGAATTGATAAGAAGACTAGATAAACTAAGACAGACCTGTTCCAGCCAGTCAGCAGGGGGACCGACTAGCCCGTGACCACTTAAGTGCTCTCAAAGCTTAAATATAGCAACACGTATCACAGGTTCCAAACCCAGGACAGATGTGCTAATGAAATAAAGTGTCTTTGTTAAATACTGCAAAAACATAGAGTAAATCTCAAAGGTATTAATATGCTGAATAAAAAACCTACTGAGACAATATCTCTGTACATGGGCATGTACATGTATTGGGACATACAGGTCCATGTCTTGATAAAACATCAAGATCAATTACACTCAAAAATACTGTTTGTCTCAGCAATTGCATTTCTTGTAAACCCATTTAAGGATTGATTCCTCGATTCATCCAATGAAACCATAGCCAGGAATATGCATGTTGTCCACAAGGAATGTTACTTAACTCCATTCAGCTAATAATTGCTTCCTAGCTTGAAGCTTGATATCTTTACAGAATTTCAGCTAGCAGAGCAGCAGATGATATTCCTACTTTCCATGCAAATGCATAATCCTTTTCTGAAGGCTACTAAGCTCTTTGCCACCAAAATCAGTGGAACTCCGGCTGTTTACATCAGATCTGTGAGAGTCTTTGAAGATGAAAAGGACTGTGCAAGTGCTAAGTGTAGCTATTTTGGCAAGGAATCCAGACCACAAACACCGGCTGTTACACACAGATCCTATTGTTTCCTGTCAAAAGTCATTTTTGTCAGCATAAAGGCAGAAGCCAGCAAAAACCAGTCTGATAAAAAAGAGGGGAAACAAACAATCATCTGAAATCCAGTAGTCATTTTCCTGGGATACTTTCAGAGGCAGCCTTATCAGAAGGGTACAGTCAAACGACTTTGTGTCCATTACTAGTGCTTTCTTGTTTCAGCTCCAACTCTTTTGTTAATAATTAGTTTTATTTGTATTTGGGGGGCTCATCATCAGTTTATGCAGATGAACAGCAGAGGGGTATGGAGGCTGAGGTGCGGAGGCTGTTTGTAAACATCAGCTCAAGGTGAGCAAGGAAGAACACAGGGTGGAAACAGTGTTCTGAAGAACCCAGAGCACGGCAGATGAAAGAGCCCTAGGAAACTTCCTGGGAAAAATAAGAGAGAGCAGGGGAAAAGATTGTTTGGTTTGGGGTGGTTTTTTATAGACAAAGGAGTCAAAGTCTCAAGGTCTTAGAATCATAGAATGGTTTGGGTTGGAAAGGACCTTAAGATCATCCAGTTCCAACCCCCCTGCCATGGACAGGAGCACCTCACACTAAACCACATCACTCATGTCTTGGGGAGAAGTTCAAAAGAGAAAAAGGTATTAAAAATGGCATTGGAAACACATGCTACAAGAAGGTGGAGAATCCACAGCTGAGGTGCTGTGCAAAGCAATTCCTCAAGCAATATAGATAAAAGCAGAGGAAACAATGAAAAGAAAGAAGGGCATTGGGGGAAAGGTAGGAGAAACACCTGCAGATAGGCTGGTTTGGGGCAGCACTCAGGAGAAACATACCAACATACCATTTTAAGACAGATCTCAGAAAAGTCTACAGGATCCAACTAAAGCTGCTATAATAATTCCGTCAACTTTGAGCAGGATCTGACAGCATCACACAGAAAGCGAAAGATGGTGAATTCCGCAGACTTGTGACATCCCAAGAGATTGATCAAGTTGACAGGAAATGTTTACAGCAAGTCATCGCGTGTGGCAGCAGCGGACAAGATGATAATGATGGAATGCTTAAGGATGACTGCAGAAGTCAGACAAGGCTGCCTGCGATGCCCGGATTTATTTCTATCGCTAGCTGAAGCTACGAGGCTTTAGCCTAACGACAGCTTTAGCTTGGAAAGAAGAAACAGGAAAAACTGAGCTGTATGAAAAGGCTGTTGATCCATAAGTAAAGCTGATCTCATGCTATGGATCACTGGGAATTTAGAGGAAATAGCTGAAAAAGTAGATTAGAAGATCATAAAACTCAATCTAGGAATAGAGACCAACAAAATATAAGGCTGTAGGTTCAGGTATCCCAAAACCCTGCAGGCTCTGAGGATTCCAAGTGGAGAAAAGGAATTGCAAAGATGCTGGAAAGAGAAGGATCATACTTGTTGTTATTGACTGGAGATGGAGCAAAAATGTTACAAGATCAATGAGGTTAAAGCTGGTTTTTACAAATTCCATAACTGAAGCAATTCAGCAGACTGGAACATGGGGGAAGCAAGTGAAGAAAAGTCATTGGTTGCAGAAATGACTTCAGATAAATGGTCATGAACTAGATGGAATAACAAGGTCTAATGACACAAAGTGGTGGGATGTCTTATTTCTTTTCCATTGTTGCTGCTACGTTAATGGACACCCTTCACATCCAAGGTTATGGAGCACAGAGGTAAGCAAACAAGCCCAGCAACATCCAGCTTAAGCTTTCCAGCGTATAAAGTAAAATGCAGCGTCACAGAAACATGGGCTTGAGCCAAAGCTGCTGGGGCCAGAAATGCTCAGCACACTCCTGTGGGCCTCTGCAAACCCCAGATCCAAGAGGAGCACAGAGAATCTGCTGCTCTGAGAGACCTGACCGCATTAGTCATGGATTCAGACTCTTGCCCAGAAAAACAGCTGCCATGCATTTGCACAGTCTTGTCATCATCTCCCATCTCATATTTGATCATCTTATGTAGTGGATCAGGAGAATCTCAGTGAATTCCTCTGACAGCAAAAGATTGAGGCATATCTGAGTGACTGATAGAAGCACAGATCTAGTTTTTCTAAGAACAGCTTCCTCCCTATGTCTCTTTGCTGTCTCTTCAAAGAGAGCATTCAAAAGGGTCAGATTAGGGTTAGGTTCCTCAGGAAGCAATTGGCAGACAAGAGCTGCGTGGTTTCCTCACCCCCTCCACCCCATCATATATTTGCAGGTGGCACAGTGTGGTGGGGTACAAGGGACCTCATGTCATCCTGCTTTGTCTTTCTCCCTATCTCAAAATGATGCGAAGGGCCCCACAAATCCCAACAGCTTTTGCCAAAACCAAATAAAACAGGGAGGGAGAGAAGGAAAGAGTAAACTTTAAAGCAAAGACTTGCTGCTATGGTGAATTTCCAAACACTGTGTGAGTCACTAGAGGAAGTTTCTACATGCTCGTGTCTTCCAGCTCAAATACCGTTATTAAATTACCTTAGCTACTGACTTGAAAAAGCTTTATGATTGCAATAGCTAGGTCTGAAGATGAATCACGTTGCCATTACACACAGCAGGTGGTTTATCACAGAAGTCACCCAACCGCCTTTTAGGACAGGTAGCATTAACTAAGAGAAAACCACAGTTTTTGCTGTCTGTCTAAGCAGAAGGTGCAGTCCCAGCCATGTCTGTTCTCAAAAAAATACACTAAGAAGGCAACAGTTTAAAGGGAGAGACAGACTGCAAAGCTGCTCTGACACTATTGATTAAATCCTAAGAATTTAAGTCTGTTTTGCTTTATAAAAAGAGATGAAAACCCAGCAGCCCATTACCAATACCTTTTGCAGACTGAATTAGTGTTGTTCACAGTAAGATCGTCCTCAAGCGCAACTGAAGAATGGGCCACGTATGATCAAAGATGCCATAAGACAGACAAAAGGTAAAGGTGTGATGCAAAACTATGCTTTCCATTCTAAAACATTTCTGGTGGAGGTTTTGAAGCAGGCTTTGCTTCCATGTCAGCAGCAAAACCAGGGGTATTTTCTAAAGGGCCCAGTAACCAGAGAGTTGAGATCTTTTGTTATTTGGGCCAAATTAACCCAAAAGAAGTTGCTGGGCATTTATCACTTCTAAAATGCGATTAAGCGATCAGAATGCTTCTTACATATGCCTTTAACAGGGAAAGGCTACTGCCTCCAGTTTTACAAAGGGCCAGATGGGGCAGTCTCTACAGAGAGTAGGAGTTTTGTGAGTAGGAACACTAAAGTTGGGACTTGTCAACTGAGCCCTCAATCAGTATGAATGAGGGCTAATAAATGCTGTAGTAGGTCAAATATGGGTGGTTATTTTTCTTCCTGCTTCACCAAAGAAGCCACAGGAGAAAAGAGAGTCCCTGGTGTTCCGATCTCTTAACCATGCTTTTTCTCACGTAATGGTACTTAACAACTGTTCTTTCTTCTTCTGTAGAGAACTGATGTTATTAAACCAGAGCAAGAACAAGTCATGTACAAAAAAGTGCCTTAAGAAGGCAAAAATTAGCCACCCTTGGAAAAACAATGAGAGAGGAATGTGAATAACACAGCATTTCCTGTGGCTTGTAGACTTATCTCATACCATAACGATCAAGTGGCTTACTTGTCTCTACCCGTCACAAAAGGGATTCTTTGCATTTTCACGTGGTTCTGCTGTACAACCAACCACACAGTTTTACTACTTTGTCTTGGCTATTTTGGTGCTTAGATACTCAAATCCTTTCCCCCTCCCCCCCCGTAAGTACATTTTCCAGGCTAAAGTTCAAAGTGAATTCCAATGTGATTATACAAACACATGCATACTGTAGATTGACATCACACGATGCTATTCTTTGTTGCTGGATTTCTATTATTTTGCCTTCTTAGTTTGCAACAACTTCTGCATGCCTGGCTTGCTTCCCTAAAATAGTAGCTTATTACACCCTACTGAATAAGATAGCCCTGTATTTATTCCTCTGGCACTTTGGATTTCACATAGGGGGAAAAGAAAGCTTATTATTTAATTCATAAAAATAGACTTACAAAGGAAAAATTAGAGTAACAGAGCTTATGAATCTCCCTGTTTATTAATGCATGTGATTAGTGGAGTGGAGAGAAAGCAGGTTTATATGTTTCAGTCCATCATGACTGTGAAATTGAACTGTAAATGGTACCTAGTGCAGTCAAGTGAAACCGACACCATGCCGGGAGTTAATGGAAATGTGGAGAGCTTTTCTTTTTAACAAAGTACTCGAGCAATTATCCCAGCACACCCACAGTGAAATGAGATAAAGTTAGGCTGGGCTTTACAAAGGCTGTTAACTGCAAAATAAATTTACTGACAGCCATTGGGAGCCTTTCGTTCATTGTTCCTTCTCCTGCACCTATTAGCTAAAAATGACAAACCACATCGGTGGGAATAAACGGCCATGGATTTGTGGGGTGGGACATTTGTTAGCAGACAGCCATTTACTCAAGGCTGTTGATTCTGTTTAACCCACAACACATGTAAATAGTTCAAGATATTGATAGGCTTCATTGTCATGCTCACCTGGAAGAGAGGTGGGGTTTGGGGAGCCATCTGAAGTGGCCTTGTTCTGCCACTCCAGTAACAAAAGCACTTAAGTGCTTCTGACAGCCCTGCTTTGCTGTTAGGGCTTTGTATTGACATTTATCTTTTACAGCAATATTCAAAAGACATTGGAGCTTCTTCCCAGACTCAGCTTTCCCATCACTTCCCTGGCTGCCTGTAGCACCATAAAGTGAAGGTCATGTTTGAGGCTTTAGCTGCTTCAGTGTTGTACTGAACTCCAGAAACAAACAGGATGAACAGCAAGTCCCACTCATCCTCTGAAACCTACCCTTTAGGGTAGGTTTCAAACCCGCTTGCTTTATAGAGATCTCCTTCCTCCATCTCCACCTGCTCCCCCAGTGCAACAATACCAGCATGTCCAATGGTAAGTGCTCATCTCCCTGACCGGCTGTGTGCACTCTCTTACCCTGCATACAAAGGGGAGCTTTGGTGGATGAACCGTGCAGGTGAACACACAACCACTCTTTCACTTAAGAACCTGAAAGGAGCTTTGCTTCCACAGCACAAAATTTCAAACAGACACCAAGAGAGAAAGGCTACCCATAGAAACAGTTATTATCAATGACCACAATGATTTTCTATAGATTTTCCATTTCAGAGAAAAATCCTTCCCTTTCAGAAGTGCATTAGAAAGCACCACTGGTATGTTACGGGTTACATACCACAGGAGACCCACCTCAGCGTTTTATGAGAAGCCCACTAGAGAAGCTGATACAGGAATGCTGTTAAAATGCTTTAGAAATAGCAAGCAATTTAAATATCAATTGCAGCTTCTGTTTACAAAGTCCCTTATTGCTAGGGAGGGCTGTGCTCAGGCCTCTTTGATATATCTTGTTGTGCTACCTAAAGCAGCAGCATACTATTTGGTTTTTGTCATGCTATTTTGAGAGCAGCTCAAATGCAAACCAACATCAAATACAGTACATTGACCCAAAGTCAAGCTCTGTTTTATGCAATACTGATGACATTTCCTACTCTGTGGCAATACAGTCTAGATCTTATTTGCATTTCCAGTGCGGATGACAGAGCTATTTGCTCACAACTCTTCTCTTGCTATTCCTGGGCTCTGTGCTGGAGCATCACTCTGTTCATCAGGTGTATCGACTTCCCTAATTCTCTCTTCTGGAGCCCATTGCCAGGGTTTGTTGCTATTAGCCTCAGCTCCACAACCTCTAAAAGCACCCGTCCCTTCTTTTCAGGGAGGTAGGATTTGAATATCTGTATCTTTTGGCCTTACAGCTATTATTTATGGCTGTCAGTCAGACAACAGAAACTGAAATCAAAATAACAAACGCTCCCTTCTGCTGCAGACCTGTTACTGTCCCTTTTCCCTAACTTCTATTCAACATCATCAGAATTTATTTGGTTTTCCTTGCTCGTGTGTCTTACATAAGCATCCTGCACAGCCCTGGCAGAGCTGCATCACAAACTCTCCATCCCAACCCCAGCAAGTAAGAGCTTGTTAACTCCAAGAATTGCTCTGATTTCAGCTCTCCTGAGCCATACACAGGCAAATCTATCCTCGCTGCAGAGAAGGGATGCTGTATTTTGCAACAGTTAGACACAGGCCAACCTGGACCCTGGGGAAGTCATTGTTTCGTCCCGCCCAGAGCTGCTAATGCACGTGTACTGGCTCCTCTTTCTGCCTTGCGGCATTTCCAGTTCTTTGCATGTCTGTCAGATTCTTTCCATGTTGCTTTTCCTTTGCTGTGCAGTGTAGCAAGATGCCAGCTTTCTATTTATTGCACCATGTGTGCTCTTGGATCTAACGCTATGCTTAAGATGCTAGGAAGTAGCCAAACGTGACACGCTTTCAAGGTTGGTCTCAAGGTGGCTAACTCTGGGAGTGAGCCTTTCAATCACAATCAGATACCAATCAAACAAAAATAGATGAGGGCTGACAGCAGGCTGGTGTTATTATACCATCTATTTCCAGCTGGTTTAGTTCACGATGTTTATATCAAGTGAGTCTCCAGCTCACCTCACTAGTATGCAAGGAAGGCAGGAGGGGAAGTGGTTGGAATGGAATAGGCTGTGATTTATAGCTGAAGGAAAACTAAGACAATGGTTTCCCTGATTTATTAGATGTAATTGTGCCTCTTGCATCAAAAGACAAAGCAAATCCTAAAGATAAAATCAATCTTGGGGAGGAGCAGGGACCCACAGCTGCGAAGGCACCATTGCAAGACGCAGCTTTTCTCCCTCTCCTTGCATAAACATCACGTCAAAATCATTGTAAACCTGCAGCTACCCAAAGGGCACTCATCGTGTCCTCCTGCACTGCACAAAGTTCACTATTGACTTCAAAGGAACAGAAAGAGACTGAGAATTCTTACCTTTAGTTTAGTGCTGATACAGATCAGGGTGATTTATAGACTTTGATCTTCCCTTATTTAATTAAAGTCAGATGGAGCCCAGTGGAAATGTGAAGTTTCAGCTTCAGCAGTGGACTCTAAGGCTCAGCAGAGTTTTCACCAGACTTTCATCTCCTCCGATCAAAGCTTCCTATCCTGACCCAGCTGATGTCAAATTACTCTGATCAGATCCTGGTGCAGAACTGTCTTTTTATCTGTGGTGGGGGCTTCCTCTGAAAATCACAAGGCATTTCACATGGAGGTGCTGCACTGTTGTTAACCATGTCAACATTCTAAATACAGTAAGGACACAGCCAGAGCCCTTACATACAGGCACAATAACATATAGCTTGGATCAAGGTCTAATGTAGCTTTGAAACTTTCACTGACTTGTGCCTGATTTTTGCACCTGTAAGGAATCAAAACAGTGATTTTGAGTGTAGCTAGCCTAAGGATAAATGAGAATATAAATGAGAAGTTTTAGCTTCTCATTAAATAATTGGCCTCATCTTTCATAAATTCATCATTTCACCTCAACATGTTATAGATTATTCTAACACTGGCTGACTCCAAATTGTTCCCTACATGCTGTATCTTCTGTCCTGCTTGTTTGTCTTGCTTTTATCAGAGATAAATGTTGGTGTCACAGGGACAGAACTGTTGCAACCCACAAAGCAATGTCTACATAGAATGGTCTCAGTTAGAAGGGATCTTAAAACTCATTCATTTCCAACCCCCCTGCCACAGCCAGGGACACCTTCCACTACCCCAAGTTTCTCAAAGCCCCATCCAACCTGGCCTTGAAACATCTTTGAAAAGAAGTAAGTCCAACCCATAGGTCCCATGCAAAGCCCTGAGTCCACAAAGAGCTCTGCAGAAACTGGCCCCTTTGCTCCGGCTGCTTGTGTAAAGTCCCATTAACTCAGATGGACTTTCTCATGCAAAGTCCCTTCTGGGCACACAGATAAAGGCTACATTCTTTAGTGGAGGAGCACAACCCTACAACTGTGGCTACCAAACCACACCAAATCATAGAATCATAGAATAGTAAGGGTTGGAAAGGACCTTAAGATCATCCAGTTCCAACCCCCCTGCCATGGGCAGGGACACCTCACACTAAACCATGCCACCCAAGGCCTCATCCAACCTGGCCTTGAACACTGCCAAGGATGGAGCATTCACAACCTCCCTGGGCAACCCATTCCAGTGCCTCACCACCCTCTCAGTAAAGAATTTCTTCCTTAGATCCAATCTAAACTTCCCCTGTTTAAGTTTGAACCCGTTACCCCTTGTCCTATCACTACAGTCCCTGATGAAGAGTCCCTCCCCAGCATCCTTGGAGACCCCCTTCACATACTGGAAGGCTGCTATGAGGTCTCCACGCAGCCTTCTCTTCTCCAGGCTCAACAGCCCCAACTTTCTCAGCCTGTCTTCATACAGGAGGTGCTCCAGTCCCCTGATCATCCTCATGGCCTCCTCTGGACTTGTTCCAACAGTTCCATGTCCTTTTTATGTTGAGGACACCAGAACTGCACACAATGCTCCAAGTGAGGTCTCACGAGAGCAGAGTAGAGGGGCAGGATCACCTCCTTCGACCTGCTGGTCACGCTCCATGTTGCTCCCCATGGCTGACAGACTTACGATTTATGATCCGAACTGATTTACCTGCCCGGTTGAGAAGCTGGCAGTGTTGTCTCAGCAGGTTGGGCAGAGCCTTGGGTGACATGGTTTAATGTGAGGTGCCCTGCCCATGGCAGGGGGGTTGGAACTGGATGAGCTTTAGGGTCCTTTCCAACCCTAACTATTCTATGATTGTAACAGCTCACAAGAGAAATAAGTACCTGAGGTAAGAAGGACACTCACCCCACAATATTGACAACCCTAACACCATTCAGGTGCCTCAGGAGCTCACATGCTCCAGTTAATTACCAGGGAAATTAAGAGAACCTTACCACTGATTACATATGAAGCCAAGGCTCCTGTCACCTCTCTGAAGTTAGGGGGTCTGAAGACCACATGTTGCTAGTAAGGGTCTGCATTAATGCTGCACTAACTAGTGGGATTTGGACCTAAGTTTGCCAACATTCTGACAACCAGTCCTTTCTTCCATGGGCAGGATCTTCAAGTTTTCCCAAAGTAGATGCATCAGTGGGAGTTAAATGTCACCATCTACCTTGGCTGATTAAACTATGTTTTTCTACATCTGATACAATTGTAAGAGTGCACTGTGCTGATCAGGCACACGTCTTGCACAAAACGTCACGCATGCTTATTATTGGATTAAGCTGCAGTAGGTTTAATTCTAGATCTTCTGATTCAAGTGGTGCGATGAAGATTAAATATTAGGCATTATTAAAGATGCAGATGTGGTTATATTGAATTATAAACCTCATTAAGTGCGAAGTCCTAGTCAGGCTTGTGAGATAAGCTACAAAGGGCTTCCTTACTTCATGCTAAAGTTATTAGAATATTAGAAGGTAAATCTAATCATAAAAATATTATGACAGAATGAAACTGATACTTTAAGAATGTTGTTACAAAAGACTCTATTTCTTTCATGTCTAATTACTTCCCTCTCAATTTAGATTGCTGGATTGATATTAAAATGCAAGTATTTTTCCTCTTTTGAACACATATAAAAAGCAAATAGAATGGAGCCAAATTCTGTCACTGCCTGAGCCTTGAAAGGTCCTCCTCCTCATTGTCAAGCTTTTCATTCTCATCAACATTAAAGTTATCCACTCATGATTATATCTGGTAGCAAGACCATTGTAATGAATTTCTTCCTCACATCCAGCCTGAATCTCTCCTCTTTTAGTTTAAAACCATCACCCCTCATCCTATCACAAGAGGCCCTGTTAAAAAGTCTCTCCCCATCTCTTTTATGGGAAGCTTCTCCCTCCCAATTTAAAGGACAGAAACTGTTTGCCTGGACCACAAAAAGCCCATTAAATCCTTCAGTTCAAGATCTCCATTTTCTAAATAGGTCTTTCTTTTATTTCCCCATCAAACTGTAGCAACTCTTTGCACTAGATAAAGGCCATTCTAATACACTGCAAGTGTAGAAGATAGCAATACTACTTCTCATTTGCTAAACGACTGTATTTGTAAAGTAATGTAAGAATTTAAGAGCGTTTTCTATAGGGGCATTATGTCAGCTGAATAGTGACCACAATGGATTTGATCCATGATAAGATATTTGAATTTACTTGTTTGCAAGGCTCCCTAGATCAGATAACCTGATTTGTCTCTCAGCATACAGAGCAGGTCTCTTTTCAGCCAAAGCTGGGAATGAGAGTACCAATTGATTTGACTGCATTATATTTCACATTAGATGTTCCTTTTGGGATGCTTGTAAAAGCTGGCATTGATTTATAGCTATCTGTCATTGACTCGAAGCGCTTGATGTCAAAAACGGCAAGATAAAAAAGCTTGTTTTACAAATAAATCTTTAAGAGCGGCGCCTCAGCAATGATTTTTGTAAAGGAGGCAATCAGATTCTAGTGCGCTAGAGTTTGAATATTGCAGCTGCGAGGAGGGTCTGAAAATAAACCATGAAGATTACCTCACTGCCACTAGAAAAGGAACCGAGGAACTGGGAAAACAAGACACAAAGCAGGATATCTAAATCTTTTACTACATTTTTCCAGTAGAAAGATACAAAATCTCCTGTTTCCTTTTTAGCTGTTTTCCTGTGTGACAGACTGAACATTTTTAGGAACAAGGAGTTTCTCCCATACTTAAACCAAATTGTATTTAGCCCTGATTCGTGTATCAAGCAGAATAAACGAACCGGATTTAAAGGGAAATATTACATTACGTGTGGGGATTTTTGAGAAACAGCACGGGTGGATATTTTTATCTTAATTTCCTTGACTTTTGCAATTTTAATTTGAGGAAATGCACACACTGGGGAGTGTTCAGTTAAACATTGCATTGTTAGCGCATGCTGAAGAAGGAAAAAGGAATATTAACACTCTAAAGGTCAGTTCTTCTGTATTTGTTTGGGTGGGTAATTTGTTAGTGTGAACTGAAAAGAAAAAAATCAAGATGCCTACTGAGAGCAGACATTGAAAGAAAGTGAAAAGTAATAAAGCACCATAATGAATTCAGATGCTGCAAAGAGAACTACTAAATAAAACACACAAATGGGGGAGCCAGGACTGTTGCCTTTTATTCTGCTCTGTAAACGTAGCTCTGCAGAACTGAGATTGCTTCTGTAGCTGGAAGTCATAGCAGCTCCTATATCCTCATTGAGCAAAACCAGTCATAACAACATGATCTCTCTCACAGCCTGTACTTCTTAGCACATGGACAATTGTAAGATGACTCACCACCCTGCTAATTGCAGCTTTGATCATTAAATCTTTTCTGAATTACTGAAGACTCTATTTCCGCTTTTCAGTTACATAAACCACCAGAAAAGGAGCTGAGGTTTTGGGTTGGAAAGTTCAACTCTTCTACTAAAATCCCAGCCTCATTCAATGAGCATTCATAAAGCGCTGCAAACACCAAGACAAAGCATAAGATAGACCACAACAGACCAGCCCCCTTAGCATCTAGCATCCTACACTGGCATCCACCTCTCTCCATCCTCCTGTCCGGCAGTTGTAGACAGCGATAAGGTCCCCCTGAGCCTTCTCTTCTCCAGACTGAACCCCTCAGATCCTTTAGCCACTCCTCATCACACTGTGCTCCAGGCCCTGGACCAGCTCCACTGCCCTTGTCTGGCCCCGCTCCAACACCTCAATGTCTCTCTTGTAGTGAGGGGTCCAGAACGGAACACAGGATTCGGGGTGCAGCCTCACCAGTGCCCAGCACAGAGGGATGATCGCTGCCCTGGCTCTGCTGCCACACTATTGCTGGTAACAGCCAGGATGCCATTGGCCTTCTTGGCTGCCTGGGCACAAGCTAACTTGTGTCCAGCAGCCATCAACCAACACTACCAGGTCTTTTTCCACGAAGCAGCTTTCCAGCCACTCTTCCCCAAGCCTGTAGTGTTGCATGGGGTTGTTGTATCCAAATGCAGGACCCGGCACTTTGCCTTGTTGAACCTCAAATGAAAGCAAAAGGTCAGATTTTGCCTTGAAAGGGCCTGTCCTGTTCTGATGGAGCCCCATTTCTGTGCAATGTGTCATCAGCCTACAGAGGAAAAGGATGATCCCTCACTGGAACATGGAGTTTACTCAGGAATGCTCATTCTGCCTTTTTTTGCCTTGCATAGCCACAAAATTCCCAAAGCAACTTGTCAGTGACTTTTAATTCAAGCCGATGATTAACACAGTTGGTAGTCATAATCACCAAATGTTTTCTCACTGATGTAAATCCCTTCCCTGATGGAAACGCAGGACCTTGCCACAGCCCAGCTTGCGAGGACAGTTCCTGTGTGCATGCTATGTGCAAAGAATGAATTTAGGCATTAGCTTAATGGACTTTTAAGTCTCTCTGGTCATTGGCCCCAGAGAGGTGCATCCAGCTGGCTGGTTCTAATAGTTAATTTGTTCCACAATTGGAGAGGAATTTAACAAGCTCTTCACTGGGACCATTTCTCCCCCAACCAATGTCAGATCTTTTTGACTTCCACAGGGTCACTTCAGATTCACACTGATACACAGGAGGTAAAACTCAGCTCCTTATTATATAGCTGAGCCTGTGTGCTTAGGGAATTGCAAGGGAACTATAAGAGGAAATTACAAATAATGTAGATAAATGCAGCACAAAGCATCACAGTTCTTATCCCAGTTGTGCTACAGAAAGTTCTCCCAAAACAATTCCACTATTCTATGGTCTTCACCTACAACAGCTCTCATCTACTCCCTCCCATTGGCAGCCCTCAGGTGGGCAGTCTTGCTCAAGCCATTTTCTTACAGAACTGGGTAGGAATTGCAGCATTTTTAGTTTTACACACGCAGTAACCACAGATTGATAAGCTACAGGAACCTGGTTTGCTTTAACCGAAATGCAGCCGGACAGTAGCAATTTTATATGGATATTTAGAAGTGAAAAATGGGTCAGTCCACTCACTAATAGAAACCTTCTAGGTGCCAAGAGAGCTTTTGGACTCAGTGACCCAGTGGTAGGAGTTGCCACAAATCTTGCTCTTGTCAGACTTCTTATAATAGGACAACATAATCAGGTGAGATGAAAATGGCCCTGTGTTAGACAGTCAGCAAAACAGAGGGCCCAGCCTTCAATTAGTGTCACCACTAACAAGCCATGTGAAAGATAATATAATGGATCTTGGCTGATTTCCTGCCAAGTGTTCCAGACCTCACTTTGCTTTTTTGACTTCACATGCAGTATCATATTTAGCAGGACTAATGAGCCCGCATTCCTCTAATGGGCCCACCCCAGCATGTGAGGAGGGTTTTGTTGTGTGGTTGGGGTTTTATTCTCTTTTATTGATGATCTGCCTTCCTCAAGAAAGCAGTGTTGTAAAACAGACAAAGAGTAAGGTCTTTGCAGTGTTATCATTGCAAGGCCTATGCTCTACCCTCACTTTTAGAGCATTTCAGATCATTTCTGCCTAGCAATTTCAGAGGAAATTAAGAAGAAACAAAAACCGCCTTTCTGCAGGATTGCAAATGTTTCTGCTCCTGCTGCAAGGGCCCAGAGCAGCTCAAATAGTTACACTTAACTGGGGAAACTGATGGAAGTAAATAGAGGAACAGAAGAGAAATAAAAGCAAAAGATCAGCAGAATTCGTGTAAGAAACCCATGGTCTGCTTTCTAAAGAAATGGATATGAGTAAAAGCCATCCTTCACCAGCGAGGCGTTCTCAGCATCACCTGAGAATTCTACTGGAGAGGTGATGTGTTGTAACAGCTTCTACAGAGACCAGAGATAATAGCAGCTTTGTATCCTGAGATCTGGAAGAAATGCAGCATGTGGAATTGAGGATGCTGAAAGCAATAAGCCTTTCATCCCTCTATGTTTGGGGCATTTCCTTCAGTAAGTCTTCCAGGACAATTTTGTTGGCACCAGGGGGTCAGTTCATCAGCACAGTTCATCAGAAAGCAGCCACCATCACTCAAACACAGCTGAAGGTTCCTCCCCAAGGACACAGAAAATCCCAGATACTCAATGCCTTCTTCATCTCAGTCATGGTTGGTAAGACCGACCTTCAGCAGTCTCAGGTCCCCAAGAGCAGTGGGAGTCTGAAGCAAGGCAGACTTTGGTGGAAGAGGCACACGGATTCAGATCAGGGAACATTTAAACAAAGCGGCCATACACAGATCCATGAGAGGTGATCATGAGATGCTGAGGGAGCTGGCTAATGTTGTTGCGAGGCCATTCTTGATTGTCTTTGTTAAGTCACGGTGATCAGGAGAGGTTCCTGAGGACCAGAAGAAAGCAAATGGTGCTTCTGTGTTCAAGAAGGACAAAGAGGAAGATCCAGGAAACTACAGGGTGGTTGGCCCCACTTAAATCCATTGGAAGGTGATTGTTCCCAGCATTTTTTGCTCCATTTCCAAACATCTGAAGGACAAGAAGTTGATCAGGAATAGTCAGTTTGGGTTTATAGTCCAGTAGTCCTGACACTCCTCAGAGACCCCAGGGGCACGATTTAGGTGTTGGACAGCCCTTGGTGACATGAAGAATTTGGTAGAGACAAGTGATCAACACCAAGTGCTTCACTTTCGAACACCACAAGAATCAACAAAGATAATGACTGCTACATTTTTCTCTGAGACATTAGTATTAATAAAATTCATTCTGAAAAGGCCAAGACATTAAGTGCTAAGCCGATGATGAGCTCCAATTGCAGCAATTACTTATTGACTACGTAATGTGCCCTAGGTTTTGCTAATATTGTCCTTGTCCTCTTCTCCCCCTCCTTTGCCCCTTCTCCAACCATTAGCTAAGTCTTTTTAGGTGATGGACTGTGGAGAGAGACTTCATCCATGAGGTGTTTTATTTGCTGATCACAGTTTCTCAGATTCCTTTCTTCTATTGATTTCCCCCCGTTGTTGACTTTATGGAGGGATGTCTGTGCCCTCAATCCAGCTGTTTCTTCTCACAAAGCCTGTAGGGACACAATTATCGTGAGCATTATTTTATACCTTTGCAAAGTAAAATTATACAACAGGTTCTGACATATAAACCGTCATAAGGTCATGTTAAAAATAAATCTTAGAAAGGAAGAATTTAGATAATAAAGGAAAAACCCCAGGTACATGCTCAATCTACTAGATTATGTGGTCTCAACAAATTTCTAATGCTGATTCAAGTGCTGAACCGTGCTGCATGCTGCCTGTTCAATGGTATTCCCATTAATAGTAGCATAGAAATATGCTGAAACCTGTGAAGCTTCAAGTAAAGAAAGTTTTGTGCTAACTTCAAGTTTGAGAAATTACCAGAAGGTAGGTTTCAATAAGAGTTGCTTTTCTATGCATATGACAGAGAGAATTTGAAGCCAGCGGTGTCTTTGCTGAAAAGACACCGTTAGATTGCCAGTAGTTGCTAATAATATATCATAATTATTTTTATAGGGTTAAGCTTGCCTCTTTCCTCATCCACCTGCCTTGCAGAGATAACCTCTAAGAATACCCTGAAGGACTGCCAGGCTCCAACTCAAAAGCTTTTCCCTAGCTGAATTTTCTAAACAATTCATTACCTATAAAGGATTGGCAAGAATACAGAGATATGGCCCATTCTCTTTTCAATTTACATTCTCATATAACTCCACTCAATGCCTAGTCAGACTCCGGAATAATTTGATTTTAGTTCCATTATTACTATGCAAAGATATTCTCTATATTAGTGCAATATCCATTCATTCTTCAGAACACATCTCATTTGCTGTTAGCTACGCAAACACTTGACTGTGGTTGAAGAATTGCTAGTCATAGTTGTGTCACATATCTCATTTAAAAGACCCTTTTTATTTAGTGTGGGGGGCATGGTTTTCAAAAGGTTGAGACTTAATAGCGTGTATTTCTACTAAAACATGACAAACAAGCTCACTGCTAAGATGTATGCTTCTGTTGGACATGCTGTTGGAAATATTAAACGCTGATACTTTGGGTGTTTCTTATAAGCTTTGCCTGGAAATGCAGCTTATCAAGGCATCTGCAAGGTCTAGCAGCAGCAGCTGCTGCCTGACCTTTATGCAGGCGTGTTAGGTGATTTGAATTGTAGAGCTGAGCACTGCTGCTGTATAAATACAAACAGCAGAGCGGCTGACTTGACTAAGTCTCACCGAGAGGCTTGCTTTTCCCCTCTGCTTAAAATCCTCCTTCTGTAGGCTGAGCCCTGCCAGGCATTGGACTCCTCAAAGGGTGAAACTAGCTCCAACAGCCTGAGGAGCAGGTAAGTGGTCTGTCTCTAGGAATAGGATATTCCTATTCCTGTAGGTGACTAGACCTGGAAACATCAATGAGGTGCTACAGCTTAGACCTTAGCTTGAGAGGAACAGAAGTCCATAGCAGTGAGAGTCCAGCCCAGTGGACCCATTGCCATTCTGAGAGCAGGACTAGTTCAGCCCAGAGTAACTAGCTGGGCCGCTTGCATGTGAAGGCCAATGACTTTTTCTGTCACTATTAAACATCATCTTTACACACCCTGGAATGCTGAATACTCATTTTCTCAAACTGAATTAATATCTTTCAATTGAATGCCACGTATCTGTACTCTGGACTTTCTTTTGTTGCAGGAACTTTAAATGGTGACATGGCTTCACCAGCACATATGAATCTTCACCGTAAAGACCCTCTGAACTGAAGCCAAGTTTAATTATAATATGAAAATCTGCAGAAGGAGAGTGAATCAGGCTTCTTTGTATGAGACAAGGAGATGCTGTAGTGCTCTCCAGGGAACTTTACGTACATAATGAACAATAACAAAACCCAAACTTGCACAAACAGCAGTATTTTCTGGGAAATGAGTAACATGGTGAGGTGGAAGACTTCTTTTTTCTTGTTGTTTTTGAAGAACGATGAACTTGCAGGGGTGGAATTTGGGATGAGACAAAAACTACCAGTGCATTAGCATTTGGGTTAGAGAATACTTTGAGGGGCAAAAAAAGAGAAGACACCCCCATTGGTAGAGATAGTTAAAACCCAACTGGACATGGGAAAGCTGCTCTAGCTGACCCTGCTTGAGCAGGGCGGGTGGACTACATGATCTCCAGAGGTCCCTTCGAAACCAAACAATTTTATGATTCTGTGACATTAAGAGTATCAAAATATTTGGTTTTCTTCATGTTTTCAGAGTGTTTCTGCTTTGAGCAGGGGGAATTTTTCTCTTCCAAACTCAACAATTCTGGTTTAGGAGTGCTAAAATAACTTACTTAGTGAAGTGTTAAACTGAGTTTTGAGTTTGTATTTCAGAATGGCACAGTTGAAGCATATTTGTTTAAGTTGTAGGGGAGAAAAAGAGGAACAAAGCCTAAGCAACTTCCAAAAGGAAAGAGGTCTTTCAGTCTGAGTCAGAAAGAAAACGTTTTGTTTGTTTTGCCAAGATAAGTTGCTTCTTACTGTTATTTTTAGGTTCAGCCCTTGAACGAAAATAAGAAATATTTCCATCTCTGTTTCTAAACAGGGTTACATTAAGGTTAGAGGCTTCTTGATCTCTATTTTATAAATACTTTCTAAAATTAAATCAAACCACAGGAACATTGTTCTGGATTTGGGGTGATGTCAGAGTTCAGAGATACCCCTAAAGAAATTCATCCCAAGCAACATCAGACATAAGGAAACCCCATTTAGTATTTCAAGTTGTGGAAGATGAAGTATCAAATTTCCACCCTATCTTTTCTGCTTAGATTTGTCCAAACAAATTAGCACATTTCAGGAACATTTCCACTTGCTTTCATCTATCTGGTTATTCCAGAAGAGTTAACAGGCACTATTCCCTTTTCTTATCCAACCACTTGAATAACATCTGTCCTCTTCGTCAGCTTCCTAAAATAACTGCCTTTGGCAGGTTAGAAAAGATTTCTCATTCTCTGGTGCAAAATAGGAGTCAAGGAACACATTCAGGGCTCAGCCCAGCAAATATTGAATTTGGCAAGTGCTAAGTTTTAACTCGTGATATCTCATCTTTGCATTCACTTATCTAAAACAGGTGATACACGCGTAAAGCAAAAAGCTGGGAGCAAACATCAGAGCGTTTAGAAAATAGCTAGAGGCTTTTCTGCCGTGGAAATTATTTCTGCTTAAAACATCAACCCAGAGTAATTGTGTATTTTGTTTAGAGTGACAGCTGAATTTTTCATGTATTTGCTGCCTTTTGATGGCAGATAAGTGGGAAGGGAAACGCGCTCTCTGAAGGCTTTTATCAACGAAAATCACAGTCAGAAAATTGCACCATGGAGCACAGCAATATTTCCATACTTTACTGCACTTACAAAGAGAAAACTGTCATTAGGGCTAACAGGGTGTCATAGAAAAAGAGATGTTTCTTTTTACAGATCCTTTATTTGGCCAGAATTTTCCCCCCTACCGTTGCAGGGGGCGGGAGGCCATTTAAAGCACAATTTAAAGCATTAAGCTTTTCAGTGAAGTGCAGCTAATATTTTAACAAGGGAATTCAACAAAATTCCTGCTGGCTCTGAAGACTGTGATAAAACCCAGGATGGGACAGGCTCACCCTGGGGAATCTATTCACCTGTACTGCGTTTAAACAAAAGGGCCACTCTCTGGAACCAAAGAGGGAGCAGAATTACATCCCTCAAGCCTGGCTTTGCTGCACAGACATCCCTGTTCCCAGAAGATAGGAATCGTTCTTCCTGGTGCCCTTCATGCATGGCTTGTAGGACAGACAATTCAGGAGAGCATCACTAAAGGCAGCTGAGAAACTACCTTCTCTTGCGAAGAGCTTTGGGAGGGCTGCTTGTTTGTTTTGGAGTTCCCTGGAGGACTTCGGTCCATTTAAAAGGGAAAGATCATGCTTGTGACAAAACTGAAAGGGAACAGGGGGTAGGCTCCAAGGGATTTCAGGAAAACAGGAATGCTTACTGATGGGCAGTGACCTCGGCTGTGGCAGGAGCCTTGTGGTCTACTCCTGCTGTTGCATTAACTCACGTTTACTAAAGCTACCAATGCCCTAATTGTCTTTCACCAAGTGCGGGCCCTGGCTCATGGGGAGAGTTGCTACTTCTACCATTGCGAATGAAATTCCCGACAGGCAGACTCCTGCAGGTTCACAAGCACCATCACAGCAGCTGTTAATTCCTTTCATCTCTCTATGACACAATCATGCTGTTCATGTTTTAATTATTTGCAAGGTTTGTAAACAAAGCTATTCTGAGATCCTTAGCAAGCACCAATCTCCTTCTCTAAAGGCCACCAGTTACTCATGGCTTCATTCATAAGGAGCCTCTTCATAGAATCCTAAAATCCTAGAATGGTTTGTGTTGGAAGGGACCTTAAAGCTCATCCAGTTCCAACCCCTGCCACGGGCAGGGACACCTTCCACTCGAGCAGCTTGCTCCAAGCCCCTGTGTCCAACCTGGCCTTGAGCACTGCCAGGGATGGGGCAGCCACAGCTTCTCTGGGCACCCTGTTCACCTTGGGAAGTATCTCACCAAGGCACTTTCCCAGCTCTCTTCACAAAGCCCTTTGTGCCATTGATCTCAGCTCTTTCACACTCCCTTTACAGTCAAGAGCGTCTCCTGAAACCCAGCACAGAGGATCCAGCCCCCAGTGCTGTTGTTTGCACTCTCCGCAGATTATTACAATAATAAAAGCAGCAGCTGCGTGAAACAGATTTCTTCTCAGCAGAGTGGTAAAAAATAGCTGAGCCTTCTCTGCCATCCGAGCTTGGCAGGTGACAAGAAAAGCTGCACCCAATTTGTTCCAATGAAGTGATCTGAAATTAGAAGAAATCTTAAGCGCTGCTTCTGACCCAAAATAGTACCAACAGAGGTGCACATTTAACTCACTGCCAGGGAAAAGTTAAGTGAAAAAATGAAGTCCACCTCTAAAAATTCTCTTTTTCCCTGACTATCCCAAATAACTTATAGCTGCAACAATCTGGAGGTCTCTAAGGGAACATTGCAAATAATGGAAGTCCCAATCCAAACCATTGGCTTTGCAAGCACAGAGCTGGAGCCCAGGCTCTCCCTGAGACCAGAGAGGTTGCCTGGCTCATGATGGGGAAGGCTGTAAATCATTTGACTTGTTTGCATTAGGAAGAACATACATCTGGAAGGTTGTATAGATGAACTCCCAAACCTGGAGTGTGCCATCAGCACAAGTTACTGCTCAAACTGAACAATGAACTCCTAGGGGTAGGAGAGCTTAGGAGAAGGAAGAACTTGCTTAGCAAACTATACATGCACTGTGTAGAAAATAAAAAGGCTTTATGGTTTATAAGGATATACAATGTTCCAGTTAGGAATTGGGGCCCAGATCCCCCTCTGTTCAGACTGGGAAGCCAGCTGCCAAGAGCATCTTTCCCAGCATCTTAATCAGAACAGGGAATTTGGCCTCCACTGTGGCTGCAGACAGCAGTCAGACAGGGAAGCCAGGCAGGGATTCAGGCTGGATGCACAGATGGCACTGCACCCTGCCTGAAAGCCAGGCTGTCTGCACAGGTCCCTGCTGCATCACTTAATAAGTACAGTGACAGTTGCTGGAGTGCTCGGGAAAGGTGACAAATTCAGGCATGGAAACTGCCATTAATCAAGTCACATAACTCATTGTCTGTATGGAAGTAGAACATCTCGAGTTGTTGCTTCGGTGTCACAAGACCCTTTGAGCATCTGTCCTACTGAAACGTCCTTGTGGTTGAAGATTGTTTATTTTCTGCATGCAAATCAGTGTCACAGCTACCAGGGGACTACTTGTTTTTGTGTTTCATGGTATAGATTTCCTCTTTAAAGTGTTCACCTCAACTATGTACCTACCTCCTCAGCATTCAGAAACATCAAGCACGGTATGAAACAACTTTTTTTCTTGTCCTGCCAATATCCAGCTCTTCATCTACTCCTCCAGCAAGAATCTGGTTCTACCTGTATTTGGGATGCTTCAGCGTTCCTTTAGGAATCAGCAGATACACTGCAGATTTTATTTTCTTCTTAATAATTGGAAAAACAATAGCCTGATGCCCATAAAGGCTGTTGATCCTTCCACACATTGAGTATAATTTTAAGTGGGAGGGTAATAAAGAGAGAATGTATCTGAATGGACAAAACTGTCAGAGACTTCATTGTACAAAGCAGCAGCCAAACTACTGCAGTTTCATTGTTCAATTCTCAAGACACACAAAATAGAGGAAATTCTGTTCTCTATGCCCATTCTTCTTTACATTTCTCTTCCTCCTTCTTTTAGGAAACTCATTGTTTCCAGTTCTTCCACAAATGAAAGAAATACAAGTGTTGAGTAGGACCTTAACGAGAAGGAGGAAAACAGTACATGAATAGGTACTAGCAGTTAATCAAAGCCTTCTCCTTACAGTCTATATATATTGCCACCTAGAAAGCCCACAAACTGATTTGGTTGCATTTACTTATGGTCACTTCTCAGAAGACATGCTAAAAACCTGAGGGGTACCAATTAGTAGAGTTTTAAGGGCTAGTTTCTCCTTAGCCCAAGGAATACCTTACCAAGGTTGCACACTTCCACTGCTTTCAAACGCGCTTCCTCTTGAAGTCTGGTTATCACAAAAACCAAGTAAGGCAATCAAATTCTGCCCGAGCCAACAGCTGGGATTTTTCCAGGAGGGGAATATCTGCCTGATAGACATTAATACATTTTACAGATCATTTCATTGCTCTTACTTTACAAGGTTTATTTGGTCAGTATATTTCATTCTGGTCTTCAGCAGATAAAAGACCTGTATATCTTTTGGGAAAAGATAGACCTACTTCCTTCACTTTTGCTTGGAAGAGTCCTTTTCAAATGATAAGTGTAGAAAAATAGGGTATAGGAACACGAACAAATTACATTACACAGGTTTTCAGAAGAGAAAGATTGAAAAGATCTTGCAGATCTTGCCTGGCTCATTTCCCAGACAAAGACCAAGAGGCTTTCATGTTTTAACATAATCTTCAGCCTGCATTGTGTGAAATGAAATATTACCTGAGCATCTTCCTGTCTTGTAAAAAGGATTAAAAAGTAAAATAAAACACACTTCCTATCATATCATTAGAGACTGATCACAGAACTTCAACTGCTGCTACAGAAGTGCCGTTTCTTAATAGTCATGGGTTTTGCATAGCTCCATGGAAAAGATAAAAGTTTACCTGCAGAGCTTGGTATCGGTGCTGCTACATTAAAGCCCAGCTATGGGTACGTGTGTGTGAAGATAGGGGAATAAATTAGAGGTACTCACCACCTTGGTTTGCCGGCTATAAGAAGGTGAAGTGGAGGATCTCATAAATGAGCAAATACAATGTTCTTGCACTAAACACTCTCACAGTATAAATAACTTCAAGATTAACAATTCATTTCAGTTGAGCTGAGAAGTGGTTTGAAATAAAGGCACTATCACTTCCCGTGACTATCCTACTTCAGAAACACCAGGAGACACTGAGATCACTGACATGAAACTTCTTTAGTTTCAAAGAAGAAAATGCTACTCTGGAAGCAATCAGTGGTCAGCAGAACATAATAGCAGCTGACGTCTGAGGTCAATATGAAAGCAGTTTGGAGCCAGCCATTCTGGAAAGGCTCCAGTTTGTCACTTCATTGCTAATGAAGACAGTGTTGCAACATGTTTTGTTTAATATAAAAACCAGGATAGGATCATGGGAGAGTTATTTCCCTCTCAACTTCACCCCCCTCCAACCCTCTTTCCAAATGCAATTGTTCTATTTTTAAAAAGCTCATTTGTTCTTATTGTTTTTGCATCAAGTTGGCAGCTCACCCATCTGTCTCCCACTGTGCCTAAAAAGATGTCATGATCCTGCAGTCCCAAACACAGTCCTGATGTTTCCGCTGAGCTAAAACACATTAGCAATGACAGCTTTCACTTGGGAGTGAAGCTATTTGGAAACGATGACCACCTCACTGCTCAGATTGCAGATGCAGTTACTGGGGAAGAAGAAATCCAGAGACACTTCATCCCAAGTACCAGGATGTTCATTGGTTAAGGCATTGAAAACGAAGCTTGTACAAGCTTATTTAAAGAGCATGGTGAAGCTACGATCAAGTTGGTTGATAGCAATACCACACAAATGTGGTTGGGGAAATGAGGCTGCCTCTGGGTTTCCACTTCACCCGAAGGCCCACTGCAATATCTTGAGCAAACCCCCAGCTCCAAAGAGATCCCATGGGATGCCTCAGATCTGTGATGGAAATATCATGAGACACCCCTGGAAAATTAGTACTTGTGCCATGTCAACTGAGAAAGAGACAGAAAGCGAGCAGCAACTGAACCAACATGGTAAAGAAAGCTAGTTTCAGAGTTTTAAGCCCAATTCTTGCAAGTTACTGAAGGCAGACCCACTATTTTGCAGTTTCCACTGAAGGGAATAACAGTCTCCTGGCCAAAATCAAACTGCCTGTGCTTTTACTTGCCTAATAGCAGTGAAATCTAATGGAGAGATCTGACCTAGACCTTACCATCAGTCTAGGTCTCCTCGTTCTCTCTGCTATGTCAGGCATCAGGTTTTGGCTGTCTTGGTAAAGACAGCAAGGTATTCAAAGCTGGGACTGCTCTACTGAAACACAGTCTCCTCCAGAGAAACAACTCTGCTTTTAGATGAGACCTCAAGCATAGAAGCTGTATAAATACTAAGAAGCTTTCGGCCCTGGCACAACCTCCAGCACAGTTTCTGACACTGAATATATGCACCTTGGTTACTTCAGTAACCTTACCTGGGAACTCAGGTAAGAGGCACCAAGACTCTTTGGCCTGGTAAAAAAATAGAGATTGAGTCACTTTCTCTCTCTGAGATTTCTTCCTTGTGCAGCAAATCAGAGACGGAGCAGACACACACTTGTCATAAGAGTGTTTCATGGAATAAATGGATTTGACAGCTGAGCATTTCTGGCAAGAGCTGCACCCCAACTTGCATTTTTAAAGAAACTGAAAGCAGACAAACAGCCAGGCCACTCTGCTCAGAGCCTCAGGAGACTGCTTCTTTTTGTTCTTATTCCATTGATGAACATTCTGTCACTTGTTCAAATGGTTCATAATTGTTCAAGCTGCTATGCTGGGACTAATTGCCCTGTCATTTACAGCGAGAGGTGTTAATACAGTCATTAAAGTGTTACAAATGGCTCTTAGGTCACCACAAGGTATAGAGTACCCTGGTAGATTACCAGAGGGAGTTAGAGTTTGGGAACCTGAGCAGGTCACAGTGCCATGGAAAACATGACATGCAAGAACATGCCACAGCATGATCTCAATCTCCCCTCTGGCAGGTTAAAGCCATTCCCCTTGTCCTGTCCCTACAGGCCCTTGTCCAAAGCCCCTCTCCAGGTTTCCTGCAGCCCCTTTAGGCACTGAAGCTGCTCTAAGGTCTCCCCTTAAGGAGCCTTCTCTTCTCCACACTGAATAATCCCCCTTATAAGCTTTGCAAAGGGAAAGGCCATCTCGTGACTGATTTCTTCTGTCCGCAGAGAAGCCAACATACAAAAGAGTGCACTGTGAAGCTTTTAATCCGTATTCCCGTGGTTGGAAGTGCAATCGCACCCACTCACATGGAAAACTTCTCTCAGTTAACCAAGCTGCTAAAACTTGGTGGGTGTCAGGTTGGTGAGTGCAGCCTGTGGGCTTTTGTGCCACATCAGCTGGAAGAGGCTGCATTTGCATGGAAGACTCCAGGCTCTGGCTATATTTTACTTTGAGATGATCTGGAGACTTTATTGTTCAAGAGGTCAGTTTTTAAAGAGGCAAGAAAAAACCTCCTCTAAAAATAAACCAAGTCCTGTGAAAAGGCTTGGCATTCCCCTGTCAGGTTTCAGCAACTGGGAGAGAGAATAGCCTGTCTGGTGTTGGCTTCCAGCCACGTGGAAGTTCATATCTAATATAATCAAGCCACATTAGAAAGAATGGAGAAGATAAGAAGCCAAATGCAACTCAGACCACAAAGCCTCCATTGAAAATGTGTTTTGACTTCAGAAGGGGGGCGGAGGGAAAAAGGAGAGAGGATTAGAGATTCAGAGCCCAATGCCCCTCTCAATTGACCCAGATCTACACCCATTATACTCCAGCAGGGTTGGTCCAAATTCCATTTTGCTGTGAGAAAGCAAGAGCTTAACTTATATCAGCTGCAAAAACATTTCCCATTTCTTATCTCTTTCCTAATTGCCATTCAGGGGACAGTGTGATTTGTGTCACGTCCATTTATTCTGAAGGTTAAAAACGTCACAACGGGTGCAGAGAAACCAGCACCTAAGAAAACCCCAACGTTTGTAGATACACAAGTCTGTTATTGCAACTCCAGAGAGAAAATAATGCTCTCTTTGTACTTTCTTCCTGACAGACAGCTTAAATTAGGTTGCTGAATAACTTGGTACATGGTACAACAGTAAACCCGTCACAAAAGCATGTTAATCAAAGCACAACTGATACTTGACATCCCCCGGTGCAAGGCATTTTTACAGTGTTTCATTAAAACTGAAAGGAGGATTAAGAGGCCTGTTTCTTGATTAATATCTCTCTCTGACTGGGAGATGTAATCCTAGCCATAACCTCAAATTACTGGAAACAAAATTAAAGTTCTGCCAGCAGATCATTCCAAAGCACATATGACACTGAGCACAAAAGCATTCACTTCTTTACACTCGTTATCCAACCCGGAGACCCTCCGAGTTGCAAACACCACAATGGGAGCCCCACCAATACTCCAGGTCACAGGAGATGCTGTGGAATAGCCACTGAGCTCTGTGGGGGTTGGACAAATGTTTTTTAGACGCTGCTCTTACTGTTAAATATTGTTGCATTTATACAGGGAAGTAGCAAAGTAAATCAGATTGTTAGAGAAAGATTCACAGAGGCAGAAGTTTAGAGAGAAGGTATTTGACCTGCCTTGCATGCCACACCAACAGTGGAATATTGCAGTCGATGTAGCATACCAGGGTGTTACTCAATCATCTTCAGGCTTTGGGAGGAAAAAGGCAGCCAGAAACACAATGTTGGGATTTCTGACAGGATACATCCTCACTGTCTTCACAACGAAGTGACAGGGATCCTCTCGGGAACTTGACTCTCCGTTGTAACTCTCAGCATCCTGAGAAGTGGACTCTTCCTCCCCACGACCCTGCTTTTAATCCAGTAGCTGTAACAAGACCAGGAATTTGGCGTCAGGAGTGCACATTCCCAGCTGGTGCAGGCATCACAGAGCTATGTTGGGTAGCCCTGGCTCACCGGCGCCCGCAGGGAAGCGGCTCCCTGCCAGCGAGCACAGCCTCTGGGACATTTGGTTTGAAAACCCAGCATTACTTGTACCAGCAGCGCTTGGAAGCTGCGAGTGCCCAAGAGAAAGAACCAAAAAATGGCAAAACTGACACTAATTCCAACAGCAGGCAGGGCAAAGACGGTATCAGGTCAGTAACACAGCTGCAAACACAGCCCCTTGCCAAGATCCCCATTCTGCAGCACTTACTGCTCACACTAAGAGGCAAAATCCTGTGTGGCTAAATCCCAAGAAACCCCAACCAGCTGCATGTCCTGTTCAAACAAGATTAAACCAAGTAGTCCATCCCAGCAGCAATGGCTGCATCTCCCTCCAATACAGAGTCACTGTTGCTTCCAAGAGCAAACTTCAAGTGGGTTTTCGCAGCAGCCCAGGCAGCCACCACTGAAAGCCATTGAAAGCCCATTTGGCTTCCCAGAGGCAGACGGGACCAAATCACTGGCAGCTTTGTTGTTTCAGCCACTTCTCCCTTGAAATACTCTTTGCCTGCTTCAGCCAGAGGGTTTACCTTCAGAAGCCAACAGCTGAACTAGAATCCTTCATTTCAAGGGCACCAAAATGCACAGGAGTTGGGCTCTCAACAGATGCTCCTCGTATTTGTGTGCTTCACCACTCAGCGCCAGGAATAATTTATTCCATTAGATAAGAGCTAGACCTTTTCCAAGCACAACCTACATGCACTGAGATGTTAACTCACCTGAGGCTACAGCATGTTTCACAAACAGCTCTACTTTGATCTTCTCTTTGGATGGTCTGAATGTTACTTCCCTTATCTTCCCCTTCTGCAAGGCACTGCAGCATCGCAGGGTTTCAGTCTCCTTGGAGGCACTGCCACAGTATCCCCTACTCACCACTATGAGACCATATTGGAGTCATGCTTAATCGTGAATAGCTGGGAGCTTTTCTTAGACAAAACAAGCCATTTAACACTAAGCTCTGGAAGATGGCACAGCATTAAATACTTGCTTTGAAAACAATGTTGAAATGTGTTCATGTATCTGACCATACCGAACAACCAGTCATACTCCAGACAAGTTTGTAACTCACCCACCCCCTTCTAATTGCTGTTCTCCCATTGACTCCCATTATACCAGTGAAACACCTCTGCTCTCACAGCTGTTTCCCAGAGTCAGGTTAAAGCAGCCTGTGGAAAAAAAGAAATGGATGGGGCCACTTCATCCTCCAAGCGTTTTAAGGGTAATAAATATGAGGATGCTCCTCTCCTTCCCATATGCATTTATTTCTTGGCAAAGCTGTCAGAAGCTAACTCAATGTACACATACAGGCAAGTACATCTGAGAGATGAGCTTTGAGATACATCCTTTTATAGCCTCTCTAATAATTTAATAAGCTACATGCTGTTCCCAGAGCACATTCATGGGAGAGAAGGGGAGGTTGTTGTTTTAGCCTTTGTGGCTTTGTTAAGCTTTGAACTGAGGGTATTAGGTTGTACAGCAGTAAATGTACTGCAAGTTGCCTCGTATTTTCCATTACACCATTTATATCACATAATCTTAGTACTCTTAAACCCGACTTTTTTATGCCATATCCACTGCCTGAAAAAAGAGCTGCCTCTTTTGTCGCCATTTATAACATCCCAATAGATCTTAGAGAGTCTTACCAAAGGGCAGGTTTAAACAGTAATTAAAAATCTAGTCAGTTTATTAAATAGCTAACTATATCAGGCATTCAAGAGCTTCAGGGTGAAGTCCAGCAGTATTCAACCAGACTTTTTTTGTTAATCTCACTTTAAAAGCTCAATTTCTTCCGATGAAATAACAGCTTCCACATTTGCAATCTAACTTGTAAGGAAATATTTACATCACACTCACTGGCTTATTTGTCTATTAAGTGAGCCATATGGCATCAAGACTGGCAATTTAAGAGGGAACAGACAACAAATAAACGGTGCAGAAAGTTAAGCCTTAGACAGCCACAAAGGCTGGTTCAGAGATGAGCTTGAACGGAGACTAAAAGGGACATTTCCCACATGAGAAGAGTCTTGCACTGAGGTCATTAAGGAAGCCACCAGATAATCACAGTGGTGTGCTGCTCTACTACAGGTATCGTGCAGAGCATAGACACCAAATCACTGGTCCATACAGTATTCATCAGTTCATTGCTGGACCTCTGCAGCCAACTCCATGCAACATTCAGATCATCAGCCCCTCCAGCCCAACACTGCAGTGGAGAAAATGCAGTGGTCCAAAGAGGAGGCTGAACCCTACCAAAGTGAACCAACACCCTGGATTCTGGCTGTGTCAACTGAAGGGGGCCTACAAGGATGCTGGGAAGGGGCTCTTCATCAGGGACTGTAGTGACAGGACAAGGGGTAATGGGTTCAAACTTAAACAGGGGAAGTTTAGGTTGGATATAAGGAAGAAATTCTTTACTGAGAGGGTGGTGAGGCACTGGAATGGGTTTCCCAGGGAGGTTGTGAATGCTCCATCCTTGGCAGCGTTCAAGGCCAGGTTGGATGAGGCCTTGGGTGCCATGGTTTAGTGTGGGGTGTCCCTGCCCGTGGCAGGGGGGTTGGAACTGGATGATCTCAAGGTCCTTTCCAACCCTAACTATTCTATGATTCTATGATAAAGCAGGCCTAGCTTGGTGGAGCCATTTGCAGGGATTGAGCACAAATCAGTGTCTTGAGAACAACGCTCTGGACTCTCAAAGCTGCTTTAGAAAGAGGATGAAGGGCAAAACCTGCTTTGGGCTCCTCGTATTACTGATGCTATAGTAAGGGGGAGGAAAAATGTAAACTCAGATTTCTCTAGCTCTGCCCTCATCTATGTTATGCCCATTTGATGCTTTCTGCTAGTGTTTCTGAGTACAGACATGACTCTCATTGTGCAGTGTGGGGGTAGAGGTCATTAACCTAGGACATGGTTATCCCACCTATTTGCTCTCAATAGGAAACAACAGAAGGGTCAGTGGGGAAGTGGGAGCTGGCACAGTAAGGAAGGGTCATATTTGAGTTTTCTGCATTTCAGCAGGGCTACATACAGTTAGATGGGCCATGCCACTTTGATGGGACATGCTGCACTGGGTCATCAAAGGCCAGATTTTAACTCAGTTCAACCGACCGAGTAACATCAGTCTGCAGTTAAAACACTGCTCCATGTGCATACAACCAAGCCGAACACAAGAGCACAGAGCCAGGACAGCAGAGTGGCATGGGAAATAATACAGGAGGACTGGTATTCCCATGTGGAGCAAAACCAGGAGCTGCCTGGCAGGGGCATGTACCTGAGTTGAAACAAAGCCAAGAACAGACCTGTGAGGAACAGGACACTTCCCCTTCTCAATTTTGAAAGACGCACTTGACCACAAGGTTGTCCAAGTGCCCCAAAGAAGTCCCACTCCCCTTTCCAGCCCATTTGAACGACGACACACAGTTACCTCAGTTTTTCCTATTCCCATTATTTGTCACCATTATCTTGTCTGGTCCTCAAGCTCAGATTGGATTAGCACAAAGGTAGAAGTCAGTGCTTGAAGGGAAGCCCCTCTGTAGCTGAAGAAGACGGCAGCATGAAGAGGCACGGCAGAGCACATGGCAGTGTCAGGGTGTTGGACCTGCAGCAGCAATTCTGGCTTCAGGAGCTACCTATGGTGGCTTAAACAGCCTTAGTTATCCAAAAAAACCCCAAATATCCCCCTTTCTTCTAGCTGTGAGTCACCATGGACAGTCCCTTGTGATTCCCAACATCGCGTTGGTACCTATAGTGAAGGGTATAGGGCTTCGTATTCTTTACCTTCTAGTCAAGGTTTGATTTTAATAAGAGGAAGGTCAAGTCCTTATGCAGCCCAGTAGCATCAATACAGACTTTTTGTGGGCAGAGGGAGGTAAGCAGCATGCTGGCTTCTAGCTCTTGTTAAAGCATGATGTATCACCCACAGCCTACTGCAGCATACAGCATCATATGCCATCTCCCGCAGGTCAAGGAACAGTGCCCAGCATTTCAGCATTAACTGCAAGAAAGCAACATTTCTCCTTACTTTAAGATTAGAGCCATTCCCAGTGTTAGTCCTACTGGGGAATTTTACCTGTCATGGTTCCTCTATTATTGAGGTTGTAAGCAGTGTTGGGGCACAAAAATCTCTTTGGTTATCTTCAGAAACTGAATGTGTTTACAATGGTTTGAGCCTAATATAGAGACTGGAGTGAGGGGAATTTTGAAAGACCTGAGGTATAAACATTTCCACAGCTGCCTGATTTGGAAACCAAGAAATGGGAAGATAGTTTTAGTTTATTAGGAGGTTGATTTCTGATTTCTACAACAGAGTGCTTTTATTATGTGAAACGAGAGTGAGTGCCACAGCTAGTTAAATAAAACAAGTGGGAGAGAGAAGAGAAATCATTCTGAAACCTTTCTAAAATGAAGGCTTTCTTCCAACTCAGGAGCCATAAATAAAATCAAGTATTTGCCCTCAGGGAAGAGCTTAACACAACTCCAATGCAGCTACAGGAATCTTTTACCAAGGCACGTCTTTGCCCTCACAGCCTGTTACCATGCCTTCTCGTCACTCTCTTCTGTTTGGGAGTCAGAGGCACTCTCTGCATTTAATAGCTGTGTGCTACCAAAAGTCACCCTGAAGGAGCCAACAGAGCCGATAAAACCTGGACAAGCTTGATTTCTAACAATTGCCATTCCCTGAAACAGGACTCCAGCCTTCGAGGTTTATCAAGCATCCTGCACACCCCACCGACCCTGACACCTCTCACCATCAATGCTGGAGCTTCTCGCAGCACCACGACACTGTTCCTTGCAAAACAGTGCAAAAGGAGCAGAGCTTCTCGCTGCTGCAGGGTTGTTTGCCCATACTTGAACACATGGTCCATATGAAGCTATTCCAGGTTGGAGGGCTTACTGCAGAAGTGGCTCCCAGCAGGCCAGCTTACTACAACATGAACCATTTGCAATCCAAGTTCATTTTCCCCATCCATCTAAAGACCACTTAGAAGCCAAACAAAAATCACATGTGAAGACCCATGTAGGCACTGTTTCCCCCTCCTCTCACCACAGTGAAGTACTGTCTTCCCCTCTCCCTCAAGAGCAAAACGAGCCCTGAAACCAAAAGCAAATCAGAGCCTTCTATGAAGTGGAGAAGAAAAGTGCAACGGGTTGCATGATACCAAGATGGCCAAAGACTTCCTACAGTAAGTCCCAAAGTTCACACAAGGAGCCACATTGCTTATGTACATATGCAAACACCTACATACAATTATGTGTTTATTTTTTATATTGAAACATGAGTCTGATAGTTAAGAACAGACCAGAACAGCTACTCTTCTATTACTACTTAGTAGTAACAAACCTATTGCTGAAGAGGTGGAAATGGTACCATGTATCTATATTAGGACCATGCACTACATCCATGCCAACCTTACGTCAGTCCCACCTCCAGTATGTTGGCGGGGCTGGACAACTTCTCCATCATATCTTTCAGCAGCACTAATGATGATGGCATGGGCATTGGAAAGCCTGGGATATACTGGTACATTTTCATTAAGCATCTTTCTTCCTTATCTCATCAATTCCCCAGTGTTATTACCTAGTGTGGGCTCCCATTTCTGGTAGTTCAGATTAGCAATAGTGTTAACACTTGCTAACCTGCCAGATGTCTTAAATTGGCCACAATCCAAATGCAACAGGCCAAATCACTTTTGAATCCCACCTGTATAAAACCAAAGTCACCTCCCAGTGAAATCAGTAGAGCTGCCTCAAATTTACTACAGTATAACTCAAAACGGTGTGGGAAAGGAGTGCATGAACAAGGCTCTGGTCAGGCTGGCTCATGACAATTGATGATATTATTTTCTTCTTGAAATAAAACCTGTCAAATTCCTGTAATTAAGTAAAAGAATGCTTTTGCTGCACAGAATTTAGTTTCAAATACCAAAACCATCCTATGTGAAGTAAATCCGTCTTCATCTTATTTGTCAAAACCCTCATTTCCAGCATGATTCACATTCCCCCTTAAAGACTTTCTAAGCTAGGCTGCCCTAACCTCAGACCAATTGAACAAGTGCACACAGTGGCAATGGGGTGCTGAGGCAATATTGTCACCTGGATTCCAACCTGGCTGCTTCTGCAGTTCTGCTGCCTGTGTTTGCAAAAGGTAATAGCATTACACCTATTAACCTCAGAGCAAGATGAAACAAAGCTCGAATATACACGCCTCTAACTCTTCACAGGCTGCTGCAAAGCGTGTTAGAACCTCTTTGCAAAGAAAACAAATCACACACTAAGCCTGCTCACAGTTAAACAGTATGGGGAAGGCTTGGGAATTGTTTCTAAATGAAAGCTGCTGGTACAGCAGATGCACCATTACTGCTGTTTGAGGGGGTTGTTCAGAGCCCTCTCAGTTGTGGAGTTGTCATGGGCAGCTCTAACCGCTGCTTCACTGTACAGAGGACATTGAAACTCCATAAGACAGTCCCCCAAGTCAGCAGGATGCTCCAGAGCCTGTGGACAGCAGCAGCTTCCATTACTTCTAAACACTCAGGCAGCAAAATGATCCAAGACCCTTAAGCAGCAGAGATGAGTATCCACAAACACCTCTGCTTCAGTGGGATGAGGAGGATGCATCCACTTTCAGGTGGAGAGAACTGAGCTTTCCCAGAAGAAATACATCCCCACAGGGCCCAGCTAGGAATGTGCCTACAATAACATGGAACGAATAACACAGTGATATCCCAATTCCAGTAACAACATTGGAAAACGCTGAGTTTGACATAGCTGACTCATGTGTCTATGTGGGGCGAAAAGAAAGGTGATTTTAACACATCTTCTTCCTGCCTCCTGTTTCTGCTTCTTTGAATTTCAAAATTCGAGTGCTATAATTGGAGCCGAGTGGAAAACTGAGTTTCTGTCAGATGAGAAACTGACATTTGGGCTGGTTTTACACTGAACCGGAGCAAAAATAAACAATCTAAAATTTCTCAGGAAGCGACAGTCCAAAAAAACCATCCCCTTTTGAACCCATCTGCATTGACACATTTAAACATTTTGTTTTGAGGCTGTCAAAGCGATGTAACAAATTAAATCCTGCTCGAGTATATCAACACTTTATGTGAAGGATCCAAACACGGAAACGAGGATTTTTACCTTACCAAAGCAAAACAGGGATGTTCCTCAGTTGAACATATCTGTGATTGACACCACTCAGCAAGACACCCTGATCTTGATTAGCCAGCATTTTCTGACAGAAGATTGTTCCATCAGAAGCTCTGATTAGCTTTCCTGCAATAGAAACACGTTTGGTTTCGGAAGCAAATGTCACCCTGCAATATTGGCATTGGCTAGGTGCCTCCCCGTAAAGATGGGGCTATTACACAGAGCCTGTGTTGGTTTTTTCCCCCTCCCCATGCAGAACACATCAATTTATCATCTGATTAAAAAACATTATTTATCTTTATATAAAAACATATATTTCCTAACAAGCCAAGACATTTATAAATAACTTTTAATACTACAGCTTAGTGCTAAACATCATGATTTAGGATGAAAGAAGAAACCTTTCTGATCATTGTCCTTTAGTATTTCAAAGCCCATTTTTCATGTTTATTTGCTGTCACGGGCAGTAAATGATTGCCTTGCTGTATTGCCTTTCCTTTGCAATGGCGAGTTGTTTGCAAAAGGAATAGAGGACAAGCTGTCACATCAAAGAGAAAAGACTAAAACCCACCAGGAGGTGAAGCAGGGGTTTATTGTCTTTTGCCCTGGGTTTTGACAGTTAATTAGCTCTCATCCAATTTATGCTTGTGTGGCAGCTACACCAGGGTCAACAGCAACAACTCCAAGGTGAGGCGACTGCAAAGGCTACAAGACAGGAAAGCTTGTCCCGGAGCCCCAGGAAAGCAAAGGGCTTTATCTTTCACCCCAGCCGCAACTGATGAACTTGTTCCCTAATGAGGCCTTTGACCTGTTTATTTTTGCCCCTCACCACACGGAGGCTTCTCTAGACAGATTTAGGCACTGAGGAGTTGCCAAAGTGGCTGCTAAATTCAGCATTCTGAACAGCAGCGTCCATGGAAGAATGCTGTGCCTTCGGCTTGCTTTGTGTCAGGTGCCTTGGGGAGAGGAGGAAGAGGAAGGTGGCCCTGCCCATGGCAGGGGAGTGGAACTGGATGATCTTTAAGATCCCTTCCAAGCCAAACCTTTCTAGGATTTGATGATTCTATGCTAAGATGGCAATGAGGAGGTATCAATGAAGGGCTTCATCAAGAGCCTGTGGTGTTCCATGGGGCTGAACTTCACTGTCGGGCCTTCAGGATACCTTCAGGAGGTATCCCCAAGGAGGAATACCTCCTCAGCCACCTCTTCTGACATCCAAAGGTCTTTCAAGACTTTGCAGAGCAAATACGCTTTCTCTCTCATTACCTGTTGCTCTTTCTGCTGCTTTACTACGCTTTTTTTGTCCCCTCACTGCTGGTTTGAAGCCCCAGGTGCAGAGAACAAGTGGTGCCCAAGACACACTCCTGCGCAGGAGCAAGAAAGCAGTGTTTTCACACCACGGGATAAAACCTTTGACCAGATCACATGTCTTAGCTGCCGTAAATGCTTAACCCCTGGAAGACTGCTGCCCTACTTGATCCTTAGTGAACTGCGGCAAGTCCTCACCTCCGAACAGAGGGACGACATCAATTTAGAGGTCAGGTAAAAGATCAGGGGAATGTAACAGATGGTAGCACTGGAAAAAGAATTGGAAATGACATGCAAATTCACCTAATATTAGAGTAAACATCCACTGAATGGGAATTTCTAGACATAACTGAACCAGTCAAGGCTCAGACTGGAGAGCCAGCCTTGAATACTACAGAGTAAGTTGGCACTGCCTAAGATTTGCCCCATTTCCAAGGCAATTCTCCATACCTTGTAGAAAGCAGTACCTGCTGCCTCAAAAAATAGTTTCTTTTCTAGGCTTAACCGTTCAGACCTTGTTCAAGCAGAGCTAGGCAGTTTCTAGGCACATGGTAAGCATCTTTCCTACAGAGACACTCCGAAAGAGACAGCCTCATTTAGCCACATTAAATATGGAAAGCACTGCAGTAAAACCAGCACTGGCACAACATCCAAGGTCCTGAGCCTGGGTCTCAAGGATGCAAAAAGCTGAGAGAATCCAGCTGAGCTGAACATCCTGTCCCCAAATATTGGGCCAGCAACAGCAGGGGAGCCGACACCTTGTCCAAATCCCCTTGGAGGTACCAACGGCGCCACATGCTGCAGCACATAGATCCCCTGCTACCAAGTGAGACACAGCCACCTCTGTGATTTCCCCTGTGAGGGGATTCATCACCCAAGGGCTCAAGAGGTTCATCACCCTTCTGGCTCCTTTTTGACAATGGAGACCCAGATGTCTCTCTGCAGTGTCCACAACGGTCACCCTCTCGCAGCACAAATGCTTCTTTCCTCTGACTCAAGGAGCAGAGACCTACCACAGCTGAGCACCTACAGGTAGGTATCACAGTATCACAGTATCACAGTATGTTAGAGATTGGAAGGGACCTCAAAAGATCATCTAGTCCAATCCCCCTGCCAGAGCAGGAACACCTAGATAATTCTAGCTCCTGCAGCCTATTCCTAACATCATCTAGCATAAACTTATGTTATGCAAAAACCCACAATGCCATCTTAATGAAGGACAGATGTTAACACAAGTTGTATGAAAGCAGTCTCGTGAGATGCATGCATCAAGCTAAACAACAGACTAAACTTAGCCCCTGAGCTTGTGGCTTTGTGCTTCTCTCAGCTGTGAGTCATTGTGTGGGGTAGAAAACTGCCTTCCTCCCCTAAAATATCATGGAAAGTAAGCAATGCCTCACGTTACAGCAAGAGAGGCTCTGCACAGCAGGAACCAGAATTGTGTTACTCACAGGGAGCCTGAAGACTTGGCAACATCACGGCCAAATCTGTCAATTATGCTTCACACAGGCCATTGAGCAACCAGCCGAAGAGAATCATTTTCAGTCAGTCCTGATCCGGCAAGGTTCAGATTTGAAACAGGATAAAGCCCCTTTCAATTCAAGGTCACCTACCTCCTTCCCCTTCGGTTCCTTGAAAGCCACGTTCCAGCCTCCTCCCTCGCTGTCGTGAGTGCTGTGCACAGCACAGGTCCTTTCCCTGAGGTGACATGATCTGTGGCTGCTGCCTCAGGACTTGGATGCACCGCCTGGGAAGGCTGCCATCCGGACAAGGGAAGCAAGCAGCTCTCACAGGTTAGCAAGGACTCCAAGCAAGCCTTTCTTCCGCACAGATTTGGAAGTGTAAGAGTTTGAGCATGTACAGTAAACACTCCCCGGCAGATTGAGCTAATCTGCATTAGCAGATATGCAGTGATTCAGCTCAGGTCTCCCTCACCTTCACAAATATGCACATCAGGTACCCTGGTGTGTGCTACCTGAGCATGTCCCTGTACAGGCCATGACTCACTGCACTGCTTTAACTCAGGTACCGCATCTGTTTTGCAGCATCACAAAAATAAGGTACTGAACAGTCTGCTCAAACGGAAGGCAAGTCAGGAACCCCGAATCCGAGCCTTCTGCTTTGATCAGGAGATACTTTCCTCTGTGCATGCTTCTCTTCACAAAGGAAAACAAGTTCCTTTATACCAATATGCATAAATACGAAGAGACAGCCACCAGAGAGAGGTAAGAAATACACATATATGCAGATTGACAGCAGCTTTCTATGTGTTTAATATCCAAGCATACCAATTGTTGCTTGCTTTGGGACACTAAGCCATGACCAGGGCCAAAGATAGAGTCAGAAGGTCTCAAATGCCATGACCAAGGTAGGTGCCAGGCTGTATAAGAGAGAGACCTAATGACATGATGGAGAAGGACTCTGTCTCACCTGAAGCAAGACCAGCCAGTATGGGCTTCATACACACAGCAGGCTTTTTCCTACATGTTTTGTGCTGATTTCCCCCAGCCCATACCCATGAGGGGCACCAGACACTCCTCTACTAGCTCTAACTGAAGCTTATTGACACCTCTTTTGGGTTTACAGAGACCCAATGGGGGGAGAAGAAGTTTGAAACCAACCACAGCACTTCACCACCCCCTCCATTAAAAGACTTCTTCAATTATCTGCTGCTGCTCAAAGCAATATGAATATGCAGCATAGCCAAGATACTCAGTGCACGATCACCTGATTTAAATGTCTCTTTCCCTTTGGGAAGAACACAGTGAGGCTTTTGAGAACAGATTGTAGAAGGTACAAGTTCTGAAGGAAGATCAATAGTTGGACATCAAGTACCTCTTCATTTCAAAACCGTACCAACAAAAAACATTTTTGACACGTTCATGCGTGCTTTTTGTCAATGGAGATGTGAGTCAGACTCATTACAGAGATGTTTGAGGGGGTTTTTTTTGAGCTACCCTAAACCCAATGTTTTACAAACGTCACTTTTCATTTCTGACTGCACTGCAAATCCATTATGGATAAGGCAAGTAGTCCTAAAAGACAATTAAGAGATGGAGTCATGAGGCTGTAGCCTCGCAGCTATGAAACAATGACCTCAGCGCAAGGAAAAGATAGAAGATAAACTAAAAAGAGAGAAGCTGGCAAATAATGCTTTTTAAATCACTGAAATTTGCAGCATGCTGAGCCGAGGGTGCGTGAGGCTGGAGGGGAGCTGAAGTGCCAATAGATTTATGTGCTCCCTGAGGCTCGAGAGGCACCCTGCTAGCAGAGGCACCAGAGCTGGATGAGCACTGCCTGTCTAAACACACACAGAGGCACGCACAAGTTCTGGTCTCATCACCCAGGGACTAGAAGGGCTTTCTGCTGGGGGCCTCCCTGCTGACACAAAGCAGGCTGGTTCATACAGACCAGGCACAGCGTTAGGTTCAGGATGTCACGGCTCCAAAGCACCCCTCAGGAGCTGTTTTGCTGAAAAGCTTGTCCCAAGTCTTTACTCACACCCTTTACTCATACCTTTTATGCTTCTCAGAGTTGCTCAGAGCTCCCACGAGCTCTCAAGCACCCTCTGCACAGACGTTACAACACAAGACTGTCAAGGGCATCACTTTCCTGGCATGCTTTTCTCCTCCCTCCCCCTGCTTTCAAAGCCTTTGGCTTCTGAGCAAGTGCAAAGCCTTCAGCTTTGAGCGGTCACTGGAAAAAAGGCGATGCAACCTGTGGGAGGAAAAGATGTCAGAGGAGCAGTCAAGCAGGGGAAAGAGTCTCTGTTCACCACAGGTCTGCTGGCAGTTGGAGATATTCAGATGCAGCTGGGAGGAGAAGTGCCATTGCACAATCAGCCAAAGCAGCGGTGTTTCTTTTAGAGGCATTCAGATGCCCGGGCACCCTACTGGGTCTCCAAACAAATACTGTTTGATTGGGACAAGTGCCTAGCATACTTGTGAATGCTGCAGGAAAATAATGCACAGGCATTATGAAAACATTAGAGCGGCAGAAGTCAATCCCACTCATCCTATTAAGAACAACAGCAAAAAATACCCGAAAGCCGACGCATTTGATTAAAGAAACGTCCTCACCACCATTAGCAATCATAAAAGCCACTTTTCTGGCAAGGCTCAGGGTACCTGCAGAGAATTCACTTTCCTTGTCTTCCAGCAAGCAGCTCGAGGGAAAACCACTCTGCATCCCTCTTTCCTCTACATCCTCCATCCTGCTCCATATGGTGCTGCCTGATAGTAAATGAGAAATTAAAAACATTAGCACCAGCCTCTGCCCTCTCCTCCCCCACCGCTTCCTCCCTGCAGCGACTGTACAGAATATGCTGGGCCAAGCTGGAGACAGAACCATTTGACTGCTGAGCTCTGGAGTCGCGCATGAGCTCTCTGTTGTCCTCGCAGCGCATAGATGCCAGTTTTGCTAAGCACTGGCTGTCCTGAATTGTTTTGTCTTGGAAGATAAACCTGAGTGAAACTCTCCTGTGGATATTCTGAATTTTTTAACTTAAAAAAATAAAACATGAAAATAACAAAAAACAGGGAAACTCAAACATTCAGACTAAAACCTTCGAGGTAGAGGTAGGCAGCAATAAGCTGTAATATTATATCCTCATCCTTCCAGAACAGAATTTGTAGAGGCATCTTTTCTTATTAAAAAATATCTGAACTAAAAAGGTTTCCAGTAAATTCCAGTCATAATCTGCAGTGGCCATTTTGCTTTATATCATTGTCCCCTTCAAAATCAGCTTCAACGTATGCCTTTGGCGGTCAGCTCCTTCACAACAGTCCAAACACTATTGGTTTTTAACACTTGGGAGCAATTGAATGAAAAGCCCAAGAATTAGGCACTGGGCTGCTATTGTTGTTCTTCCTGTAGCACCCAGGAGCAGAGGCAGGTGCCACATGAGCTCAGATAAAGCTGTCCCTCCCCAGCACTCGCAGGAGGAGTCAAAGCCAAACAAAGGGAGAGGAGGTCACGGTGAAACAAGCACAGCAAACGTGACAAATAACACAGCACCACGTGCGAGCGGGTGATCGCTATAGATTAACCTTGGCTCCTTGCGGAAGAGCCATTATCATCATCCCAGTTTTGTAGGCATCACAGCTGTTTGGGAAGCTCTGAACACGGAGGGTGATTAAGCTTCATCATCAAGCTATTGCAGTGACAGCCCTGACTTTCACAGGCAGTGCTGCAGGCACCATTGAGCCTCCTGCGCACAGGAATGGATGCTCTGCTGAGGGGATCCCTGCCCTGGAAGGATCCTGTGCCTCCAGCCACATCAGCTATTGCCCAGCTCTGCTCTTTCTCACTTACCAAGAGTGAAGACAGAAAGGTTCATGAGAAGGGTACAAGCACTGCCTTTAGGAAGGATGGTCTTGCACGCACACTTACACACACATATGTGTCTGTCTTCTGTGTAAGGCACTTGGCAGGGTACAGGGGCAGAGCCATCAAGGTAAAATCAGGACTGATCAGCCAGCTAGCCCAGGAGCCTGTGGAGATGGAGAGTCTGTCATGGGCAGGGACACCTTCCACTAGAGCAGGTTGCTCCAAGCCCCTGTGTCCAACCTGGCCTTGAACACTGCCAGGGATGGGGCAGCCACAGCTTCTCTGGGCACCCTGGGCCAGCACCTCAGCACCCTCACAGGGAAGAGCTTCTGCCTAAGAGCTCATCTCAGTCTCCCCTCTGGCAGGTTAAAGCCATTGCCCTTGTCCTGTCCCTATAGGCCCTTGTCCAAAGCCCCCCTCCAGGTTTCCTGTAAGCAAGAAATCTGAAACAGCAGCAGGTAAATCATGACATCTGGCTCTGCTCACACAGGGGCACTGGCTGAGGTTCAGGCTGCCCATCGGGGTCCCTGTGCAATGTGTGGGACCCTGGAGTCCCTGTTCCCACCAGGAGGATAGGGCCATAAAGTCCCTCAAGCAAAGCCCACTCAAAAGACCTGGAGAACTCTGCAAAGGATGACGCTGTAACACATCTCCATTTTTCATTCATTCTGTGAACAAAACCTTGCTTCAAGATTTAAGAAAACACTGACAACTGCCCAAACTGCCTCACTCCATAAATCACAGATCAACAAAATCTATGACTCCAGCTACAATTCACTTTGCATACTCCAGTCCAGCACAAGCTAAGTGTAGAGAACGCTGCCTCCTGAAACGAGACACTGGCAAACCACTATAACCTCTTCCCACCCTCTTTTCTCCTACAGCAGCAATAGTAGCTATTTCCCATAAAGGGAGCATGGAGAACAGGATGCATGAAGCTTGCAAACTGGGGAATAAAAGAGGTGACAGTATCCTATAAATACCAGGGAGAAGAGAGGAGGAATTAGAGGGTAAAAGTGAGAAGTAGCCTGAAACTGGAAATGGAAAAATCCATGCTGAGCACGATGGAGCTCTTCTCTATGCAGAGAATTACAAGGGAAATCATTTACTGGGAGAACATGACTATTAAATTAGAAGATACTTGTAGGGAAATACAGTAACATAATTCCCTCTCTAACTAAAGGACTGTTCGGGGTACGCTCAGATATTCACTCCATCTCTTATAAAAGGCAAAGAGATCCATACCTAATCAAAAACCCTGCCTCAGCACAGGTCAAAAAGTGAGTCCTATCTAGTAAGCCTTTGGAAAGCACCTCTCAACTAACTGCCTCACCAAGCACTTTTTATTACATACTTTTTGCCATATACATAAAGAAGTCTAGTAGTAGAGGGCTACGTGAGAATGCTCCTTCTCATTTAATAGGTGTTCCTCCAGCCAGAAGGATAATGACACATAGCATGCAATGCATGTACAGAGCTAATTCCTGTTCTCCTAAAAAGAAAAAAACGATAGGACTTTTGTCACAGACAATGTCAGAGTCCAGATTTCACTCCAGGGCATTTAAAATGCATTTCAGTTCACCATGCTTAGACCAAAGAGCTGGCCAGGGTGCCAGTGTCTGTTCTCATTTGAAAGGATTGGCTAGTCCTTTGTCAAGCCTCAAAGTATACCCCATCAGCACTGAAGGTAGGTCACACCACAGGAAAATGCTTTCTACTGCTTTAGCAGACAAGGCTACCTCCTCGTCATAGAATCCTAGACTGGCTTAAGTTGGAATGGACTTTAAAGCTCCTCCAGTTCCAACTCCCTGCCATGGGCAGGAACACCTTCCATTAGACCAGGTTGCTCCAAGCCCCATCCAACCTGGCACTGAACACTGCCAGGGATGGGGCACCAGCATCCCTCATGGATGCAGCCATTGCTATCAGCATGTTTGTCACTGCTACCCACAGCTGTACTTATCAAAGGGGCCCAGAAGGGCCAGACACTGCAGCCAGCCTCCTCCACAGCACAGGCTGCACAAGCACATCATGTTGTACACTCTGGAGATCCTCCCGCTCCTGCGCCCAAGTCATGGCCATCAGCAAGCAAAACCCAGGTACATCATCAACACAACCTCCCTTCCCACCTCAGATGAAAGGGTTGTGATAAGCCCACCAACCCAGACTTTTGTGATGTGCTGAAATTGAAGTGCTACAAGCAGAGCCCATTAACCTGAAACACATAAAAGGCAGGCAACCCCTCTCACTGGCAAAGCCAGGAGTACAGGCACACTGCTCACTGACTGGTCTGAGCTCCACGCCTGCTTACACACTGGCATATGTCCCCTGAGCTTTTCCAAGCCTTTGAGGCTGCTCAGTCAAGTGTAGATGCTGTCTATGAGTCCCTGTCACTGCTTTAGCCTCTCTTTGAAGGTGTCTATAGACTTGGGGCCCCTGTGCTGATGCAGCACTGTTGTAGGAAAAGCTCTGAGGGAAGCTTAAGACCAGGATAAACAAGTTATTCGTTATTGGTTTTCCCACTATTTCCACCAATGCAGTGCCAGTCACCCACAGACAGGGCTGTGACTCTCAGCATTAGCACAGGCATAATAGAAAGTACTTATCAAGGTCTGTTTTCCTGCTAATACTGAAGTACTTTATATTGTATAATAAAAATGGCCTGAATGGCAGCTCGACAAGCCAGGACTTGATTCGTAGACCTGCCATGTTACTGATGCAGCTGAGGTCAAGAACTACAAATAGAGCAGATAATTAGAAGGGAAGTGCGTGCTGCTGAGCAAACACATTAGCACAGGAAGATTTTCTGCCCTGGAAAGGTAGAGAAGCTGCATTTAGCAGGAGTACCCGAGCATCTTTCTTTGTATGGGTTAGAAAACACATCCACCAGAAAACAAGGACTTGAAGGCTTACAAATACCAGAACGTCAGCCTGTATTCATTGCAGTTGCTCTTTTGGGGTTTGAACACGGAGCTTTATATAGACCCGAAAGAACGAATTCACCAGTGGCGCAACACAACGCAGGCAGCCTTAGCTGAGCTGTCCCCTCACTTCCTAGGAAAATGAGATATCAGGGACAACCCTTAGGGACTAACAGATCACATTCTTGGCTGGAGGAAATGAAGAGAAATGCATTGCAGCCAACAGAGCTGTGCGCAGCTTCCACCAGCAGAAAACAACTGGCTTTGCTGTCTTGTCTTAGCACCTCCTGCCTGGAAGAATTCAGTTGTCCTGTCTGCTGGGGGAGAATCATAGAATGGTTTGGGTTGGCAAGGACCTTGAGATCATTCAGTTCTAATCCCCTGCCACGGGCAGGGACACCTCACACTAAACCATGGCACCCAAGGCTCTGTCCAACCTGGCCTTGAACACTGCCAGGGACGGAGCATTTACCACTTCTTTGGGCAACCCATTCCAGTGCCTCACTACCTTCATAGTAAAGAACTTCTTCCTTATATCCAACCTGAACTTCTCCTGTTTAAGTCTGAACTCATTACTCCATGTCCTATCACTACAGTCCTAATGAAGAGACCCAACTGACACAGAAGCAAAACATCAACAGCTTCTCATTCAGCCCACCCTCACTACGAGTTTTGCCAGTTTTCCCATTTCACTTCAACATCTGGTTAATTTTTGTGCTTCACTTCCTTCTCAAAAGCTGGCAACAGACCACCTCTTTTGGAGACACCTTTGTGCCCAAGGATGTGATAGACAAACAGCCCATTCATACTTTTAAGAGACACTGTGCATGTGGACATCAGGCAGCATTAAGATGCTTCAGAAAACATACAATCCACATCATTCGTCTTGTCAGTAGAGTAATGCTATGCCATTGACAAAACCTCCACACAAACACCCAGCTGGTAATATGATTATGCCCTGAGGATAAAAGGATTGATAGTCTTGGTGATTTGACTGTGCTATAACAACAGAAACCATCTTTGTCCACATATTTCTCTAATCCTTTCCTGAAACATTACTAAAGGCCATTGCCTGACAAAGGTGAGCCCTGCAAGTTAATAGCATGTCACAGAAAGAGCCAGCTAAACCCTCAGTGTTAAGCAGGAAGCCGTGGACCTTTTGCTCACTAATGAAGCTGCAGCTACCGGAGATATTTTTAGGCTGCCTGCAAACCTCGGTATAATAATCCACAAAGAAAAGTTTTGCAATGATAGGAAGGCGCAGACAAATAAGAACCAATACATCTCCAAATGCTATTAAAAACACCCAAAGAGGCAGCACAAAAAGCCTTACCTGACATAAAGCAGGAAATTTAAACAAATATTGTAATTTCTAGAGCAAAACTTATTAGCAAATTGAAATTAATTCTGCTCCAGGCATTTTGATACACTATCAGTTCCTCCCTTGCCCCCCCCCCCCCCGGGAAATCTTTCACTATTGCTGTCAGTCAACTGCTTGAACGCTCGGAGTTTACCAGCTGCATAACATATATTGATTTTTGATGAATGACATCTCTCTCCGGGCCATTACGGTTTTGTTTTCAAACCTTATTTAATTGTTCAGCGATGGGTTGGGGTTTTTTTCAGGGAAATAAATGCAAAGTGTTTATTCTCCAAAGGCTGTAAACAGAGATCTCAGGTCTAGTTTCTATGACAACCTCACTTGATACAGCAAACCTAGATTATCTCTAATGACAGACATGAAGTTTAAATTGCGCATTCTGCACAAACAGTGCACTGTTGACCTTTTATTGAGAAACGGAATGTGGCGTGATTAACATAATGTGCTATATGAAAGGGAAAATTGGGGAGTGATGCAGATTGTATTCGAACCGTAACTACAGTGCTAATCCCCAGGAAACTGTTTGCCAGCTTCCAAAAATTAGGATTTTCTCCCAGACCCCATTTTCCAACCCTGTTACGTAGCAATGCTATAACCCTAAACCGTTCTCAGATAACACTTGCTGCTTCTGCTGTTTTCCTCCCATTGCCATTTTTAACAGGGGAGTACAAGCGAATAACCTGATGTAGAAATACGGCCAAAAAATTCCAGCTATGAGAACTATTTTTAAACCTCCTGAGGCATATTTTTCCTCATGCTTACAAATTTGTTTGGAAGTGAGAGCCAAAAGACACAGACCTTTCTGTCGAGTGCTGTCTTCCAAACCCTGCGTGTTTTCCTATGAGGAAAATTTGCATGTGTGCAAGTGAATAAAGCCCAGCTCATCTGCAGAGTCGAAGAGGCTGCAGGAGACAGTCTGCTTTGCGAGAGCAGAGATGAAGAATATCCTGCCTTTTTATGCAGCAAGTTTCAGCAGGCTTTGATTTTGCCAGCTACAATTTGTTGCTGCTTACAGAAATGTCTGCAAGAGTTTACAAGCTGTTAATCCTTTGGAGAGTTTGGTGCATAAATTGAGGTTCCCATTGGAGCTGAAAGAGTCAGAGGCTGCTGTAAGGGGACAGCAGGATGACAGATCTGCCCTTCCCTCTGCTGAATACTTTCATCTCCCTTAAACTTTAATGAAAGTGAGTCCAAAGGAGGCCAGGGAGATGCTGCGAGGGCTGGAGCAGCTCTGCTCTGGAGCCAGGCTGAGAGAGCTGGGCTGGGTCAGCCTGGAGAAGAGAAGGCTCCTGAAGGGGAGACCTGAGAGCAGCTCCAGTGCCTAAAGGGGCTGCAGGAAACCTGGAGAGGGGCTTGGGACAAGGGCCTGTAGGGACAGGCCAAGGGCAATGGCTTTAACCTGCCAGAGGGGAGACTGAGATGAGCTCTTAGGCAGAAGCTCTTCCCTGTGAGGGTGCTGAGGCGCTGGCACAGGGTGCCCAGAGAAGCTGTGGCTGCCCCATCCCTGGCAGTGTTCAAGGCCAGGTTGGACACAGGGGCTTGGAGCAAGCTGCTCTAGTGGAAGGTGTCCCTGCCCGTGGCAGGGTTGGAACTGGGTGAGCTGTAAGGTCCCTTCAACCCAAACCATTTGTGATTCTAATAGGGAATATCTCAACTGAATGAGATTTCTGCTCGCTTGTGTTCAACAGAATCAGTGAACAGCCTGAAAACAACCAACCAAATAAAATCATGATTAATATTAAAAATGCAGTTATAGATAGTTGAACTGATGGGTCAAGGAACTGGGAATGAGGCAGAGGAAGTTTTGTTTCTGCAGTGCCCAGAAGTAACACACTTTTCTTGTTCTTCTCCTTCCTATGTTTGAAAAAGAAATTTAAAGTAGGATTGGTTTTTTTCTAGTGAGTGACAAGTAAGGGGGAAAAGATAAAAGTGGCTCTTCTACCACTGCGTAGTAGAAAGTCTTGGATTGTCCAAGCCTGGCCATGAATGCTGAATAATCATTGGCACTCAGCTATCACCCCTCATTCTTCCAGAGGATGATATTCAATAACTATATCTTATTAGCATCAGATCAAAGTGATCTCTCCATCCCTCCCCATTCAGTGAACAAGTGATTTTCAGGCGCTTGTCTACAGAACAATGCCATTAGAGGAAACCTATGCCCTCATTTCTCTCACACTCTAATAGATTTATGCCATTAATACTGTCAGTTGAGTTGTTTTTAACCAGCAGTTAAGGCAGCAGCAATAATAATGCAGTTTTTCAGTACAGGCAGGCGTCAGTGTTACTTACATTCTAAGCAGCTATTCACCACCACCACTGTTCTCTGCATATCAAGAGGTCCCCGGTTTGCAGGGGTTTCCATTTGGCAGTGTTCTATTTTTCTTAGCAAGCCTTGTCTTCCACTACAGCAGCCGACAGGAAGGAATCAATTCATTTAAAAGGCATCCACTTGTTTTCACATAGACTTATTACACTTGTAAATGTAAGCTTGATATATAAGATAGCAAACCACGTGTATGGTGTAAGGTGGTGCGGCCCAAGCTTTAGTATTTCTAATCCCTACAACACGGCCCAAACAGAAATGGCAGCAGAAGCCAACACGTCTGAACAGGAACTTCACAGGGGTCTGCCTACGTACTGGTATGTCTGAGCACAAATCACTGAGTGCATTTAAAGACATTGTAAATTATAGACCTGTTTAAACATAGGCTCTCACCACTCACCTCTGTTAGACTAACACATCCCCTGAACTTGCCGTTCCCCAGGTTAGAAGAATGTGGTTACCTCCCTGTGCTTCCACCACATTTTTCCAGTTTCCCTGGTAATGTTTTCAGTCAGGATACTGGCTAATTTCAGTACCCCCAGTTAATTCTTATCCTCTGCTTCACGTTTCTTCAGGCACAGTTTGCATAGCTCTAGTCACTTGTACAAATATTTAAAACCAGCAAGACAAACCAAGCATAACAAATCCAGGAATAAAGCAACTCCCACAGAAGCCAGTGTTTACCCAAAGTGGAGTATGAAATATTCCACACCTCTCCCCAGGCAGCCCCCTCTGTTCCTCTTAAGGTGGGGTCCAATGACACTGTGGATAATAATGACCAAAGAGCCAAAATCCGTGCCATTTCTGCATTCCCACCTTGGACCCTCAAGTTGTTCAACCTTTCCAGCCTACTCTTTGTGACCCTGGAAGGGCTGCAGCTTCTGTGGGCTGAATGCAGGTGCAGGCTTTGCGATGATGAAGGTGCATGTGTCAGTCCCATACCTGCTATACGCAAGAATCTGGACCTCAGGCCTGATAGATACTGTCAACCCCATCACAGGACTGTGCTGTGAGCAGGAATCACCATCCCTCTCTATTGTCCCATATCTTCAACAGAGCTAGAATTTGGCTGCCCTAACAAAGCGAATGAAAATGTTCCAGCAGGGAAGAAAAAATTACCGACAGACCTAATGAAGTAAATTAATCCCATCAAAGTAAAGCACACTGTTAAGAACACTGAAATTTCACCCTCGCTGATACAATCACCTTCCTGCAGTAAGGAAACATCTCCTACAAAAAGCCAGACAGATGAAATACCATTTGTTTTGAAATGAACTTTTAGCCCCATAGCTCAGCCAAGCATCCACATTTATTTCTCTCCTCTGAAACATAACCAGCTCTGTGAGCTGCCAGACAGCCAGGAGAGCTGGAAACAAAATGCTACCATTGTCTTGGGACTGCCACAGTCATTGTTCCCACCTTATACAATCCCACTGCTTTTGTAAGGCTGACAAAACAGTTACAGGCAGCTCCTTCCACTCACAACTGCTTGGTGATGCTGTGAATCAAAGCTGGAGTTGGAATAAGGCAAGTGGCAGAAGTGAAACATGATATGCTCATAGCATTAAGTTGTTGCTGTAAAGATCAAATCTGGGAGTCCCAAATAGATGCAAGACTCCAAATTACATTTACCTACTTTTTCACAGGCACAGGTAGCTCATTCTGCAGGTGAAGCTGGTTTGGCACTTACATTTCCAGTCCTCTCCCCTCGTCAGTAAGCTGAGACATTCCTGAAGGGCCACCAAGGCTTTAGCTCCCAGTCATGGGTACCTGACATTCCCCTTTGCAATCCCCATGAACACAGGAAGAGCTACAGTGCTCACACGGCACCTGAATGTTCCTGGGGTTCCGAAATAAAACATCCTGCAATTCAAGCTCTGTGGTTAATGCACAATATTACCCTATATATAATTCAGTATGCTGTACTGTCTACCTATATGTAACAGGAATTTAATCCGAGTCCAAACTAGATTTTTAAGTGAAAATCAGGTTGATGTCTACAATCGTATTTTAACAGCAACTTTTCATTTTAGAGAAAAGGGCACTCATAGAAAGGGCTTCTACCCTTCACAACAGCTTCTGCCACCACCATTTGTTGGCATCCTTTCAGACACTCCTGATAATGACTAAGGCCTGTTCAGGACCTCCAACATTTATCATTGCATCCTCTGGGAAGAATATATTGGATCGAGAGATGCTGGGAAACTGTTGATCCATCCATGGAGGAGATTCTTAACCAGGTCTAGAGAAGCATGAGGGTAAGGTTCCTCAGAAAGTTTCTTCAAACTCTTCACCATACAGAATATGGACACACCACCATAAACAAGTGAATGTGAGCAGACAGACTAACCCCAATGGGTTACAGTGAGGGTGGCTTCCAGATCTGCTGGATTCCTGCTCTACTGACAGGCTGCAGCAGAGTTGGAGAATTATGTTATTAATCAGAGCCTGTGAAAAACAAGATGAGAGCCAAACTGCCAGGCACGATAGGAATGTTAGGCAAAGGTGTCTGTAAACTTCTGCTGACCCCTTACACCAACCAGGTCGAGAGCTCTTTCATTAATGCTAATGCTTTTCATATTAGTGCTTCACATAAAGAAATCCTGCTGACTGCTGGGGTCAGGGAGTTCACAAGATGCGGCGGCCACATCAGCAATACACTGACGATTGTTTCTGACATGACCCCGCAGCTAATGAAGGGCCATTTGGGAGGGGAATTGCTTTTCATACAGAAAGAGGTTTGTGATGAAGGTATAAAACACATCTGGATTAGACAGGCTGCTTCTTTCATGACGCAGTAATGAAAAAGACCCCAATTGCACTGAGACATGGTGTATCTGTGCAAGTAACACATGTCCCCGGGTTTCTTCTTCCCATTCCGGTCACTAAGTTCCTCCATACACAAGACATTGCTTCTGCTCTTCGTTGCCAAGTGACCCCCACCTCAAGTACTTCACCTGGAAAGTCAGACCTTTTGAAGCCCAGGTCAATACTAAGTGCTCAGGCATAAACCTATCACAGAATCATAGGAGAGAGGTCTGGAGGGGGGGTTAGGATGTCATCCAGAAAGGGACATGAACTCCGGCACTCCTAACAGATACAACTTTAACCTCTTCTAAACACACTTTATGGAGACCCCCAAGAAACCAGGCCTGAGGAGCCCCTCTTGTTGCTGTAATGAATGTCTCTATTAGTGTGTCTTTGCAGGATCTCAGGAACATCCTTCACTGTGTGTAAATCATGCTCTGCTGCGATAGCCTGAAGGCTCTCTTCCCTAACAGATAACCCCTTATCCGTTTATAAAAGACCTCAAAGACCTGCATGTTTAATTTGCTAGTGAATAATGGTTTCATTACCTAATAGGAGGGGCTACCTGTATTATGGGGGACTGCAGAATTATGGGGGATTTAATCATTTTCACCCTGAGGAAACAAGTTACCATAACAGTGTACGAGAATATAGATATTACAAGATTTTCAGGAGGAAGGGATTGCATGCAAATCTACAGAACTGACTGAGCAGAAAGCTCTAGAGAGATCACAAGCAAGGAACCGCCATGCTGAGAACGTTGTCCTTCACCTTGAAAAGGACCCGCTGGGAGAAGAGAATTCCATGTAATGAAAAGTGTCAGGATGTCAGATATTCTTTCTCATCCCTCGAGTGGGGTGAGACACCGTCTCCCGCAGCAAGCCTTTTCTGTTGGATCTGTTGTTCTTTGCATAAATATATGATACCAAGCAAGGAATAGCAGTAACACAGACATGGGTTTCCTACCCCACCAGTGAACTGCAAAGCCATGGGTTCTTCTGCTGGAGCTGTTTGGCTCTACAATCCAGGAGGAACATGCTACAAGAAGTTCTGTTTTAAAAAGCGCTTTTCCACAGAAGGTTTTAGCTTTGATGAGCCATTTTTCTCCAGCATAAATACAGGTAGTCAACATTTCCAGCCTCTTCTTTAGCTTAACATTCAGACAGGGGAATGAAGCAACGGTTCACAGCTGTATTATTGCTGCTGTAGGGTTGCAGTGAAGAACAGAGCTCCAAAAGGCAGCAGAGGACACAAGGAAAGAATCTGAGGTCAACCTTCAACCACAGCACTTTTCCCTGGTGTCTCTCATGGGGTTGTTTTTTGCCTTTGAATAAGTGGCAACATTCATTCTCCAAGCGGCTCCAGTTCAGACCACAGCCACCAGCATGGCCAGTGCAACCAGGAGGACAGGCACGGTGCCTCTTGAGACAAACCAGTTACAGCTGGCAAAGTGCAGAAGTTTTTAATAAGAGCTGGGCAGCTGCCTTAATCTAGGGCTGGCACATGAAAAACAAGAGCCCATGTGCCCAAAAGCTCATCTGTTTCATTCAGCTGTATCAGCTGGCCTAATAAGAGATATCTCTCCTTACAGCTCTCACCATGGCAATGGAAGTCATTCATCCAGAACGACTTTTCCCTGCACTGCCTTGACCTTTTCTGTTGATGCTGCTTTTTCACTGTGATTTTTACACATTTAGGGGATAATCACAGAATCTAACTCTAAATGCACTACGAGCTTACATGCTCTATATAATAATGGGACCCCAAAAGCAGTTGCAGAAAGCTGTTAGTGTCCCCCAGATAGAAGCTACTGTTTTACTGTATCCCAGCTACTTACAAGCATATATTTCTACACATAGACTTAACTATGGAGCTAAGTGGATTTATATTGATTTCAGTGTTGTTACAGCAGATGCCAATATGTATACTTGAAGCATATTCATTAAACTTCAAATTATATATATTTTAAAGGGTGCTAATAGCACCATTTGATGTGGTAATTATTGATATTGGCTTCCTGTAGAAAGAGCACTCAAACTACCAGCTAATTTCAGACAGAAAACAGCTGTCACATGGTAATGACATTAAAAGTCACTAAGCTGATCTGCATTCAAAGCCATGCCACAGAGGTGAAAGGCCCTGTAGCCAATTATTACTCCTCCGAGCCAGACAGTCCCCAAACACAAGCAACATATGCAGACCCATCCCTCCTTGTCTTTAATTAGATCCTGCCTACCCTCTGTAGCAACAGCAGTAGAAGTGAGAAGGGCACATGTTAGGCAGGGGGGAAATAATCACAAAGAGATCCCCACGTGCACTGTCTGGCATGTCCTGCTGACACCTGCGTGCTGTACATGGCAAGCAAAAACAGCAGCAAGAGACAGTTCTGATTGTGTCCATGCTGCAAAACATATGACTTTGATGGAGCACATAACACTGTGCTCAATCTCCCAAGTCTCTTTGTCTGCTACAATGGGCAGGTCGCTGACAGATTAACAAGGACTGGGTTTTCTGGTAGTTGTGGGTACACGAGGAACACAGGCTTGCACACACTGCTTACGAGGGAATAACTAAAATCATCATTGGCACAATCTGGTACTACAGTGAATCTACCCTGTTTCCAGCAGTTATGAAACAGGGCAAAAAACTAACGACAAGGTCCAAAGAAAGGAACCAAAGTGGCCAAGCTGTCTTAGTAGAGACTTACCAGCCAAAAACTCACCTGGCTGTTGCTGCAGGTTCTGACATAGAGGACTTCCACACCCATATCTATGCTTATTCCCTGCAAGGTCCCACTCACTCTGACTCCAGCCTTTCTGTTAGAGTTGGTGCAAAGCCTGGTTCTGCTTCTCTTTCCAGAAGAAGAGGGCCCCAATCTCTTTAGCACATCTCGCAGAAGCATCAGCTGATCTTCTCTACGACACCAGCCACTCTGCAGGAGTGGACACGCTCCTTGTGTGAGTGAAAGACCTCTTCTGTTGCTTTGGCCTGCAAAAGTGACAGGATCCATATGAGTATATATGAATATCACTATCCATACAATACAGTTAATAGTGATCTACAGGTCATTCCCCCATTACTCCAAGGTATCTTCCTTGCAATTGCTCCTACTCTTCCTACACATGACTTTGCCTTGTCAGTGAGTCCCTCCTCTTTTTTCCCCCCAGCAATTCTCCCTGCTGCAGCCAGCTTCACCCTAGGAAGCTGCTCTACCATGGGAGTTATCCCTCCGTGGTTTTAATCCCTCTGTCAGGTGAATCCCCACCATACCAGCTGCTGCCTATTCCCCAGCCTACCTATTTGGCACAACCAGGTTTCTGATGTGGAACTGATACAACCTGCTAGTGGCCAAGCAACGCTCAAACCTTGACAGCCCACAAACCCAGTGTAGATGTGTCAGCAGCGTGCACATGCATTAGCCCATTGAGTATCTACTTCCCAGTCCCTGAAAGCACATCTAGAAAGGAGACACCCCCTCTGGGATCAGCAGACAAGAAGCACAAGATCAAATCAACACAATGAGTCATGCACAAGAGTCATTCTCATAGAAATCTCCTTCCTTCTCTACGCTGCACTGCACTGACTTCAACACTTAGTAACAGATTAAATATTTAATTTCCGAGCGTCAAGGGCTGCAAATTAAAACAACACCAGAAAGGAAAGGAATTGCAGCATAAACAATCATATCTGCATCAACAAACTGCAATTAATCACTTCTTTACACTGCAAGTCAGATTCTGTGCATGGTTTTTTCTGTTTTCACCGATCTGCATGAAACTTAATAGAGATTTAAAAAGAAAATCACTGCCTAAGACTTTCCAAAATGATCCTATACATTTCGCTGTCAGTGAGTCAGGAATGACCAATACATAAGGAATCTGCAGGAGGAGAAGACTTCTGCATTTCCCTCGGAAATAAAAATAGAGATCTCGGAGCACAGAGAAACTAATGCAGTGCACGGAGCAGGAAGGGAGGGTCTGACACCGTGCCCCTGGAGCTATGGCTCAGGCTAATGAATTATCTCTGCTTGGTTAAATCTCTGGCATTACTAATCAGACAAGAAGCATAAAACGAAAAGTTCATTAGCAAGATCATAAAAGAGTCACACTGACAGAGATCATTCGACTTGGTGATGGGATGGTCAGCTACAGACACTGAGAAATCACTTTGTTTAAGGAAAACAGGTTAGAGCAGGAAGAACTCAGAGTCTAGAAAAGACCTGCACTGGAGTTGTGTGCAATGCTCTGCCTTACTTCTGCAACATATACAGGGAAACAGGAACAAACAGGCTGCGTGGAGACCTCATAGCAGCCTTCCAGTATCTGAAGGGGCCCTACAGGGATGCCGGAGAGGGACTCTTCATCAGCGACCATAGGTATAAGACAAGGGATGATGGGTTTAAACTTAAACAGGGGAAGTTCAGGTTGAATATAAAGAAGAAGTTCTTTACTGTGAGAGTGGTGAGGCACTGGCACAGGTTGCCCAGAGAAGTGGTAAATGCTCCATTCCTGGCAGTGTTCAAGGCCAGGTTGGATGGAATCTTGGGTGACATCGTCTGGTGTGAAGCATCCCTGCCCATGGCAGGGGTTGGAACTGGATGATCTTAAGGTCCTTTCCAACCCAAACCAATCTATGATCTATAATCTCTGACCTATGAAACATCCTTTGACAGTGGATAAACTAGATTTTCTTTCATCAACATCGTCCTGGCCTGGGATAAACTGGACAATACCAGCCTTCCCCACAGCTGATTCATTTACCTCTATCCAGATCCAGACAGCCCACAGCTCCTCTGTAGGAAACACTTCCAGCACAAGTCACAAGACAGTCTCAGAAGCAGAATTTGCTAATTGTGTCAAATTACGTGTGAAGGGTTTACAATATGGATCACTGCCCACCTGGGATTCAGAGGAGATTGCTAAAGTAATTTCAAGACTCCAAGATAATTCAGAAACCCCGTTCCCAGTGGTTACTGAATGCTCTGTCCCCTTATTACTACTACAACCACGCTGCACTGGGGGTTGGATTTGTTCTTCAGGGGTACGAGGGAGAGGAAATAGTGGTGGGGGTTTTATTAGAATGATTAGGAGAAAAAAAAAGCAGAATGTGTATATTTCCCGTATTTACCCCGGTTGCCTAAAGAAATATGGAATAAGAAGCCTTTATCATAGCGTCCCAGACTGGTTTGTGTTGGAAGGGACCTTAAAGCTCATCCAGTTCCAACCCTCTGCCACAGGCAGGGACACCTTCCACTAGAGCAGGTTGCTCCAAGCTCTGTCCAACCCGGCTTCCTTTATATTACTTATATGCATGTTTATATTTATATATGCATATAATATTTATCCTTTTCACTTTTGAGGGCCCTAGCCTATTTCAACCGCATTGACGAGAGAGAGGGCAATAGCAAAGGGATTCCTACACATCCCATTGACATGAATTAGGCAGTTTGAAAGGAGGCAGAAAAATTATTACTGCTCCTTGGGAAAACAATACAACCTGAGCTCAGCCATGAATGGACACAGAGAGCTCAGTTAGGAAGAGTGCACAAGCAGGAAAACTCCATCCTCACCTTTGTAAGCCTTGCATAACCCCCACAAAATACACAGACCTGTAGGAAATTCAGTCACAGTCCTGATGCATGCAAACAACTTCTTTCCATCTGATGCCTCTACCTGGAGATGCTCCATCAGCTGAAGCAGCCAACTTCCAGCATTTTCCTTTCCAAAGCAGATACACCAGCCAAAATGGCCTGAAGCACAGAGGAAATTAAGGTGTTTGTTTCTATACAATCAAGAAAAGCCACTAGTCCAGGTTTGCCTGCCTCAGCCCTGACACTTGGATGGGATGGCAAGCTGCATCCTCATCCTCACTGCATCACAACAGCCGGAGCATTGCCCATGGGCACAGCAGGAGTGCCTGTGCTCAAGACGTCTGTTAATGAGAAAAAGAATAATCTCACCCCCCAAAAAATGGTGTTTTCTGGTGTTCAGCAATGAAGCTGGCAAGAAGGGATTTCAAACATGCAAACACACAACTCTCACTGTAGCCAGGCAAAGGTAAGACTCATGGACCTTGCTGGACGCACGCCTCCCTGTAGGAATGAGCTGTGTCAAGTTCCTCTTATTTTTTCCCTATTTTTACCGTCACCTTCCCTATCCTCCAAGCAATTTTCACGATGCACATCAGGAAGGGAGTATTAAATAAATGTGAATGGTTTGTAAGCACCCTGCTCCATGCAGGATTAACCTGTACAAGATACATTTTGGAGAACGGTCTTTCATGTTTATCCACGTCCAATCTAAATTGCAGTGGGGGGAAGTATCCTGACCACAAAAGACAGTTTTACAGTGAGGACACATAGCACAATAACCATTTAGGCAGATTAAAGCATACTGAGAGCTGCATCAAATATTGTTTAGAGCACATAAAAACTGCTTTAATATTTAAATGTATCCCATGGCTGGGCTCTTTAGATTTGCTAGATTCACTGGGGCTGCACAGCTATTAGCTTCTACATTTCATCTTCAATTCCTCTTCACAGTAGGAGAAACATAAAAATGAGGGTCACTGCTTGGTCATTTCATTACCCCTGGCAGAGAAATGTGCTTTGCACAAATGGGGAAATATTTTAGCTGTGGATTGTTGTAATGTTGGTGTGACAAAATAAAACCAGAGTTAAAAAATAATAACGATATTATAATGGCTATTTTGTAGAATAACATTAAAATAATGCGCAATGTAGCAAGGGTCCCCTTATCAAAGGGCCTGGTGTATTTCATTGTCATCATTTAACAGGCCCATTAGCAAGAGCCCTGGAAATGTATGGCTCAAGGTCACAACCAAACTAAATGAGACTGAGCAGTAATTCAAAAACATTAAGCTGTTTGTGGTTAGATCCAATAAATAAACCCTCAATGCACACACACACAAATCTTAGCGGCAAACTCCTCTGTGAGTCCCCTTTTATTTCTTTGGAAAGAGAAACTCAGTGAAAGAAATTGATAATCTGCTTAAACCCAGAAATGGATTAGATGAAATGTCACTTTGGGAGATGCGTGACTTCCCGCCACAAACATGGATTAGGCTGCACAAACTGTTTGGCGATGGGTGCCCTTGCGAGCCAAACACAAACAATGTGCTTGCCCAAAGCCAGCGGCCACAACAGGCAAAGAGATGGGCAAGATCGGGGCAGGAAACATGGGCTGATGCAGGCATGGAGCCCTCCACTGCCACATTGCTTGGGTAGGGGGAGAAGATCGTTACTAGTCTCAAGGATGAGATTAAGTACAGAAGAAATAGGAACACAGCACTATTTATTAATCATGGCCTGTGAGGAGAAAACCGGTCGCCTTACTAACCCTTAGTTCTATTTGAACTATCTAAATCATGACGTTTAACCCATATTCTAAGCATCTGAATAAAAGAGACTTGATTTTCAGCTGTACTATTCTCCTCCTAGAAAGTCAGTGGGAGGTACGTGCCTCTGCTTTATCAGCTTTAAATGAGTCACAGAATCATTAGGGTTGGAAGGGACCTCTGGAGATCATCCAGTCCAACTGCCGAAGATGAAGATGACGTCTTCTTGACTTCGCAATGACAGCATCCAAGACAATCCCTTCTGGCACTGAATGAGAAATTGTGCTGAAATGAGGTACCCAGCATTATTTGCTGCCTCACAGCTCTCTGCTCTGGCCTTGAGCTATTCCTTAGGTATTCCAAGACATATGTCTTCTGATGACCATAGCAGGAATTTCTGTCTGTAAGAATCGTTGAAGTTGGCATGTTCAGTGCAATCAAAGTCACAAAAGTGTGGGAAAAGGTCACTTAGCTAGTTTTGATGAGAAATGTTTTGGTATATTTAGGCACATACCTAAAGACTCTCCTATGAGCGACAAGCTCTGGAATAGCCTCCAATGCAGATTATTAGGACCTAAACACCCAAGCCTAGCTAAATATTAGGAAGCACAAGAAATCTTTTCCAGTCTGACTGTATCTGCCTGAAATCCATTCTCCTAAACGTTAAGATCTCTCATTTTCATAAGCCCTACAAACGGAAACAAAATGCCATCAATCACCAAAACTGATTCTTGGGGGGAAAAACCACACAAAGTAGACTCCACTGCCACCTGTAAATGGAATTCAGCTGCAGGTAACTTACCCATCTTGCTGACAGCAAGTTTTACTGATGTCACAGTGATCTTGTATTTCATTTCCTAGCTGAGCGTGGATGCAAGAGAAAAGGTCTTTGCAAGCACTTGTGCTAACGCTTTGCATCTGGCTGTGCTCAACAGCCATTTGAAGGCTGTAAGTGCCTGGAGAGCAGTGGCACACCTCTCTGGAGGCTTAATCCATGACAGGAGCTGAATGCACATCCAACACATTATAAGTCACATATGAAGGAAAATAGTATTCTGGTAGCAGTTAAGTCATAGTCTTGCAATAAGTAAATTGCAAAACAATACAGCTTTGTCTAATGACTATCAGTTGGCCAAAAAGAGCTCAGGAGCATGTAACGCAGGCAGAAATCAAAGCACATATATCTTGATTTAGATGTATTGAAAGCATTTCCTCTAATACAGCTTTGTAGTTTCCCACTAAAATCTTTCCTTATAGCAGCCCTCAGCTCCCATGCATACAGTAGTACAGCTACCACAGGCAAACCCCCTCTGCCTGGTGGGTCACTTAATCAGGGCTCACATCTTCCCCACATACAGGATATGATTCAAAAGTGACATAATGCACATTCCTCCCAATTTCCCAATAATCCCCTTTCACCACTTGTGGAAACACTTGGTCAATAAAACGTAATGACATTATTGCAGCAAAGTCATTTTCAAGTGAAGTGCCTGGATCTCTGTCTCCAGGACCCCACCAACAGTCAGGCTTCCATCCAGCAAATAAACAAAGGCTTCAATTTTGCCTCATGTTTGATTAAAAGGGGGATAAAAGCAAAGTTTAATGGTCTCATTTACTAAGGGTCAATCCAGATCCCATTTAAATCAATGTGAGCCTGCTGCCTTTAAAGGCAGCTGGACTGGGCTCCACAAATACAGGACCTCTCACTTCGTACTCACTTCTCGGACCCTTCTTTCCAGGATTTGTTAAGTCCCTCGTGATGGCAATTCCTCCTTTTGTCACCAGGCAATGGGGATGCTCTGTGGCAGCCTGCAAGGCTGGTCTCTAAGCAATCTGAGCCCTTGGGAAGCAGGCTGTCCATCAGCTGGCTGTGCTCATGGTGTCCAGTTGGTCCAGTCCCAAACTGCAGACACTATGGAGATACAACCTGACACCTACAGTGCATGAGCCATACCTGAAAGGCTGGAGGCAGTGTTGTCCGGATAGACACAACTATCCAGTTTTACTCATGTCTAACCTCCTCCTCCTACCCCATGCAGCGAGGCAGAGCTCCATGCCATGGAGCAGCAAAGGAACACATCACAGACCCCCGCCATGGCTAAGTAAGAGGCTGCAAGGCAGCACAGCCCATCACCCCAGCACCAGGCACCACAGAGCAGACCCAGGAGCTGCTGGTGGCACAGCACTGTGGACATACATACCTGGGAGCAAGCCCAAGGCCAGAGCAACATCCCACATGGGATGTGCACATCTCAGCAGAGCAACTTTGCTGTGGCTGCCACCATCTTTTTTGGAGGTTCGATGCATCTCCAGTGAGGAAAAGTAAGCAACGAAATAACAAGCTTTTAAAGGAAAATGTTTCCAGACTGGCATCTGACTGGGCTCTCTGGAGTAGTAGAAGGAAGCACCACTATTTGTTTACAAGATGGTCGTCAAGGTTACTGTCAAAAGCACCAGGTTTCTTTTCGTTCCTTAAAAAACCTCTGGCATGCATGGGAGACATCGCTGCTGAATTCCCTCCCTTGTAATGAAAGAAATAGCACTGAACATGAATAACCAACAGCAGAGCTGAGGGAAGATGGACTTCTCCAGCAGAAGGTGGTTGCAGAGGAATGAAATCTGGTTGTCCTAAAGCAGGTTGCACTGGGAATGGGAAGTGAGTCCTTACCCTTCCATGCAGAGCCACCAAACCCTATTACAAGTAATCTCCCAGAAACCCTGACTATCCCTATATACAGCACCAGCCCTGACATGGCCCCAGCCATTTCCAGCCCTATCCAGGTGGATAATTCATCAACTGAAATCCACAACCCCTCCATCATCCCAGGCAACCTGCCCGAAAGAAAAGGTAGCTGGAGACGCCCATCAACACTCCATATACAGAGAATCATAGAATAGTTAGGGTTGGAAAGGGCCTAAAGGTCATCCAGTTCTGCAGGTTCTAACAAGGAAGTTTAGCAGATACCAGCATTCACTGCTTACGTTTGCACTGTGCCACCACAGGCTGCTCATGGTGCATAGAGATAGAGCAGAAGTCTCACAGTACCTTGAGGGCAAGCCATGGACCAGGGCTCCGCTTTGAGAGGCACACAGATTTCATGGATATTTCTGGGATTTCTTCTATCTCCTGTTCTGTAGGACACGGCCTCCACATTCTGGAAGGATCATTTCTCCCAATACACACCCCCCCTTCCAGGCATGGGGGAAAAAAGGAGTGAAAATCATTCCTTATTTGTTCTTCTCTCCTCAATCAGATTTGGACACTCGAGGGACCCCATGGAAACCCGACAGTCTTTTTTCCATGTGAGCAGTGCCAAGCAGCCATGGGGCACAGCAAACACATCCTGCTCTGAGACCACAAAGGGACAGGAGCAACGCTGAACTGACTGCTTAACTTTCTGTGATGTATGAAGAGCCCTCAAAGGAGCTCCCAGAGCAGAGCCTCAGGCTGGAAGAGAGACACATCCTAAAGCCCCGTAGCAGGGGAGCAGGGACTTAATGACAGCTCAGCCCATGAATCTGGAATAGCAACTCGTTTATTGTCTGAAGCTGGAATCCACTTTGTGTGATGACAGATAGCTTAGGAGAAGCAGACCTTGCCTGCCAAGGGAACTTCAAAAGGGACAGAGGGAAAGCCAAAACCTGGCTAGAAACCAAAGGCTTGGCTAAACCTAGATAACACACTGTTTACCAACAGCAAACTAGATTAGAGGGGGTAAAGAAAAAAGGATTTATGCAAATGTTCTTAATTTAATAACTGTGATCAGATATAGCTTTGTTTCTCCCATGTAATTTGTATAATACAAATAAAGTACAAGGGTTCTTTTCCACTGTAGGAAATGAGAATTATTAAACATTGCACCGAAAAGCAAAGGAATGTGTTTATTGACATGAAAAATGATCCTGCGGATACAAAAGCTTTTGTATGTTAATTGCTAAATGTCAGTGCAATTTAGAAAGTGGTTGCAGAAGGAAAGAATTCCTTTCCAAAACAGAAGTGGCTTTTCCTCATGTACCAGCCTGATTCAAGACTGCATCTTGAAAGTATTTATGGTTGTGTTTTGGTCGGTGACACTGGGTCAGTACCCAAAAACATCCTCACTTCATATTGATGTGGTTACTTGCTAGGAGGCATAAAGGAAGTGAAGGATTTCCTCCCAGTTTTATTGCTGAATGCTCGAAATGTTTCCTGGGGTAAACAACACTGAAGCCATCTGGGATTTTTCCCTTTTATTTTGTGTGTTTTCGGAAACAAAGGGAGAACAACGGTAGCAAGCAGTGAATGGAAAAATACAGGTCTAGAGCTATGTAATGGAAAAGACCTTCCTCTGAAAGAAGGAGGGGGAACAACCACACACGTCTTTGAGCATGGTGTCTCTAGTTTTCTGTCCTGCTCCATAAAGGAGAACTACGAAATGTGTGATTCAGCTGCCAGCTAGTTAGAGATGCTTCAGTAAAATTACATTTTGGGCTGGCAAATGAATGAGCTGCTCAAATTCTTTAATCACTGCCTGTGGATTTAGTGCTGCAGGGGAAGAAGAAGAGAAACAAACCAGCCTTTGCAGCCGTGATGGGGAAAGACAACTTGAAGAAAACTTATCACGCAAACAGGAGTGTATTTGTAGAAGGAAGCGAACATGTTTTATCTAGAGCCTCTCCTGTGAGGCATGCAAACCCTACCAGGTACAGAGCAGGCCCCAGCAGAGCTGGTTGCACCAAGTCAAAAGAGAGGACGTGTTTCACCAGGACAAGACAGCAGAACTCGCAGAGCACACTGTGGGGTCCCTCCTCATCCAGCACTGCATGGAGAACATCTGCTTGTAAAACCTCAGGGCTGGAAAGCACCTTAAGATCATCCCGTTCCAGCCCCCTGCCATGGGCAGGGACGCCTCACACTAGACCATGTCACCCAGGACTTTGTCCAACCTGTCCTTGAAAAAGATGCTATTCCCACAGTTCTGCACAAGTGGTCCTCATTGCTATGGACAATCCATGGCTTTCCTTGTAAGCTGGGCTTATTAATAACAATGCTTTTATTACAGTTATACAGTGAGGAACAAGGAATACAGGCGGTGCCTTGCAAGTCTATGGAGGAACAAAGTGCCTCTCCTGGCATCCCTGCGGTTGTAGTCACACAGCTCAGCACACGTGTTCCCCTGGCACTGCTGTGGAGCTGCAGCCATGTTTCTCCATAAACCAGGTTGGGATTAATGCAGAAAGACCATGCACAGCTCTGGGATCTGTACTGTCTTAGAGGAAACTGAAAATACTGAGAGCATGAAGAAATCTGCGAAGGAAAGGATTTAAAGGCTGGGCAGGGGGAACTGCTTCCAGTGAGAAATTTGACGGGCAGGATTTGTTTAGCTTATCAAAGAGAAGACCAAGGGTGACTTGATTACAGGGTATTAAGCACCTCCATGGAGAGAAAATACCAGTCGTAAAAGGCTCTTTAACCTACAGAGAAAAGCTTAACGAGAACCCGTGGCTGGAAGCTAAAGCCAAGCAACTTCAAACAGAAAACACAGCTCAGCTTTTAAACACTAAGAGCGAACTGGCAAAGGATGCGGTGGATTCCTCAGTGCAGCTTGGAAAATGCTGCACAGCTGCCTCCATTCATGCATAGCAAGGGCCAGCCCTGCAAGAAGCACTGCTGACACCTTTCTCCTTCACACGCTGCAGAGCTCAAGCTGTAGGAGATGCTGTTAAAGAGGGACTTGGCTCCAACAACCACCGTGCCAAAGAGCCCCTGTCTGCGGCTGTGCTCCCTTCAGTGCAGGGTATCAAGATGAGGTCTATAGAGCATGGGATAGTTCCTTCTACAGAAGAGGGAGAGTTGACTGCAACTAGTTAATAGGTAAATTTAAAGTCAGCATTCATTAAAGAGAATGCAAGTTTACTATAACTGATTCTGACTTTCCACCTGCAGAGGAAGATGCAAATACTCAAAGATGCATGGCTACTGTCTTATAAAGCATTTGGCATCCAAGTAATGTTTGGGATTCTTCCTCCTTTCTGACTAATTACTTCTATTTCCTGTTTTCTTCAGAATTGCTGCTATGTTCTGCATTGCTGGAATCTGAAATATTGTTTCATGGACCGTTATTATATTTGTGCATACCACAGACTCCAGAGATGCTCAATTCCCTTTTGTTCTGTTACTCCAGCTCTTAAAAACAGTATTTCCCCTCCCCAAAAAAGCATGAAGGCTTCAGACTTTATAAACATATTTAACCTGTAACCACTTAAACACAAACAGTTTTCATTTCAAGCTAAAAGGGGGGGAAAGTGGCTTTAGTTTTCAAATGCAAAATAACATGCTGTTGACAGCACTGAAAAGCCCCATTTTGTCACAAAGCCAGCTTCTGGTCAATAAATGGTGATGAAGAATTACGTTTCTCTGCTCACACAACTGCCTGCCTAATGCCGTGCTCCAGCAATTTGGTGGGAGATAAAAACTTTGATGGCCAGTTCCCATGTTCATTTCCTCCAGCTGAATGAAAAGCCTTGGAATTAAGGCAAAGAACTGGGAAATTGCAGGTTTTTCCTACCTGCCACAAATCAAGAGACAGGCCCATTATCACACAGGCAATTTCTCTTTTATGGGGGAAAAAAAAAGGAGGGGGATATAATATTCAGTTCCAGGAAATACTGGTTTTTGGTTTAGCACTTTCACATCTGTAAAGGGATGCAGGCCCAGCCAATGGGAAGCCAAATGTATTTCAGTTCCTCAGTATGTTCTTTCATAGAGTAGGATGAAGATACACGGTTTCTGCATATAAAAATCAGGTATTCTGCAAGTAAATTCCTATGGAAATCCCACTTTTTAGGTACCTTCCTCTCCCCATCCCAGTGTCCTGCTGTAACCTGTACACATGTGGCTTACGGTCTTTGTCTCCACCTCATATTCAGGAAGGTTCTCTGCCCTCTTGTTTTGCGTCTTTTTCCTCACACACTGCTCCTGTTTTCATCATTAATGGTTGACAAATAGCTAATGAGAGGATGGGACATTAGGACCTCCCTTTCCATCTGGGCTGCATGCTATTTTACAGGCCCTGCTAAATCTTTATTAGATTTGGGTGCAGATTATTGATTTAGGTAGATGAGGTCGTTGTAACCTCATCTCGAAGAGAAAGGAAGCAGGAGAAGCCAAATGTAATTCAGCTGCTATTTTCTGTAGCAATGCAAGCCAATGGGAGGGGAAAATTCAAAACAAAACCAAAAAGTGTCCATTTACAAGGTCATATCTGGAACTTAGACCAAATGTGATGCTTTTACAGGCCCCTGAATGCAAAAGACCTGAGACAGGGTATAAAAGTTAAGAGCTTTTCCTAGTTTAGCATTACAGAATAGGTGGTAGGTGCTAGTAAAGAGACAATGTTAACAAAATTGTTAGGCTGTTCTAGGGCAAAGTGACATCTATTTATAGAATAAGAACACTTCACCTAGGATATAGTGATGGCTTAATAAAAGGACATCTTTGCTTAAGTTATTTTTACTCCTGTTAAATGGCCACATCAGCACCTGCAGCTCTAATAAAAGCAGAGCTCTGCCTTTGTACTAAGCACTTTGGAGCATCCTGTCAGAGGTAACTTAAGCATAGAATTCTCACAGGAATGCTGGCATCCAGGGCTAGTCCCTCTAAAAGACATCAGCACACTGCCACCACTTCTAATCTCATGGATGCGAACACTAAGAGTGTGGATGGGTTCAAAAAGAGACTGCATAAACACACGGAAAAGAAATGTGGCGATAACTTGGGACAGAAGTCCTTGCATAGATGGGTACAACAGTTGTGTATTCATCTTTACCTGTAGCCCAGTCCATATATGGAGAAGCACGAGCCTAGGTGGAGAGCATCACTAACATGACTGCTGTGTTCCTGGTGACGCAGAGGTGGCTCTTCCATCTCCTCTTCCTCCTCCTCTTCTCATAGTTCAGGCCAGCTCTGTTCATCCCAGCTCCTCCATCACAGCTGTAAATTCAATACAGATGTGATCCCAAGCTAAGCACCTGCTTCTGAGATAAGAGATGCCAACTGCAGCTCAGCATCCTCTTGGCCATCCCCATCTGTGTAGCCCCACAAGTATCCCTCTCTTCATTCCCTGTTTTGGGGAATGTAACCCAGGTGGCAAATTCCACCAGGCTGCAGAGCACTTAGTCATGCTCACAAAGGACTTGTATTTTGTGTGCCTAATCCTTGGGCGTTTGGGGATTCCCATCCTAAACCCCACATACCAAACCACACAAAAGCTGTTTCCACCTGGACACAGCGTTGTTGTTCACTCCTAATGCACCGTGACGGGCTGCTGGCTGTTTCCAAATCACAGCGCTTTGATCTCCTCATTCGAAAGGAATATGAAACTCAAGACTGTCAAGTCCCACTAATCTCCCCCCCTTTCACATGACACCCAGCTGGTGTTTACCTCTGCGGCACCATATTCTGGTGTGGAATTCCAAAATCACCAAGCAGGATTGCCCCTGCAAGGCTTTGTCTAGCCTATGGTTGAGTCTGCACCAGCCCCTCTGTCTTACTGATGGCAGATGAATTTGGTTAGGTGGGAGAATGCCAGGCTGGAAGCACAGCCCTCCCCCTGCACTGCCACAGCAATGGCCAACAGCGAGACCTGGCAACTCAGCCATCCAAACTATTCATTTATTCCTGTGGTTTACCTGATATGGCCAATGGGGATATGAATGCTGGTTTATCTCTTGTCCACAAATGGCCAGCATTAAATGCTCAGCTCATCATTGTGTGATAATAGTCACCCAGGAGTCTCTCTCTGTTTTCTAGTAAGAAAAACAATGTTAGAGAGTAACATATTCTGTTTTACTGCACCCACAACCATAAAATCACAGAATCCCAGATTAGTTTGGGTTGGAAAGGACCTTAAGATCACCCAGTTCCAACCCCTGCCATGGTCAGGGACACCTTCCACTAGACCACATTGCCCAAAGTTCTGTCCAACCTGGCATTGAACACCACCAGGGATGGAGCTTCTTTGGGCAACCCATTCCAGTGGCTCACCACCCTCACAGTAAAGAACTTCCTGTTTATATCCAACCTGAACTTCCTCTGTTTAAACTCATAACCCCTTGTCCCATTGTTACAGTCCCTGATGAAGAGTCCCTCTGCAGCTCCACTGTAGGCCCCCTTTGACAACCATCTCCTGACCAGGCACTGCAACCTCACAGCCCACAGAGCACAGGTCCATTTCCCACCCATCTTGTTTCAAACCAGCCAGAGAGTCACCACCCTGGGGACTGGTGTGACTTCTAAGGCACTGGAGCAGAACTGGGACAGTTTCAAATGGTGCACACCTGCAGCCTACGCTGAGAGCACCCAGACTGGGCTGTTGTGAAGCTCACACCATAAGATCCATGCTCTGCAGCAGAGCAGTAGATGTAATCCTCATTCCCTGTGGGTCCAACATGCCACAGCGCATGTCCTGCCCCAGGGAATCATTCTCCAGCAGTAATGCCTGGGGCACTCATATCTACCCAAAATGCAATTAGGAAACTAGTGCCACAGGAGCAGAGCATCTCAGCCTTCATGGAGCACTTTGTGATTTCACAATTACACTGAAAAGGTCAAAATGTCTCTTCACAAACTTGCTTTGAGTGAAAAATGACGTCTCTTTCTGGTGTGGGGGATGACTAAGCTGCCTCCAGCCCTTCCAAAGTGTGCAGTGAGAGGCTGATTTCTACTCTTCCTCATCTTCCAAAGACTGTACAGATCCCACAAGAAATTATAGCAGTCACCTTCAGCACAGCTGAATGTGATGCCATCCATGCAGTGGTGAGTGTGAGCTTTATGCCCATGTGAATACTCATTTTCTAGATAAGAATATGGGGAGAAGCTGTAAAGTGAAAGGTTTTCTATGTCTGACCCAGTAGGATCTTTCTGCAAGCTCTACTCCCTCACTCCAGCTTACACCCAATTCTCTCCCATTGGACTTCACTGCCACTAGAGCCAGAATTTCCTTTGTGCCTCATTAGCCAGAGCAGCAGCTTGCTTTCAGGCTTTGCTAACACTTCCTTCCTTCTGCCCATCCATAATGCTCCATCAGACACCAGCACGCCTCAGTGAGGAAATAATGAAGACAAATGTACATTTGAGAGGTCAGTGAGCCCGAGCTGAGGCTTTGCTAGGCTCAGTCCTGCTTTTTCCTACTTCCTGAAACATTTCTGCCAGGCAATACCCACTCTGCAACGTGAAGTGATAATATCAGTATAGCCTGCCTGGATTCCGTGTGGAAACACACCAGTGTCCTCCTCACCTTGGGATGACAAATATCCTTCCCCCGCTGATGAGAGGTTGCCCATCTTTTCCTTGGCTAAACAAACACTGAGGTTTTCCTCCTTTCTTTTGTCATTTGCAAATTCTTTGAGAAAGAAATCCTTGCGAGCATGTTTGCAGTGAAGTTAAGGACCCATGAGAAGCAGTACAGTGAATAGGACCTCTAAGGCCATGAGAGCATCATCACCTCTCCTGGAGGTTTAGTTGCAGGGGTTTAGAGTCAAAGAGGTCTGATCCTGGTCCTGACCCACAGGCTGACATCCTAGCATGGCCTCAGCCCATCCCTATCCCCTCAGAGGTGCCTGGTGCTCTGGGCTGGGTGCTGCCCCTGGTGCCTTGTCCTGCTTCCCATCTGGGTATGGTAGGATGGAACTTACCCTGCCAGCCCAAGGAATGCCCACAAATCCTGGCCCCTAGACAACTGCCAGCCCTCAGCTCCTGAGCTCCCACCTCTTCCTTGCTGCAGGAGAGACCTTCGGGGACCTCAATCCCTTAAATCACTTAAAACCTCATTTTACATCTGGGTCTGAGTCCTGTTCCCAGACAGCGGCAGTACCTTCCTGTCTCACAGCAATGAGAGGTTCAACACTCAGGCGCTAAGACAACACTAAGAGGGGGCCCTGTCCCACACTGTGGTCCTGGTCATGAATCCAGGACACTTGCACAGTGTGAATGGTCTCATTTCCTACATATATTGTGGTTTCCATGAGCGATCTCTGGCTGATCCCATGCTGGCAGCACAGCAAACACACACCAGAACTGCACTACTGATAACAGCCTCCTGTGGAAGCTACAAAGTAGGGCTGCAGAGATTGAATGAGTCACTAAAGCAGCAACTAACGATGCAGAGCATGGACACCACCAGACACCAAGTGACACAGGTCTGAAAGGCTGAGCAGCAAGTGAGCCAAAGCTTGAGTCAGGAACACCTCCTTGCGAGACCAGGCTCTCACAAACATGACCAGTGGAACAAACGCCTTGGAGAAGCCTCTCTGGAGCCAGCCAATGCTCCTCCTCAAGCCATGCAAAGGTTACACTCACCTGCATATCCACACTGGTGGATGATGTCCACCTTGAGAAATTCCTAAGGAAGCCTGGGGTCTCTGTAGGCTTTCTGTGCATAGCTGGCATTATGATTTTATTCATTTCTCAGAGATTCAGTAAAAACACCTTTAGCACCAGTAAATGCCTCCCCCTCGGCAGCACAAATACCTCACTAAGAAACCATAACAATCACTGCTAATCACAGGAGTTGTTCAACAATCCTAAGGATTGCCCAAGCCTTCAGCAGCAGCATCACAAAGCAGAGACCAGGTTCTCCTCTCGTGTTCCTTTTTGTTTCTCTCTTCATTTCACCAGCGTTTCCTCGCTCATGAACAGGCGAACTGCAGCGCTCTTTGCAAGTCCTGTCCAGCACAACCAAAAAGGGCAAAAAACCTATCCCTAAGAAAAGAACAAAACCCAATGTCTATGTCTGTGCAGCAGCACAGGGGGATGCTGTAGTGGACCTCGTAGTCCTGATCCTTGGATTTCACGCTGGCCACATACCTCTGTTCCATATGGATACCCTGAACATGTGCAGAGACACAGAGCTAAGGGATCCTCAGGCATTCACTGGCATCTGGGAGCAGCAGGCTACAGAAAGAGAAACTGGGACATCCTGTGCGCTTGGGAAGAGATAAGCCATGCAGTTAACCATCAATGCACACAGCTTATTCCCTCCCCATCCATCCAGAGAAACCTTTGAGTCACTGCTGCCAAGAAGGCAGTGACATTTCAAAGTAGCCACACACAGATTAATCAGCATTTATGTTGGCTCTGAAAGAGTCAACACAAGCTGATCTTACAGCCCCAGACACACCACGGCTCCTGCTGTCATTTATTTGGCAGCAGAGATCAGGGTCTCATGTTCTCATGCCTCACCATTATGTACTCCAGGCTGGCTCACTGCTTGGCCCAGGCTCAAACCCAGTGTCATCTGCAGCAAACACAGAACTAAATTGGACTTGTGGCCACCTGGTCTGTGGATGGATTATTGGCTCTCACTCAGAACACAGTGTTTCCTAAAGAGTTACAAGCTGGGGTAAATGAGAGGGATTACCACATAACAAACACCCGTAAGTCCTCCTCCATTCAGATACTGTGCTCCATACCCATAATCACCATCAGACACCTTATCCTTCAACATATAGTTTTCAACCTGTGGCTGTGGACACCTGAGAATCCCAGGATGATTCTGCAAAGGTTAATTAAGCAAAGTGAGTCTATTGTTAATGGGCCTAAATCATCTCCATGGGGATCCACACAATCACTGCAAAGGTTTTTTAATAAGGAAAAAGAAAGGTTTCTGCAGACATTCACTGCACAAAGAGTTCGTTCTCCAAGATGGATCTTCTTGGCCCTCAGCCCCTCTCCTGCAGACAGCACCCCCTGTACTGTACCCATGCACACTGACCAGCTCGGTATCTGATGACCTCCCTCTATGCTGACCTACCAGATTGTCAGCCTTTTCCTGCTGGACCATTGACCTCTTCCAGAAACACAGAGCTCTGAGGTTTGAGTCTGACTCTTACCCTCCATAGCTGCACACAGAGCATGCCAACAGAGCTGGAAAACACCATCACAGCTCCAGAAATGCCTTTTAGGGACCAAGTAGTGAAGCTCCGATGCAAATAGATTAACAAGATGCAGAGGTGTCATCATGCAGAAGCCTGCAGAAGGATAGCACAGCACTTCTTCAAGTCCTCAGCTCCATACCTGATCTTTTATCACACCCAGCCTCCTATATACATATATAGACAGGTGTATATCTATATATGCACAATATCTGTTATATATAATGTGTGTATCTATATATACACACAATCCCAACCCACCCCTCCCCTTCCCAAGGGGTTTTAGGCAACAAAGGCTCATACTTAACATTTTAGAAGCCCCAAATCCCAGCCACAAACTCCTGGAACAAGCTTAAGTATGTATTTCCCAGCTTGTTGGTATCCAAACACCCTCACAATCACCTGTGGCAATCCCACTGTGTTTATTACTAACAGAACAAACCACAACACCTATAGGGTGCAGTTCTCTTGTACTTTCGACAGCACTGGATGCAAGCAGTCTACACGGGTCTGCAGCTGATATAAAGTAAGTGATGACAAGCCTACAGCTCACATTTGCTACTATATTTGTGTAAGGCATGGCCCTGGGAGCACACTCCCTGCAAAGTGAATTCCCAGCTGAGGCAGGACCTGACCCTGACAAGTGCCTTTTCCTCCCTGGGCTTCTGGAGTGACTCGTTTTCCACTGCTTCACCAGGAACTCTTCCTTTGTGTTTCCCTCTCTGCTGGATCCTGAAGAGCATCCTCCATCTCCTGATTTACATGAAGAACCCCTGGGTTAAAGCTGCTTCGGGATTCAAGACACTTTATTCTCTTTATGCCCAAGAGCAGCAAGCATAATATTGTATGAAGATGAACAGTTTTTAACCAGCAGCACCAATACCTAAACTCATTAAAAGTCTTCCTATATAAGCTCAATCAAAAAGAACCAAAACCAAACAGCAAAATGTCATTGGGCTGAGAAGCAAACAGGAGGAAACTTCTCTCCTGAAAACAATGTTCATGAAGTTGAACACAAACCGAGGTGGTGACAGCTCCTTGAATACAGTGTCACTAACCAAATGGTACCTTTGCTCTGAAGGGAAGGCACATGTCTTGCCACGTGCATCCGGTCCCGTCTAAACTTCATTAAAGTCTAGCAAAAAAGAACTAAGATAAATATCATTTGCATTTATTATAGGAACTGAAGAGCTTGCCAGATGGGGAGCTCTCCTCCAGCAGAGATCTTGTTTTCAGAGAGAGAAAAGCACTAGCACTACCCAGCTGTTTGGGGCCTGTGATGTTCCTTCTCCTAGAGAACCATCACCCCTGGCTTCTCCCTGTAATTAGTCAGTGCTAATACCCTTGGTTAGACCGTGCAAAAGTCACATTCCGCAAGATCACCCTTGCGAGCAGCCGTACCCACGAGACGCAACGTCACCGCTCCAAGCTGTCAGCAGCTTTGTCTCCAGCGAAAGTCAACCCGGCCATAAACTGGGAGTTCTTTATCTGAGGACAGCAGGCTGAGCGGGGTTTAATTGCTGAGCTGTGCTAATGAGCCTTGTTTGTGACACAAGGTGCTTCCTGGTGGCTCTGTTTGAAAACGTGGTGTCGGAACCCCCCCACCCCCAAGGGCACACGCAGTCAGCTTAAAGCCACGCCGTCTGGATACAGAATAGAAGTCATGTAATGGTCCCTTCAGCATGGCACATTATCAAAGGCATCATTAACAGCTGCTTGGTGGAGTGGCAGGACCCTTTCGCGGATCACCTTAGTTCAGTTCCCTCCTATGCTTCCCTCCCTCATCCTGACCTCTTTTTCTCCATCATGAGCTTTGTAAACATCACTGACTGATCATGGGCGGGGGAACAAAGAGATACCAAGAGTTAAGTCTTTCCTAGCTCATTAGTGTCTGGTTTTGAAAGGAAACATACCCAGGGAAAAGCAAACAGACAAAAGAACAGCGGCGAAAGCCTTTCTTGCTGACCTGTTGAGACAACACCTACTGCAGCCCAGATTTCAGGTTGTTCCTTTTGGATGAGGGGCTGCAGAAGTGAAGATGATAGCATTTTAACATCCACACTCAGGAAAGGAATAGCCCAGGTGGATACAAGGCTACAGGATTCCTTGCCCAGATATCCTATGCTGTTTCTTTTGCACCACTAACAATGAGGCTTGCTTGACACAAAAAGCCCAACCCACATTTCTGTGCATAGCAGCTTTAAAAGTTAGTAGTACTTAAATACAGCATTATTATTCCTATCATACTACCCAGGGAGGCGCAACAGGCATTGCAGACCCCATGTGCTAGACACTATACAAAGATCTATTTCCCCAGCCTATGAGATCTTTTAACCCGGGGGCCCGACCTCACATATGCTTACACAGACGAGTAAGTACCAGCATCACATGGCCCAGCTGAAACCAACAAACCAATGAATGGAATGAAATCAGTAATTACCCATGTGCTTAATTATTTGCAGAACTGGGGGCTAAATCCTTCAATTTCAGCTTTTCACTTGAAAATATCAGTTCTGATCTAGTGTGCCTCACTTGGCACTCAGTCCCACAAGGAACAACCACGGTCTGGCCTAATTAAGCAAAAGCAGTTAACGAAGTGTTTAACTTGAAGCTGTGAACAAACCCATTGACTAAAGACTGAGGGTTGGCACGCTTGGCTCCTTGCAGAATGGGACCTTTCAGCCTAGGTTTTAGGGATAACTGGAATCCCAGACCTGCCTGAGGCCATGTGGGCAGGGGGATGGGCACCCCAGTGCATCCTTGGCTGCTGCCAGCAGTGCAGTGGGGGAGCCAGGAGCCCTGGAAGAGCAGGGATCCACTGATGGGTCCCCTGATCCCTTCCTGGATGGCATCCGAGTTTGCCTGTGTCAGAGGGTGCAGAGAGGCAGTGCTGGGATTTAAAGGGAAGCTGCAAATGTTCTCGGTAATTAACTGACTGAAAGTCTTCACGCTCAAAAGCACATCCCTCATTTAACATTGGCCACAGCTCCCACTCCGCAGCCGCAGCCTGGTTCAGGGATGGAGAAGCAGCAGCCAAGCCCCGCTGCAGTGTGGGTGCCCCTGGGGACCAGAGGAGAGCGAATGGATCTGCTCAATGCCAGGCTGGGAGAAGCACAGGACAGAGATGGGGGCTGTAGGCAGGGATTTGCAGTCAGCGTCTCTGTTTCCACCTCTTTTTGCCAGGCTGAGAAGTTCCTGGGACAGGGCAAGTGGTGAGACCCAGCCCTACCCATGCCTGAGCTGCTGGGGATGAAGCCTCCAAAGCGGCTTCCTTCTGACAAGCCCTCATTTCAGGCCCTTTAGGACACAAAATAATGATAACACACTCCCTGGTAAAAAAACCCCAATCCCCCTGGGCCTGTGTAAAATTAGCAGTGTGCTGACTGTCCCACTTTTGCTCCTGCTATGTGGGGCAGCCTGGCTTATTAATACACTGCACTCATTTCAAGAGCCTTTGCTTTCCCCCTTGCAAGGGGAGCCCAGAGGTAGCCAGCCGGCTGCTCCCAGTGGTGCTGAGGATGCTCCTGCTCATCCTGATAGGCAAAGCCTCCTGCACACCATCCTGGGAAGACAGTGGGAGAGGGTAGGGAAAGCCAAGCAGAAGCAGAGAAGCTGCAGGCTGCCCCGGTGGCTGCAGAAGAGGAAGAGGAGGGACACAGTCTTTGTTGGCAATGAGGGGCAGCTTGGACTCTCCAAGGGGGAGAAGATGAACCATAGGTGCCCTCCACTCTTCAGAGCCCCTGGTAAGGCAGTAGGGACTTGAATGCCTGGTGCTCAGGAAAGGACTGTGCCTCTGTCCTACACACACACATGACTGGAAGCAAAGCACAGCTTAGCAAGAGAACTCCTCAAAAGTGGCATCATTGCCATAATGCTGCATGAGTATAAAATACGACCTCTACCCAGGAGCTCAGAGGAGACGGGTCCCTTGAGAGCTGTTAACCACCCAGGAGAAAGCCTCCTGCAATGGCTCCCCAGGGTGAGATCATTTCAGAGCTGCTCTGAGATTTCTTCCAGTGTGGAAAAAAACCCCTGCAATGTCCAAGGACCAACCTGGGGAGAAGAGAAAAGGGGAGGTAACACCCCAAACATCCCTACAAGTGATGTGACTGCACGTTAGAGCCATTCAAGGAGAGGAAACCTCACCTAAAAGGACAAAGACCTCAGAAATAAGCTTCTGTACATACAATCTGCTCCAACATTTTTTGGCCTCCCACTGTTCACAATGAGTGTTGTGAGCCTGATCCAGACCCCTGTTAAATACTGCTTTAACCTCAACTCAAACAGAACCTCAGAAAATTAGCACTAGATTTGAGTTAGATATGAATATAACAACGTATGAAGGAAAGATCTGAGGGAACAAAGATGCCATGTGCTTTAAACAAGAGGAGCACGTAAACTGGCCCACACAGCAAAGCCCCAAGAGCTAAGCCTGAGCAAGAGGTTTATTTCAGTAAACAAGGATCTACCCGAATGGCACTGGTTTTCTCTGTGCAGTTTTCTCCCCCCACAGGCACACGAAGTTGTTTTGTTCTTCTTTTTTTTCCACGAGGTACATTATTCTATTTAAGTGCTTGTGCATGTTTATTAATAGAGCAAAACTGAGTGAACAATGAGCTCCTCTGGGGAGGCTGAAAGCCTGTGCTGGAGCAATGAATCAGAGGAGCAAATGCATTTAGCAAAACACTCATTTGAAGACATGTTCCTTTCACATGTGAGTTATTTTCCTCTACACCCCAAATGTACCTGGAGTCCCGGAGACCTGCCAGTCCTGCACCCACAGCTACATCTGAGCTACCCCAGCCCCAGGCACACCAACACACAGGCAGGAGCCCCAAGCTACGTCTCCTGATGTTATGCTGCAAGACAAGCAGAGGGAGACCACTGTCAGCTCCAATGTGTTGGGAAGCGATGAAGACATGAGATTCTGAGGTTATTCTGGCCCTCCATCATGTGCCCTGTAACCTCAAGGGCTTGAAGACCTCCTGGGCTGATGTGGGATGGTTCAGCTCCTTGCAATGACTCAACAGTGGCACAGGTTGCTATCACCAGTTATCACCCAACTCCAGAGCAACAAGGAGGCCTGTGCTCAGTGCTGCTGATAAACCCAGTGCAGAGACAGTTGCTGGCACATAGAAATACACACACAAATACAGACACAAGTGTGGGCACAGTTCCCAAAGCAGTGGAAAAGTAAGTCCCACAGCTGGCCTGGAAATGGGAGTCAGGAGAAAGCAAGGCACACCATGAGGATGTTCTAGCTCAGGTACCAGAGGGAAAACGGTCATGACCTCCCCTGCTTTGCCAGTGACACCTGAACTCCAGCTACCTGGGGACCACAAAGCTCCCTGAGGATACCTAAGGTCACTTGTACATTATTCATGTACCATTTCCAAGCAGGATTGTTATTTACCAGCTGTCAGTATCTGTGAGCTCGGCAGTTTCAGCTCTCTCTTGGCTTTGCTTAAACACTTTCCCAGCCAGTGGGAGCCTGCTGCTGGCTTCAGCAGAGCCAGGACACTCTCTGCTGTGGCCGTATCCCCCAGTGGTACCCAAAGCAGCAAAGCTGTGTTGACAGTGTCGCCGTTTCCATGTTCACTCAGACGAGATTAGCTGAGTTCAGACAGTGCCTAATGAAAGCTGAGTTTTTCCATGCCAGCATTCGCCCTTCCAGCCTGCAAACACAAGGCTGGAAGATCAGCCTGGCACTGAGTCTGCAGCATGTGACCATTAAATGCGGGAGGGCTGGGAAATGCTGGACGAATGCTCACAGGAGCAAAAGCAGCTTCACTGGAGTGGAAGGATTTTTGTGGTGATTAAGGCCCATGATGGGGAAACAAACCTATTCCTGGCTCTTTCAGAGCACTGGTAGGTGACTATGGACAAATTTGATAACCTTAGGAGTCCCCCACCGCAAAAAGGAGATTAAAATACCCTGTGTCACAGGAGGATGCGGCAGGTTCAGGTGTTCGTGGGAGGAATGTCACAGTAACACATGCAAAAATGAGAAGACTGAGATGGAAAAAGCCCTGCAGTGCTGGCTCAAAGCCTGTGTGAAATCACTGGATCACAGTGGTGTTTTGGGTCTCCGAGCAGCACCTGCAGCAAATGCAGCTTCATTGCTTCCCTCTGCCCTGCCAAAAGTGGTCTGCTTGGGAAACATAGAATCCCAGACTGGTTTGGGTTGGAAGGAGCCTTAAAGCTCATCCAGTTCCAATCCCCTGCCATGGGCAGGGACACCTTCCACTAGAGCAGCTTGCTCCAAGCCCCTGTGTCCAACCTGGCCTTGAGCACTGCCAGGGATGGGGCAGCCACAGCTTCTCTGGGCACCCTGGGCCAGCGCCTCAGCACCCTCACAGGGAAGAAATTACTGTCCAGGAGCACCAAGTGCCTTCAGGCACCTTTTGCACAAAAGGTTTTGCTGTCCTCCCATCATCCTCATTCAGACAGATTATCCTATCTGCTTCAAATTGCTTCAAACTGGATTTTTTTAACCTGGTTTCTTCTCACATCTCTCTCCCCTCTCTTTTTACACATTAGTCCCTGTTTTTCCAGAGTGAGTAAAAGCCAACCCGAATTTCCATATTTGACACACATTGGGGGTTTTATAATGAACCATTCCAGGCCTGCCTCTGGCCTGGGATTAGACCTGCGAGATAACTTGTGCTTTTTTTTGCAGCCAAAGAACAAAAATGTTTTGGTTACACACAAACCCAGGGCTCTGCCCCAGCTAACAGGCACAGGTAGGGAGAAGGGCAGAGCCCAGCCATGGTCACAGCCAGCGCTGCTGACGTGCTTCAGACCACACTGGATCTGCTGCCAATATGGGCAGCTCCTTCACTGCCTGTAGCTACAGTAACTTACAGTTAAGAAGTTATGGTTGAGGAAAAACGGCTTAAATAATGACAGCTTAAATAATGACATCCCATCGCTACAGGGTGGCCATCATCCAGAAAGAGCAAAGGAATATCTGCCCTGGACCATGGAGGGATGGAGGCACCCAGACCTCCCAACTCTGTTCCCATGCAAGGCTCGCTGCGCCTTGTTCCTAAATACAGTTCTGGTGTCCTCAACATAAAAAGGACATGGAACTGTTGGAACAAGTCCAGAGGAGGCCACGAGGATGATCAGGGGACTGGAGCACCTCCTGTATGGAGACAGGCTGAGAAAGTTGGGGCTGTTCAGCCTGGAGAAGAGAAGGCTGCGTGGAGACCTCAGAGCAGCCTTCCAGTATCTGAAGAGGGCCTCCAAGGATGCTGGGGAGGGACTCTTCATCAGGGACTGTAGTGACAGGACAAGGGGTAATGGGTTCAAACTTAAACAGGGGAAGTTTATATTGGATCTAAGGAAGAAATTCTTTACTGTGAGGGTGGTGAGGCACTGGAATGGGTTGCCCAGGGAAGCTGTGAATGCTCCATCCCTGGCAGTGTTCAAGGCCAGGTTGGATGAGGCCTTGGTTGGCATGGTTTAGTATGAGGTGTCCCTGCCCATGGCAGGGGGGTTGGAACTGGATGACCTTAAGGTCCTTTCCAACCCTGACTATTCTATGATTCTATGATTTATGACTTTAAACTACTTGATGGATTCCCTGGAGTATCCACTGTGGTTTCCATGGAAGTCTCCTCTTTACAATGATATAAAAATGTGTCTGATCTCTTCCTAACGTGTTAGCAAACAGTGAAGGAAAACAACAGAAGCCTCTGTGAGGAAATATTTCAGCTGTTTTGTGAAGACATAAAAATCAGTGATATAAAAAATAATCTGCATTAAACACATCAAAGATCCAACCCTGAATCTCTCTTATCATTATGGACAACATTTTACAAAGCAAATAACCTCCTTCAAGTAGATGCACTGATCTGTAGCAAGCAAGTAAGGGGTAAAAAGCCTGCCCTCAGACAACATTTCAGGCAACATATAATAGAATTCCAAAGATTTGAGTGCCATTTGCCCCACCATATAGGCATATAGGATGCCTCCAAACAACAGATTAAACATAGGCTGGACCTTTTAAACCTCTCTGTCCTGCCTAAAAAGCTTGAAATGCTGAAAATGTGCTTACATTTAACCTGACGTGAGTTCAAGGAGAAATGGGAAGAGGGGCAGGGATGGAGTGAGCCAGTAACAAACACAGGGAAAAGCAGTCACCATCACCCAGACAGTCCTGCACAGATTGTTCAGTTCAATTCAGGATTCATACAGATTCTGGATACATTCAAGTATTAGCGTGGAGTCCCTGGCAAAATTGGTTCAAGGTAAATCAAAGATGCCATAACTGCATTCACAGGAGATCCAGGGTATAAGGACAATTAATTTAGTTTGTTTCATTTCATAGTAACTTTGACCCTTGTATATCAATATATGTTAATATAATATAATTATATTATAATCTATATTATATTGTAATCTATTCATATACATATATTTATATGAATCTGTATATCATATTAATATATTAATATATAAATAAACATATTTATATGTATATTATATGTATAAATATATAAATGCATGTATAGAAATTATATATGTATGGAAATATGTATATTAATATACAAATATGTATATTAATATATAAATGTATTCTATAATGCTGTATATTAATAACAGCAATACAGCAGCTCTGTCTTCTCTCTTAACTGGTAATGGTACTTGTTAAAACTCCATTAATAAGACACAGCCCTGCTTTAGGATGAGTTTCACCTCTCTCTTCACCTGCAGATGAATGACAACCTCTCCCATTCCCTTTCCCTCTCTTGCAGGCGCTGTCATTTCAGTCCCATTCCCCCACACCACAGTGATGGCTATGACTGAAATCACTGTCTAAATGAAACCATCTGGATTCTGCGTGGGTGAATTTGTGTTGTGAGGTTTTCCTGAGTGACAGCACATCAAGAGTTGGGTGAGACCTGGCATGTGGCAGAATAAAACAGTGACAGGTTAAAAATGCCTCACAATTTCAGGGGAAAAAATACCAGGGATTTTCAAATGAGGGGTTTAAAATATTTCTTTCAACAAGGCCAAGACACTCCAGCATTATAGTTCTGACAGCTACAGCTGCTGAAACAACAGGAAGAAGCATTCCGAACTAACCATAAGGGTTTAAAACTGTTGTTCAAATACTGATGAATTCCACATGTGTGAAACACTTCAATTTCAGTAAAAGTTTACGAGTATATTGTTTTCAAAGGGATTCACTTTGGTTCCAATACACAGGTAATGCAGATCTAGGTTCTCAGGAGCGTCCCTGGCAGTGTCCAAGGCCAGGTTGGATGGGGCTTGGAGCAACCTGGTCTAGTGGAAGGTATTCCTGCCCATGGCAGCGGTTTGGAGCTACATGGTCTTGAAAGTCCCTTTCAACCCAAACCATCCCAGGATACCATGATTGCAATAAATTAATAACTAAGGATAAATGTAGCAGGAATCTTCCCATTAATTTCAGTGGGACTAGAACATCATGAGCTTGTCTTTCAAAAGGACTGGGATCTAGGGACGTACTGGAACTGTGCATTTACATTTGTGTGTGTACATCTACATCTTCTAAGTGGCCTATAACATCCATTGTTCTGTCTATTCAGAAAATGGGATTTAAATCTTTTTAGATAGGTTGGGGGTTTCTTTCTCCTTGTCTATATTCTTTCTGGCCTCACCTGGCTTTGCTCTTACTTTCAGGTCCCTAAAGCAATGGCTTTTCCTGATCTCCTTCCCCTGCACTAAAGCACATTTCCTCATCACCAGACTTGCCCACCACTACCAAGTATGTCTTTGGTTATCTGCATGCCAGCACCGGCTTGAAACACAAACATACCCACTTCTCCCTCTAGCACTGACTTTATCTTTGGAGATCTTGCTTTTCCCATGGAAGTTTCATGCACAAAATTCCGTGAGACTGGATTATATCTTATTTTAGTTACCTGGTGAAAACAGGCTGACAAAGCTCCAAGTATAACTGAAAACAAGGAATCGTTACCGATAGTTTCCAAGAAGCTCCACAGTGATCTCTTTTCAGCTGTGTAACATCCTTACTCAAAGAAAACATGAAATCACAGAAGGTTTGGGTTGGAAAGGACCTTAAGATAGAATCATAGAATCATAGAATAGTTAGGGTTGGAAAGGACCTTAAGATCATCCAGTTCCAACCCCCCTGCCATGGGCAGGGACACCTCACACTAAACCGTGTCACCCAAGGCTCTGTCCAACCTGGCAGGAGAAGGCAGCTGGAGTTAGGCAAAAGCACAGGTGTGTTAGCAAAGGTCACCAGTCAAATCATGCTGTAACGATTCTATGATTCTAATAAAGCTGCAGCTGACACAGTGCAGTGGAGCGATAACTGAGGGAGAGGGTTTATCACTGCCAAGGAGCTGGCCAAGGAGAGGCAAGGAAGTCCCATGTGCTTTGGTGGGGCCAAGACAAGTTCCCTAGCTCCATGTTCACAAGAGGCAGGGCTTAATCTAGGGAGTCAGAGATGCTACAATAGATTTGGGGATCGAATACTCATCTACAGCTCCTCTACTCTACTCTCATGGGACTCTCCCCCCCCGCAGTCCTGCTTCCAGCCCAGAGAAGCTGTGGCTGCCCCATTCCTGGCAGTGTTCAAGGCCAGGTTGGACACAGGGGCTTGGAGCAACCTGCTCTAGTGGAAGGTGTCCCTGCCCAGGTTGGAACTGGATGAGCTTTAAGGACCCTTCCAATCCAAACCAGTCTGGGATTCTGTATTTCTATGATCTCAGTGGTTCATTAGCTAAGCACAGCACATTTATTACAGACAGGGAGACAGGGCTCCTCAGTGTTATGAACACTGCAGTAAGTCTTTCCGTGACACTCAGGCAGCTGCTGTCAGAGCTCCAGCAGTGTTTGCTCCTGCTGCATTCACAGCCATCAGGCACAGGGTGTTGGGGCAGCCTCCCCCAAGCCAGGCTGTGGACAAGCACCATCCCTGGGGAGCAGGAACATGCTGTCCCTCAATCTGGAGCTCAGCTCTCACCTGCCTGCTGTGATTTAAAAATACTCTTTCCCATCCTTTTAGCACAGACACAGCTCCTCCGTTTTGCAGTTTAACTCCTTGGGCAGCACAACACAGACGCTGAAAACCTACAGGTGTAAGAGGACCATTTAGATGCCAAAACCATGTAAATACCAAGGGCTTTGCGTGGATTTTCAGATTGCATCTTTATGTTAAAAGATAAGGGAAGGTCGGGGCTACACAGGGAAATATCACCCTTCAGTATCCGCCCGCTACAAGCTACTGTCAGGAACAAAACACTGAGCTAGATAAACCTTTGGTCTGAACCTATTTTTGTGTTCCTGTTCAGTAGTACACAATATTTGAGCACAGCACTGTAGCAGAGAATGCAAATCCTGCCCTGCTCCCGGCACTGCTGGTGTGACTCCCGCTGGAGGACCATGTTAAATTTAGAGCCCACAGTTCATGATGGATGTTGACAAGCTGCAGAGAGTTCAGAGAGGAATAGGAAGGGCAGAAAAACAGCCTTCGCAGTTACAGATCTGGGAGCTCAATTTATTCGGCTTATGAAGAAAGGAGGTTAAGGAATGACTTGGTTAAAGACTATCAGTGTTTCCAGGGAGAATGAAATGTTGTGATCGGGGTCGGCAAATTGCAGAGGAAAACCTTGACACTTAAAACAGACAGGTTCTGACTGCAAAGATGTGTAAGTAATGAACTTATTGCTGCAGCCACAGCTGGAGCAGACAGGAAGATCTTCACTTCAGGGGTTTTTTAATAACATTTGGATATGTTTTTTTCCTAAACATACCTGCTGACATTCAAACAAGTGCAGACAGAAGCAGCCTTATGACCCGTATCACCCAAGGAAACAAACAGTAATGCTCCCTTTTGCTTTCATAGCAATGGTGGTCTTTTCTCCCTCTATCAGCAGTGCTGACAGTAATTCCAAGTGTGTAAGAGGTGTAATTCTGATCACAGATCCTCCTGGCAGATCTGGTCTGTGTGCAAGCACCAAGTGGATCTCTGGTCTCTCCGCTAAGAATCACAGAATCCCAAGGGTTGGAAGGGACCTCAAAACATCATCTAGTCTCTCACCTGCATAGAATCGTAGAATCATAGAATAGTTAGGTTTGGAAAGGACCTTAAGATCATCCAGTTCCAATCCCCCTGCCATGGGCAGGGACACCTCACACTAAACCATGCCACCCAAGGCCTCATCCAACCTGGCCTTGAACACTGCCAGGGATGGAGCATTCACAACTTCCTTGGGCAACCCATTCCAGTGCCTCACCACCCTTACAGTAAAGTAAGGCATATGCCTTGAACTGTGAAATAACATCATAGTGGTCCACTGGTGCTTGAGTTCCCCACCACCTGAAGCCAGGAGCAATCACACCACACCACCTCTGCCAACACCTTCCTCATCTCCTCCTGGTGCCTGCCAGCAGTGAGGAATCCATCAAAGCACCCTGGTCCAAGCAATGTCAGCCAGTTCTTAGTTATCCATCCTGCTTTTCCCTAATACCCAATGTCAACTGTCCTCACTGTGCTTTAAGCCCATTCCTCTGTGCCCTATCCAGCAGGATCATGAAGAACAGATTATTCCCTGCTTTGAAGGCATTTAAGACCATTTTCATGCCTCACTACAGGCTCCTCCTGACTCGACAGCACTGATTCTTTCTACCTTTCCTGAGAGGTCACAGCTCTCATTAGTTTTGCTGCTGGATTCATTTCAAGTGCACCTCCCCTTGCTTGAAACTTCACCCCCCAAACTCAAAACAGGGCTGCACAAACACGCAACCGCAATCCCCAGATCTGTCACATGTGTCTGAGAGCAGAACTTCGCCCTCTTTTAATCCCATCTCATTTATCAGCAATACAACATTTTGCACATTATCACCCCAATTATAAAGGCTTGTAGGTGATAATGAGATTCCACTGGATATATTCCAGCAAAGCACATTCTAGGTTTTACTAACTTCATTAACCAAGAAAAGCTGGTTAATGGCTGAAAAATGCAGTGATGCACATAATCATACCAGTTGCCTTGCTCCTACAATTATATTATTAAGATGGATCTTTGAGGTATAATTTCCATGTATAATTAGTGGTTTATCCCTTCAGGAAATAAAAAATATATAATCATTCAAAAGCACCCAAAAGTCTGAGCAAAATATTTCTTACTGCAAACACAACTGAAATCATGATCTCAGGGTCAGGCTCCGAATGGGATTTGTGATGGAGTGACACAAGTGTAAGAATTTGGAAACTTACCACAGGCTCCCAGGGGATGTGAAATGCTGAAGTGCAAATTGCAATCCACTCACACATCGCTGTGCACAGACCTGCACACAGGAGCACTCAACCACCCTCATCCTCATCCATACACATCCATGCCCAGGGCTCACAGGGATAAGGAGTATGGGTGGGCAGAAGCCAGCAAGCCCCAACCTCTGTGCAGGAGGGTGCACAGAGAAGTGAGAGAGAGACTTGTGGGCAGACAGGGCTTGTGTCCCAGCCTAAGCTGTGAGCATGAGCCGGGAGGATGCAGCCAAGGAACAAGGGAGAAGCCCTTTGGAAGCACACACAATGGTGGAGAGCAGTGAGAGGTGGATGATACCTTCTGTGCATGTGGCCCCAGTCAGGCCCTCAGTGACATGGTTTAGTGGTGGTCTTGGCAGTCCTATGGTTAATGGTTGGACTTGATGATCTTAAAGGCCTTTTCCAGCCTCGTTGATTCTATGATTCCATGGGGTGGCTGCCAGTTGCATGGGCATTATCGTAGATCAATGGGAGCACCAGCCCCTCCACAACCCTGAGGCCTTCACAGGGAGAAAGCTCTGCCATGGGAACCCCCATCTCACCTGACACAGGCACCAGCCCACACAGCAGCAGGATCCAAGAGGTGCACAGCACTGCAGCCCAAGCTCTGACCCTCAGGGATCTCCAGGAACCCTCCCCAAACCAAGATGTGTTTGACCTGAGATGTTTACATTAACATAGAATTATAGAATGGTTTGGGATGGAAGGGAAATTGAAGCTCATCCATTTCCAACCCCCTGCCACAGGCAGGGACACCTTCCACTAGACCAGGTTCCTCCAAGCCCTGTCCAACCTGGCCTTGAACGTTGCCAGGGATGGGACAGCCTGAGGGTCATTCTCCTTCTTGTGCAGCACAAAATGTTCTGGGAAACAACTTGCTGAGATCATAAGATCAGAGGAACTCAGGCTCTGAAACTCCAACCTCCTCTCTTCAGCCAGAGAATACACCCCATGTCCCCAAACATGTCTGCTGGAAATCTCAGGGTGGAGGTGATGAATCTTTAATGAAGGGCTTCTTTCCCCCAAATGTTAAGCCTCGAAGTCCACTATGACTTCCGAGAAGACAAAAGACGTCAGAATATATTCGAAATATAAATTATTTGGGTTATTTTCTTGAGTACTCTTCAGTTGTTTCACTCTTTTCTTGGTCATCACTCTTCTTCCCAATAGCAACAAGTTCAATTTCAGATTAAGAAAAGCAGCCCCACCGAGCAGAACAATGGAGAACCTTCTGCTTACTCCTTTTACCAAACAACAAAGCAGAACACAAGAGGAGTAGTTTCCAAGTTCAAGCCTGACTTTGCCACTTGCTTTTCTCTTACAGTTAAATCATACTTATCAGCTTGACTAAAGATGGTTTTCACTAGGATTCTTTTACAAATTTAATCAAGTTGTCAAGAGAAATACTCTTATCCCCACCATGTGAAATTAATATATCAGGAACTTACCCTCTGTCTTGCATGTGTGTGTGACATTTATGTGATCAACTAATAAATATGCCTTGTGCTTGGTAAAATTTCACACAAAAAAGCCTTCAGAAGGCAATTTGTGGTTGTCTTTAAGTCCTTGCTGTGGCTGGCTCTGCCCAGGAGCTTAGCAGGAGCCTTGGCTGGATGGAATCAGCCAGGCAGACCTCAGAAATTCTGCTGGAATTCTTGTTGCTATTAGAAATATGCACCAGCACTTGGTGATTCAGGTTCAGAACCAATTCAGAAAAGAAAAGCAATAAATCCTTGTGCAAGCATCTAGTTCTCTCAAGCATATCCTGGAGCAGTAATTTTGGGAGAGGAGGAATACAGAATGGAATGCAGAGTGTCTAGCCAAAATTTGATTTGAAATAACTCTTTTCAATGAGTCCAGAGGCTTGTCCAAAACAAAAAGCCTGTGCTTTTTCCCAAATGCATTGGTGTGGCTTGGCTTTCCACTTCCATGACCTTGCACAGGAGACAAGAAAACATGGGCAGCACACAACGCAATCAGTACATAAACTCCTGGCTAACCCCTTGAAGTAAGCAGGAGTTCCATCGCTGAGCAGTATTTTACCATGCATTGCAAGTCACCGTAACATTTCTCTGTGCTTTAAAAACTCTGCAGCCTCATGAAGTCTAACAGAAACTGCCAACTTTGAGGAAAACTGCAAGTAATGTAGGAAGGCTGCGATGGTAAACACGTGCTTAAGTGTTTGCTGAAATGGCTTTTCATTTATTATTACCCTGGAGTTAAAAGACAGTGTGAAACAGCATTACACTTCAAATTTAGAAGTGTGAAACCTCTAAACTATCAAACCCTCCAAAAAGCACTGATAGCACGAATCTCTGACATGAAGCTCTGGGGTGTACACTGACAGAAGTGCATAGTAATAAAGTGCTGCCCACAATAAGCTCTGTAAATGACACCCTGGTTACAGCAGAGGCCAGCGAGCCAGGATTTCAACCTCTGTGTTTCAGAACGCACAGGTCAGGTCACAGGCCAGTGTCAGTGGGTGTAGTGGCATTGCCTGCAGCTGAGCAACTCAGCATGGATAAGAGCTGTTGGATTCCAAACATCCACCCTGTCTTAGTTGCTCCAACTTAAGTTTAAGATATCATAGAATCCTAGAATAGTTTGGGTTGGAAGGGGCCTTAAAGCTCATCCAGTTCCAACCCTTGCCATGGGCAGGGACACCTTCCACTAGAGCAGGTTGCTCCAAGCCCCTGTGTCCAACCTGGCCTTGAACACTGCCAGGGATGGGGCAGCCACAGCTTCTCTGGGCATCCTGTGCCAGTGCCTCAGCACCCTCACAGGGAAGAGCTTCTGCCTAAGAGCTCATTTCAGTCTCCCCTCTGGCAGGTTAAAGCCATTCCCCTTGGCCTGTCCCTACAGGCCCTTGTCCCAAGCCCCTCTCCAGGTTTCCTGCAGCCCCTTTAGGCACTGGAGCTGCTCTCAGGTCTCCCCTTCAGGAGCCTTCTCTTCTCCAGGCTGACCCAGCCCAGCTCTCTCAGCCTGGCTCCAGAGCAGAGCTGCTCCAGCCCTCGCAGCATCTCTGTGGCCTCCTTGTGCTGGTGCTCCAGGGCTGGATCAGGGCTGCAAGGGGGGGTCTCCCCAGAGCGCAGCAGAGCAATCTGCTGCTCATGCTTTGTGGATGTATCCTAGCACATGGAGGGGTTCTGGGCTCAAGCGCACCCAGCCAGGTCATGGTGAGCTTCTCATCAAGTCAACAATATTCAGTAATAATAAAGTCCATAATCTAGATTTTGATTTCATTCGCTGTAAAGCTGTAAAATGAACACATTTTCTGTGCTATTTCAGGTTCACAGGATCATTATGGAAGAACGCAAGTCTGATTTGCTGTAAAAAGGAAACCTTATCTGACATGTAGAACCTGAATTGCTTATAGCATTTATTACACACCCCTGATGTATTCGGAAAAGCATAAACACAAATTGCTCCTAAACAAAATACCCCTTTCAGTTTTCATAAAACCTGATTTTCTCATCAGAAGTCTATATGGATTTCCATGTTACTTTGACATTCTTCTCCATGAGATATGAATGTGAGTTACTATATCCTCAGGAAAAATATGCTTCTGCTGATAAACAGTGGATTCTTGGCTTGTATTTGTGTTCTGCGGTAGTTTGGATGGGCAAGTCAAAACCCTGGCTGGTCCTCTACGACCTTTGCATTCTCCTTTAAATTCCATGCATTTGCAAGAGATGATGGAAGAGCTGATAGTGTCTGCTGTTTATCAGCCACGATAACAAAAGTGGATACATTTTTGATTGTAAAAGTTGGCTTGTAATGGATTTTTTTTACCAGCTACTCTTTTCAACACATTCAGCAGTGCTCTGAATCTGGAGATTTAAAAAGGTCTGTGTCCAGAAAACACTTTGCATCCTGAAAACTAGCTCAGTTTTAGCTGAGAAACTTTTCTGAGGCAGAGGGAAATCAGCTTCTCTCCTCTTTACACTGTCAACCCACAAAACATGAAGTCTATTCTCCTCCCATTTGCTGTCAGCCCTGGAGAGGGCTCAGCCATCGCCTCAGCAGCCCCTATGAATGCCTCTGTGCACGCTGACCACTACAGCCATAGCTAGACTGATGCTGCTCGACTGCAGTTCAGGCTCTACTGAAGGCTTCAGTTCAAAACATATGGGATGCAGAAGATGCCATTGCTAGAAATAAAATAAAATAGGGAAAATTATGTCATGATGCTGGAAAATCAAGCACTCAACAGTCAAGCAGAGCCATAGTTAGGCTGCCTGTATAACTTCACTTGTACATTAGTACTTTGTGATCACTACTTGGTTTCTCCATGCCACCCAAAGCCCCAGCTTGTCCAGTGCCCATGTTATGAGATAGTTCATCAATATTTTATTCCAGGTCTATCAACTGGTGGCATTAGTCAAAGGCTCTAGTTAAATAGGATTATTTGTTTCTGTGTGGTTTTCTAGATGTTGCTCTGGGATCACAGCCCCAGTTCCTCACTTAAACCTTGAGCACCGCAATCAAAGAGAGCTGGGAAGTTTCTCTGGATACCAAGAGCTGGGAATCAACAGTCTAGTTCTGCTTCACTGGGGACCTACAACTGCCTCCTCTGGTTTTACACCCATGAAGCAGGCTAACATCATGCTGTCTCTTCACCCAGCAATGATGTACTCTTGGAAACACCTTTATTTTTCCCTCTCGGCTCTTTCCAGTCGTCTGCATGTGAAGAGGTGGAGCACCAGTTCTTAGAGAGCTGACTACCCCTGTGTGCTGCTCTGCATTTTTGATGGCTGAATCAAATTAAAAGACAGCTAAAAATACAGCTGGCCCTCACCAGCAACGTTTGCCCAAGTGAACATTAGCTGCAGTTGCCTGAGGACTGTCATGTAACTCTAACACTGCTGAAGACAAAGGACAGTCAGTCAGTCATGCCTCCAGCGCGATGTGTTAAAATTGCAGTCTACACCCTGGAGACATTTGATAACCTGGTACAGAAACACTGAACGTGTTTGGTTCTGCAGAAATAGCCCACTGGGCTCAGCACACATCAGAGGATGGCGAGACCACCGCTGCCTCCTGTACAGTCAAACAGATTTCTGCCTCCTTGAAGGATCAGCTGCTTCCACACAATAAAAGCAAAAGCACAGCATCAAAGAAAGATTCCCTAAACCAAAGCTATATATCACAGCTGGCTTTTTCTTCCCTAATCCTCCATCCCAGTGTATTTTTGGCAGTAAAAAGAGCTAGAATCATCTCATTACATTTCTCACCGATACTCGTGCCAGCTGAAGCCCTCCTTTCCCCAAGGCCTGCAGGCTGCCATGCCCAGTGCCCCTCACCTTCCCCACACCAGAAACACAGAGTAGGGGCATCCTCCTCAGAGCCCCCAGCCAGCACAGCCACCCCATGTGCACATAGAGCACAACCCCTTGTGCACATCAACCTTGGGAAAAGGGAAACACGGAGGAAAGTGCTTAACCTACGGGCACGTCAAACATGGGCACTGGAGCCTGTGAGCAGGCTCCAAGCTGAAGCTGACTGGTGTTTGTGTTCCTTTGCTGAAAACGTAACTCATCCATGTTACTCCCACCAGCTGCTTCCCATCTTCCAAACAGAAGGATCACTCTGTGCTATAAACTTCAGCTTTCTGAACACAAGCATCATCTGTTAAGCCAAAAGCTTTAGATAGAATCCCTGAACACTAGGCTGGGAGTCCAACCAGCACAGGCCATATCTTTCCCGTGTCAGCAGGCACCTAATGTATTTTTAGTGCTGTCAGAAACAAACCACTCCTTGATATTCCAGAGAGGGGAGGGGGGGAGAAAAAATCATCTAGCAGTGGTGGTGAAGCTAGTATTTTACAAGACCCTTCAGAGAAGTCGCCAGCCTCCTGGGGGAGCTTGTCAACATCTCCCACGTTAAATGAAAGTCGCTTTAACATCCAAAGGGGTTTTAAAGAAAAGCTGGAATGTATCAAAGCTGCTGGGATGGCAAGCTTCAGAACGTGCACAATACATCAACACTTACACACGCTAAATCCTCCCCAGCCTCCAGGGAGCTAACAGCCTTCCCACCCTGGAGTAAGCTCTTTCCTAACGTAGCTCTCAAATGAACTGCTAATCTTCTCTCCAAACTTGACAGCTGTCCTGTGTGCACCCAAAACCCCCTGTGCTTAAATCCTTCTCTTGTTCTGGTAGATCATTTTGCCTTTAATATTTAGAAGTGTTTCCTCCAACCCTACACAAAGACGTCACTGTTGGCACTCATAAGAGCAGCACCATGTTGCTTGGTTCACTGGATTTAAAAGGCTTCTTGATGGGCAGCGATGCCCAGGGATACTGCACCCATGGCATGCCGGGGAGCGCTGCCCAGACAGGCTCTCCCCATGGCAGTCAGCAGCCAGACGTGGTTTGGTGGCCCCAGTCATCCCCCCACCATCCCTCAGAGCAGGGTGGCATGTATGCTGATGTCCACTACCATAGTTTATAGCTCTATGGCTCCGGTTTTCATATATATATCTCATATATATATATATGTAAATATATATTCCCAGGAGCAATCTTATGCTCAACAAACTCCTGTAGCCAGCAGGAGCTTCCAAACCAGTCCCTCCCAGCAGATCTGATGGCTTCCTGAGCTCAGATCGGCTTAAATCTCCGACATGGGTTCTCGCTGCTCTGAAGGACTTCAGGAAACTTTCCCCTTCACCGGGCAGAGTCTGTCCTGTGGTGCTGAAGTCACAGTGCCAACAGCTATTTGTCACTTTTGCTCCAGCCGATGGTTCTCCAGGGTTGCTGTTCAGCCTTGCCACAAGAATTCACATCAAACACCAGCAAGACAGCCGTGGTCTTATGCTGTCAAGGTCCTTACAATGGTTGCCAAAAGGGTAGTTTGGGATAGAGTCAGAAATAGTTCCAAACTCCAGCTGAGGACAAAGCAATAGTTTTCCATGCAGTTCTAAATGTTTCAAATGAAAAACATTTCCGAAGAGCACCAAAATGCCAACGCTTCATCCTTCCTAGGAGCAGTCATTTGTCTATTAGCTGTTCTTGACTGTAGCTTTTGTTTACTGCTTGAAACTGGCAAAGGAGTTTCCCCAGGACACTGATTTGCTCCAGCATGAACAGCAGCATTCCCTACCCTTTCACCTGCACTGTGATGTGCCACCCAAGGAGCTGGTACAAGGACGATGGAAGTCTGATAGCTCCTGACAGCTCTGCAGAGACCCAGTGCCTGAGTTAAGCTGCTGAGCCTTTGCTCAACATGAGGGGCCATTGACAACACTCTGGACAGGGAAAGCACAGAAGTAACTTTGGCAACATAACTTATGTGCTTGGATTGCTGATGCACATGAGTTCTGCCAGAGCTGTCGGTCAGAGGGTGCTGTTACTGCAGTGCTGTGACGGGTACCCATCCTTCACGGTATTTGCCTAGTGAGGCTATTTTGGTGCTGCTCTGTGTTCTTCATCATCCCCTGCATTAGCAGTGAGGGGAACAGGATCTTTTTCCTCCCTGCTACAGCATGAAGTGATTTTGAATTATTCATTCTCCAAGACTTCCTCTTAAAATGTCTAGAGATGAAGATGAGTGACAACAACTGCCCCAGGATGCAATGCTGGAACACTCTGACTGATCGCCCTGTGCAGTTTCACCTATCTGTTACCTCTGCCATTCCTCCAGCACAACTTGCAAGCGCCCATCACTCACATAGATCAGGCCGTGCAGTTGTGCTCAGAGAGGCTGTGTCCTTGTGCCTCACTGCACAGGCACTGAAATGCTCCTTTTGTGTAACTGCATCCAGGTTTAGGATTTTAGACTTTAGGCTGAGCCTGATGATGCACAACTAAAATGTCCCTGTGGTCACCTAGTGCAGAACTGTGTCCCACAGTGAGCACAGCTCCAGAACAAGACTTCTTTTACTAAAAGGAGCTCCATTTTCCAACCTGAGCATTCACACTCTGCTTCCAGCCATCTTTACTCCCTGCAACCATCCACATTGTTCCTTCATCCTTGGTACACCTACTTCCCAGCTGCTTCAGGAGGCTGGAGAAACGCATCAAGACCTTGGAGTGCTGTACACTGGCCCCTCGGGGGGGTATTTCTGATATCTGAGCTTTTGAAACCTGCCAATTTCCTGGCTTTCAGCAATCTGCTCTAGTGGAAGGTGTCCCTGCCTGTGGTAGGAGGTTGGAACTAGCTATAAGGTCCCTTCCAACCCAAACCATTCCATGATTCTATGATTTCAGCTGCAAACAAACCACGTTGTAAAACCGCTTCACCTGCCTGTCAGACCTACAAATCAAGGCTGTGCACAGGGGAGACAGATTTACTACTGATAAACCTCCACTCACCCTGCTCAGCCCAGCAGCTCTTACCAGCGGCTGGAAATTAATAGGATTTTTAATTGCAGCTGCATTTTTAACTCCTCATGCCCAAATGGAAAGGCATGCACATGCTTCACAGAGGGGAATCTGCTTTTTTGGGGTGAGGCAGGCTGGATGGGAATTGTCAGGGGCAGGAAAGGGGACTTGCACCTCACTCGTCATCCAGCAGCATGGGCAGCAGCTCTGCAAGCACCAGGCAGAGGGGTGAGTCCACCAAAACCTAGGCTCACCCAGTGGATGCTGTGGGACACCAGCACCCATCCTGCTGCTGGGATCCCTCGCACAGCACCCTCGATGGGCGCCCACTGCCCAAAGCCTGCTGCTGGCTCTTTTTGGGTTGTATCTACCACACCAGTTCCACACACCTAGGTGCATATACCTCATCTAAGACTGTGCTGGTTTTGACTGGGATGGAGTTAATTTCCTTCCCAGTAGCTGGTGCAGTGCTGTGTTTTGGCTTCAGTCTGATGACAATGCTGGTAACACACAGATGATTTAGTTGCTGCTCGGTAGAACTTACCCCAGTCAAAGACTTTTCAGTCTCTCATGCTCTGCCCATGAGGAGGGGCACAAGAAGCTGGGAGGAAGCAGAGACAGGACACCTGACCCAAACTAGCCAAAGAGGTATTCCATACCACAGCACGTCATGCCCACTATATAAACTGGGGGGAGTTACTCAGTAGGGACCAATCACTGCTTGGGTCGGGCTGGGTATCAGCGAGTGGTGAGCAGTTGTGTTGTGCATCACTTGTGTTTACTGTTTGTTTCCCTTTCCCCTTTTAGTTTTATGTTCGTTCCCCTTGTTATTTCCTTTAGTAGTAGTAGTTTTATGTTATATTTTAGTTATTAAATTGTTCTTATCTCAACATGTGGGGTTTACATTCTTTTGATTCTCCCCATCCTGCCTGAGGGGATGCAAGGTGTGAGCAAGCAGCTTTGTGGTGCTGAGTTACGGCAACAAGGATCCAGTCCAAAACTTCCATTACCTTTAGATAATAACAATCAAACCCATTTATTAGAGGAGCCCAGAGGAGAAACCACCTCTTCCCCACACACCTACCAGCACTTATGGGAAGGCATCTGTTGTCCTTAACAAGCTTAACCAGCACTAACAGCTTTCTATTTTGGATTGTCTATCACCAAAGATAGACACAGAATGGCTTGGGTTGGAAGGAACCCAGAAAAGTCTTCCCCATCTTTCTTATAGACCTCTTTTAAGAGCTGAAAGGCTTCAGGAAGGCCCCTCCAGAGTCTTCGCCGGGCTGAAGCGTGTTTCACCCTTGCATCGCCCTGTCGAAGATGATGACCCATCCCCGAGACCGTGTCAGCGCTCTGAGCCGCACCGCTCCTTCCCGACGGGGCTGGGTAGAGCAGGGCCGGATCCGGCTCACCCGGACCTCTCCTCTCCGGCAGCGGGGGCTCTGAAGGGACTAAAACTGCCCGGAGAGAGCTCTTGGGAGGCTGAGGAGGGCTCTGAGGGGCTGAGGTAGCGCTGAGGTGGCGCCGCGCGCCCGCCCTGTTCCCGCCCTCCATCCGGCCCCGCCCGCACGTGCCTCCACACCTGCGCCTCCACCGCGGCCCCCCCCTCTTCAAACCACTACACGCCCCGCCCCTCCGCCTTCCAGCCAATGAGCGTGAGGGGGCGCTGACCAGCGGCCAATAGGAGCGCGGGGTCCACCCCGCCGGCTTCCCCCCCTCCCTCCAGCCACCACCCCCTATTTGAGGCGCGTTGCGCGGCCGCGCGCCCCCAGAGGCGGCGGAGGAGGGCGCGGAGCGAGGCCGGGCGGGCGGTGCTCAGCCGCGGTCCCGGGGTACGGACGGGTCCCTCAGCGCAGCCCCGCAGGGCCCTCGGGGGAGCGGGAGCTCCCGTGCGGCCGTACCCCCATGGAGGCTTTCCCCGGCGGCAAGCTGGAGCAGCACCGGCACCTCCCGGCCGTGGAGTGCCTGCCGGGCGCCCGCTACGGCGGCCGGAGCCACAGCGCCTGCGGGAACGTGTTCAACTCCTGGAACGATTACCTGGGGCTGGCCACGCTCATCACTAAAGCCGTGCGTCCCGGTAAGGGCTTCGGCGCCGAGCCCCCCTCGGTGGTGGTGGCGGCTGCTGTGCCGCCGGCCGAGGAGGAGGAAGAAGAAGAGGAAGAGGAGGAAGAAGCGGCGGGGCCGTACTTCGAGGGCGCGCTGGACTTGCACGACCTGGACCTGTGCGGGCATCACCACCACCATCATCACCACCACCACGGCGAGGGGCTGCTGGAGGAGCGCTTCGCCGACTTCAGCCCGTTCCCCGGTCGCGGCGGCCCCGCCGCCGTAGTGTTGGACTGCTCGGGGGAGCTGCCGGTCCGGGAGGGCTCCGGCCACGCGTGGGGCGGTGTGGTGGTAGCGGGGCGGCTGCCGGCGCACCCGCGGGCCGCCTCTCGCCTGCTCAAGCCCGAGCTGCAGGTCTGCGTCTTCTGCCGGAACAACAAGGAGGCCGTGGCTCTCTACACCACCCATATTCTCAAGGGACCCGACGGCCGCGTCCTGTGCCCGGTGCTGCGCCGCTACACCTGCCCCCTCTGCGGCGCCAGCGGCGACAATGCCCACACCATCAAGTACTGTCCCCTCTCCAAAATGCAGGCGGCCCGGCAGCTCAAACACGCCCGGACCGCGCTGGGCAAGAAGGGCCGTTAGGTGCCGGGACCCCGGCTGCCGCCTCCCGCTCCTGCCCGTTGGGGTTTTGGTCTTTGGAGTCTTCCCCCCTCACCTCACACGTCGGTGTATTGAAGGCCGGGCCGGGGTCGGTGCGCGCTGGTCGGTGCGGAGCCCGGCGCGGGGCCGCGGGGATCGCGCAGCGTAGACGCACTGTGTTTGGTTATTGTAAGAAACAAAATATATATATATGTGATTTTTACGGAGACGGAGTTACGGGGAGATCTAACTGGGAAGGGAGAAGGGAGCCCCCGTCCCGAACTGCTCTGTGCCGTCGGGGGTCCGGCTGGTGCCGCGCCGGTGGGACGGGAGGAGAGGGAAGGAGGGAGAGCTGTCGCGGTGCCTGCTAATAGCCGAGTGTTTAGTCGGGTACGACACCCTTCGGGTCTGGAAGTGAACAACTGAGCGGTTCTCTTTGCCGATCTTAAACACCGGGAAGCAAATCGCCGTCAAACCTGCGCTCGCTAATGAAACACACCATTTCCTTCCCGAAATGGGCACAGACCCCCTGGCACGGTGGGAGAGCAGCGCCGAGCCCCACAGCACCCCTTGAGCCGTTACACCCGTGAATCCCTGTGTCTGGTGTGCGGCTTGAGGGGAGGAAGCATCGAAGTGCTGTTTGGGAGCGTAATGACTGTGGGCTGAGGGGCAAAGGGAGCCCTCTCTGCCGAAGGAGAGGCATTAAGCACGGCAGGGACTGAGCTTTGACGCAGCTTGTTTGTGGTGGAGAGCAGGGAGGAGATGGGAAGCCTTTAGAGAGAAGAGACCCAGGTGAAGCAGAAGGCTGTGCCTGTAGGAGAGCTGGGGAAAGGGAGGTTGCACGTTTTTGGAGTTGAGAGAATGTGGCGTTAACTCATTGCAAGGTGGAAAGGATCTACCTGTGTGATAAACAGATATCGTTAACGCTACGTAGACTATACAAAACACGAGATGGAAGCTGAAGACCTGGACCCCGGGTGATGGCAGCTCCTTGGTAACAAGTACCAGACAGGGCTGCATTGCTTCTGACCCTTGAGAGATCAGAAATTGCTTTTATTGTGAGTCAGAGGCAGGACAGGGAGCAGCAGCAGACCTGTGGTTTGCTTAGGAGCCCTCCAAAGCTGCAAGGCTGGTGCCTGAGTACCCCACACAAAGTGGGTTATGCTGTAGTTGACTTTAGCGATGGGGCATGGAGGAGTGCTGGGGCTGGGGGGGTGCCCTGCTGAGAGCAAGAGGTGAAGAGAGCATTGTGCAGGGTCTGCAGGGGCATAACCAAGAGGGTGAGAAGGGAGAGAGGTCCTGGCAGAGGGAGCTGGGAGAATGAGGGGTGACGTGGATTCCTTTAGATAAGCTGCTCATAGGGTGGGAGATGGGGTGGAGGCCCAGGGTTTGTTATTCACCAGTGCTGTTGAATCACACTGGTCCAGAGGGAGAAACTAGTTTTGTGTAGAAATGTTCTCTTAAATCTTCATCAAATGGTTCCAAAGATGGTGTCAGGTCTAATTACCGAATGCAAGGGGGTTGCATTAAATGACACTTCCCAGCTGACCCTCCTCCTGTTAAATAGCTTTGTGTTGTCTCTTGCTCTATGGTCGCACACCACTGGCTCTTCTGTTAGATACGTTTCTGTTTGTGCTGCTTGGTCCTCCTAGGTTTAATCTGTACCACCAGCCCTTAGAATCAAGCTCAAGGGTGATACTATGGCGAGAGTTTTCCTGTGTAGTTTTGTTACCTCCTTGTGGGAAGTCTGAAGATCAGTATATACATTTTAATGCCATTAATTGTTACTGGACACAAAAGCAAGAAAGATGTGAGACAATCTGTGTCGGGTGTTTTCTGAGGGGTGATTCTGGCAGGGCTGGATCAGAGGTGCTCCTTGTAGTGTGTGTGATGTACCCAGCCCTCCTCTGCTCTGTACTTTAACTGTGTAGCAACACCTGGAAGTTCATTGAGGTATCAGAAGATCCCCTGCTTTGGATGGCTCTGATCTCTTGCAGCACCTGTTTCCCCCTCTGCCTGTGTCAAACTGTTGTATCGATGGCCTCTGCTGCTGCCTGTTCTCTCCTCCTACCCCTGTACTCACAGCCTTGCTGTGGGATGGCTGAGCTGCCCATTGCATCTGATCAAAGGCTTAACAGGTAAGGTGGCAAAAGACCAGTTGGGGTTCTGGGGAAGCTCAAACTATTCCAGAAAGGAAATGACAAGACACAGATCTGGCAAAAGGCAGCCTGAGAACAGGGCTGTTGAGTTTACTTTCCGTGATCATTCATCAGGGTATTTTTCCCCTTAAAGTCATCATCTTGTAAAGACTGAGCCTTTAAGGGTTTTTTGGGTTGTTTTAAAGTAAGCAGCTGTGATTTCCTGTGCACTAGCACACTCCTTGTGGCACCAGGTAAGCAGAAACATGCTTGTTCTTGATCACTCTGCAAAGCTTATTACAATAGATGGTGCTTATCGTGTTACTTTCATTTCTTTAATACTGGAAACCATTGACATTAGTAATTTAAATCCTAGGAGTAGCAAATAGATTAATGTGAAAGCAGCCTGGGTTGGAGCTGTTTATGCTCCACTAAAGAGGTCTAAGAAAACCAGATGTTGTTTTCATTTATCCTATGTATATCTGCAAATCAAAGTATATTATGGCCACTGGTTTACATCAAGTATTTTATCTTCAGAGAATCCCTGTGTTACAGGGAAATGCTACTAAGCATGTAAGGGATGGGGTTTTTCATAGTGATGCTCTGATAAGAGGAGTGAACAGTGTTGGACAGCCTATAGTCACCCTCAGCTGGCCCTCTTCTTGGCAACAAGCAAGCTACTTCTAATGAAAAACTAATTTCATCTGCATAAATAACTCTATCAGCTGCAGTCAGGTAAGTCTGGAGCCATCTGGAGTGGAAATGCTGTTTGGACAGGGTTTGCTCATCATCGCCTGACCAGAAGCCCTCTGCTTGCTGCTTTGCCATAGGACTAAACCACAGTGGTTCTAAAGTGTCTTTTTCCTATGGATGTGCCAGTTTGAACCACTGAATATATAGGTTACTGTTTACTGGAGGTAGTTTGTGACCCATCACATGGGAAGCAGGAGAATTCCTCCTGATATGCCTGTTGCTGGAACAAAACAATTGATGCACTAAATAAATAGAAAAAGCTGTCGGAAGGCAGTAGATCTTCCTTCTGCCCGAGAGCGAAATGACTAAGGAAGCTTAAAAGGCAGGAGGGGAGATGTTGCTTGGCATAAAGCAGTGGAATAGCTCACGGAATCTCCATCCTACCATAATTAAATGCATTAACAATTCCTTTCTACTTTTCAAAGTGCAGGACATTTCAGTTCTAGCTGGTCCTGCTGTGGTCAAATAGGAAGAATTAGGGGGTGGTGGTGTGCCACTTGTGTGCCTGCTTCCTGCAGCCCTGTGGTGAAGCACGCAGGGTGGGCACCAGTGTCTGAATTACGGCTAAACTGGGAATTGTGTGTTTCGCTGACCAAACCCCTTCACTTTGTAGCCTTACACCACTGAACAGCACCATTTAGTTACAGAAGGGAAACTTACTGACATGTAGCAGCTCCTGTCAATGGCTGCAGCCCATGGATATTAAAACAACAACGATGCATCACTTCTACAGCAAAGCAAGGCCTGGAGAACTCTTCCTGTTTGAGACAGCCTCCTGCTGTCCCCTGCCCACCTGCACTATAGCTGCACAGTGTGCTCCTGATCCTGCTCCCTCCGAGGCCTGTGTGATGGAGTCCCAAGATGCAGCTGTGGCTGTGCCCAGGCTGGAGCGAAACCACTTCATTTGTTGCCCTGCCCTGGTCTGCAGGTCTCAAAATCTTGTGGGGGGGTTTAATTTTATTTTTATTTAGAACAAAGGCATTCTAGAAATCACAAAATCCCAGCCTGGTTTGGGTTGAAGGGACCTTACAGCTCACCCAGCTCCAACCCCTGCCATGGGCAGGGACCCCTTCCACTGGAGCAGCTTGCTCCAAGCCCCTGTGTCCAACCTGGCCTTGAACACTGCCAGGGATGGGGCAGCCACAGCTTCTCTGGGCACCCTGTGCCAGCGCCTCAGCACCCTCACAGGGAAGAGCTTCTGCCTAAGAGCTCATCTCAGTCTCCCCTCTGGCAGGTTCAAGCCATTCCCCTTGGCCTGTCCCTACAGGCCCTTGTCCCAAGCCCCTCTCCAGGTTTCCTGCAGCCCCTTCAGGCACTGGAGCTGCTCTAAGGTCTCCCCTTCAGGAGCCTTCTCTTCTCCAGGCTGCCCCAGCCCAGCTCTCTCAGCCTGGCTCCAGAGCAGAGTTGCTCCAGCCCTCGCAGCATCTCCGTGGCCTCCTCTGGACTCACTCCAACAACTCCAGGTCCCTCTTGTGCTGCTGCCCCAGAGCTGGATCAGGGCTGCAGGGGGGGTCTCTCCAGAGCACAGCAGAAGGGGCAGGATCCTCTCCCTCTACTGCTGTTCATGGTCGGGGGTGCAGCCCAGGACACGGGGGTGGTTCTGGGCTCAAGCACACACTGAAGTGAGGTCATAGGGAGCTGCTCCTCACCCAGCATCCCCAAGTCCTTTTCCTCAGGGCTGCTCCATCCAGTCTTTCCCAGTCTGTGTTTTTCCTTGGGATTGCCCTAACCCAGATGCAGGACCCTGCACTTGGCCTTGTTGAACTCGGTAAGGTTCGCATGGGCCACCTCTGAATGGCATTATTAAAATGTCTGTGGCACATAATCGAAACTCTTAAAGGATGCAATTGAAATACCTGTGCCATACTTCTGCTGAGCATCCTGATGGTCCCCAGCCCTGCCCATCACCTGAGGCCCAGCCTCTGGGCTGCTCCTGGAGCAGGAAAGACACTGAACTGTTCATACCTGGTCACCTGCATTGCTCTGCTCTTGGAGATCTGTTTTAGTCGAGCAACATCTACATCCATCTAGCCAGCAGCAGCCTGAAGTTCTGCCTTCTAAACAGAGCCTGTGGTGCTAACAGAAAATGAATCAAACACAGCAATCCTGGGCGCAGAATTCATCTGACTTCAACATTTTCAGGTAACCAAACTCTATGTGCACGTGTAATTGTGGCAGTAGATGGTGGCAGGTTTCAGCCTGTGGTTAGTGATCAAGCAATAGAATAAGCACGCTGAGCATGTCTGTGAAGCTCATCCCTCGCAGGTCTTTCCTCAAGCTGCCCATCTCTGAGTGTTTTACATCATTCTGTCACCGTTATCACAAGTGATGGAAGAACAGATTTGGGAACAGAGCTTTAGCTGGTGCAACGACCAGTAATGTTCATTCCCATGTCCAAATGGATAAGATTAGATCCGTAAGTGGAGATACTGTCACTCTTTATATCTCTGTGGTGATTGGAGAAAGGGACATGTTGTGCCCATCCTCAAAAGTGGTCAAAAGGACATCTGAGAAGCTACAGGCCAGATGGGATCGCTTCAGTTCCCTGGGACAATCATGAAGGAAACTGTGTCAGAGCATGGTTTTGGAGAGGGTGACTGGGAACAGTCAGCATGGAGTTACCGAGGGCAGACCATGACTGATTCACTTTGCCTTCAACAAAATAGCTCTGTGGGCAAGGGAAGGAGCAGTGGACATTCATCACCTCAACTCTAGCACGGCCTTCAGCACTCACACAATATTCTTGCATCCAAGTTAAGCTGTTACAGCTTAGGCAGCAAGGTGGGCAGGACAGATGGTTGGGTGTTGAGGGTCAGGGTCAGTGGCTGGACTGCTCCTGGACTGGGGTGTCCTGGGACCTGAACCTATATCTTCTCGAGGACGTGGAGGCAGCAGCACAGGTTTGTGGATGACACCAAAGCCGCAGGACCAGTCAGGACCCTCAGGGCAGAGCAGGGCAGAAACCTGATGAGATTCCACAAGGAGAAGGGCAGAGTCCTGCACTGTCAAGGAAGCAGCTCTGGCTATGCTGGACCGGGGTAAGGGGCTGGAGCAGGTGTCTGGGAGGAAATGCTGAGGGAAGAGGCTTGGCTTGGGGAAGGGAAGGCCGGGGGGAGACCCAATAGCAGCCAATGAGGAAGCTACCAGGAAAATTCAGACTTCACACAGCAGTGCATAGGCAGGGAGATGAGATACAGGTAAAAGCTGAAGAGAGGGTTAAGCTTTTTGAAGAACACAAAAATGATGAGGGATGGAACACATCTCCTGTGGAGCCAGGCTGAGAGAGCTGGGCTGGGTCAGCCTGGAGAAGAGAAGGCTCCTGAAGGGGAGACCTTAGAGCAGCTCCAGTGCCTAAAGGGGCTACAGGAAACCTGGAGAGGGGCTTTGGACAAGGGCCTGTAGGGACAGGCCAAGGGGAATGGCTTGAACCTGCCAGAGGGGAGACTGAAATGAGCTCTTAGGCAGAAGCTCTTCCCTGTGAGGGTGCTGAGGCGCTGGCCCAGGGTGCCCAGAGAAGCTGTGGCTGCCCCATCCCTGGCAGTGTTCAAGGCCAGGTTGGACACAGGGGCTTGGAGCAACCTGCTCTAGTGGAAGGGGTCCCTGCCTGTGGCAGGGGTTGGAACTGGGTGAGCTCTGAGGTCCCTTCCAACATAAACCAGTCTGGGATTCTGTTTTTTCAGCCTAGGAGCAGTCACACACTGGGAAATGTTGCCTGGACAGGCTGTGCCCTCTACAGCCCTGCAGGTTTTCAAGACCACAATGGAAAAACCAGTGCTGAGTAACAATCATTTCACAGCCAGAGGGGATGTAAGCTCCCGAGTCCCCTTTAGCAGGCATGATCAAGTGATCCCTTACACAGAATATAAGGATAGCAAAAGGCAGCTGAACAGCAGCAGCACGAACTGCTCCAAAGCCCATAGGCATTTTCTGTTATTGGATAGCTGCTGCTCTCTAGTTCCACCCCTTATAGGAACTCTGTGATAAGCAAAACCCACAGGTTTTTTTCGCTTAGAAACCACCACTCTTGTGAAGGAATTCTGTGACTCAACAAGCAATGACATAACAGGCTCCAAAGGCACAAACATCTGACCAAGTTCTCCCTGAGAAACCTACTGGTCCTGGCTAACTCAGAAGAGAGCAAGCATAGGACATAAAGAGCATTACAACTTCTGTTCACACTCGTTAAACCAGGTTTCTCAGGAATCAATAAACTATCCCAGCTATTCCAATGTTCTCCATCTAGTGCAGAAACAGGTACATGGACAGGAAAGAGTTTTGCCACAACATACCTTGCAGGAACTTGCTCAAAAGTCAAGACGCTGCAGCAGCTAATTCCTTAAGTCGTTTATTTATCATTGAAGAAACACACAGCAGCAAGTTCTGTGTTGGCCTCAGTATAACCAGATAATTACTCGTTGTTACTGCACCCAAAGTTGAAGTCAACACAGCCATTACTACAGATCACTTTTGTTTGGAAAGGGAAAGAATTGACCCTGAAGACAAAGAATTGGGTGAAAATTCAACAATTTCTCCAAAAACCACACATTTTAAATAGGACAATATTTATAAATCCTTGAAAGGCAATGAATTATCCAGGAATGGAAAAAGCAGTTGTGATGTTGGCAACGGAAAATACACAGCCATATGCTTATCGAAACGCTGAGTTTGTAAAAGCTGGAAGTTGGGTGGCTGTCCTGTTGTTGCAGAACATAGTACTGGAACCATGACTGCAGAGTGGCCTCGCAGGCTCATGGATTCAAGTGAACCTACAGAAGACATCCCAGTGCAGCTGATGCTCATGTTTATCCTATTTAAGTCAAATTTGAACAACTTATTGAATTTAGATAGCAATAGAATATGTTTCAAACCACCTGCCCTCAAAGATACCCAGGTAAAAGAGGGCTTTTCTATTGGTTTTTCTATCTTTTGGCTAATTATGGAGATTCATTTAGCTCTGCTTTTTCCACTGTGTGGACAGAGGTGATTTTAATGCGTGTTCTGTGGTGCTAATACCCTGTTCCAAAATTAAGAAGCACAAAAATGGAAAAAGTCATCCTGTTTTGGTGTGAGATGGAAGCACTACTCAGGACAATTGGGCTTGCTTCTTTTTACTTGAGCAACCAGTGACCCATGAAAGAAGCATCGTCTGGAATTTCAAATCCTGGCATTCAATTCCCAACCTTCTGCTGTGAGTTTTGTGCATGATCAATCTATATGAGTAAGTAATTCAAGCTCATGCTTTCATGTTACCTCAAAACATTTGTTAAAGAATTCCAATTCAGAATGTTTATAAGCACAAATATAATCTGTGGATTCCATCAAATCAAAGCTAAAACATTGGTTAAACTCTGCTGATCTCCACTTAACGTCGTACAGTGGTCCACCCTTCTTCATCTGTCTCGTTTTTAGTACGGCGAACGGGCTCACGTTCCTTCTCTGTTTTCCAGGAACCTTTCTCCTTCTCCCCATCTCTTTCTCGATCCTTTGCTGCTGCTGGGGGAGCAGAAGCTGGAGAAGCAGCAGAAGCAGGGGCTGAGCGCCGAACTGTCTCACGTTCTTCTCCACGCTCTTCTCTCCTATCGTCAGCGCGTCGCCACGAGCTTGCTACAGAGAGAGACGATAAAACCACCTTTGTCATGCTTCACCAGCAGAGTTTAAACAAATATGCCCACCACCACCAGTCTGATTTACTGATTCTCACTCCTGCCAAGAGGTAATGTGATGACAACAGCCAAATGCAGTTTAATTTGATAGTGAAGTAATGGACAGGAACTACTTGAGCCTCTTTCCAGGTTTGGGATTGTTGTGGGGAAGCCAAGCATCATTTTTAAAACACGTAAGAATGTTTTATTGATGTACATGGGTTTATGATGTAAAAATATATTCTTGTATTATTATCAGAATTAAAAGCACAAAGCATTGAGATGCAATTGAGAAGCAAAGAGATGAGGAGCTGACTGAAGTCCCCATAATTGAGGAGGAAATGGTTGGTGACCTCCTGCTCCCACGTAGACATACACAAGTCTATGGGGCCATGACTGAATCCTGAAATGGAAAAATCCTAACTTAAACACTCATGGAAAATGTTCACTGCCTCAAAACACAGCAAATTACTCTTCAGCCTCCTGAAACCAGAGGTTTACACACCACTGAACTGCACAACCCTGCTGGTAACAGCATTCCCCATCATTTACTGTATGAGGAATTGTTAATGTCCACTAGAAGGGAGTTAAGAACTCTGCCCCAGCTAGGTGTGAACAAAGCTGTGCCAAACACCAACCAGGCAGTCAAACACAAAAACCTCTTGATACATTAAAAATATAGATAAAACTAATCTTCACATTGAGAACCCTCAGCCCTGGGGTCGTGTATATCATGTTCTACCCCCTGACAGCACCCACACCTGAGGCACACACCAAATGTACATGAGAATGCCAGAACTGGAAGATGTGGTATCTCAGGCTAAATGCATTGCTGCTCCTGTGCTTTTAGAACACAGCAAAGGATTAATAAATGTACATAATTAAAACAGGTTAATGGATGTAATTATAATAGGTTATTCATCAAACTCAGTAGCATTAATAGTGTGAAAGCCATATGGCCTTGTCTGGAAGTGTTTCCCCTTACATTTGAATAGTTTTAAGAAATGAACCAGAAATTTCTGGGAAGTCTGTCTTGATAATTTCAGTACGACAATTTCATTCACCCTGAACATGAAAAGTATGATGAAAACAGCACACTTCAAATGTTATCCTTCCCCTGCAGATGTGAAATGCTACTGTGCTAGAAAAGAGTGCAACTAAAAAAGTTAAGATGCAAGGAAGACTTCTCAATGACACTAAAGCTTCTATCACTTTGCTTAAGCAAAGGGTGTTTAAGTGCCTGAAAATATAATTTATTCCCACTTTACCACATCCTTTCATTGTCACAGTAACATGAAGGCCCTATGATCATAGAATCACAGAATGGTTTGTGTTGGAAGGGAACTTAAAGCTCATCCAGTTCCAACCCCTGCCACGGGCAGGGACACCTTCCACTAGAGCAGGGTGCTCCAAGCCCCTGTGTCCAACCTGGCCTTGAGCACTGCCAGGGATGGGGCAGCCACAGCTTCTCTGGGCACCCTGTGCCAGTGCCTCAGCACCCTCACAGGGAAGAGCTTCTGCCTAAGAGCTCATCTCAGTCTCCCCTCTGGCAGGTTAAAGCCATTCCCCTTGTCCTGTCACTGCAATAAACATACGTTCTTCACGGTCAGATCTGGGGGGTGGTCCTCTCCTGAGGGGTGTATCTCTGTCATCAGTACGTCGATCTCTCATGTCACGACCACCTCTGTCCCAGTCTTCACGACGACTTGAATCTCTCCAGCTAGAAGTTTCCTCAGCTGGTCCTCTTCTCCAGCCGGCATCATCCCTATTGCCATTCAAAACATGAAATAAGACTAAATGTTAAGATTTTACCTTTGCTATGGAAAGCAGCAATGCTAAATCACAAGCACAGCTGTTTTCAGGCCCAGCGGGCCTCTCTTTAACATACTGACATACTTCCAAAACCTCTTCCATTTTTCTGAGGCCTAACATGAAATTCTCTTGATTACAGGTTAAAAATAAATTAAAAGCAGTGAAGCATTGTGGAATCTCTTCTGTAAACTGCTAACATTGTCTTAAAAGTAACAAAAAAGGCTCTAAAATCACAGAATTATACTATCACAGACTGGTTTGGGTTGGATGGGACCTTAAAGCTCATCCAAGTTCCAATCCTCTGCCATGGGCAGGGACACCTTACAGTAGAGCAGGTTGCTCCAAGCCCCGTCCAGCGTGGCCTCTATCCAGCTACTGCCTTCAAGTGCTTAATTTCATACAACCCAACACTGTTCCTTTCTCTCAGTCAGGTCACATTATCAACAGGACACTGCTGTTTAAACAGAAACACTGTGGGAGCATTAAGCAGAGACTCCAACCTGGGACGCCTGAAACGATCCTCTCGATCGAAATCCCTCTCTCTGTCAAAGTCCCGGTCCTTCTCGTTTTCATCACGATCTTTGTCTCGATCCCACTCACGGTCTCCTGGAGGTCTGGAGTCCCGGGGAGGCCCCCAGCTGTCCTCACGAGCCTTTTCCCGTTCTCTCCATCCCCCTGTAAATAAGAAACAGGTGAAAGGAATCTGTGCCTGACCTCTGATCTCCCTGGAGACAAAGAATCCTTTACTTCCCTCACTGAAACTGGTTGTTCAGGTTTTCATCTCTGAGGATCCAACTCAAGATGCCTGTACAAAGTGCGCACATTGAGTGGGAGCCACACACAAAACACTGTCGAATAATACAAGGATACTACTATGTACCTTATCCATCAGTTCTGCCTGAAACACTGCAGCAGAGCTGCTTACACCCTGCAGCTTTCAGGCAGAAAGCACAAACTTCTCAAGGGTCTTGGGCAAAACAAGTGCAGGAAGGGTTTTACTTCAGTATGAGAAGGAGTAAAGGGACTAGCTTAGACAGCAGATTCTTTGTGAAAATCTACGAAGGAGGAGATTTTAGGCAAGAAAACTTTTTACGAGCTTATTGCTCTTTAAAGCACTACTTTAAAACAAAACTCTCATTTACCATCTGCTTACACAGTGCATCCTGCAGTATCATGCAGTTATTTATGACTGGGAGCACTTTATTGTGCTTTTTCTTTGAAGAGGAGAAACGAGAAAACTATTAGAGTGTGGATTTTGAGATTTATGGTAACTTTCCTACAGGTCTGGATTACAGAATTAGTGTCTATGAAGTTGATGTGGTGCCTGTAAATACATAAATCCGAATAAAAAGAACCAGATTAAAATAATGTTTAATATTTAAACATCAACAGCTCTAAAAAGAATCAGAAACAGTTGTTCTACTCACTGTCAACATGGTTTAAGACTAGAAATAAACTAGACAAGAGTGTGGTAATTCAGATTGGAGTGGACGTCCTCCTGACACATCCCTTACCAGCTCCTGCTCAAAGCAGGATCTTCAACAAAGGTAGACACCAAAGCAAAAAAGAATCATGGTAACACCAGTAATAGCTTTGTACACATAAAAAAGGCCTCCCAAAACCAGACCCATTTCAATGATGTATCAAAATCCTCCTCATAAGGAAGTTAATTTCAGACACATAGAGGAGAAAGGGTAAGAGATCAAGGTGTGCTAAGAGAGTATGTTTCTCTCCCATCAAGAGCACTCAACTTGTGTACTTTGTTTTTGCACATGGCATTACTCTGTGACCTTTAGGTATCTTCCAAGCAAGAAATGGACATTGCATTTCTTTTTAATTTAATTCAAGCAAATCAAAAAGGCTGCATTATACTAAGTAAGGGGGTGTCCACACTAGCCAAATTAATCCAGATGTTTTCAGAGCTGATTCTCCCACCTCTTGGACCAAGTACACTACATCCATTACCTACTGGGTTAAGACACTCTTTGGAGGGAAGATTATTGTATCATTGTATTTTACCTGGTTTCCCAAATGGTCTCCAAGGACCTGGCCTTGAATCATCACCACCACGCCACGGGCCCCTGTCATCATCTCGTCTGGAGAGCCTGTCGTCATCTGTGCTCCGCCAAGGCCCCCTGTCATCATCACGCCTTGACATCCTGTCGTCATCCATCCCACGCCTGGGGCCTCTGTCGTCATCCATCCCACGCCTGGGACCTCTGTCATCATCCATCCCGCGCCTGGGACCCCTGTCATCATCTGCAGCACGCCAGCTGCCCCGGTCATCATCCAGCCCTCGTCTGGGTGGCCTGTCATCATCTAAAGCACGTCTGGGCGGCCTGTCATCATCTAAAGCACGTCTGGGTGGCCTGTCGTCATCTAAAGCACGTCTGGGGGGCCTGTCGTCATCTAAAGCACGTCTGGGGGGCCTGTCGTCATCCATTCCACGCCTGGGTCCTCTGTCGTCATCTGCTGCACGCCAACTGCCTCTGTCATCGTCCAAGCCACGCCTGGGTGGCCTGTCATCATCCAAAGCACGTCTGGGCGGCCTGTCATCATCCAAAGCACGTCTAGGTGGCCTGTCGTCATCCATTCCACGCCTGGGACCTCTGTCGTCATCTGCAGCCCGCCAACTGCCTCTGTCATCATCCAAACCTCGCCTGGGCGGCCTGTCCTCATCCAAACCACGTCTGGGTGGCCTGTCCTCCTCCCCTTCACGCCTGGGGGTTCTGTCCTCCTCCCCTTCACGTCTAGGAGGCCTGTCCTCTGCTGAATCCACAGAAGGACGTTCCTTTTCTTCTGCAGCACCACGTCGGGGTAGATCGTCACCACGTCGAGGTAGATCATCACCACGTCGGAAAGATCTTTCATCATCTCTTGCTTCCCCTCGACGCCAATCTCTACAAAACCATAGGGAATGAGCATAGAAGCTGACATCCAGGAAAGCTTTACATATTAGACAGTATCAAACCCCTCAAGGCCACTTCTGAATGTATCCACTTCGCATGTGGTTGCAAACACATATGCAGTGTTCCAATGCACTAACTGCCTTCATTGCTATGGGAAAACAGCAGGTCACCATCCCTACAGCCTCAGTAAAGACTGAGTGGTTCACTATTTCCTTCAAAACTACAGTTTGAAGGAGATAACTGCAGTCCCTGTTGGTTATCTGCTGCAGCACAAAAGAGAAGAGGTTTGGCTTCTATACTAAGCCTAATTTGACAAACTCGAGCTAAGTCGAACCAGTATTAAAAACCCCACATCGAGTAAGTATCCCCCTTCTTCATTCACATGCCAACCCTTTAGTCCAGTCCCTGTTTTCACGTTTTGGCACAGTCCCAGCCCAACAGATAGGCAACACTTTCACTGACCAGCACCCACAACTAGACAGAGCTGCACAATGTAGTAAACCCAAGACTCAACCCACTGCTACTGCCTGACAGCGAGCGGGGTGCACCAGGCCCTGGCAGTGCTTGCACAGACTCTCCTTACCAGGGATGTATGTGGGATGTGAAGAACTGGTGAGCGTTCCCTGGGCTACTGAGTCATCAGTTCATCTTGGAAATACATTTGGATGTGTAACACTGGAAAGATCTGACACTGCTGAACAACAATTAGAGCCTTCCACTCTTGTCTCTTTGCTGGACGCACCATTTACTTCAATGTCCACAGGATTTTACACCCAGATTTAGACCATGGCTTTGTCACCAGATTAATTTATTTCAGGAAATTACCCTATCTAAGCTAGTTCCTGAGCAATAAACAAGGACCAGTACATCACAGAGATGTACTGGTACCTGCTCCTTGGCAAGAGAAGCTGCACTGGGGCTGAATCTCATGGCTTCAAGAAAATCAAAACCAAAACAACCAACCACCACCCACTCCCTGGTTAAGAAATCCACTATGCTACTAAAATACAAACAAAAGCACAGCAACGACTTGCTACAAAACAACAGATGTAGGACTGCAAGAGGTGAGAACAAAGAGGCAACAGTTTGTGACAACTCTGCAGCTCAAGAAAATCAAGGAATTGGGAGCAGGGTTATTTCCTAGCTTTGGAAGAATGCAATTACCATTGAGCTGCGAGATAAAAACAAGACATGGAGATTGTTAGCTTCAATTTAGACTCAAATTGGATCATCTTCTCCTTTCAGAAACCTGATTATTTTGACATAAAAGACATGCAGAGAAATGGTTATAAAGTTTATAAATTGAGCAAGCATTTCATTCATTCATACTCTGGTATTGTTTCAAGGGTTGGGGATTTTTAAACCCATTTTTGAGCTTGCAAGTGAAATTATACCTCTGTTGGTTTTATGTATTTTCTCATTTGACAACTTCAGTGTTCAGATTTCAGCTTTTGTTCTTCTTTCCCTCTCAGAAATCCCAACTCCCACTTTAAAAGTTTATTGACATTAAATCAAACAGCATCTGATAGATGAGTAAGAACAGAGGATGCATGAAGACTAAGAACATTACTGAATGACACTCACTGCTAGCAATGCAATCCAGTTGCTATCTCCATTTTGCAATAACCTCTCAAAACCCTACACAAAGACCTACAAGAGCTGAAAGCCTGCACGTGGCTTTACCAAATAAAGCACAAACTTGGTGACAAAATCCACACTGTAGTGACAGGTTTGTAACTGCTTTGCTTGTCTTAACCCAGGCACAAACAGCACAGTCACAAAATAGGGGTCAACTCCCCTTTTCTGTACATTCTGGCTTTTAGTATTTTTTGACTATAACCACATAAGCATTTGTTGATCCTCTGGGATAACAACCCGTGACGGTAACAACCCTAACAGGCTGTGCTAAGTAGGAAAGCCTGCAGCACTGCCCTGCCTCTTCTACTGAACACCAGGTCTGTATTAGTTGCCATTTCATGGTCTCACTGAGCAAGCATCCAGTTCCTGACAGCATTTTATGGATTTTCTGTGATCTAAAGAACAAGAGGTACCATCATAAAATTACTGTTTCTATTAAATAAACTGGCTTTTAATTAAACTCCTCCACAGCACTTTTATGTTAACCTGGTTTTGCAGCTACAATATTTGTAGTATTTTTCTGTATCAGAATTTACTTTCTGCTCTTCCTTATATTTTCTTACATCATTAGTTGTTTTGTTCTTGTTTCTTATGGGAACTTTAACCTTTCCTGCATAGAGAAGGAACAAAGCAAATACTCACAGGTTAGTTATAATTCACTGTAAAGCTGTCCAAAAGGCAGACAGCCCTTGCTGGACTCTTCTGCCTTTCTGTAATCTTTTTTCTTGTAAATGGAACCATGATATGGAACAGACTAACACTGGAACATGCCAATCCCCTGGGGTCCAGCATTCTGGGGATTGCTGCTTAGTACAATTGGTTGCTCCATGACTGTAAGTACCTCTGTATCAGTACAACATGTATACCAGGACTGTGCCATTTCCATGGTCTGTGAGACAGAGTTTATAGCTTCTCTCCTTGACTAACATCCATAAAGACTTTTTACGGTATATATCCAATAGGTGTACTTACACGCTGCAAATTAAATCTGATGCTGTTACTGCATTTATCACTCAATTCAGAAATACACTTTGGAATTACTTTACTTAGAGTGAGGTTTGCACTGCTGTCTTTGTATTTACATACTTCTCTTTAGGATTAAAATCCAACTGAAGGTAGAATGGGGCTACTAAAGAATGCAGAATTAAACCTTTCACTGCAATTATGTCTGGGCCTCATCACTGTGTTATTTCCTAAGTTCAGCAAAAAGAAAATAGTTAAGAAACACTGCTTTACTTGAAATTCCACAGAGTTACTACTTTTGACTGCTATCGGTATTTCCTTCTAGTATTCCTCAGTATATTCCTTTTAGTAAAAGACAGAAGGAAAGTTTTATTGAACATGCTACATAACAATGCAAAACAGGGTAATTTTAACCCTTTGGCAGTCACTCAGCTTGATTTCTACAAAAGCTGGATGAGAAATCATAGAATCCCAGACTAGTTTGTGTTGGAAGGGACCTTAAAGCTCACCCAGTTCCAATCCCCTGCCATGGGCAGGGACACCTTCCACTAGAGCAGCTTGCTCCAAGCCCCTGTGTCCAACCTGGCCTTGAACACTGCCAGGGATGGGGCAGCCACAGCTTCTCTGGGCACCCTGGGCCAGCGCCTCAGCACCCTCACAGGGAAGAACTGCGTAAGAGCTCATCTCAGTCTCCCCTCTGGCAGGTTCAAGCCATTCCCCTTGGCCTGTTCCTTGAACACTTCCAGGGATGGGGCAGCCATGGCTTCCAAAATGACTAAGACAACACTTATTCAGAAAAACTCTATGCTATAATGATTCAGAAATTAATATAGGTCACATGTATCACTGTGTGTGTGGTGGGGGGGGGAAGATCACATTGAAGCATATAATTAGATGCATTAAACACTTCTGCAATATGTTAATAGTTCAAGGCTTCACCCAGGAGTTTCATTTTTAATGTGGCAACTCACAAGGAAGTGAATCACTACTAAGAAAGGCAACACAGCTGTTAAGAAAAGACAGAAAAGACTATTTTGCTTATCGAGAGAGGGTACTTTTCCAATGTTATAAGAAATCACTAGAAAATTTGCTTCCCTGGAGTCAGAGTAAGTGTAATGGATGTAAATTGCTGCACTGGAAATTAGGGTTGGACATTTGTAAAAACCTATCTACCTGGAAGGCTATTAAGCAACAAAACATATTGCCAACTGGACCAAACAGTGGTACCTCCATCAGTACAGGTGAACACACCCAGAACTCCTAAAGTATGTACAAGTGAACAAGTATCTTTTTGGGGGGTTTTGTGGGGGTTTGTGGGAAGGGTTTTGCTGTGTTGTTGGTTTTCAAAAGACAAAGTACCTTCCGAAAATTCTTCCTTCAGAAATCCTTCTTCCTCTGTGCAATAGTCTTTCAGAACTTTGTTTTCACCTATGGCACAGATTTTCTGCCCTGTGAATCACTCCAGGATTTGAACAGTTTTAAGACTCTGAATTTTGACTTTCCTGTTCTTATATATTACTCTTAGTTTTCTAAATGGAACACCTCAAACTGTTTCATCATCCAGGATCCCTGCACTTGCTTGTCAACCTTCCCCATTTGACAATTATACAACTGATACCAGTGTTTGAGCGGGACAGGAATTAAACCAGGACTGTTACCTGAATGAATTCCAAGATAAATCCTCCCTCTCATTTTGAGATCCTTAAAAAGGATTTGTTTTAGTAAAGGCAACTTTCAGAGATGTAAGGCACGAGGTATTATTCAGTTAGTGCAGCTTTAGCAGTGACAACATCAAGGCAGCCTACACGTTCTGAGCCCAGTACTGGTGCTCAGTAACTCAGGGATTACCTTTCCACTGGTGCTCGTCGCCATTCTGATTCTGCCTCACCACCTCTTCTCCAGGAGCTCTCAGACTCCCGATCACCCCAGCGAGACTCCTGCAAATCAAAAGAAATCAGGAACATTCTCTCTCAATACTTCACAATGAAGATTTTCAACACATAATTTACTCCCTTCAGAGCATATTTTCACTTTAAAAACTCACCTGTCACACTGTAGATAATGCTGAACAATCAGGACTTTGAGTAACTTATGTTACGTTACATACTTAAGTATGGTCTTAACTGACTAGTGTTTCTGGCACTGTTCAACAAACAATACGGTTCCCTTTGTGCCATACTTTACTAGTAGGGTACAATATATGCAAATACACTAAAAAGTGTATGAACAAATGCATGAACAATAAATACCTACAGTGAGCCATAGCTACTGCCTATGAACACAAAAAGAAGTTCTAACAGTTTCACTTTCCCTGCTGCTTAATAATGGTAAGAATGAATGCAAAGAATTATTTGCTTTTGTGCTTTCTAATCAGATCAGAAAACGTAACTGAATAAACTGAAAGCTCTGTGTAGCCATTTTGTTCACAGCACCCCAATGCACAGAACAGGTGAGGGATTTGTGTTTTATACAAGTTGTTTAGCTGAAGGGCAGAGCAATAATGAATATTGTCTTTTTTTTAACACAGGTGAACTCTCTCTTACTATTTCTGGACAAAGACAAACCATTTAACTATTTCTAACACATTCCCTAATTCCACCACAAGAAGCAAATTAGATAAACCCTATAAAATATATGATTTCACATCACCACACAACCACATTATAACAGGATATTCTGGTTTAAAACTGCTCTTTGAAAGTGTTTTTATTTGTCAAGATCTTCAATATGGGGAAATACAGAGGTTGCACAAGACCCTGCATATCCACTACTCCGTGACTGCCTACTTAAATGCTTTTGAACTGACCCCAACAAACCAGAAAGAGCAAAGAAAGAATCCCAAAACTGCAAATGGTATTTTTCAAGTGGTACAGTTATCTCTCTCTCTCTCTCAGAACCTGAGCCAGCTTCTCCCCGTGATGAAGTGTCCATAGCTGAGAGTACCTCTGATGTGAAAAATACCAGTGGTGTTTGGACTATGAAAACAATTTATACAGGCTCTGATCACTTATCTTCACAGGGTCACTCAATGGAGTATTCATTAAACAAAGATTATGGCTATGGTGCATGAGACTTAAAGCTAGTTCTCTTATTAAGAAGTTCTGAGAAAGTGGGAGTGTAGGTTTGTGGTACTCAGTTACATTCTTTTAAATCATTAAGCAATTATTTTAGCTTTTGTTTCCTGTTGGATTAGGATAACCATTTCCCCCAGTGCTTATACCTGTGGGAACGTTGCACACACGTCTTGGTTCTAATTATTGAGTTTTCTTATCAAACTATGCTTTTATGTTTAGTCTGGGATTTTCCTTCAGTATTCACTCTAATTCCTGACTTTGGCAAGAGTCACTACACTTGCTTCCAATATAGCTTTCATTCTTTTGTGTTAATGAAATAGGTGGTTTTGTTCAATATTCTTTTTAGTCTTTCTTAGTTTAAACAACTTGGAGGTCTTAGCAGTTTGTTTTACGTTATTACTCAACTACAGATTCCAGATGCTGACAGTGAGCTGAAACTAAGTGACCATCACCTGACTATTAAGTTAGCCACTTACGCTACAGCTTCAAAACCAGAATTAACCTACAAGTAAGTTTCCAATGCTACCATCTTCTTTCAAGTCATCTACAAAAGAAGGAGCAGACAAGGAGAAGAGAATCCTGCAGGTATTACCCACCTTTCTTGAGAACGGGTCATCCAGCCCTCTCCTCTCTTCTTCTCGACGACGCTCCCTCTCTTCTATCTCCATTTCTCTCTGACGTTTCTTCTTCTCCAGTTCTTCCAGTTTCTTGACCCGTTCCTGGTATTCCCGCTGCTCCTGCTCACGTTTCTCACGCTCGATGCGTTCCTTTTCCTCACGCTCTGCAGAGTTGGAAACAAATACACCATATTACCTTTTCTAAAGCCTTGCAACTGGCTACCAGACAAAGCAATTCATAAAGAAAGGTGTGAATTGATTACAGTGCTTAAGTTCTTGATTCAACACCAAAGTTCCCTTTCTATTCTATTTCAGATGTGCCTAAATGACTAAATTCAAAGACTTAATTTTCATTAGCATCCCTTACTTTATGTCGTCCTTTACTCTCTGGAAGAACGGGAGGGCAGGAAGCATTCATTTGCTTTCATTTTCTCTTCCTCCTATACAGCTTTACCTTCATCTCTATGTGCACAGGTAAGCATTCAGAGGGTGCATCAGGTAAAGTAAGGTACAGTATCTAATAGCAGTGAAGAATTTTCACCACTGACTAAAAGTCAAAAGACTTCCTCCAATATCATGACACAGGGAGACCAGGAATTACCTACATACACACCTGGAATGGGTGAAGGATGCAAAGGACAAAAAGATCACGTTTTCAATGATACCTTTGAGCAGCTGTTCTTCTCGTAATCGTTGCTCTTCCTCCTCCTTTTCTCTGTAGTAAGTAATGCGCCTCTCCTCTTTGCGCTGCTTCTTGCGCTCCTCCAGGCGGTTACGCCTCTCTTCCGCTAAGCGTTCCTGGAACTGCTTGAGCTTATCCTGAAACACACATGGGAACACCAGAACGGTAACATTTAAGAGCTAGACACTTATACAGATTGCTAAATAAAGCTGAAAAGCAAACCAACTGCAGCATATTAACTTTGCTGTGCTGAATTAAAACACCTGCTTGCCCTTGCAACCTGTTCTGCACTTGATTTAATACAAGGGAATATACTGCTATGTATAAGACAATCACCATGCACAATTCTAGTCCTTCACCTGCTTTTTCAGGAAATGAATTACCTGAATAATTTATCCATACCTAAAGTTATATAGAAATTACCTATACTGTTGCAAAGAATCACATGCAGCTACTTGCTTGATGGGTCTTTTTTAAACAGCTCTTGCTGCAACATGGCCAAATAATCAAAGCTATAAAACCTAGCATTTCTACCTACATTTTGGCTTCAGTATTACTGTGCATTATTATCCTATCCAAGTACTTTCCCTCACTTTAGGGGAATATTTTATTACAATAATAAGCTCCTGTACCTCATAAACTGTTCGTCGTGATGCTTTGAGCCTGGCTTCAAATAAATCTCTATCCTCCAGCATCCTTGAGAGTCTGTTCTTGTGCTCAAGAGCTTTCTCACGCTCCAACTGCAAAGTGGTGATCTAAAAACAGAAAATACACAAAGTATTACACAGTAAAATCTTGCTACATATTTGCATTCCATCTACCTCAGCCACTAGGAATAATCTTTTCCTCTTTCAGATCTAAGGCAGAAGACACTGCTGCCTACTAGCACAATGAAACTGAAGCTAAAGCTTCACTCGTTACATCAACTTCTTCTCTTGGATTGAGCTGGGGGAAGAAAGAAGTGCAAATCCCAGTATTTTTCGTTCACCACTAATGGACTTTATCATCTGAACAAAAACCATCTTACCCTTTCTTCTTCCTGTTGCTCCCAGAGCTCCATATCATGCACTCTCTGCTCCTCATATGCAGTCTTTATCAAAGGAATTTCTTCTAAGCGCTTGGCTCTTTCAAAGTAGTCAATCTGAATAAAGATAACACACCTTTAGCATGTCTCAATGCAAAGACCAGATCTTGGCAGACTCCATCTCCAGAACGCCCCAAAGAAAAGCCCAATATCTGGAGACTTCTGCAATATGTAATATTGTTACAGAATAACAATCATATTGGACCACGTCAAAGGTCCACCTAACCAAGAACCTGCCTCTCCTGCTGGCACCTAAATGCACTCCTAAGCAAGGATGTAAGAACAGAGACAGACACATATACAATACTCTCTTAGCATCATCAATTTCCAGCTCCCAGCACTGCCTATGTTGAAGGTTTTTTGTATTTAGTAGTCATTGGTGGACTTCTCCTCTTGCTCTTTTGAACACATAGAAGGTTTTCATATGCAACAATGTACTTTGGAAAGAACTCCTGTGTGTCCATGGCTCACAGCATGAAGACTCACTTTCTACTTACAAGTAGTTCTGACTATGGATCCTACTAGCTTCCTGGCGCACTGTCCCTTGCAGTCAGTGCAAGAACAACTGCTCCCCACCACCAGCTGTTACAGCAGGTTCACTCTTAGAGACTGCTGCAACATCCTCCCTCTAGGAATCTTTCAGACATAAGGGTACTATTTTACATAGACATTTCTTGCACAGAAGCCAATCCGCATCACTGGTAATCCCTCCTCTCAAGCTCCCAGTTCAACTGCAACCTCTCTGAGGTACAGAGCAGAGATGCAGGAGAACAAAGTTCCCTTTGCTGATTAAGAACGTTAAGTTTGGAACCTATCCTTCTATACATAAAGCTAAAGATCTGGGCTAATTTTTTATGCTTTCCCTACATGAGCTATTTTATATCTATTAAACACAACATCACTCGAAGACCTTTCTTTTATCTCACAGCTTCTTTGCTGAAATTTTCTTGGGTGAAAAACTCTGTAAAAAGGTTTCTGGAAAATCCAACTTAGTTCCACCAATCAGATCACCCTTACTCGTCTGTTTTGTTCACTTCAGAGAACTCCAAGAGGAACCCTGGCTTAGAATGCTTTTATGCTTTTATAGAAGCTGTGCTGACCTTTCTGGGTAGATCCTATTTACCCAGGTGACTAATTCTATTGTTTAATGTATTTTCTGCTACTTTGCCCAGTGTGAGCATCAGATTTATAGCCTGCAGCAAAAAGATCCTCACTGGAACCTTTTTAACTGATTTGCCACTTTCTAGTTATCAAGCCAGTTTTAAGTGACCTGAATAACCAACCGTATCGTGTAACCTCTGCTTCATTCTTGAATACAGCTGAAAGTCCTGGGCAAGTTTCACCCTGCCCAGGTTACATATTTCTATTTACTATGATAACATGCTCCTCATGCTTTTATAGCCACCCAAGTTTCAAGCAGGTCCTCTTCTGCCATCTCGAAGAGCTCTAGCAGTGGCATTTCCTCTGTTTTAGTGAGGAATACAACAAATTAATTCAGCTGCTCTGTAATGGCCTCAACTTCTTTCAGGATTTTCCAATTACAAGTCTCTCAAACAAGACTCAGTTCAAAGACCTTGAGTGTCCTTTTTCAAATCAACTTCAGTCATTAGAATGCATTTGTGCACTGATACCAGAAACCCAATTGGTTTATAACACATTTACCTTTTTTAGTGTGAAAAAGCAGTATTTTCAACAACAGTATTATATCTGTGTATCTGTATCGCCATGTAGGAGTTCATAAACACTAACTAAAGCATTGTATAGCCATGGGTTTGTACCCTTCATACTTTGTACCTTTTTCTCCTGATTCTTCAGCCGTTCCTGAAGTTCCTTCTTCTCTTTCTCCAGCTGTTCAACTTGTTTAGCCATAATGAAGTCAGGATCCAGCTCTTCAAGATCCTACAACCAAGTAAAGTTATCAATACAAAATAAAGCAAAGTTTTTTTGCTGTTACAAGTGTAGTTGGCTGGTTTTTTTATTTCAGCTTCTCTGCAGTTCTCCCATTAACTTTTAAAGTAATTTGCTTCAGAAACATTCTCAGTTTCCCTTCTGGAAGAGTATTTTATGTTTTAAAAACTCTACAGCATTTGTATCTTTATTTCTAATTGAGACACAGTCCAGTTACTACAAAACTGGATCTGCAGGCCTAGTCTGTATTTCAGATACCATTCAACCAAACAAACATAAAAGCCCAAACATAGCTGGATTTAATTCCTCCAGGGAAAAAAGGTCCTATCCAAACTCAGATTTAAGGTTTACTTAGAATCAGCTAGGTTGGAAAAGACTTCTAAGATCATCAAGTCCAATCATTGTGTCAAACTGTCTCATTTTTAAGAGACTGCTCCTAAGAGCAGTTACAGTTTAAAACTAAATAAATGACATTCCAACAGCCTGCCAATATAACAACAAAAGCATAAAACCATAAAACATCAATAGTAAGTTTTCTACCTCAATGTCAATATCTTTAAATGCTTTGGCTCCCAGTTCTGTCTTCTTAATCTGCTCCAAGCGCTCCCGAACAGTCTTCTTTTTGATCTGCTCATGCTCCTGCAGGATACGCTCCTTCTCCCTCTCCTTCGCCTCCTGGCGCAGCCTCTCTTCTTCAGCCTTCCGGACTTTCTGTAACTCTGCCTCACGTTGTTCCAGTTCTTCCTTTTCACGCTGTATATTTAAGCTTTCCAGGCGCTCTTTTCTTTCCTCTATAGTCTGGCGACGTGCAAGTATACGCTGATGCTCTTTCCTTGAGTTCTTTAAGAAGGCAGTGACTGCCAGCTGATGCTGTTCCTCCTTCTCTTGCTGAATCGAAATTAAGAATAAGACACCGATGTATAGAGTATCTCTTTAAAATGCAGAAAGCACAGCAAATGCTTCTCAAAAAAACCCTCAAAGTTAGTTTTATCCTCCAAATGTGCCAACTGCATGGAAATAAAGCCACAATGGCCAATCTAATCATAGAATCATATAATGGTTTGGGTTGGAGAGGACTTTAAGACCACCTAGTTCCAATCCCCTGCCATGGGCAGGGACACCTCACACTAAACCATGTCACCCAGGGCTCTGTCCAACCTGACTTTGAACACTGCCAGAGATGGAGCATTAACCACCTCTTTGGGAACCCTGTGCCAGCGCCTCACCACCCTCACGGTAAAGAACTTCTTCCTTCTATCTAACCTGAAAATAATCACTCATCCAAGTGGCATACAAGGTAGTATCAACTGACAAGAAAGTTGTCTGTAAAAGACAATATTTTGCAACATATCTGAACTACGAGTTTCACTCTTTCTTCTGCCCAAAAATAGTAATATATTACTAATATTTAAGAGTCTAACTGAACAAGGGGTGGGAAGGTCAGTCGATTTTGTCTTTGCATGTGTCAGCAAGTCCAGCTCCACGTAAACTGTATTACACCAAAGCTCCCTTGTTTTTAAAGGTTTTTTCTTTCCAAACATGCTAACATGAAGAGAAAAATATCCTAACTGACACAAAGCACTATGTGTGAGATGATAAAGAACAGATGAGTCAACAATTTAGATATAAACGTTGTATATAGACCCATTCCAATTAAGTTATAAAAAGCACTACACTTCTAGACACGAGGCAGCCTTCTCACCACCTCCCCATTCTCCTCCAGAGAACCTATACAGATCTGTGTAGAGATTCATGCTGGAGAGGTGTAACTGTGCCAGCTCATGGAGCTGCCCATTTTAATCACCCCAGCAAGCAGCAAAGCACTGCAGCCTGAGCAGCTCACTGAACTCCCTCAGTCATGCTGCTCCTGAAATGTGACCTACTGCCAGGGTATTTTTAGTGCTCTGTCACTTCTAGGGCATTCAACAAAAACACTGACACACTTGTACCTTGGTGCAGATCTGAAAGCATTTAAACATAAACAGAGGTGCCAGAAACTAAAGAATTAGAAGCTTTAGATGAATGTAACGACTTTGTGAATCGTAACAAATCTGACATATTAAGCTTTTAAGCATCTGGAAAAATCTGAGGTTTTGATCTGAATAACAAGGAAAAAAGTTATCAACTTGTTCTGTAGCTTCTCTAACCACACAGACTGATGTTAACCTTGATACTGTACTCCTGTTTTACAACTGTAATTACTAGCACTTTAGTTTTATTCAGCTAATTGTACTAATATGAAGTATAAGACCATTTGTCATTTCTACCTATGAACGTACAGCTGAAGCACGGTTCTTCTTTCACATCAACAATCTGTCTAATAGCAATCACTAATAAAATCTTTTTAGGGGAAAACTTACATGAAGTATTTTTATATTAAACACTATAAAGGTGTTTATCAGCTGTATACAAGTGTCATGATACAGTCAGACTTGTGTGCTTGTATCTTAATATTACTTAGTGTTTCAACCCCTATAAAGAATCTAACATGGACATCTTGCTATCAGCCTTTCTTCTAGACGGAAAAATTACATGTTTTCTATGAAATCTTTCATAAACATAAAGCAAAAGAAGGAATTATCACTGCTCTTTAAAGAGAAGTGAAGGCTGAAGTTGCCACAACCAAAGCATGCTGGAAATCTGAGACTGATTTTACACCTACAGCACTCTGGAGAACCTGAAATGTGAGCTCATCCCTGAGTCTGACCTTGAGGCCACCAGCCCCAGTGAGGAGGACAGGCAGTGACAAGGAAACATCAGGTCTTGAGCTGTGGGATCTTTTGTTCATGTTTTTAGATTCCACCATGAAGCTACATTCCAGGTTCTTCACAACAGCAGTTTCTCCAGGAAGAATAAAGAAAGCAGGCTCTTGGATTTTCAAAAGTACATTAAACAAATCCTACCTCTGTAGGGCCATCTATGGGTAAGTTATTATTTGGTATATCCTAAACCTGATATATTCAACACTGGCAATTTAAATTCAAGACTTTTGTGTACATCTTAAACGAACACTAACTAGTGGGGTGCATTTAAGAATGACTTCTTTACAAGCACGAATAGCTGAAAAAAAATGAAATTAAAAGGTACATCTAATCTGAGATAACACGTTCATTAAAATATAAGCTTAGGTATAAAGTTCAAGTTACTAGCTTACATTTCTACTTTTATTTCCCCAAGTATAGAAATGTAGCCCACCATTACTGTCCAATTAGATCAGAGATTGTTACCAGAATGCTCCAAAAAACAGAGCAACACACTTCTGAAAATAACCCATGTACAAAATGTACACGGATTTGAGTAAGTACCAAAATGTACCTACTCAGAGCCTTGCAATGTCACGTTAAATTAATCATTAGATAGCTCACTGCCTATCCTGTCAAGGAAAGGCAAACTAGTAACTCCTTCAATTATGATCTCACAACTTCAAAAGAAGCTTGTCTTGCTAAACCAGAAAATGTAGGTCTATTAGACCAGATGAGTATATAACAGATGCAGGATACTTGGTCATTAATAAATACATTCATGTTACACTACATTTGTATACATTAACACCTCCAGGATCAATTGTTCTGAAGGGAGGGGACAGCCGTATCAATACTGATCACCACTGCACTGAGAACGGATTACAGGAAGCAGCAGCTCGTCGGACAAGCAAAAGTCTCCATAAGGGTAAAAGACAAACATCACACAACCCACATGGGGGAAATGTCAGAACTTGTCACCACTTCAGAAGACTTAAAGTGACTCACCAGTAAGTGAGGAGGCTTAATGACTGCAAGAGCTTTAGCCAGGGCTGAGGACATAGCAGTCAGCTGATTCCTGATCTGCTCAGAAGGCATGCTTTGTAGTTGAGGGCCTAGCGGAGCATCTTCTCTAGTGCTGTAATTCAGGTCTGAGCCAAAACTCAGCGTCCGGGTGGTATGATCAAGGCGAACCTTGAAAAAATAGGGGAAAAAATAGGAATTGTATTAAAATAGGATTGTATTAACCAATTTCTTTGTTGCTCTGCCTGTGACCAGTATAAGTCAACAGATGCTCTAAACAGAAATTATTCTGAATAAAAGTTTGCTTGATTTCCATGGTTTGTGCAAAAAATCCATACAAACAAAAAAACGTCACTGGAAGAGGCTGAACTTTTAATGTTTCTATGAAATGAGATTACTGCCCAACAAATTCTTCCCTTCCTCCACATTAGTAATATACCAAACAAGAATCCTGACTTTAACACAGACAATATCAACACATCTAAAATATAAGCCAAAACTGTGTGTTAACCAAAATGAATTAACTAAGCTTTATCTAAAAACCTAAATGGATAAAATACTAAGAAACCTTAACTAAAAACTACTTGTATCTCATCACCAGCTTAAACATTTCCTTACAGGCTGTCAATCTTTCAATACACACAACTTTACCAACAAGGCAATCTTCAACAGCAGCTGAATCATCTCAGACATCAGTGCACATTTGAGACACTGGTGGTTTCCTTCAGTCGCTTGGTTAGATAAAAAACCACGCTAGCAACAGCTCAACTCTTCAGTCTTGCACAACTAATGCAGCATAGCCAGAAATTTGCATCCCTATTTGTTAGACTTGCTTCAGGATATGCTGGATTCAATGACTGGGGCTCACAGGGCAAGTTTCAGCAAATTTCATTTCAACTTTTTACTTCTACTGGACTTTACATTAATGGTTGTTGACCTAAATCAAAACCAGACATCAAAATGTAAATAATCATCAGTTCTTAATATATTGTCACCTTTTAGTCTAGTTAATCTCCAGCTATCAGAACCAATTGTCTTCCTTGGGTTCAATGTCAACCAGATAGCTTTCATCCAGTATAATACACATGAATCCATACATGATTCATATACAGGAATCACAGAAGAACTTACTTGTAAGTCACAATGTCTGGCTGCATCAACAATATTGCGTTCCAGCTGGAAAGCATCAACAAAAGGAACCAGGGTGGCTAGGCGAGAAAATTCAATGCTTTGATAAATCTGGGCCACCTGAATGTGAACACAAGTATTAGGTGTTTTCCTTCAGTAAAAAAGAGATCAGAAATAAGAGTTGTTGTATAAGCTATAAAGCTTACTAAATTGCCAAGAAATTACTGTATACATAGTAATACAACTGCAAATACTCTTTCAGGATTTTGTATCTGTGCTGTAGTCAAACTTAAGCTAAGATTCAAAACCATTCTGAATGGCTTCTTTGTATGAAGGAGACTGGCAGCAGTAGCTACATACAGCTATGCTGCTAATTAGCCTTCAACTAGTTCTTTAGCACACCAGAAATAACACTGCTCATCACTTGTAATGAAAGCAGGTCAATGAAATGTGCATTTATACAACATCTAGACACAAAAACCCCACTGAAATATCCCATCCAGAGCTTACTCCAAAAAATAGTTTGAAGAAATGATGGATTACCTTAAATAAGACCTCAGAGATGCATAATGAAGAAAATCTAGGCAAGAGATTCCACCACTGTATGCAACCACTATTAAGTACAGCTACTACAGCTGTATCTGAATGATGCACAAACAGAGGTTATATACCCCAAAAAGGTTATTTCAAAATCACAGTGGGCTTCTATTTGATGGAAAAATTTTACTTCAGCACGCAAATTTCCAACTTGATGTTCTTCCAAAGTATTTTCTAACTTCTACGTACTTGAGAACATACATTTTCTTTACTCATACCTGCTGCAGAAGGCGAAGGATGGTATTGTTTTGCAGGTGAGGAACATAGAGCTGCAGTTCAGGTTCCTTCTCAGCTTGGTCCTTCACCCAGTTCAGAACCTATCAAAATTCTGAAAAGTTACTCTATCTGCATCAACCCTTACAAACTTCACCATTAAAGTTTAAGAAGCATGGTTCCTAAATACTTCAGTTTTACAGCTCATAAAAATAGCACCTCTGTCCAGCTACTACACTGTTTTCTGAAGTGTATCTTTCGATCAGAACACTTTATAATGGATTCCTGACACATTTTGTATGAAGGTGACTGACAGTAGTGGCAACATTTACCATGCTGCTAATTTACCTTCAAGTTCTTTTTAGCACCTCAAGTCTCTTTGTTCCCACTATCAAAGAAAAAGAATGTGATGTGCTTCAGCAATTGCAGGATTTACATTAACGCCATCAACATCACATTATTCTACCTCCCAATAATCTACATTTTAATAGTAAGAACAGTCATTGGTGTATTTTTCCACTTCCCACCAACCCTCCTCCACAAATCAATATTAGTCAAGAGCAATTACTACATACACAGAGCTATAAAACTTACCTTGCTGACACGGCTGCATAACTTGAGCGGGTGGAAGTCTACTTCAAGCCAGTTGTAAAGTTCTTTCACTTCTGGAACAACATATTGCACCACGTTGAACCTTACCTACAGACAACAACAAAAAAATCCAAAGATCTCAATAAATACAATTGTAACAAATAAGTTATACTTTAAGAATTTTAAATTTAAGAAGTCAAATAGACACCACATGTACCTTTTAATACAGAAGTCCACTTATTTTTTATTACAGCATTCTTAATGGCAGTGGCAATAACTCTACACTACACCACTTAACTGTAGCTAATAATGGAAAAGTAGACAAAAACCATATAAGCAAGATAAATATTTAGACCAGAGTACCACCCTCAACTTAGTAGCTGTTTCTAAGACACAGCCCTACTACACAGAGGTAGGCCCACATCCACACTAAACCCACATATCTCAGTTCATGAGGAAACTTCTGAAGCTTTAAATTGTGGTTTTAAGGCAAACTGGAGAAGTACAAGAAAAAGAATTACTGTAAACTGTAAAATGAACCTTAAATCTAAGTTACAGGTGTGCATGCAAACGACCGCAAGAAATTCACCATCCTCTGAAGATACCTAATTGTGACTGAATGTCTGATTTGTTCATGAAGGTTGGAAGGAAGAGAAATACAGCCTCCCTTCACATTAAACACAAGGAAGATTTCATAATCACTTAAGCCCTTACAGTCTGCTATTTAATATCTGACCTGTGCTTGTCCATGATACATTTAAAACTTGGTTCAGTTAATCACACACCTTAGAGTAGGGAAAAACACCCAAAGTTCGAGCTCACAGCCCTTTCAGAACCCTCAGACTTTCAAAGCAACATTTGTTGCTTGGGTGACATAAGGGCTGATACTGAATCTGACTCCTTAGTGCACACAAGCATTGTGTTATTGCTGCCATTTCCAAACAGTCCTTCTTGTGAATCTGAAATGCTAGCACTATGCCCTAAGACATACAATTAACCATAGAGCTGTTTTAACTCAAACTGCTGTCCCGTAACTAAGCAGTGCTCTAAAAGGAAAAGAAGAGGAACCAATGGTTCAAAGCTGCTCATCTCAACACCACTACCTACCATATCATTTATGAGACTACCACGTGTAGGTGGGGCCTGAAGACCCAAGAGGGTTGCCAGACGTCGCTGTTTCTCCATGATGATCCCATCCATATCCAGAAGACGGGCAATGTCCGTTCTCTCAGGAGTGATAGGAATGGACAGAGTGGCCAAAAGGACTCGAGTAGACATCCTGTTCATAAAGTATAACCACAAATCATGAGCTGCAAGAGAATACTAATTCCTTTTCACAGATGGGCCAATTCAAGAGAAGGAATGAGTAGCAGTCATGATGCACTATGTAAAAATACCAGCAGTAACAGAGAAGACACTAGCTGTGTGACAAGAGTACAGAATACAATCTTCTTCAGGAACCAGGGGAAAGACTTTGATAACACCTTTTCATTACTTACATATGTGTATATATTTCATATACATAGAAATTACAAAGAAACTTAAACCACCATTGCAAATATATCAAAATACTACATAAAATAATTAAATCTTCAGAAAGCAGCCTTTAAACTTTAAAAACTTATTTTAGCTGCAAATTCCTATCAGTCATATTAATTGCATCAATTTTTACAATTTACTGCGCAAACCAGATGCACATTTTCATCTCAGAGTTGGAAGGGACCTTAAAACTCATCCAGTTCCAACCCCCTGCCACTGGCAGGGCCACCTTGCACTAGAGCAGGTTGTTCCAAGCCCCATCCAACCTGGCCTTGAACACTGCCAGGGATGGGGCAGCCGCAGCTTCTCTGAGCAACCTGTGCCAGCGCCTCAGCACTCTCACAGCTCTGTTAAATGTTCTTCTTGATCCAGGGTTCTTTAGAAGCAATTAGTACTGGCCACTTTAAGCAGAGCTGCTCACAGCAATACATGTCATCACCTTCTTCTGAGGTGCAGTTTAGTTTATCTTTGAACTTATGTGGCTAAAAATAGAAAGTAAGATCACACGGACTCTCTTTCCCCACCTCTGCATCTCCTCTTGCGTGAGATTCTTTCGCATTTCCCTTGATAAGTGGTAAAGTCGGTGAAGTGTGGACGCATGGAAAAGAGCATTTCCTGATTTCCAGAAGACAGTTGAAACTTTGTGATAGTAATTTGCCATCAGTTGTGGTTTGGGTGGCTTCTTAGACAGTGCAAACAGCCCATGAATATCCTCCACTGCTTTGAAAGCTTCCTAAGTAAAAAACCAAACAACAAATACACTACTTTGAGGAAGTTGTTTGCAACACCCAAAAACGGGGAAAATACACATTTTACTGGTTTTATGGTTTTTCATAAAAATCACTTTTGTGATCAAACATGGGTAAAATTTCCCTAAGAATACAGACATACTTGAAAATGCCTCACATGTAATTATTTGCATACCTCATCGACAACAGAGAACATTCTTCAAATTCACAAATCCAAAAATAAAAAAGACAACCTCTGGCTTTTTAACGAATTTCTCATTAGAAAGGTTGGTAAAGCAAAGCACCTTGGAATAATTTGCTTTGATAATGCTCTCCCTGGCTGGACAGTAACATAAGGCAGCAGCAATGCTGGGATCCCAGCCCAGTAACAGACACTAATGTGTACCAAACACCTCCCAGTGATGTAGGCTGCAAGAATGCAGGATGGCAGAGGTGAAAGTGCCATCACCAACTTCTCACTTTCACAACTCAAAGTAACTTCAGCTACTTTACCATTTACTACTACCAGCAGAAACTTGGTTTGAAATGCTATGCAGGAACATAGAATCACGGAATGGTTTGGGCTGGAAAGTACCTTAAGATAAACCTAGTTCCAACCCCCTGCCACGGGCACGGATGTCTCACACTAGACCGTGTTGCGCATGGCTCCATCCAGCCTGGCCTTGAACACTGCCAGGGATGGGACATTTTTACCACTTCTCTCAGCAACCCATTCCAGTGCCTCACCACCTTCACAGTAAAGAACTTCCTCCCTATATCTAACCTGAACTTCTCTGGTTTAGTTTGAACCCATCACCCCTTGTCCTATTGCTACAGTCCCTAATGAAGAGTCCCTCTCCAGCATCCTTGTAGGCCCCCTTTAGATACTGGAAGGCTGCTATGAGGTATCCATGCAGCTTCTCTCCTCCAACCCCAAGCTTCTCGGACTGTCTTCACACAGGAGGTGCTCCAGCTCCCTGATCATCCTCATAGCCTCTTCTGGACTTGCTCCAACAGCTCCATGTCCTTATGTTGAGGACACCAGAACTGCCCAAAGTACTCCAAGTACATCAGACTAAGTATTCAATATGCATGTAGTACCACATTCTAGATACTAAAACTCTAGTCTTTAGCTTTTATTCTGTCTTTACGTTGGAGTATATACCATGGAACATGAATGATCTGCATGGAACAGACTCCAGAAAGGCTGTAGTCTAGAGTGTGATTAGAGGAGCCCTGCTGCATACCTGCCACAGCTCCATGCTGATAGCACTGTCAAGCTGCACCAGTCTGGTCTCCAGGTGCATGGACTGACTGTCAGGGTTGTTGAGGTTGATCGCTGTGCTTTGGTTGTGATGGCGCTGGATCTGCCCCAGGTGCATCCGCAGGTTATCGCAGAGTTTACGGAACTCAGCTTTGCGTGTGTACTGCAGGCAGAACTTGAAAGCTGCAAAACGAACAAGATAAAGTAAGCACACTCAGTAATAAGGTTAGGGTTGGAAAGGACCTTAAATGGTGACTCTGTGGTAGTTCTGAATGGGATTCAAGTATGTAAAGCAGTACATTTGAACAATCTTCATTTACAACTCAAAAATGTATCAAAGAAAATGCAATCTGTCACACATTATGAGTTAGTGACAATGCAGAGCACTTCCATCTTGACCTGAAAAAATTAAGATGCTTCCACATAATTAACCTGATAGAGTAAAGGGAATACTTTGAGTTTCTTTAAAATGTTCTGATTTAAGCAGAGATTCCAGCTTTTGTTTTGAACTAAGTGCAAATGAAACTCTGTGAACAGCATGAATTCAGCTTTTGGCTTTGTAAAATGTAGGGAACACAATTCTCAAGTCATCTAAAGATGGTAAAGATAAATGAAGCTTTCAAATGACTCGAAATGACACAGGAAAACCAAAACTGTCTTTGTTCATGTAGCTCCTCTCAAAAACCTGCTTTCACTTTGTCATTCTCCCTCTGAATATTCTAAGGTATCTCTACCAGAAACAGGCACAAAAAGAAATCTTGACACTGCAGCACAAAGACTAAAGCACCTACAACTCATCTCAGTCATCCTTCCTAATGTACTTGCAAAATGTGGATCCAGAGCTAAAAATCTAAGACTCTTCTTCAAAGATACGGAGCCGCAAGTTATACATACAAAAGAAAACATTTTTCTGCTCATCTCTCACCCTTAAGAAGAGATGAACACGTAAGTATCCGTTCTTCTGAAGTCACTTTTTACAGAATGCCAGGTAAAAATCACACAAGACTTTGTCCTATTGCCTTCTGCATAGTATTCTCCTAAGTTACATCTGTGTCAAAATTGAAAGCGCATCATGATTTTACACAAAAGTATCCTTTTGTGTGCGCTCATTTTGGAAGGTACCTGACACAGAACACATTAATGGATGACACATTTGCCATTCTGGATAAAGTGAAGACATGACTAATTTTGATCAGTAAGTTCGAAAAAATAAAGACACAGCACCAGTAATTCCCATATTCCCAGTATGCCCAGGAAAAAAAGAACAACTTTCCGCACAATTTCTGTTACAAGAGTGTCCAGAAACCTGAGTGATTTTAAGGAACCTATGTAACTTTAAAAGTAATATCTGTGTACGTACACCGACTTGAGAGGTTAACCTATTTCCAATATCCAAATAGAAATAACCATTCATTTTCTAGCTTTAATGGATGAAATACAGAAGTTCTTGACCTCATTATGCTTTACGTTTCCATCTTGTGACTTACCTTGCTGTGCAATATCATGGTACAGGCGTTCCACTCGAGAATTATTTCGGAGAAGATCCAAACATTGTCTGTATGATTCCCATAGAAATTTAACCCAGGGTGTCAAAAGCAGGCGGTCAGTACGATCCTGAGTGTCTTCTCCACTCACAGCGCTCAAAAGAACACTACAGTTGGGGCAGGGAGGTAAAGGGGGGGAAAAGCCCCAAAGAAAAATGAGTGGTTTATTCTTCACAATCCTCACCAATTTTTCTTATCAAGATCCAAGGTCAGACTGGACAAATCTGAACAGCTAACTCTGCTGAACAGTCTATTTTCAAATTGGTCCCTCAGACTTCTCCCTTTTCCTTTAAAGCATATAGATAATTTTTCTTGCTGATAAGTTTTAAACTTTGGCACCTGCATGTATGACGGCCATGTACAAGCTCCAGAGGTAAGAGACATGAGGAGCTTTTGTGTCCCTCACTTAAAAGCTGAAGGAAACTAACTCCAGGATTTTCATTGTATGTCTGTTAGATTCAAGTATCACTTGAAGTGTCTGTCTACTCAGACACCTTCCCACTTGCTGAAGCTTCCTTTCTGTCACCAGCAATGCTGCCAGAGTTCATTTCTTGTTGACATACAACATAGAAACATTGTGTGCCTTACAACCTGCAGACATCAAAACCTAGAATACTTACATTAAAGCATCAAATCCTTTAAAAATTCTGACATGAAAAAGATGTTTAAAGATGCCAGAAGTAAGATGTGATAATCTTGCATTTAATGGCCACAGCTGCATACCCCCATTCACAGAAATACAAGATTGGAAAGGATTCCTGCCCATGGCAGGGAGGTTGGAACTGGATGATCTCAAGGTCCTTTCCAACCCTAACTATTCTATGATTCTATAATTCCTGAGACACTGAGACAAATTCCATGCCCCACATGATCCCTTTCTGCTAACCAGACCACCCAGCATGACAAGCTTAAAATGAATCATCTTCCCTTCATTTGTAAAATCCTTTCTGAACTATGCTTCTAATATAAACTCTCAACTCCTGTAACTCTCCTCTACAGCACTGCTTCTAGTTCTAATTTACTTCCTTGAGCACTAGCACTACATACGATATGAAAGACATTTCACCAGTGCCTTCTCCAACAGATCAAGCAGTGAATCCAGCAAAAAAGTACAAGTGCTGAAAACAGGACCTAAAAATCACTACAGAAACTGTGGTTGTTCAGATAAAGAAGTGTGACTGGAAAGACACATTTTCTAGTCTCAGTTATATAAAAGAGAATGAGGAAAAGAGAGGTCAGTCAATTTTCAATGTCTATCGGTGGGATTCCTCTGTAACAAAGACTGTTCAGGCACTGGAAGTAACACTACTGGCATTGCCATCCTGAAGCAACTGCTGAAGGCTGAAGAAAAGGTCTGTAACATTTTCCTTTCCTTGCAGCCACTGAGTTCCCAACTCCCATCAAAGCCCCATGAAAATCCACAGCCTTCTACTCCATGCCTTTCTGTATACTACTTGACTAATATAACTCTGTTCCTCATAGTCGCCTACACAAGACTACATGTCCTCTACTTTGACAATTTCTTCCAATTTGCCATCATCACTAGATACAACTTTGGCTTTTTCAGTTTCTGTGCCAAGATTTTACTTGAAAGAATTCTCACTAACTTCACTCTTGATTCCCATCTCCTCTCATCATTACATGTCACCAGTTTCTCACTGGGAAATGTTTTAGTCCCTTTACAATGCAACTGCAAACATCCCTTTTGGTATGGTACCAATAGCTTTACTTTTTCCCAGGTTGGATTTCTGATCTCTGGCATTTCTTGACTCTAAAACATTCAGGTACCAACTAAAATTCTAACATAATCAGATGTCACCTACCCTTTGGCAAGCCTGTGCTGCATTTGATCTGATTTTTGACTCATGTACTACTTCCTTCCTTCAAAACTCATCCTAAAGACCTGAACGTTATCACTATCTAGATAAGAACACATCAGCAACTGTTCAGACCACTACTCAGTCCTACATATGGATGATGAGAAAACAGGCTGTCTGCTCAGATGGGTGTCTGCAGAGCTTTAGTACCCAAAGTATCTGATGGTATTTTTAAAACTCCAGGATAGAAATGATGCTGTTATTCAACATGAAGAGAAAGCTGACTTTTTCATTCACCTCAGGTTTTTAGAGCATAGAAAGTACCCTCTTTATTCCAGAATCAATAACCTTACAAAAATCAGTAGCAAAGTACTGCTTTCATCTTCAGAGCACACTTAGGTAGCTAATCTCAACCCTTCTCCTTAGAATTTTACCACGATTTTCCCTGGATTTCTCCACTTACAGCTGAAGATCCCTTTGCTATTTTTTCTGCAGGTTTTAATTTGGGTTGACTTAAGGAAACTTTAATTTATTCCCTACACTTTTTCATTTCTCTTAAAGGATACAGGCAGATGGCATCTTCCAAACACATATGGAGTGCTCTAAAACATTTCTTCATCCCCACCTTGTCACCCTCTTCCACAGATGTAACCACATACATATTTGCACTACTGGAGTTAATGTGAGCATTTCCTAAATCAACGGATTCATCTGAAGACACAAACATACACTGAAACTAAACTCACTTTGCCTGAAGCAGATTATGAAGTTCTCCCACACAACATTCTGACAATAGACTAGTGTCTTCTCACAGAGCTGGAGACTAGTTTTATCCTATCGTGGCACCACATGCCAGTGAAGGTCTATATACAGACTAAAGCAGATATATTCACTGATCTTTTTTCCCTTTCCTTCTACGTTCTCATTATCCACCCAATTAATTAGAACCCTGAATTTACTTTTTATGCCCTTTCTTCCACCCAAACAAGTATAAAGAAACATTACCTTTTGTTTGCACATACCCTATGTGGTCAGAAAGACTGGAGGTTACCACACAGAAGAATTAAATTGGTCTAATATAATTAATAACATTTATACCTTAAATTGGTAATGAGCAGCTTTCAGTAACAAACTGTCCAATACCACTACAGATGGAGATCTGAGCAGACCCCAGAAAGCCATACCTGACTCCCAGAACTGCTCATACTGTTATCTACATTTTCTGTTCTTTACTCCTTAATTTCTTTACTTTTCTTTATTCAGACGTGGGGTTTTGTTCAATGCAAAATTCCTCATCTTCCTACCTTTAGAACCTCTGGAAGACCACTTGTATTGCATTTCAAAACCACCATCTTTATATCTCTGAATTGCCAACACCCTTCATGAAAATAAGGATGCTTTCCTGTGAATTGCTACATTTTGAAGACAGGCCGCCTACCTTTCTGGAGTCTGAATGTTATCTAAGTCTTCTATGTCCAGTACCATCTGCTGGGATTCTTCCTTAGCTGCTTCTGTTTTTTCTTCAGCTAATTTTAAATAGGCTCGAACAACATCCTCCAAAGACTTGATGTTCACCTACGTCAAAGGCAGAAAAATGGGAAGATGTTTTCACCCACAACAGGCAGCAAGTTTTAAAACGTAAATGCTGCAAACCCAGGAACATCTGTAAGGCAGATTAGCTCTAACTCAAAACCAGTCTGTTACTTTTAGTTCCTATCAGCTGACATATACCATGCTTGCAACAAATACAATCATATATAAATAGAAGCCATACCTGCTGGCAAATGTTCTTGTACTGGTAGAGACCTTCTTTTGCCAGGTGGCTCTTGCGGAGATCCACACAGAGCTCCAGGTATTTCAGCATAATCGGCTCGTGGATTTTCTGCCATGTTCGGTGTTTTTTGCTTTTCATAACATCATAGAGAACATCAAGGGCAGGTTGCTTTTTGCCAACCTCAAGGAATTCTGGAAGTAAAAACCAGTTAGTAGAAGATTTGCATACCAAAAAATGCATGTTATGCTCAACAGTGTAAACTTCAAAGAATTTAATCAACTCTAACCAAAGTTCATTGATGGTTTGATTTATTTGCCCGTAACAAAACTGGTGGCAAAGGCAACTACGGTGGCTTTCAATGACATAAATGGCAAATGAACGCCAGTAACATGAAGATTTCAGGACAACAGAGATGTCTCCATCCACCGAGGTGTGACTGGGCACTTCATACATATTAATAAAGTACACACATCCAGTTTTCAAGCTAGTTCTATCAAGAAGGACAAGGAAGACACACCATGAGGCTTGTAGTACAGGACCTACCAATGTCATTCAACAAGATGCAAACCATCCAGTAAATGGCTTAAAAAAAAGTTCTGCCCAGCAGGAAAAAGAAGGAAACAAAGTTCACTCAGAAACCTTCTTCAATTTTTTTCCTGGTTTTAGAACCATCTCTAGACCATCAGAATGGTTTAGAGATTCAGTTTCTAGAGCAGTTTCACTAAAAGCTGTTACAGTCCAATTAAAGAGTCAGACATCTTTTGAAGCCCTGCTGCTGAAAGCAGTGCCCCATTTACTCATTCCCTAAGCAGCTGCTGTTACCAACAGCATCTCTCAACATCACAGCAACTCCCATCTCTGATAATACCACATGCTCTGCTCAGTACAATATAGCAAACCATTCACCAGCAAATACTGAAGCAGCACAGCCAGCTACCAGCATACACACAGGCACTGCACAGAACCTACTCTTAAGAAGTTAAACAAATCAAGGAACACCCAGAATAGGAAGCAAACAGCTTTAAAAGATAAAGAGAAGTCGAGTACAGGTAAAAGGAAATGCGTGTGCTCTTACAGGCTGAGGAGTGGAGCCAGAACTCCCTGTACTCTGGAAATCACTATATTCCTAAAGAAATTATAGCAGCAGGGATTAAAGCAGGGGCCTGCTCAAGGTGCTCAGACACAGACAGAGCTTCTGACCTTTGGAATCTCAGTACAGAAACCATGCTGCTGCTTTCAAAATGCATCTTTTAGCCACGGCTAAAGATGGTTAAAGATGGCTAAAAGATGTATTTTGAAAGCAGCAGCACAGTTTTTATTACAGGATCAGAGCAGTGTGTATTTGGAGCTGAGTTTATGTAAATAATGAGTTTGCATAAGAAGAGCAAGTTCCTTTCCAGCAACAAGTGTTACATCCAGATCTAATTCAGTTTAAAGTATTCAGCAGTATTTTTTTTTTTTTTACACATCAAAGGAATAAAGTTATGCTCCATCCCATAATTTACACTTATTCTATCTCAGTGCTGCTTTGGAGACAATTACTGCTCAGCTTTACCATTTTTTACTTCTGAAAATAAACTTGAAAGGCAAGTTTCACCTCTCACCAATGCCAGTGCCAGCCTGCTCCAACCACAGCTCTCAGTGGGCAATAACAACTGGACAAAGCACAAAATTCACTCATACTGCTCTGAAACTTCTCATTAACTCTGGGTAAGCAAGTTCTTACAAGTCAGTCACATAATTAAGGCTAATTTAACAGACACTGTAGTAAAAGCACATACAAAGCGAACCTGAAGAGTCAAATACACCATGCCTCGCAGTAGGAACTTTAAGTTATGGAAACTAAGATTGTAACAGACCAAATGCAAAGCCTTAAGTCTTGAATGGTTGTTAGGATTACATTCTGTTATACCACTTAAAATGCTAAAAGGTATTCAAAACACCAACTGAAGCTCCAAGTGGACAAGAACTAGCTAATACACAGACAACTCACCTACTGCTATCACAAAATGCCAAATTAGGCTAATTTTCTATCTGAGAAAATTTACATTGTTACAGAAGGTGACAAACATGTCATTATCCAGTATCTTTGAAAGAGAGCAAGCTCAGTATCTGTAATAATACTCCCAAAAAGTTGCATTACATCCTTGACTACAAAGCAATGCCAAATATTAACACAAAGAATCTCAGATTGGTTAGGGCTGGAAGGGACCTTAAAGCTCATCCAGTTCTAACCCCCTGCCACGGGCAGGGACACCTTCCACTCGAGCAGGTTGCTCCAAGCCCCTGTGTCCAACCTGGCCTTGAACACTGCCAGGGATGGGGCAGCCACAGCTTCTCTGGGCACCCTGCGCCAGCACCTCAGCACCCTCACAAGGGAAGAACTTCTGCCTAAGAGCTCATCTCAGTCTCCCCTCTGGCAGGTTAAAGCCATTCCCCTTGGCCTGTCCCTACAGGCCCTTGGCCAAAGCCCCTCTCTTTGTTTCTGTAGCCCCTTTAGGCACTGGAACTACTCTAAGGTGTCCCCTTAAGGAGCCTTCTCTTCTCCAGGCTGATCAAGTCCAGTTCTCTCAGCCTGTCTCCAAAGCAGAGCTGCTCCAGCCCTCTAACGGTTGGCTTTGACCTACATTTACCATTTATAAGGAAAACCAGCCTTTCTTACATATCTTTACATATTTACAATCATTCAAGCTCTTCTTATTTCCAAACATCTGCTATGCATTGTTGAGGACACTGAGAACCTGAAGCATAAATTGCTCCTAAATGCTCACCTAAACCTTACCTATAAAACACAAATGCTGGAACTCTGGAAACTCACCAAATGCTCCAATATGACACGTCGGTTTAATGTTCAACTGCTTCCTGCAACACACAACCTGCCTTAGGTACAACTTCTCACACCTTTATTATACTTGGCCATGGTGAGAGTGGGTTTGCAAGGCTTGACACTGTCAAGTGAGAACTGCTAAGGTTTGTCCTGAGAATGCTCCCTTCAGTTCCAATCCTTCAGTTCTACTCTACCTCTTCAGTTTGTCAGAACAGAGATGTGAATTTAAAGCTAGTCTCCAATACCAGCAAAGTAACAATAAAATGCCATGATCCAGCAATGTGACTGGCTCACCAAGTACAGCTTACTCTATGCAAGAATTCGGAAGCTTAATAAAGCTCATATACTGTATGTGCCTTGTTCCCAGTAAAAGGGCTGCTAAAATACAACTCCACCTTTGGAAGCTGACTGAAGCTGATTTTATCTTTGATCTTTTTATCTTTGTGGAATGATTTTTACAATGAGTTTTAGACTGGAAGTCCTGAGAATGTGCAGTAATTCATTTAACATTTTCCAGTTAAAATACATAGTACTTCAATTATGTACAGTCCCCAGACTACACAGCCTCTTCAGCTGTCATTTCAAGACCCATACATCATCTGTAATTTCTGGATGTGCTCAAGTGTCATCCTGCAATCAGACTTGTGACAATTGAGGGTCTAAATGGTTTTGCTAACTGCTTAAAATAGGATGCTATTTAAAAAAAAAAAGTGTCAAAGCCTTATATTTATCTTGAGAGAGCTGATAAATATATCCAGTCCAGCTTTGTATGTGGCAGTCTGTGAGAGATAACTACAGCGCTGTGCTCTTTGGATTCTATTCCTGGGCAAACTTACGCATCAGCCTGCGCAATGTTTAAGGAGTTTAATCATTTACATTCTCACCAGAGCCACACGAAGGCTGGCACTCTTAAACACGAAGTCCACAGGATAAAGCAGATCCCACCTGGGATCTGACCCGGTTTTGAAATGTCCCCGAATCGGCTGCGAGATGCGGGCCGCACACCTCATGCCATGCCCCGCGCCAGCAGCGAGCCCCGTCCCGGGTCGGAGAGCTCCCGCCGGGCCGCAAGCTGAGGCGCCGCGGAGCCCGGGCCGTGCTGCTTTTGGCACGCAGACCCCGCCACCGCGACCACCCCTTCACCCAAAGCCTGCCCCCGCGGGCGGCGGAGGGGCCCCGCCGGGGAGAGGGAGGCGGAGCCGGGCCCGCTCCCCGCGGTCGCCGGGGCCTCGCCTCCGCCATGCGGTGCGGCCGACGCCGGCACGCCTCGGCCCCTTCCGCACAGCAGGGAAGCGCCGCGCGACTCGCAGGCGGCCTCTCCCCAGCGCCAGGGAGGCGCCGGGCAGCGGGGCCAGCGGAGGGGCTCAGGGGGCGGGTACGGCCCGGCACGGCCGCGGGCAAAGGAGCAGCGCACGCTGCCCGCCGCGGCGTGGGGGGAGCGCGAAGTGAACCGGCGGGAGGGTGGTGGTGGAGGGGGCGGCCCGCACTGACCGTTCGCCCGCTTAAGGGCATTCTCGGGCCGCTGGAAGTACACCGGCATGATGGCGGCGGCCTCTCCTCACAGGGCGGCGGCGGCGGCTCGCTCCGTGCTCCAGCCAGGCAGCCTGCGAGGCCGGAAAGGGAGGGCGACCCCGCGCCCGCGCGCACTGACGCCGGCGGAAGCGGAAACCCCTCCCGGTGCGCGGGTGGGGCTGGGGAGCGCGGGACGCGAATGGCGGCGCTGGGGCAGTTCGGTGGGGAATGTCTGGCACCGGAGGATTGACTTGGAGTCGGTCGGAGCACCGGGGAGCTCGGTGAGCCCTCAGCGCAGAGCCGTACTGTGGCTGGTTTCTGTTGTTGGTGCCGCAGTGACGTCCCATGCTGTGGGTTAACTCTTAAGTGGAGGCAGAAGAACGGTTTTCTTCCTGGGCAATGTGCGCTCGCAGCCCGGAAAGCGAACCGCGTCCTGGGCTGCATCAAAAGAATCGTGACCAGCAGCTTACAGTGCCTAAAGGGACTAAAAGAAACCTGGAGAGGGGCTTTGGGCAAGGGCCTGTAGGGACGGGACAAGAGGAATGGCATTAACCTGCCAGAGGGGAGACTGAGATGAGCTCTTAGGCAGAAGCTCTTCCCTGTGAGGGTGCTGAGGCACTGGCCCAGGGTGCCCAGAGAAGCTGTGGCTGCCCCATCCCTGGCAGTGTTCAAGGCCAGGTTGGACACAGGGGCTTGGAGCAAGCTGCTGTAGTGGAAGGTGTCCCTGCTATAACCAGATGAGCTTTAGGGTCCCTTCCAACCCAAAGCACTCTAGGATTTTGGCAGCTAGTCATCATGTAGGCTGAGTCTTTGCTCCTCACAAGTTGTTGAGCTGGTTCAGAAATTGTACTGTGAGGCAGTTAAGAACTTGCAGAAAGGCCCTTCTGTGTGCACATGGTCACCGTCAGCTGCAGGTTTCATTAATATGAAAGATTTGGGAAACTTTGAGAGGAACTCAGCCATTCCTCTTAAGAGCAATAGTAATAGCAATATTAATGAGTGTACATGTGATAACTACTAGTGCCAGTGTGTATTTTTCAAAGCCACTGATGTGATTATTGGTGTATGGAGAGATAATGGAAGGTGTATAAATGTGTGTGAGTTACACACAAATTCCTGTAATGGTGGCAACAGACGCAGTAGAACAGCAGCAAGTGACTGTGTGACTAATGGGCTATTTTGGATGAGGAAACACCCGCACAGCACGCCACGTGAGGCAGGAATGTGCACCTCTGCAGCTGCATCATCGATGCCATGGTGATTGTAGCTGCGACCCTCTGCAGACCTGGCTGTCTGATGCTGGTTCCTTAAATATGTCCAAGTATGAGTTTTCAAAAACCACAGAGGTGGATGGAGAGGATGAATTCATGATTACTTAACACTGCCTGCTCCTGTCTTTGGACTTTCTGGTTTGGTACATTTCTTTCTTTATTCTCGTAAGTTGGTTTCTTTTTGCATCCAGTTCACATCAACCATCTTGCTTGGCCACCAGAAAGCTTCATAACCATTATGCCACACATGTAAAACTTCTGGGCTTTTTTCTGTTGGTTTGTAATCACAGGACCACGTAATTAAGGTTGGCCAAATGACTTGGGTAATCTGCAGCTAGAGCCGCCCGAGAAAGAATATATATGATTGTTACTCCACAGAATCAGGTCAACCAAAAATCAGGTATCTACATCTGGGGTAATGGGCACAAGTTACTCCTGGGACACAATAGGAAAGTTTCTCACAATAATCAGCAGGTGGAATAATCTCTCCAGGGAAGTGATGGATTCCCCAGAGTTGGACTCTTAGGATTCAGCTGGACAGGGTGATGGTACATTCAGCCTAGGCCACGCTTTGCCCAGAAAGGTTAGACCAGACGATCCTTGAGGATGCTTCCAAGCTGGTATTCTATGATTCACAGCTTATTGCTAAAAACCAAATAGTTAAAGCTAAGAACAACAAAGACACAGTCACTGTATGGAAGCTTTAGCACCACGAGGGTATCCATGTAACACTGATCCCTTTCCACTCTATTGCATGAGTCCATTCTAGAGTAAAAAATGTGGTGGTGGGGGAAGCAACTTTGCTTTTTCAGGCTCTTGGGAGTTTCTGCATGTCCTTGTGTCCTTGGTACCTTTTTGAGGCCCAAGTGACAGGTACTGCACACGGTGTCCTCCCATCAGGCCACATACTCATTTATACGACGGTATTTTATGTACAGCCTGCACTCTGAACTGTCCCTGGCAGCCTGGTTGTTTCTGTTTCAAACCACAGCTGTACATTCAGTAGAGTCTTCATTAAGCTATTTATAGTGCTGAACAAGTCCTTGTCTTTATAAAGTTAATTTAAAAGTCTGTCTGATGAGTACCAGACACCACCTCCCAGCATCCGCTGGCTGCCCATGCCCATGTCACCGAAGCCAGTCCCTGTCCCAATACCCCACAATCTTCTCTGGGGTCACCCAGGCTCTGGCAGGGAACCGCAGGTTTGCTGCCCAGTGTTTACTGCTGGTTTACAGCAGTGTTTGCTATATGGGAGCTCACTCCACTTCTGAATCTCTCTGAAGTTTCCAGGCTTCAATCAAGATGATTTTCTATCAGAAGCAGCTTTTATGGTCTTACTCCTCATGTCTCTTTTTACAAGGCAGCTAAGTATATTGAACATGTGTGGTTTAACCTTATGAAAATCGTATCATACCCTTGAGTGTGTTCCCCATCCAGGTGTGAGCCTTGACAGGACTGGCCTATCTCCCAGGACTGCACATTTTCTTTAGACACTTCTGATGTTCCTGTAGTTATCCCAGGTAATTTGGAAGTTTCTTCTTCCTCATCACTGGCTGATCTGGACCATTAGCATGCTATGGCTTCTGTATGTGGTATTCAGCTTCATCCAAACTTGAAAATAAGATGGGCTAATTCACAAATAAACTTGATGTTAAACAGGAATAGCTGTTGTGCTCTATGAATGTTCCTCACCTTACTTGGGCCATCTTTCGGGAACAAGCCAGCCTTTATGCACATTACGCCTGTATTTGGGCAGAGACTGGATTGAGAGCAGCCCTGGGGAAAAGGTCTTGCGGGTGTTGGTCAATGAGAAGCTCAGCATAAGCGGGTAGTGTGCTGGGCTGCATCAAAAGGAGCGTGAGCAGCAGCTCCGGGATGGGATGCTGCCCCTCTGCTGTTCCCTGAGGAGTAACCCACTGCAGTCCTGATCCAGCTCTGGGGCAACAGCACAAGAGGGACGTGGAGCTGTCGGAGCGAGTCCAGAGGAGGCCATGGAGATGCTGCGAGGGCTGGAGCAGCTCTGCTCTGGAGCCAGGCTGAGAGAGCTGGGCTGGGTCAGCCTGGAGAAGAGAAGGCTCCTGAAGGGGAGACCTTAGAGCAGCTCCAGTGCCTAAAGGGGCTACAAGAAACCTGGAGAGGGGCTTGGGACAAGGGCCTGTAGGGACAGGCCAAGGGGAATGGCTTTAACCTGCCAGAGGGGAGACTGAGATGAGCTCTTAGGCAGAAGCTCTTCCCTGGGAGGGTGCTGAGGCGCTGGCACAGGGTGCCCAGAGAAGCTGTGGCTGCCCCATCCCTGGCAGTGTTCAAGGCCAGGTTGGACACAGGGGCTTGGAGCAACCTGCTCTAGTGGAAGGTGTCCCTGCCCGTGGCAGGGGTTGGAATTGGATGAGTTATGAGGTCCCTTCCAACTCAAAGTAGTCTGGAATTCTATGGTTCTGTGACTGCAGCCGTTCTTCAGGGCTATGTACATTTTCTGGCCGTGACTTCGGAAAGCAATTGCCCTCAGACCCTCTCCTGTCGGATCACATTCCCCATAAGCAGTGTCAGCACCCTCGCTTAGGGGGGGGCTTAGAAATGGCGGCGGGCGCTGAGTGGACGCGCGGCGGGCGGGGCGGGGCGGGGCCTGCGGAGGGCGGAAGGCGGCGAGGCCGGGGTGGGAAGATGGCAGAGCCGGAGCCGCAGCTGCTGCTGGCCGTGGGGCTGATCGGTGAGGGCCCGCCCGGCCCGGGGACGTGCTGGGGCGTGGGGGGCTGCCGGGAGGGCCGGCCCGGGGCCGGGGATCGGCTGGGGGTACTGGTTAGTGGTGGCCCGCCGAGTAGGGCCTGTCCCGGCTGGGCGCTGTCAGCCTGAGGTTATGCCAAGGGGTGGGGGCTTGGTCTGCCTGTTACAGAGCTAAACCGTGCACAACTCGGGCAAGGTGCCTTAAATTCACGGCTTCTGGGTTTTCTGTGTGAAATCAGAAATAGGAAAAGGGGGAGAAATCATAACTAAGCTGGTCTGGGTGCTTGCTGGTCAATACCTTGCTCATAGGAATGCCTGTTCACACTCCTGGTGCTTACTTGACCTCATCAAGCAGGTCAAGAGGGGATCTTTATTAACACCTAAAACTCGCAGCACAAGTGCTGCTCTGCAGTTTAAGCCATAGTGGCAGAACTGGCTATCTAGGGTCAGGGTAAGGTGGAATTTTAATCTAATTCCAGGAAACAAACCTGATTAACCCATCAATTTACTTCCTTGCTGCTGTTTGGCATTCTCACAGTGAACATCTTTCCACCATAGAAAAAGACACCAACGGAGATGCTTTGTGGGTTTGGTGTTATCCATCCATAACAGCTGAACTGAGGAGTCTGTTGCTGCGAAAGTGCTGCCTTACAGATGAAAACAAATTGCTTCATACCTTTGTATTTGGGCAGTATAAAAGGTCATGGTTCTACATCACAACTGTGGAAGTTCAAGATTCTCCAGCCTTGAAAAAGGTAGGATTTGGCCAGCTGGCTTTTCAGTGGAGTGCAGGGAAGGCTTCTGCGGAGCTTCCTCTGGCAGTTTAAACAGTGTTTCCTGTTGTATGCTATGAGGAAGGGAAGGTATTTGAGGTTTTGTGTGCTCACAAACGCAGCTTTTACCCAGCTAACTAGTCCACATGTTTCAGTTTTCACCCAGTCATATACTGGATGGAATTGCAGAGGGATTGAGGTACTCATTACCCAGTCTAGATTCTTTGCATTAAAATGGTAATGCTATTTTATCTTATTGTTTCTAATTACTTTGAGTTTCAAGTTCAGCATTTGGTTTCTTTTTTTTTTTTTTTTTTCAGAAAAAAAACCAAACCTAAACAAAAAAAAATCTTCTGCAAAAGGTCTTTCATCCTGTCCAAAAATCTTGTTTGTATAGAATTTGATGGGGTTTTTATTTAAAAGGTTGAGTTACATAGGTACTTTCTTTGTCACTGCATTGATAACTGGAAGACTGCAAATACGCTATTATCTTCTATACTTCCCTGTTACGAAGATCATTAAATTCTGTTAAGCTTATTCAAGGTTCATACTTCATGCTGTACTGTTTAATAGGAGGATAATGTGGTCATTTTGCATGCCCACAGCAGGACGTTGCTTGCCTTTTTTCTCTTATGAACTTTAAAGATGTAAAAAAAATTAATAACACAATGCGTCCGAGTGCTGTCTCCAACAGTGGGAGATGCTGTTTGAGTTAGACACGTGAGCCCGATCATTGTGTGCACACTTTTAGCCTTACATTGTCCCTGCCCACAATCTGGATTAAGGAAGTTCAAGAGTATTTCTGTTCATGGGCCTGCAATCCGTGATTTCTTTTTTCCAGTCTCTTTCTAAATGTGTTGATGCTGTCTGCCTCCATAGCCTCCTTTGGCAGCAAATTCAGGAAGTTTCCTACTTGCTGTGGGGAAGAGAAATGTCTCTCTCCAAAATAATCTTATGAGATCAAAGAAAAGCAACTCTTAGATAGTAGATTAAGCGAAAGATAGTATGTACTAGAGCTGACTCAGTGGAAATGAGTCACATCAGAAATCCCTTAACCAGGCCTTTTCTGCAGTTAGTGACTTGGATCTGCAGCTACTGCTCACTTTTGGGTTTTAATTGAAACACCCTGGCAGAGTACTGTAGGAAGCTCAATAATGTGACAAAGACTGTTGATATGGGGTCATTAAATAAGCTCTGTTTTTCTGTGTGTGTGTTTTACCCAGGTGACCCACTTCTCCATTGTTCTGATGGCCAAAGACTTCAACCCAGAGAAATATGCAGCTTTCACTAGGATACTGTGTAGGTCTGTATAAAAGCTGTTGTGGGATACTGCTGTGTGCGTGTTTAGGTCTTGCTAAAGCAAAACATTCAGTTGCATTGTGTTGGGTTTGCATTTGGTCTAACAATCTGCTGGAAACTCAGTCCCATTCTGTAAATCCTTGATCTGAGCTTGAGTTCGTGCAGTAAGTGTTGGGTGAATGTCAGATGCCCAATAGGCTTTAATGTGTCCTCTTGCAGCACGCACCACCGCCCACCTACTAGTTTTCTCTGAGAACATACTTTTACAAAGTATAAACATTTGGGAAGAGGTCACTGTGTAGTCAAAGGTCACCATGTGTATGGTGGGCAGCTTATATCCCTCCACAGCATCTCTACTAAAAATATTTCTTGTAGCTCCTCTGACCTCCACTGCACCCGGGGATGCTCTTGCTTTTTCTGTAGGAAAATGAGAGCCCTCTGCATCTCAAGGTCTGTGGCTTGTGTCTTCTTTCTTCTTCCAACCAGACTGCTGTCTTCTTCCCTTGTCTCTCCATGTCCCCGTTCTCATGATCTTTTCTCTGCATCTTTCTTTGCTTTTCCTTCAGTTCCCAAGTTAGTTGGGTCCTGGCTCTTGACACCAAGAATGTTCCCTGAGTTACTGCAATTAATTAGATGCAGTTGTAAGGTTATTGTATGTATTTGGTATGCTGTCAGGCTTACCAGTTCTGTAGGATAACGAAAAACTGAGGTTGTTGGTTTTCACTGATACATGAAATACTTACATTCATTGTGGATCACGTTAATGCTGGTCTATCAGCTAGTACTTCTTTCCAAATCCAGGATGGAATCCTCTAGTTTCACATGTGACACAGCTTTGTGTTAGAGCTCATAAGGAAATACATGGTTGAGAGCTTCAGTGCTGCTCCTGAAGTACCTTAACATGTAGAATAGGTTATGTTGTCTCTCTGCTGTCTGTGAGACAGCTAAAAGCACATGGGGCTTGTTGGTGTGTGGTTGTTTTGTGTTGGCTTTGTTTTATTTTAAATTGGTATCAAGGACATGTTTTTATTTTTCTTTGGACATTTAACAAAAAGTACAGAAGACTGTCTAATGATAAAAATGGGTAAAGAATATAAAACTTACCTGGTGACATGGCATGCATGTAATAATAGGGGTTACTGTAGTAGTTGCTTTTTCATAAAGCAGGTACCTTCCAAGTCTGCAAAGAATCCTGGACACCTGCTTACTCCTTTGTCCTGTTTCTGTGTTGGTAAATTGTTGGTCCTTTCATCAAATAGAAGCTCAAATGGAAATACAGGAAGTTTTTTATCCTAAAACACAGACATGGTTTTGGGTGCATGTTGTAAGACTTGTAGCTTAGTATTTAAAATCTCAACAGGTGTCCAGAATAAGAATTCTTAGCAATAACATTGCTATTTGTGATACTGTGGTTTGATTTTTGTGTTCATATATCTGCTGGTACCGATTGCAATCAGAACAGTAGACTCTCTTCTTTTCACACAGAATCTACCTGAAGCATGGAAGTCCAGTTAAGATGATGGAGAGTTACATTGCAGTCCTTACAAAGGGCATCTGCCAAAGTGAAGAAAATGGATCTTTCCTCAGCAAGGATTTTGATGCTCGGAAGGCTTATCTTGCTGGTTCCATCAAAGGTTATTTAATATCCAAAATCTCTCTTCTGATTTCTTTTGTACAATATAAAATACACTCCATTTTTCATGTGCATTTCAAGTAAATAGTGTTAACAGTATTATCTGTGCTGTTGTTACTAAGCTTCTTCAAAAAAACAAATGATAATATCAGCATGTATGTCTTCTATAAAATATTTTTCCCTCTTTTCTAGATATAGTGTCTCAGTTTGGAATGGAAACAGTTATCTTGTATACAGCACTGATGTTAAAGAAGAGAATTGTAGTGTACCATCCTAGAATAGAAGCTATTCAGGAATTTACCAGGTACTTTATCAATCCCTACCCACCCTGAAAAGTCCAACATATTTGAACCTTCTTTGAGAGGAAAGTCCATATTTTAAGGGGAAAAGCTTTCTTAAACCTGTTTATTGGAATCCTGATACATTCCTCTTAAGGATTTAGTCATGTTTTTGTCAGCTCAGACAAGTTTAACTGTAGAATGAGCAATAAGCTCTGCTTGCACTGATAGTAGAAATCTCTTTAATTAATGTATCTGCATGCCAAACAAGACCTAACCAGACTAGTTCTTCCTTATGCATTTAATACTGTGAAACTATAATTCATACAAGTGTGTCAAATGTCAACCTAATTTCCCCAGGACTTTGCCTGCTTTAGTGTGGCATCGGCAAGACTGGTCAATTCTTCATTCATATGTACATCTACATGAGGAGGAAGTGGAAGCCTTAAAAGCCTGCACAGGTAGAGAGAATTTATTCATCAAAAAATAAAACTTAATTCAGTTTCTATTTCTGCAAGTTCTTGCACCAGTGCTCTTTGGGTGGGGAAATAGAGTTATTTAGCTATTAATGCTATTGCTCCAAGTTTAACAGCATCATTTTCTTTAGAAAAGGCAAATGGACTAAGCAGGTATGTTAGAAGATGAGTAGTTAATCTGGTGTTTCTTGGATCCGCATCAGACCACTCCTAATCACAGGTGCAAAGCAGCTTTGAGACTTTTCTGATGTTGAGATCAGAGGGATTGAATGTCTCACTGCTGGACAGAAGCAGCTCACTTTGGATAAGCTACTTTTCTACCCAACTTCTACACAGAGCCAGTAACTGAATTTTAGGATTTTTCCTCCTTTTTTTTTCTCCAGTTTCTAACTCTGAAGTTCTTTATTTTTACTCTGACTGCTGCCAGTAAAGTGTCTGGCTCCTGCTCACAGGTCGACTTGACCATCTCTGTAGGAGTTTGATTTGTGTGACACACTGCTGTGTGTGCATAGTACTTAACATATAATCCAGGAAGAGGCCTTTGGTGTATGCAAAGATTAGCATGACACATAATGTGACAATTAAGAGGCTTCTCTACACAGAGTAATGAACAAGAAGACTACTCCTCTTCAGTATTTCTGCTGCATTACCAACAGTGCTCGTTTCAGCTCTCAGAACATCTTCCATGGAGAAAAGCTGCTCTAAGTTTGCTCCCCTGGCATGCTATAAATAAGAAGATCTGCTGGGTTTATTCCTCTGTTCCAGTCTAATACTGACTTAGTGACAAGGAGCTCCAGAATTCAGATTCTTTTAAAGAGGAACTTCAGTGACTTTTTCATTTGCAAATGAATAATTTTAGTAGCAGGGTAGGGAGAGAATTTAAAATGTCAAATCAATAACCTTTTTATACTGCAATTAGTGTTAGTTCAAGGCAATTTTAGAAGCTGATTTTTAAGCTTCTGCTGGACATGCTTGTTAAGTGATTGATAATGTGAAGAGAGCAACCTCCTGGGTCCGCTATGTATCATGTCAAATATTCTCAGAACAGACATTAGGACTGTGGTTTTTTGCAGTGTTTTGGTTTTGTTCGTGAAGATCCTAATCTTGCCAAAATTCTGCTCCCTAGGTTACATTGCTGGATTCACAGATTCTGAAGTGAACAGTAGACCAGACCTCTACGATGTGTATGTGAATTTGGCAGATAGTGAGATCACCGTTTCCCCCCAAGTCAAAGGTTGGTTGCTTTTTACAGTTTGGATTTAGAGGCCTTTTATTCCAGAGTTGATAGTAATTGCTCTAGTAATTGCTCAGCCTCACTGCAGGTCAAGGATTTGTGATCCTTCTTCCATCCGGGTTCTGAAAAGTCAACATGTAAGCTTCTGTCTTTCTGTTTTATTGACACCCTGGAAGACTTGGGTTTAAACTTAAACAGGGGAAGTTCAGGTTAGATACAAGGAAGTTCTTTACTGTGTGAGGGTGGTGAGGCGCTGGAACAGGTTGCCCAAAGAAGTGGTAAATGCTCCATCCCTGGCGGTGTTCAAAGCCAGGTTGGATGGAGTCTTGGGTGACATGGTTTAGTGTGAGGTGTCCCTGCCCATGGCAGGGGGTTGGAACTGGATGAGCTTAAGGTCCTTTCCAGCCCAAACCATTCTGTGATTCTATGAAATGTATAGTTTAGATTTCAAAACATCCGTGTCACACAGTTACCTGGAAGAGACTTTCAGCTGAATACAGAAACATCACCTGAGTCTTTAGAATAAAATTGTATTATATACGTGCAGATTGGGGATGATGTGAAAGCAAAGATTGTATATTGCTTGTCATCTTGCTGGTCCTCATCACCTGCTTAGGGGCACTTTAGATGTAGACAACTTGCCTGTGCTGGCATGGCTGTTGGTACAACAGATTACTGCCTTTACTGATAGCTTTCAAACATCAGTCATGAAGAGGACTCCTTATTTTGGCCTGTTATTCATACACATTTCTAGGTACCACAGAAATGGTGATTTTGTGTGAATGTGTGCTTTGTTATTTTCCTTACCCAGAGGCAATGACAATGGGAAAACTTCACAAAGAAATCGGACAACTAATTGTTCAGTCTGCAGAAGACCCAGAGAAGTCAGACAGCCAAGTCATTAAGGTTAATATTGGAATTTTAAATTAAGTTAAATTCCTGTTATTGCTAAATCTTGGGGGGGGTGGGGGGGGGGCGAAGAGGAGACAGATTGTCCCTAAGAATTAATCTCTCCTATCCTTTGCCTTTGTACAAATGAGCATTTTTATTCTTCATACAAGTTTTTAAGGATGATTTGTTTTATATTACCTCTTTGGTAGCCACACTGCTGAATAAACTTCAGATACAATATTGATTCTAAGACTTCAGTAAAATTAGTTTCCCAGGTTTATTCTACGAAGCATGTCTTTTGCTCAGTACCTTGTCAATAGCATTGTCAATACCTTTGAAAAAGTCCTACTGAGATACAGCTTCTCAGCTGTAAAGCCTGATTTGTATGATGTATCCGATATCTAATAGATTATTAGACATTCACAACAGAGCAGCTTAATCAAAAGAGCTCAGTTAGGCCAGTGAGAGAAGCCTGTGGAGAGACTGAGCCTGCAGAGAGGCTGTGCTCTATTTATTCAGCCTCACACACAGAGCTGTTGCAAGTATGCCTTAAAATAAATGAGATCTTTATTTAAAATTCACTCTTTATCAATATTTTATTTTTAATAAGTATTGATTTTATTGGGGTTTTGGTTTTTTTTAATAAGCATACATTAAAACATTACAATTCCTAACATCGTTGCTTGATTTTCTGTTTTTCAAGGAGATTTCTCTGAAGACAAAAGAAATCCTGGCTACTTTAGCCTCACTTACTGAAGCTTCTGACAGCAATGAAAAACCAACCCTGAACTCTGAGGCTCTGAAACAAAAGCGATTTCCACCAGCTACGGAAAACTTCCTTTTTCATTTAGCAGCTGCTGAACAAATGCTCAAAATCTGATTTTTGATGCACTTCAGTCTTATGGACCAATTTCAAAATACTGTCTTTGCCATACAGCTAGGTATCCCTGATATTTTATATGGAAAAATTAAAGGTGTAAGAGTGAAGTCATATTTACCGTAATAATGCAGAATATTGGAGCTTGACTGGGAACATATGGAGGCGTATTTGGGAACATTCCTGATGTCATTATCTTTCCCAAGTATAATTTTGTATATGTGGCTCCTGTATTTCATATCAGAATGTGAGTGTATATACAAGTGAGAGGGGCTTGTGTGTCCAGGCTGTGCCAGATGTGATTATAGTGGCTGTTTGTCCTGCAGGTTTCAGATGTCAGACAGCTCTGGCTTCTCTTCATGGGGTCTGGAACACAGGCTGTGGGTGTAAAACCAGTGCAGTTTGGATGGGCTGGTCTCTGCACAAGGATACACTGAATGTGCAGCTGGGCTAAGTGTTCATTCTGGGCTTCCAGGTATGTGAGCCTGTCAGATTCTGCTCTTGCTCTGGACTGCCTCATACCTGGAAATCCCAAATAAATGGATGAGTTCTCTTCTTTCTACTTGAAAGTGTCTAGATGTAAAAAAGGATGCCTGGGAAAGTCTGATCTGGTCGCCTTAGTATATAAAGGAAGAGGTATTTTAAAGCTCAGGTGGGAGTTGAGCACCTCTTTTGAACTCTTGCCTTAGAGTTTTTCCCCCCTTTCACTCCCTCCCATGCCTCTAATGGAGGGAAAAGAGGACAGGATGACTGTCTGTAACATGGGGCTTCCTTGCGGGAGGGGGTCACAGACAAGCACAGCTTTACAGCTGAACTCATGTAAGAAATTGGTGTTCTCAGCTGAGAAGATACCTGGCCACACATCTCTGATCCATTTGACAGAAAACCGGATGAGTTAAACCCTAATGGACTAGTGATGTTCAAGTGGTCGGGTACCACAAGTAGAACATCAGCCTCTTAAACTGCTTGAGCTGCAACACAGGTACTGTCTGATGGTGCTCTGTGTAGACTAAATCTAGATGGAAACTTTTGAAGTAATAGTGAAAACTGGAAGATAGTTTAGAAGGAATTAAAATTTGCCTACTTGTTTGGTTGCATAGCCATAACTGAAGAGGTTTTTATTGTTCTTTCATTGAGCAGCCTGAAACTAACTGTTTTGTAATCTTCTGAGAAGAACTTAGAGGCTTTGTAGGGAAATACTGAGCCAAACAATCTGTATTCCTTCAGAAATGGCCACAACAAATGAGTCAATTCTGCAGTAGCACTTTGGTTTAAGAACCCTTTTCCTGGCCTTTGTACAGCTAGCATGTGGGTTTACATAGAGATTTTTATACTTAGGATTAAAACTTTAGTAATCAATATTTATATTGTCAAATAGTTGGATGTTTGCTATTCTGAAACTGGTAGAGCTCCTCACTAACCGTGTGCAACTGGTTTGAAAACAGGGGTGTCTTTTGCTATGTGTGATACGTGAAGAAAGTCTGTTTTGGAATGTGATTAAGGAACGTGGCATCTATGTAGAAAATGAAGCGTTATTGCAGTCAGTAAATGAAAGTGCTTCAGAATAACCCCCTATTTTCAGGGGTCTAAAATCCTACTTTAAACACTCCCTCTGCAGTTTCAATCCTGAGCACAGAAGCATGTGCCTTTTTTCTTTAACTTCTGAGAAGAATTCTGTAGTCACCTTTGGTTACCTGGATGTGCTCTGCAGCATTTCTTTCTCCATTTGCCCATTAATGCTTTTTCTTAATGGTTTCTCTAATATTGCTGCTTCTGGTTTGAGACTTTTACAACAGTTGGAAGAGCAGAACTGCAAAATGATGCTGAAAATTCCATTCAGGGCCTATTTGGAAGTCTTTTGCCAAGAAAAAGCGGAGTACACTTTCAGTCTTACCACCACCTTGTAACTGTGGAGAAATTCAATTTCTTCATAACAAAAAGCCTTCAGGTGTATCATTAAGGTCGTTTGGCTGTTAAGAGACAACCACAAAAAGCAGAGAAGCTCAGGTACGGACGAAATGTTGAATGCCTGGTTTGCTTTCTGGTTTGGAAATGTTCAAGTTGAAAATCTCTGGTTTATGGTAGATCTGTTGTGTGTGAAACCAATGAAATACGATTTTGCACTTAAGGGACTGGACTCGGAGCATGCTCATGCCTATTAAAAGAACCCTGAATAATCCTTTAATTTATGTAAATTTATTCTTGGATAGCTGTGAGCACTGAGTCACAGGCCTCAGCTCTTAGTTTGGCTATAGCGGGGTCAAGCTACAGCTTGATGTTAAGGAGATTGGAAATGGACTACTACATGTTCAACCAGTTTTGTCATCTGTGCTGATTTCGTCAGCCCTTTGAAAAATGTATTGCCCTCCCCTCCTAGCTTCAGTGCTTTCAGAGGGTTTTCCTCATGTTCTGTGTTTTCTTACTGACTTTTGACACTGTTTCCTCTCAGAAAGTTTTAGAATAGGAAAATCTGGAGGGTCAGGACAGGGAAGGATTTCTGCTTATTTCTCACTTCCCTTTCCCCAGGATGTGTACAAGCAGACTGTGTGTGCAGTTGCTGGCTCTGCAGTCAGATGACACGGATGACATCCTTTCTTCTTCCTCCTCGAAGCAAAGACTGCGTAAAATGAAGTTTTCATTCATGCCTTCATGTTCTACTGCCTTTCTGTTCCCGATAAATACAAAATAGTGAATGATGGCTCCTGTCGACCTGCTATGAGGTGTATAATAATTGAAAGCCTTGAATTCAAGTGAAAATTGTAGCACTTCTGCTTCCTCAGCTGAGGCAAGAGGTGCTCCCTGAGTACTGCCTCACTGCCCACATGAACCAGCTCTTGTGCTAGCTGGAGTATAACTTCACTATGTTTGCAGGCACTGAAAGGTAGATGGTGAACAAGGCAAAGGCTTGCCACAGGGAGCAGCATAAACAGTCATAGAACTACTGAAAGCTGCTTCTGCTTTCAGCCTCTGCCTGCTGCCAAAAGGGCTAATGAGGATTTGGTACCAGTGTGTTGTGAGATGATGTTTGAAGCAGCTTCATTGCTAGATAAAAACCAAGTTATAAAGCTCTGTGTGGGAAGTCCACAGCTGCCTCACACTGCCTTACACCTCTCCCTTGGCAGCAGCGGGACTTAAGTCAGAGGGATCTGTGGTCAGGTGAGGTCATTCCTTGTAGGCTGCCAAATGCTGTGAGACTCCAAGGAGACTCCAAAGCCTGGGCAACAGCTGCTTCCCGAGCCACGCTGAGCAGCATGTAGCATGTTGTTCCCTGTCTGATGGGGAAGGAGCTGCAGTGCAGGACTCTCTCCCTCCCTCCTTCCTTCCTTCCTCCACCCCTATGGCCCGCAGGGAAGAACAGCATGGCTGTGTTAGAGGCTTGGGGCTAACACAGCTCCAGCTGGGGAAATGCTTTGATCTGGTTATTTCCTAACATGAGAGTAGCTGATCTTATTATATTAAAGCTCCATTAAAAAGACGTGGAAGCCTCATGTCATATTCCTCAATTTCAAGATGACAAGCTGAGCAGGTAGGGAAGTGTTAGCACACTGTGCTGTTCTGAGGCATGTTTTCCTTGAAGCTGAAACCACCTACTGTAGTTTACCACACCTGAAACTGGTTCCACCACTAGTGCACTGTCACTTAACACAGCCGTGGTGCTAAAGGCAGGAGACAGCCCTGCCTCGGGCAGGCAAGCTGTTAACCTGTTCCATGTTACAAAGGGAAGGTTTTCCTGTAGGTGCTGACTCTCAAGTCCTTCAAACAGGATGCTCTGCTGCTTGTCCCAGTCTTGTTCTCCTCGCTTACTGCAGTACCAGTAAGTCTGGACAGTTCTCCTCCTTGTCTCACAATGGCTCTGTTTCAGGACTGAGGGTGTCAGGGCCCTTTTAGCAATGTATTTTCCGTGCCCTCATTTGGGAAGCAGCTGAATCACCCACGCTGCCAATGTAAGTGGCAGGTGCCTGCCCTCCTCTTCTGGAAAATTCTGGTTGGGGCAATAGAGAGAGGGGGAAAGCAAAGAGGGATTTAATAACCCGGAGGGAGCTGTGTTTAATGTGGCAAGTTTCAACTGGGGTGTTCAGTAAGAAGCCAGCAGAGTTTGCTAATGGGCAGCTGTAATAACAGGCGCTGTTACCAGCCCTTCTCCATCAGCCTTACTCACAGAGCTGTAATGACATCAATTTGCTTAAAACATCCAAGTCTGGTGCCAGAGAATTTATGGCTTGTCTGGTTACCAGGACGACTCAACGTTATGGATGTGTTATCTCCCATTTGTTGGCCTTGCTCTAATGTTGGGGTTTGGGTTGTTTTGTTTTCCTTGCTCCCACTGTGGCTCATGTAACTGGTATTTACTTTGGCTATTCTTAAATCACGATTAAAAAGGAGTGGGAGAGGTGCAAGTCTTCATTGCACTGCCATTTAATGTCTGCTGAGGGTGGCATGAGACCCCGGCTGAGGTTCCTCTGGTATGTTATTGGAATAGAACTAATAGACAAATGGGGGTTTGGAGAATTTAACTGTAGGATGTTAATGGTGCCACTGTTACTAAAGATTTGGAAGGAGACAAACACTTCATTGAGAGCAGCAGGTTGAGACTGTAACCCTGCTCCAGCTGACCCTGAGCTATCCAAGGAAAAAGAGCAGGACAAGCCTTCTCCTCCCTAGTGTCCTCCCAGCTCAGGAGAGCAGAGGCTGATGTGATCTTCCCTGCTTGTGTCTCCTTTGGCTGCTGTTGGAGATGTGTGTATCCATACTGTCTTCCTGGAACAGCTTTACAGCATGCCCCCCTCAGGTTACAGGTCCTTAGGATGTGCTGCTGCTTCCTTGCCCTCTTCCCTCATCTGGCAGTATGTTGTTAGAGGAAGGCTCAGAAAAGGCAGAACTCAAACAAGAAGCTAAACTCAACCCCCTACTTCCTGCTTTTGTTCAGTGCCAAAAGCACAGCAGGAACTGTTTTCCTGCAAAAGACCTGCTGTTCTGCCTCACTTTGCTGCAGGCTGTTGTCTTCCTGTAGGGATGGAGTAGCTTGGGAAACACTGGATCTCTCATATCGTGAAAAGAAACCTAATGCTCCAGCAATAGGAGAGCAGTGACCTGTGTGTTATGCTAAAGGAAGTTAAATTATGGCAGACTTTGGAGGCTGTAAGTGTAGAATCATTGCTGTGAAAGTGATTATGTTATTTAGTGCGTATTTATCCTTGTCACACACAGCTTCAGCAAGACCTCGCATCTTAACATCTTCAGTTATAATACAGCCATGTCTCCTGTGACCTCTGCCTACAGTTACCACAACCACAGGATCTCCAACCACACTTGTGGAGCTTCTTGCTACATTATTCCCCTAGCAGAAGGTTTGATCTTGACTCTGTGGCAAGTCAGCAAGACCACATGAAAACAGCTGAACTGGGTCAGAGATCTATTTGGCCAAATGTCATATCCCGATGGCCACCAAAACAAGACACAAGAAGAAAGTGACACCAGGCAAATAAATTAGTTGTCGCTTCCACTCATCGGCAGTGTGGAGCTTATAACCTTCTTTCACTGGTGTAGTTTCCATGGATTTAGTATTCTTCAATGGATTCCCTTTGATGGAAATGCCCATTCTCCTAAATTCATGTCAGCTTTTAGTATCTGTAATGCCCTTTGGTAAGAGCTTCGAAGTTCAACTACATGTTGAGCTTTCTGCGCTACCCCTAATCCACTGAATCACAGACTGGTTTAAGGGACCTTAAAGCTCATCCAATTCCAACCCCTGCCACAGGCAGGGACACCTTCCACTGGAGCAGCTTGCTCCAAGCCCCTGTGTCCAACCTGGCCTTGAACACTGCCAGGGATGGGGCAGCCACAGCTTCTCTGGGCACCCTGTGCCAGCGCCTCAGCACCCTGATAGGCATTAGGAAGAAGCTTTTACTAATCTAAATCTTCTACTCCTAGTGGCTTGCAGCCCCATGTGAAGCTGGATTATCCCTTTTGCCAAGCTCATTACTTTTCACTTACCCATTTGGTGTTTCACCTGTTTTTACATCTGGTATTAAAACCTCTTTCTGCAGCTCTTCACAGACAGCCCTGGTCCCCTGGCTAATTATGATGATCACTGCACTGATCACCAGGATAATCTTTATGCCACATCTCAAAAGGCAGCTTTTCTCTTTAGAGAAGCACCATCAACTTGCAAAGGTGGGATCCCTCATTGTCCACCACAGGATTTCCCAGTGGCTTCAGTGTAAAAACAAGTTCTAGATCTCAAGAGGATCAGGCCTCAAAACTCCTTCAGAGATGTTGAGAAAGACAGGAATCACTTTGAAACCAAGTCTGACACCCATTTCCTGAAGAGTTCTTATTTAACAAATATTACATTGCCATCAGGGTTGCTTTCTTTAGTACCACTTTAATGGCTACCTCACTCATGCCTCATCCTTGCAATGAGTGTTCCTAAATACAATGGAGCCCACAGAGTAAGTATTCCAAGAACCAGCTCAACTTCACCCAAAGGACTACTGCTGCAACCACCCTGACCAGCTGCGTAAAGCAGCATGTCAATAGCTGCAGCCACATCAGCAGCAACACAACCTTTTGTATTCAATAATCCTTTAATTAAGAAATCAATCACAGGAGGAAGCATCCAGACACAGTGTGTGACAAATACCGTGTTATGCTGCTTCCTGGTACAAGCCTCCCTGTGGGCTGGGCCTTGCAGTATCATTTTGCAATGTCTGCTTCTTCATCGACCACAGCCCTGTACACCAAGTCTTGTATGTATGCCACCATAAATTCATGATACAGGCGCACAGGCTGGTTGAATTTGTTCATACATTCAGAATTCACTTCCACCAGAGCACACTTTTCTATATTAAGCCAATCTCTAAATTCCCCTGTTGTAGAAGAACTCTGTTTCTTCTGTAGATGAGAGAATTTCTGGCTCAAGGTCTGCTCGCTTTATCTGCAAGGTACAGAGAAAGGGAATCAACACCATTCCTGGTATGTATATGACAAACCCTCTATACCACATTGAACTTCGCACAGGTTGTAATACTGTGTTCAGGAGCAAGACTGGATGGGATTTGGGGTTCCAAGAGGTTTTTGGTTTGGGGCTTTTTTTCCTTCTAAGGAAGAAATATGCTTCATTTAAAATCAGAGGTACTCCTGAGATCTAAACAGAGCATTCCTGACATTATCTCCAGTCACTATAGAACCATTTAGGTTGGAAAAGACCTTCAAGATCATCAAGTCCAATTGTAAATATATTTGGGAGATGCACCCAGGAGAATGTGTGCTGTGAGTTGGGCAATTGGGAAGTTCAAAGGGAACCAACCCCCCAAACTCAGTACACAGCTTCTAACAAGTTTCTGTTCAGTTTATCCTTGTTGCCATAAGAGATTAAGAAATCCAAAAAAAAAAAAAGATTACAATGCCAGAAAGTTCAGGTGAATAAAAGAGATCACTGGAAACTGCAAGAGCCAATCTGTGACTTTCTGAGCATATTCACACAGTGCTGGTAAGGGAGAGGAAACAAATGCAGAAAGGAATCCCAGGCTCTGCTCCCACTTGGCCTTCTCCAAAGCCAAAGGTTCAAGGGCTACGTAGAATCCCAGCCTGGTTTGTGTTGAAGGGACCTTAAAGCTCATCCAGTTCCAACCCCTGCCACGGGCAGGGACCCCTTCCACTGGAGCAGGTTGCTCCAAGCCCCTGTGTCCAACCTGGCCTTGAGCACTGCCAGGGATGGGGCAGCCACAGCTTCTCTGGGCACCCTGTGCCAGCGCCTCAGCACCCTCACAGGGAAGAGCTTCTGCCTAAGAGCTCATCTCAGTCTCCCCTCTGGCAGGTTCAAGCCATTGCCCTTGTCCTGTCCCTACAGGCCCTTGTCCCAAGCCCCTCTCCAGGTTTCCTGTAGCCCCTTTAGGCACTGGAGCTGCTCTCAGGTCTCCCCTTAAGGAGCCTTCTCTTCTCCAAGCTGAACCAGCCCAGCTCTGTCCGCCTGTCCATTTAATGCCTGCCAGGAAAGCTGCCCTTCCCAGGGAACAATTACACTTCACAGTTCAATAAGGCAGGTGAAGAGATGTCACATGTGAGGTGGTTTACCTCTGACAAGCTCATGCTGACTTTGCATCTACATCCTCCCTTTCTTCTGCAGGACTGAAAACAGTGCTGGAAGAGCCTTGGTTTTAATCTTTAAGACAGCTCTCCTGACCTTGCTTGCTTCAAAGTGCTGTGAAAACCTGATTTATATTTACACTTTTCAATGCAGATTTGTAACACACAATGCAATTTAGACCTAGAAAGCCTTGTAAGCCCCTGCCTAGTGCACAGGCCTTCACAAGCAGCCTCTGCTGTCCCTTTTTAAATGCACAACCACATTAATCTTATTGTTGGTTTTCTACATGGCCTCAAGACTGCTGGGTATAGTTCTGGAATGCCTGTTTAATGTAACAGTAATCCTAAATCAGTTCCTGTGACAGGACTTACCTCTCCACACTGCGGGAACATACTGAGCGAGACCGGCAGCATCCCTGCTAGTACTGATGTAATCACAAACATCCTCATTAAAGCCAAAGTACGTGGAGTCTTTACCATTTTCGCTCTGCCCAAGACATTGAGAAAGTAAATACGTCAGTTTAGGCTTCAAAAGTAACCTGACAGTGAGACAAAAAGCATTAGCTCTTATTTTAGTGGTTGAAATAGCACTGAAATGAGTAATAACCAAGGCTTAGAAATCCTAAGAATATTTCCTTACTTGATGTCCTGTGCTCTCATTCCTAACTCCTGTTCTTCCCCTTTGTTCTGTATTTAGCTGCAGCATTTGTCAAGTCTAGATTGTCAATACATGATTAAGAAAATAAGCAGCAGGATCAAAGTGACAAAAGAAGAGCCGCATCGGCACTTTAAAGCATCTCAGTTCTGTGCCTAAGACTTTCCTTGCATTACTCTCTTTCCCCTCAGATTTAGCTCCTCTTGTTAAGTCCTACTTTGCCTCGTGCAAAAATTTATTACTCCACATATATTCAAAGTTTTATCCTACATCAGTATTTATGTCTTCTGGTAACAGGAGTCCCTTAAGCTAAAGAAGGGGATAAGGGATTGATTTAGGCAATACCAAATGACATGACGCTGATGATCCCTACTTGTGTTATGTATAGGATATAGATGATCCCTACCAAAAGCTCAGGGCAGGCTGAGAATTCTCTCACAAAGCATACAATGAATTCTTATAATACAGGGTTTCTAAAGGTTGCAAGAGCAGGTTTTCCAATATATGAGTAACTGTTTCCAAGCTGGGATGCAGTTTTTGTTGCAAATTGAAGAGCCGTATTTCCTCTGCAGCACTAACAGATCTCAGCTAAGTGCTGTGACCAACCTGTACGCCAGACACTGGGACCCAAATCAAGTTAGGGAAGCTAGGTGCTGGAAAACAGCCTGCCAGGAGAGCACAGGCATGTTTCCTGTAAGGGAGCAGAGAGGAAATCCTTATAGCTTTACACAGCCTCCTGCAAACCCTCACAGCACGGATGTGGGCATAACCAGGCTCACTTATCTAAATGAATCACAGTAGCTGAACAGAAACATCCCAGATCATCACTTGTACCAAGGCAATACTGCAAACCCAAGAGAAAGCTGGCCAAGTGCTAGCAGCCAGACTGAACACCAGCAGACACCCCGACCAGGCACCCCCAGCCCTTTGGCAGCCCCTCTTACCTTTCCACAAGGTACACAACCACGGGTGGCAGGAAAAACGTTGTCCCAAACAAGACAGCTCGTGATATTGCTGTTTCTTTAACAGCCTTGAGGGAGAGAGGAAGAGAAATGATGTTAAAGCAGTGTCTGTGCAGCTTCAAATACTGCATGCTTATCTGAGCACTTCTTTGTCTAATGCTCTGGAGTTTCAAGCAACAGGATAATGGGGAATAAGACCACTTCTTAGAAGAATTCTTTCTTATGTGGAAACTAAACTCCTACAAGTGGCAAATATTCCACTTGTGACTAAGAAATACCTCAAAGGGTAAGTGAAACTACTGATGCCATATCGAGTTTTCCTACCATGACAGTAATTTCACTGAGAGTTGCTCTTTTTAAGCTGTGCTGAACTTCTTCCAAATGGCTGTACGTTCTGGGCATCCTAACTAGTTCTCCCTTCAGCTCTCCACAAATCTTTATGCTCAAAGAGCTGCTTCCTCCCCTCTGGACAGCACCATAGAAAAGGAGGGTCACTGACAGCACATAAAATATGATTCCTTCTCCTAGTTCCTATGCCAGGCTCTACAGTGGATGCTGATGAGCAGAGCAAGGAGCAGATCCAGGGTAAGCAGCTGGAGCCCAAGGCTAAAATGCACCAGCACACTGTAGATCAGGGCATTACCCTGTGGGAGGCACAGCCTTTACATAACATTCCCGCTGGAGGAGGTGCATGTGATACGTACAGCACAGGGCTTTTCTCTGAGGTGTCCCATCAGAAGAAGGTCCAGAAGTCTTGTCTCCTTCCAAGATGACAGAGGACTGTGCTAAGGTCTGTGGGGCTCACCTCTGACAATCAGTGTATTGGTTAGGGGAGGCTGCCAGCCCGTGAAGACACAAGGGTTGTAGAACCTGGCTCCAGAAACCCAGTCCAAAGCCTACCCAAAGGCTCAGCACCTGACCTGGAATTCTTCATGTCAATATATCCAACTCTGTCAGCCCTCAGCACCACGTTCAGCTCTTAGCAGGAACCAAAAGGCACATCAGGAGGGGCCTCCACCCTGTCACCTACCTTCTCACCAGCCTTCTGTGACACTCCTACAACCTTGCCATTTCTGTCCATCACTTCAATTCCGTTGTCAAATTCTGGGCTTCTCGTCACCACCACAGTAAATGCAGTCATCAAGCCTGCAGAGTTAGAGAGGATTTGGCTTTAAAAGATCCAAAACCACCTCAATAGCAACAACCATAAGTACACGCATTTCACACTTCCAGTTCAGCAGTTCACAACTGAATAACCTGGTGGCTTAAGAGGCTGCCCCATAAAAACCTGCTTGGGATCTTAATCTTTGTTTCAGGAGCTTGAGTTAGATTTCAAGGCCCCAATCCTAAAAGGTGCTTTATCATTACGGACTCGGAGCTTTCAATCACTGTCATCCAGTTCAAACCATGAGTACTTTGTGGATGCATTTGTGTTGTGGATAGGTTTTGTACTGGTCAGCACAGAAGAAAAGACCCAGAAGAGAACAGACTTTACTTAAAGGCTGCATTCCCAATTTGAAAGGGGGGGTGTCGGGAGAACACTGGCTCTAATATGTTCCATTATGGACTTCTGACAGACACCTGGGCAGAGAAGTGGCAATGCTTCAGCTGGATCCTAGACGAAAACGTTCCAGTCTCCTCCAGACCCAGCCTTACAAGGTCCCTGAAAACACCCATCCCACCGTCAGTCACCGAAAACACAAACCTTGGCACTTACAAAGCTCATATCTAATGGGAGTTAGTAATCTAGCTGGTTTGCTCCTTTCTCTTTTCTAGACCTTGGTCAGCCTGGCAAACTGACCTTGCCTGAAACAGTAGATTTCTCTTTTTATTGCTTTTGGGCAGCGCTGTTCAATAAACGCATCAGTGTAACAGATGGCACTTTTCAAATGCTGCACTAATATTAAACAATTACCCTCAGGTTTCTCTCTGCATTTAAGGAAATGGAAGGACACTTTAACACCTATTCCAAGGGAAACAAGTCAGAAAGCTCTAATGCAGATCCTCTGAACGATCTGGGGAGCCACCTCACATAACTAACTTGGAACAGAGGACATGTTTGAATTTTACCAGTTTCCTCCTAGGAAAAGCCAAAAATGTCTTCAATGGCATTAGAAAACCGGTCAATGACATCAAATAGTGAAACTCGTCCTGGTGCAACTTCACCATGTCAGTAGAGAGTTTCACTGCTACTACCCTGCAAGGTTAGTGATATTCTGTGTAACAACTCTCCCTTACTATGCTGTCAGCAGTTTCATAGCCAGCAGCATCTGAGTAAGGAACTATGGAGTGCACACCCAGAGCTATGTTACACTCTGGTGTCACATATGTGCCACACAACATCATATCATAAGAAACTTCTTCTCAGTGAGGGTGACAGAACACTGGAACAGGCTGCCCAGGGGGGTTGTGGAGTCTCCTTCTCTGGAGACATTCAAAACCCGCTCGGACACATTCCTGTGTAACCTCATCTAGGTGTTCCTGCTCCGGCAGGGGGATTGGACTGGATGATCTTTTGAGGTCCCTTCCAATCTCTAGCATACTGTGTGATACTGTGTGTGATATGGTTTCAAGTATGATGTGCAAGCCAAAGAAAAATGCATCCCTGGATACCTTTGGAGAAATAGTTGCATGTCATGCATACACAAAGGCCAGGAGAGTGCTCTTCAGCTTTACAACTGAAAATCAGCAAGAATCAAGAAGTCAGTTCCACTGATCAGTGAACATCAACTCTCACACAGGAAGGATGGTACCCAGCAAAGGCAGTTACAGAAGGAGGCTAGGAAACAGTAAGACTGCACCTGTGCAAGATAACTCTACAGTGAGATGGGGTCAGGAAATGGCCCTCAGACCAGCTGTACGATGCACAGTTCCTCTTTACTCACCAAGCAGAGGAGCAGGTAGGACTTTCTTGATGATTAGATGTGTTAATGGACTCTTCAGTGTGTAACGATTCATGAAGACAAGAGGAAGACCCTAATGCACGGGGAGGAAACAGAGACCTTCTATTAAAGGAAATGTGCAGCATTTCAGTGTGTGCAGCAGGTTAGGAAAATAGATCTGTGACTTAGCATAGTTACCATCTATAAAAGTAAATGCCTTGGTTTAACATCCCACCAAAATGCAGATGTGCTCTGAAGGTGTTTGTAATCACTCTTTTAGATAAGAATACAAAATATCATGATGAAAAAAAAGCATTAAACATCATTATGTAGAGGACAGCAGCAGTGTGAATAATAAAGACAGAAAGCAATTACCTCTAACTAATATTCCTTGGGCACTCATCCAGCTGCCTTGCATCTCATACCACTCTCTCCCCCAAACAGGAAACCTGGTTTACTTGTGTATTTGTTACTGTTTCTCTGTGGTTTCAGCCCAATTCTATATTCCCATAATACAGGGAAGTTTCCTTTAGGAATAAATAGCCAGGACCCCAGCTAGTGCTCACAGTCTCCCTTGGCAGACAAAGGGGAAGAACTCCCACATTCACCCATGGGCATAGCTGCCTCCCCAGACCTCTGTAAGTCCTGAGCACTGCTGGCCAGACTGTTTTGCTTAGTGTAAAGTGGCTGCAAGTCCCTCTAACAAAAGCAGGAATACTCATATTCTTCTGCCAGAAGGCTTGTAAAAATCACTGTTCAATGTGGAGAGTGAGGAAATGCATTATAGCGGCAGATACACTTGCAATGAGTGTCATGAGGATACCAGAGTTCATTCTGACATAGCAAACTCCAGAAACCAAATACCTATTCCAGCATAGCACAGGGCTAGCTCTGTAGCCCTCAGGGAGGCTAATTTACTTGCATTCAGTGCAATATTTTCATGTTTATGCTGTCTTCGATATATGAGCTCATTCTACCCAGTACAGATGCCTGCAGATTTCATCACTTGTTTAGGGCCAGACAGACCTCTTCCACAGTACTGCATAAAAAAATTAACGCAGTGGGTCACTCTGTGTTTGTAAACCTTGGCTATTTCCTCTCACTACCCATTTCCTAAGCTTGCAGAATGAAAAGGACAGAAAAAGAAACATCAGAGGAAGACAAGCAAGGTATTGGCTGGCAGATGATCAAGAGAATTGTTATCCTGAACAGTTCTGGGGAAAGACATCAGAGTAGAGCATCAGAGCACAATGCTGAAGGATGATTTGGCAGTGTGATTATCTCAGTGCCTACTGCTTCTCTGGAGAGCTTATTAGGAGGGCAACCATCGAGCAAACACATACACCAATACACGCTGCATAGGAAACGGCTCCCAGGCCGAGGAAGATCTGCTTTTCTTTAATCGAGTACTCCTGAGGAGAGAAGAAACACACTATGTAAGTCTATTTGTAAACCCCCTGTAAATCATGTTCAAAATGGTCTTGTACAACTAAGATGACAGCAGAAATAAAGATCAATACATACTTCAGCCTTTGGGGTCCCATTTCCATTGAAGAGGGTGAATCCCATGGTGTGCAGGTGAAACAAGAACTGCAGAAACAAGAGATTATAAGAAAAACTGAATTTGGGATTGAGACGAGAAGACATGTAAATGTAGACAGGAAGAGGCAATTACCTGATAAAAAAAGTTGTGCCTTGCTTGAAGCTGAAGAGATGAAGCAATAACCTAAGAGGAAAACCCCACAAGAAAAGTAGGTTTGGTGAGTCTAGAAGGTTTTGGTGAGCAGTAGCTGGCTAGAGCATGAAGACAATGGCTATGTTACTATCTGTAACAGATGGCTATGTTACTGTCTGTGGCAGTGTCAAAGGCTTCAGTCAGTGCCAAAAACCACTTGCTTTAACACCAGGGTAATGCACTTTCTTGCTACAGATATAAAATACTCGCTTTTTCTGTCCAATATAAACCAGAGAAACACAGTGATTAAAACACTACATGCAAGAACATTTGAGGAAGATGCTTTCTTACCCCAAATAACAAATACATTTGTACCTGTGAAGCGTAAACAGATGCAAATATAATAACTAAGGTAATAAAAATGTAATTAAAGAAGTGAATGAGAAAGGGTCAGATTGTTTTGATTAGTGGGGATATGAATACTAAATCTTACTGATCCAAGATCAAAGATTTTAGGAGTCACTTCCCAATTCCTTCTCAAATTCCGACAGTGAATAAGAACTTCAGTTTTAATAAGCCTTTCTTGAAGCCTGACCTACCATGCTCAAGGTGTGGAGCACTCTCAAAGGACACAGTCAATCAAGGTAAGGCAAATACTGAGTAAGAAGAGGGCAGGGAATGTCCAAAGCCTTGAAGAGGACAGTAATTCATTTAATATTAGTGAATGTGCTACCTTTATTAATACCAACACTGAATCTAACCACATCTATGAAAGAGCATTAAGCTGTGAATACCAGAAAGAAGTATTTCTGTTAATTTTACTACTGTTCTTAAGGAATTTAACAGCCATTGAGACTTTCATTATACTTTCTAGCAGTGCCATGTAAATCCATGCTGTAATCTCTATATGGATTGACATCTCAGTATGTATACTCATAGGCCAAACCCAAACACATCTAAATGAATAAACATGCATATAATTACAGCTACAATTATGATTATGAAACAAAATGGTTCAAGTTTTGAGCACTGTAATAAGAGTTTATTTCCACATCTGTAATCTCTTGACAACACCATTTCTTCCTCTCAAATGCACAATTTACATAAGAAAAAAAAAATCCATATTTTGGGTCTGAAACACAAAACACAAGGCTCTGACTCCTTCCTACTGCAGTTCAGTAAGAGGTTAAACAGATCAAAACCAGGCCTTGCTCTCAATGCTAAGTGAATTTTAGCTTGCATCAGAAGCAACCTTCATTCAAGAACAACCTTTTTGCATGCTGCTGAAGGAAAGCATCTAGCAAGTTTGGACTTCCAATGAGATTCCTTAAGGGCTTGATTTCTAGGTTACTCAGCACTTCCCATAAAACAGATGTTTTAAAAAGCTTGTGCTGAACGTACAAGAAGCCTAAAATCTTCTATTCCCTCCCTATAAACCTTGGCTTTGGAAAAATATAAGCCATGCGGTACCACTAGCATCCTTCATGATTACTCACCAATGGAAGAGATACAGGCAGGAAGGCTAAAAAGAAAGAAAACTTTATTACAGTAAAAATAACTGCTGTGAGTCTAGATGGATGGTCTTGAGTTGAAAATTCCCCTAACTTCCCCCCTCTAGTTTCAGCTCTAAGTAAAACACTGCCCACAAAAACCACACCATCACCACAGATGTCAAATCTAACCTTTGTCTCTCATTCCACATCCCAGAAATCAGAATACCTGGTCACAGCCTGTAGCCAAAAGGAGCCCTTGTGAGCTCCACTCAATAGTATAACTGAGTGTTGAACAGAAATCAACTGTCTGTTCAAAAAGAGATAGGTGGCAACAAAAGCTGCCACAGCTATGAGTGGTTATACAAGATAATGAGTAAATAGCCTCACTATGGTTATATCTGATTAGCAATCTGTGCTGTCTTGGCCTCAACCAGGCAGCAAGTAAATTCATACAATAGCCACATCCACCAAAGGAAAACTTAGCTTATGGTAGACTGCTTTATATGGGGAGGGATTTGGGAACTCATTATGCAGTGAGACCAGAGACTGGTCAGACTAATTCCATCTAGATGAGCAGATAAACTACAGGGAAAAAATTCCTCAAGGGGCTTGTAGGAATAAATAAATCCTGAACAGCTATGACAATGCGACTAACAGAAGTAAGAGTCTACTTGCTTTCGTATATGGAGAGTACCACTGTAGTATCACAGCAGCTATTCACTATGAGCTAGTCCCCTGTGATGCTTCAGTCACATACACAAAGCTTCTCTTAAGGGAACTTACCTGGAGGTCTAAAGAAAACAGGAATTATATCATCTGTATCAGGATGCACACTGGACTTAAATAAGAAAAGGAATATTAGACCACTGTTGTCATATGTGAATGAGAAAGAAAAAAACCCCAATGTAAGTATTTTGTGAACTTACCAGGCTTAGCAGGAAGGCTTGTCTTGTCTAAACAATTTGAAAATGAGGTTAGTAACCAAGCTTTGGAAGAGACTGGGTAAAATCTTCTGTTGACATTTATTCTATCTTCCTTTTTTTCCCCAATAACTCACTTTAATATAGAGTGCTATATATGTAATACACCCCTGCAATTATTTCTGTCCCCAACAACATACTCCTCAACACACTCCTTGTTGAATATAACTTACATCCTCTGTGCTGTGTGACAGCACCAAAGCACACACTATGGCAGAACAGAAAGTTAGTTTTAAACCAGAAAACAACAGTTTACCTATGGCTACAAGCCCAAACACTTACATTAAGGCTTTAGCTTTTCTGGAATCACAGAAGTTTTTATTTCTCCTTTCAGGCTTCGACACACAAGGTATAAATGCCACATGGGAAGAGCTGAGCCCACACTGAGTCAAAAGAAAGATGACTCCTAATGAAGCAAGGGTTCAGCACTGCTTCCCAGCAGCTCTGTGAGTAGGTTTCCCACCCAAGTACTGCTACTGCTCATTTTGTGAGACGTGAAACTAAACCAACCTGCCCTTTGTATGGTGTTACAACATCTAACATTTAAATGAACTTATTAAGCTCTTTGCATATTTATCACCTACCTGTATCACCCCAAGTGAGGATGGACAAGCTCAGAGCAATGATTCCGACAGTGATCTGAGAGCCTCTCTGAGCTATATGATATACAACCTAGCATTCTTCAGGATGATAATGCTGTGATTTGGCATTAAATCAGTAGCAATCCAAAGGAATTCCTACTAGATTGATAGATTTGGATAATATCCATATCAGTGAGGTTTTCCTGTGTTATCTCTTGTACCTGAATCTCAGTATTCTGTCTGCTAGATCTTAGTATAAGATCAACTACTTCAGCCATGAATAAAAGGTACCTCTATTTTCTATAAACTGCACTCCAAAATACCTGAGCATTCTGTATGGGTTCATTCAGGGTCTTCCCAGTGCTTTCTATGGATAACCTGGTTCTTCTTATTTCATCCTATATTTGAGAAAAAAACAATACAAACAGATAAAATAACCCAGATTTCAGTATTCTGGAGTGCCACAGATCCCTTATAAGACATTCTAAATACAAAGCTAGAATGTCAAGCTGATAATGCTCTTGTCCCTTGCCAGAGTAGTAAAAGCAAGAACACACCTAGACACACAACCAGCTCACAATCACAGAAACCTTTAGGTTATTAAGACTCCCTTGGTCCCTTTCTGTATCAATCCCTCAACCTGCTACACAAATGCACTGGAAATCGAAGTACATGAAAAACCTCACTGAAATCAACAGTTAATCTTGTACTCAAAGTTACCCATGTGTGCTGGCAAAGCACTGATTTGCTGCCAAAGCAACCATCCAATATCGCCACAGGCACTTAGATGGCTATTTTAAAACTGAATTCCAAACCAGACTTTTAACAGTGACCAGAAACAAGTTGCAAAATCATAAGACGCTCCTGCATATTCACAAACGTGTGATTAAGTTTTGGACCATACACTCTTCCTTTAAACTTGGCTTAAGCTTTTAATTATGGAAAACAGGTACACTTAAACTGTAAACTCATGTAGTTATCCATAGTCTACATAAAACCCTGCCCCTCTTGGGAGAACTGATGAGATGGTTTGACTTTTCCTCAACAGGCATGTCTCTATTTGCTACAGCACATTTGAATTTCAGAAGGTGGGAACTAATCCCAGATCTTCAAATCCTGAATGTACTATGAAATTTTATTGTTGACATTTACATATATATATATAATGTACATTTACTAAATTATATGATTGTACATGTAAATGTATATAGGGGTATGCATTCATACCATATATAATTATAGAGATAGATGAATAGATAGACACAACACACTAACTCTGCAAGAGACAAGGAAATACCTCATGTACACACATTTTGACAGTGTTCTATGGCTTTAATGGAGTTTTCCCTTAAATAATAATAAAATCAATCTACATAAAAAGGACATGGAACTGTTGGAACAAGTCCAGAGGAGGCCACGAGGATGATCAGGGGACTGGAGCACCTCCCGTATGGAGAGAGGCTGAGAAAGTTGGGGCTGTTCAGCCTGGAGAAGAGAAGGCTGCGTGGAGACCTCAGAGCAGCCTTCCAGTATCTGAAGGGGGGCTATAGGGATGGACTCTTCATCAGGGACTGTAGTGACAGGACAAGGGGTAACGGGTTCAAACTTAAACAGGGGAAGTTTAGATTGGATCTAAGGAAGAAATTCTTTACTGAGAGGGTGGTGAGGCACTGGAATGGGTTGCCCAGGGAGGTTGTGAATGCTCCATCCTTGGCAGTGTTCAAGGCCAGGTTGGACAGAGCCTTGGGTGGCATGGTTTAGTTTGGGGTGTCCCTGCCCATGGCAGGGGGTTGGAACTGGATGATCTTAACGTCCTTTCCAACCCTAACTATTCTATGATTCTATACTGACCAAGCAGCCAGCTCTCATACAATGTGCTTTTTCCTCTGTCACCCCTGACAAAACTATACAGAAGTGGATGAACAGAAAAGCACATCTTCCCCAGAATTCTCTTGTCAGAACAGTTCCTGAACTTTGGAAGCTACACTTTATGGCCAACAATGTACCACACTTTCAATAATTAGTGTTAAAACTGCAATAATCATTCTCTGGTATGAAAAGGGTTTATTCAGCACTTGCGCTCCCTCTCAGGGGAAGATTCATTTCAGTACAGCCTCTTGGAAGAGAATCAAAGATCTTCATGAGCTTCAGATTAAGCCGCACCACGAGGATGGGTATGTGGATTAGGCAGCAGAGATTTGGGGTGTCTGGGGTGCAGCTCAGCAGACCTGTCCTCTCCAGAGCTGCAACAGCTCCACATCACACTCCTCCTGCAACTGACTGTATTCAGAACGAGCATGTCCAGCTGTTTGTTCCACAGCTCTTGTCTTTGGGGGTTTCCTGATTCTTAACTGGTTCTTAATTCTAATTCAACTGCTGGCACAGCAGCCATGGTCTAAGCAGGACTGTTGAAGCGGTGGTGTCGAGAAATGCCCTTTGTTTTATTTAATTATACAGAGAAGTGCACACAGCAGTAATTCTATTTATTAACATAAACTCACAGACCAGTTTGTGCTGGAAGGGACCTTACAGCTCATCCAGCTCCAACCCCTGCCACGGGCAGGGACACCTTCCACTAGAGCAGCTTGCTCCAAGCCCCTGTGTCCAACCTGGCCTTGAACACTGCCAGGGATGGGGCAGCCACAGCTTCTCTGGGCACCCTGGGCCAGCGCCTCAGCACCCTCACAGGGAAGAGCTTCTGCCTAAGAGCTCATCTCAGTCTCCCCTCTGGCAGGTTAAAGCCATTCCCCTTGGCCTGTCCCTACAGGCCCTTGTCCCAAGCCCCTCTCCAGGTTTCCTGCAGCCCCTTTAGGCACTGGAGCTGCTCTAAGGTCTCCCCTTCAAGAGCTTTCCCTTCTCCAGGCACATGTGCAAGTACCACTAACACAGCTCTTACTTTTGCCTTCACAAGTGGAAACACACACGCATGTATTTGGCTTTGGCTACATGCTTACCCAGCTAATTCTACTGACAGAGTCTGCAGGACCTGGAGCAGACTTGGGTACCATAAGTTAAAATACAGATTATATCTATATCTATATATCTATGCATTTACTTGTAGGCCTTGTAACTACTCACGGAGGACTTCAACAGCAGCAGGGGATCCAACACGTCCGCCCATATCAGAAACCTCTGTAAAAAAGACTGTGGGACACACGTTGCGGTCAGACCGGGGTTTATCCCCGGGCCGCGCCGCCCCGGCTGCCCCCGCCGCCGACCTGCCCCTCCACCCTCCAGAACCGCAGGTTGGCGTCCATGGAGCCGCGGCACCGGAACGGCGCTGCCGGGGAGCGGTCCGGCTGCTGCACGCTCCGCCCGGGCACGGAGCCGCAGCGCTGCGGTTCCCCCGCGGGCAGACCTGGTGCCCGGGCCGCTTTCCCGCCCTGAGGCCGGGCTGAGGTGTGAGGCGGATCCCGGCCGGGGCCGTGGCCTTGCAGCCCCGGGGAGCCGGATCGTGGTTGGGAAAGGGCCGATCGGCTTCTCCCCTTCCAGCAGTGTCTCCCTGCGCCACCCGGGAGGGCAGAGCCAAGGAGCCGGCCTGAAGAGAAACCCCCGCCGCGTTCATAGTGACTTACAGGGGCCAGGGTAAGAGACAGGTCCAGCCAGGTACAGTGTATCATTGACCTGCGCTTGTACCTTGTTTCACAGGCACAAACAGCTGCCCCAGCACCACTGGGCTGTAGTTTTGCATTAGTGAGCTGCGCAGGGGTTAACTTCATGTATTCCGGGTCCAGGAGTTCAGGTTTATTGGGAGAAGGGCACAGATAATAGTGGATTTGAACAAAACAGGACTAGAACACTGGGACTGAAAAGGTTGCAAGTACTGAAACACACAGCATCAATGGCACCATGTCTGGCTCTTTTTTATATCCTTGAACTTACATTGCAGTGTTGGTACCTGTTACAAAGCTCACTTTATAACACAAGCTTATGCTTCTGTTTTATCTTAAGTCCTTTCCTCTGATCATAAGGGCAGATGGAAAACACAAACCCATGCAGTGTTGTGTTGATTTCATAGAATCCCAGACTGGTTTGTGCTGGGAGGCAACTTAAAGCTCATCCAGTTCCAGCCCCTGCCACAGGCAGGGACACCTTCCACTAGAGCAGCTTGCTCCAAGCCCCTGTGTCCAACCTGGCCTTGAACACTGCCAGGGATGGGGCAGCCACAGCTTCTCTGGGCACCCTGTGCCAGCGCCTCAGCACCCTCACAGAGAAGAGCTTCTGCCTAAGAGCTCATTTCAGTCTCCCCTCGGGCAGGTTAAAGCCATTCCCCTTGGCCTGTCCCTACAGGCCCTTGTCCCAAGCCCCTCTCCAGGTTTCCTGCAGCCGCTTTAGGCACTGGAGCTGCTCTAAGGTCTCCCCTTCAGGAGCCTTCTCTTCTCCAGGCTGACCCAGCCCAGCTCTCTCAGCCTGGCTCCAGAGCAGAGCTGCTCCAGCCCCCCCAGCAGCTCCATGGCCTCCTCTGGACTCGCTCCAGCAGCTCCACGTCCCTCTTGTGCTGTTGCCCCAGAGCTGGATCAGGACTGCAGGGGGGGTCTCTCCAGAGCACAGCAGAAGGGGAGAATTCCCTCCGTCGACTGCTGCTCATGCTCCTTTTGATACATCCCTCCAGCAGGACACCCACTATTCTCTAAGGCCTGCTTACCAGAGTACACATACAAAGGCAGTGGCAGTTGTTAACCACTTGCTGCAAAGGTACAGAAGATACTTTCTAAGGCAATGTGACTTACCCAAGCTCTTCAAAACACAAATAGGAATCTAGGAAAAAAGTGAAAGAAAAGCAACACACCTGCTGTTTGTCAATAGTAAGATTTATTATTATTTCTAGAGATGCACTGCTTTCAACCTCATTGCTTGCAACTGACTCAAGCAAGCAATGCTTTAAATGACAGACTTGTCATTAAGCTCCAGTAAGTACACTATTGGGGTTGAAGTTTTTACCATCTCCCATGCAGAATCAAAGATCTTCATGCTCGTTAACTCTCCTCTGTAGCTGCCCTGCATCTTTGACTAGATGCAGGAGTAAAATGGCACTTATTTACATTCCTTTCAAGTTATAGTGCATTTACACAGTTTTGTTACATTCATCTCTTCCCCTGCAAAATTCATAAAACACATACCATGTATCAATAGTTTATTTTCTGTATTGTCTCCATTGTTTTAAACTCTTGTTACAGAATTTAGCTTTTCCTGTTGGAAAGGAAAACATGGGACACTTACTGGTCCAAAACCAGGTAAAGAAAGAGGGAAAACTCAGTGGAAGACAACTGTACATTGTATACTTGTATTCAGGACAAAGGCCATGTCACAGAAACCCATGAAACTGAAGTTGCAAAAAGGGAAAGGGGGGAAAGCCTCAGTTTTGACCCTTCTTTTTGAAGCAAGACAAGGGAGCCAGTAACTATTTCAGCATTTAATTTCTTCTTCAACATGAGAAAATGACAACTTTGATTTTATTATTATCCATGATAATCACAGCTGCTTTCCTAATGTCTTCTGTTTATGGTAACCAAGAGTTTTGTCCACATATTTGGGTATTTATTTATGCACCTTCTCAAAATATTCTTTGGAAGCGTCTGGGGTCGGTTTGATCTGTGAAGAAAAGAAAGTTTAGTTATTACACACTATAAATAAGGGAATTTACCAGATTTGACATTTTATCCAAGAAAATCCATGCACAGTTAATAAAAAAAGATGTTATTTCCGTTTCTGCACTTGAAAGATGAAAGTCCCAATGATGTACAAGCTCCTACTTGCAAGTTTTAAATATAAAACACATTTTTCCTACCAAATATCAAGCAGGGCATTAAATAAGTAAAAAATCTGAACACAACTGGTGGTGAGTCCAAGTGGAATTTGGAGTTTTAAATGTAATTTGTGTCTTGTAGAAGAAAATCAGTGACTTTCTTCACAGAAATCACACATTTTTATCATAAAAATAGACTGAACTGGTCCAACTGATAACATCCTCAGATTTAGACAACAGGCACAGCTTGAGTCCAGCACCTCACGTTACAGTGGTTCTCAGCCCTTCAGACATGCCAAAATAAGTCAGTGGCTATATTTAGAGAAGTGGTATTTAGCAGACACTTACTGTAGGGGAGTCTGGAGTCCAGTTTGCTGGGCAAACCTCTCCATGTGTTTCCACAAACTGGAATGCTTTCACCAAGCGGAGAGTCTCTTCCACACTACGGCCAACGGGGAGATCGTTGATACTCAGATGCTTGACGATCCCATTTGGATCAATGATGAAAAGACCTCTGTAATTGAGCAAGGAGTTAGGAAATATGAATCGCATTCCAAGACCAAACAAGAAACTAGACTATTTCAGCAGGGTAATCATTCTTCTCTGTATCAGAGGTAGGAGTAGCAATACCAAGTCTGACTTAGTGTTTGTTAGTGATCAAAACGCAAGAACCAGTCAATTGGGATGGTATGGTGAGATTACATATGAGAAAGTATGCATAAAGACCATGAAATCCAGACAGATGCATAACAGAGGTGGAACTTCTCACGCCACCTATATGTGAAAGTTGATAGCTGACATCCTAATATCCTTCCCATGTCTTTTTGATATGAAAATCTGAAGGTACGGAGTGAAGAGCTGCTCACACATGATTACATTAAATCCTACTGCATATAAACGTTTGTGAAAACCAAAGCCCAGTCTTGCCATACTAATTAAGTTAATCTGTCAACAATTATGAGAAGTTCCTCATTCAAAGAGATCAGGAACTGAAGGTCTCCAGAAGACTCCCACCCAATCCATTGTTTCTTAGAGACCACTATTTGCTTTTATTAAGTAGTTTCATGGTGGAATAAAATAAAATTGGCATTGCCTTCTCTAGATAATCATGGGATTGACTGTAGGGGCCTCTGGGACAACTGCTTTAGAACTTACACAGAAGTTAAGGCAATTTCTTCTCCCTTCAGAAGAAAGAAACCAAAAACAAGAAAAAGGAAGAAGGGACAGACCTGAACTGTGAAAATATGTATTAAAATCATAAATGCTCTTCTGTGCTACTCGTGTTTTCCTCAGTGACATGAAGTTCTTCCCCTCGCTCACAGCAGAGCAGCTGCTTTCCCCTGCACGCATTCTGAGAGAGGCCTGGAACCATCCTCAACTCAATGGCCATAATGGCCATGTGCCCTTTTCCTGGGCTGGGATCCAGCAGAAGTTCTGCTGGAAAAGTAACATCCCACAGTCCTTGCCTGATCCTTGTGCAGTTTCTCTTGCACGAGGAGACAGTATGGCTGATGGTGGTTGAGGCTGGGTAGAGTTACGAGCAGTCACCTTACCTCAGTGCTATGCCAGGTGCTTCCAGCAGCACACCATAATCCCGGGAGATTTGTTTTGAGAGGTCTGACAGAACTGGAATATTCATTTTGCCCAAACCACCACTCTAGAGAACAGAAGAAGATTCCATTTGGTTATAAAACACTTCTTAGGATTATCCTTCCCCAGCTGCTGGATTCAATGCTCTTGAGGATATACAACAAAACCCATCCGTGACATTAGCTCCATGGAAGGAAACACAGGAGGGTATGGGGTTGTTGGCTGGTTGGTTTTGATTTGTTTTGCTGTTTTTAAGTAGACAGGAATATTTGGTTTCTTTGGAACATGAAAACTTCTTTTGCACTGAGCACTTTGGAACTGCTCATTTCAATGGCAAAAGGCTTCTTATGACAAGTCCAATTTCCAGAAAGATTTCCCTTGTGCCCTATTTAGGAGCTTTGAATACAAACACGTCTACTGCATATTGAAGTGCTCAAAGTTAGACAAGATGAACATGGTGGCAAGAAGGGAAAACAAATCTTCATCCTATGAATAGAGAAAGCTCAAGGCTTCCAACAGCCACATTAGGGATGTCAGAGTTCTGCTGCTCTCTATTCAGTGCACATACTATTTTTACCTGTCCCAAATCAATTTAAGTTCTATTTGGAGAGTCTACCAAGACTTCTTTCAGTTTTGCAACTGGAACTGCAAGAGAGATAAGCTCTGTATCCTTGAAACAAGCCGGGAATTTGTTTGCTTTTCTATTCCTGGCATCATCAGTGAATCATTGTGTAACCGCAGTCACTCAGACCCTGATCCCGCAAAGCCTTGTCTGCAACAGAGTTCTCATACACAGAGCTTTGCGCACAGATATCTGCTGAAGCAACCAAGGCCTTGGCTTCTCCAGGTGTCAATTTCCTGCCTGTGCCACCACGGAATTCTTTCCACTCTTTGCAGGGTGTTTTCCTACATGGCCATGGAGCAGTGCCTGACTCAATAGCCTTTGCATGAGGCAGTGAAGTCAGTCCATGGTCACATTTTAGAGCTTTGAACAAAGCATGCAGCAAATCAAATGCTCTTGCTACCATACTACATACAGCAAACTCTCCTCCCTCCCCTGGTGTGGCAACAGTAGAGCTGTGCACCTGAAGGCAGCCCAGTCTGCAAGCAGTACTACAGACCACTGTCCACACAGGCAACACCACAGGCACTTCTGCACCTTCCTGTGACACTCCTGATTTTCCACAGCTGACCAAATTACTGAGATGCTCTTTGTAACCAAAAGCACATATTTTTATGTAAGTCTGAAATAGGCTCCTCTCCAGTAAAAGGCCATCTCTGTCACCTTCCTTCCCCAAAGAAAGCTGAGGGCCTCAGTACTACAAAAGTGGAACCACTTCAGCGAGAGTTAATAATATAAGGCTGAGAGAGTTGGGCTGGTTCAGCCTGGAGAAGAGAAGACTTCTTAAGGAGAGACCTTAGAGCAGCTCCAGTGCCTAAAGGGGCTGCAGGAAACCTGGAGAGGGGCTTTGGACAAACGCCTGTAGGGACAGGCCAAGGGGAATGGCTTTAACCTGCCAGAGGGGAGACTGAGATGAGCTCTTAGGCAGAAGCTCTTCCCTGTGAGGGTGCTGAGGCGCTGGCACAGGGTGCCCAGAGAAGCTGTGGCTGCCCCATCCCTGGCAGTGTTCAAGGCCAGGTTGGACATAGGGGCTTGGAGCAACCTGCTCCAGTGGAAGGTGTCCCTGCCTGTGGAAGGGGGGTTAGAACCAGATAATCTTTAAGATCCATTCCAATCCAAACCATACTAGGATTCAATGATAAGTGCTCCAATAAACTGGTTGTTCTGCTTCCAGTCTGAAGCCACCATTGTTAGGCATTGGTTAATAATGACTAACAGCTCTTTTACTACATTGTACATTGTTCTACATTTACTACAGACTAACATTGCAGAAAGTTGACTTTCTGCAATGGCACATACAAATCATCAGCTGGAAGAAGCAGCTTGGGACAGTGCCATGTATATTGAGTATTTGTCTCCCAAGATAAACATAGAAGGATATGATGCAACCTACAAAACTATCAAGAGAGCAAACCAAAGATAACTTCCCTCCCCAAACTGTTAAGGAAAAGAGCAAGAAAACAAATGTTGAGGACAGAATTATGTCATCAAACGTAGAATTTAATCAGTGTTAGCACAGTATTTTATTCCACTCTTCCTCTCAGGAGCTCTTGTGAAAAGACAACAAACCAACAGAGAAAGACCAAAACAGCTGCTCAATTCATACCTTTCGTGGTGTATTTATCCAGGCCAGATGACAAAAATGGGAATCCACAGACACTGCCACCACTTCGCAGTTCACATCACGAAACTCTTTTGCTTTGTCGCTGAAAGCCACAATTTCTGTGGGGCAGACAAAGGTGCTGGGTGGGAAGAGAGAACAGGCTGTAATGATTCTGCAATCTTCAGTGTTTTAGTAAAGGACTCTCAGGTCTGTTTCTAGGCACTAATGCAGCAGAGCATTTCCTTCAGCATGGTAATTTCAACCATGTTTCCTCTTCAGGATTCATTTCAGTCTCAAAGCCACAGCTGCAGAGCTCCCACACCAGTTTTCAGCTCTCAGTTCTAGATAGGCTTTTTGCAGAGACAGAGGTACTGTTTCCACTAGACACCCTCTAGACAGAGAGGTCTTGGAAACTATAGCAGAAAGGCCTGCAGGTTAAATCCTCCCCCATGTGCCCATGTACATCAGGATGCAATTCAAGTCTTGTGGACACACTCAACCCCATTTGTTCACCTTCTGCTTTGGAGCTAACTGCAGTTCTGCTGGCCGCACTGCTTAAAAATCATATCAGGGAATCACAGCCTGGTTTGTGCTGGAGGGGGCCTTAAAGCTCATCCAGTCCCAATCTCCTGCCACTGGCAGGGACACCTTCCACTAGAGCAGGTTGCTTCAAGCCCCGTCCAACCTGGCCTTGAACACTGCCAGGGACGGGGCAGCCACGTTATTATGTATTTATTATTAGGAAATAAACCATTTATTCAGTACATCTCAATGAAGGCAACCCTGGGATGCAGGGAGATGCCCTCACTAAGAGAAGTCACACTTGCAAGGCCATATCTACCTTCCAAAGCAGGCTTGGCAGCGGTAGGATACTCCACACCCACCCCATCCACTGCTTTAACATACAGTGGCTGTGCGTCCCCAAATCTTATCACTCACGCTGTAGAAACACGCACATCTGCCCTGCAAGATTCACCCAACCACCACCAAACCAGCCACTTCAGACAGCATCGCCATGCAGCGCTTCTGATGACCTTCAGCAGGGCAGCAGGCCCGTGTGGAAGGAGAGAAACCCGCACTCACAAGTCCAGGGGGTAGAAGAAGAGAACCAGGTATTTCCCTTTGAAATCATCCAGGCTCAGCTCCTTGAACTCTCCGTTAACAACCGCCGTTCCCTTGAAGAACGGGGCGTGCTGTGTAACCGCCGGAGCGAACCGAGACGAGCCTGCGGGCGAGAAAACACTGATGCGGGCCAGGAAAGGGGACCAGGGCCAAGGCTGAGCCAAGGCTCCCCCTCCGGGCACCGCCGCAAGAGCGGCCGGGCTCGCTCCCGTCGCCGCGGCCCAAGGCGAGCCCTGCGGCGTCCCCGCCGCCCTCCCCGCACTTACCGAGGCTGAAGTGGCGGCGGGCGCATGGCAGCGGCCGCGCCGTCAGCGTCCTCCCGGCGGTGGGGACCTGCGGGGGGACAGGGAGGGTCAGAGCCGCCGGGGCTGGGGCGGCCGCGGAGGGGCGGCCGGGCACTCACCGCGGTCCGCAGCAGCCTCCCCAGCGCGGCAGCCATGTTGAGCGAGGCGGCGGCGGGAGGAGCGCGGCCTGCGGGCACGGGAAGCGGCGGCGCGGGGCGGAGAGGCCGCGGGGTATAAGAGGCGCCTGCCCGGGCTGAGCCTATCGGCGCTAGGGATGGTGGGACGCAGTCTTACCGCGTGGTGCGGCTGCGGTGGGAGGTGGTGGTGCATGCTGATACAGAGCGAAAGGGGGCGAGCGGCGTGGTACGGACTTTCCAAACGAAGTTGGCAAAGTGATCCCAGCCTGGTTTGTGTTGGAAGGGACCTTAAAGCTCACCCAGCTCCAGCCCCTGTCACGGGCAGGGACCCCTTCCACTAGAGCAGCTTGCTCCAAGCCCCTGTGTCCAACCTGGCCTTGAACACTGCCAGGGATGGGGCAGCCACAGCTTCTCTGGGCACCCTGTGCCAGCGCCTCAGCACCCTCCCAGGGAAGAGCTTCTGCCTAAGAGCTCATCTCAGTCTCCCCTCTGGCAGGTTAAAGCCATTCCCCTTGGCCTGTCCCTGCAGGCCCTTGTCCCAAGCCCCTCTCCAGGTTTCCTGCAGCCGCTTTAGGCACTGGAGCTGCTCTAAGGTCTCCCCTTCAGGAGCCTTCTCTTCTCCAGGCTGACCCAGCCCAGCTCTCTCAGCCTGGCTCCAGAGCAGAGCTGCTCCAGCCCTCGCAGCATCTCCATGGCCTCCTCTGGACTCGCTCCAACAGCTCCACGTCCCTCTTGTGCTGTTGCCCCAGAGCTGGATCAGGGCTGCAGGGGGTTACTCCCCAGAGAACAGAAGAAGAAGAAAATCCCTTCCCTGGACTGCTGCTCACGCTGTAGGGGTGCAGTTGGCTCTGGCTTTATTGATCTCAGAGTTTAGCTGTTTAATAGTAATTAAACAATTGCATGGGGATAGCTGTGTGGCTGCTCTGCTCCTCAGCTGCGAGCTGATGCAAACCAAAGTCATTGCCTGATTCCCCACACAGGTACTCACTGCTGCTAGACAGCAGTGCTGCGTTAAGCTGGGTGCTTATCTGTGGCTTTCATCTGCTCTGCAGGTTTGTCCTAGGATTGCTGGCTAGGCGAGCCATCACAACTCAAGCTAACGGAGATGTTTAACAGGGTCAGCAGAGCAGTACAAGGTTTTCTAAAGCTGTTTCTATAGAACACCTGATGGTGGCAGCAACAGAGATCAGTAAGAAGCGCCAGCTGCCCGCCCTGTTGTAGCCACATGCTTTGGAGCAGCACAAGCGGCATGCACAATCCAGAGTACTGAAAATCACTTTCTGAACGTCCATTTTTATTTCCTTAGCTTCTTTGTGTGTGTTTTTGTCGTTTAAATAGTCAAATAGAGTTGAACGCGGTTTCACTTCTGGGTCTTTTAATTTCTGGTTTAATATCACATTTATAAATGTCCACAGCCTTTTACAAAGGGGAGATCCCACCTTGTGAACTAGACAAGTCTGGCTCCACTGGCAGGATAAACTCAGCTTCTGGGGCCAAAGCCAAAGGCAGCCAGAATGATGTCAGCTACATCCCAGGCCCTTGGGATGAGCCCAGTGGACGCTGAATCTATATTTTGGAATAAATGTGCTAATATCTTCCTGGTACTGTTCCTGCTGGTGTGGTCTGGTCGCCTCTGAGCCTTCAAAAGAGGGAGGTTGTGCACAACCTGCCTGTTGGGTTTGGTCAGTAGCCAGTATTAACCCTCTCCTGTGGCCAGGAACTGTTTGTGACAGTGTTGTCCAAAGGCACGCTGAGAGTTTTCTAAACATGTAACATCACCAGTTTCAGTCACCGGTACCTTTCTGTGGCACTAAATTTATTAATCCAGATGCAGCCAATGACGCCTGGAAATGTGGCTCTGATGATCTCAAAACCTGTAGTTCCCAATAGAGCAGCGAGAACAACATTATCTACTCATACATGCACAGAGATACTGCACGGCTGGCTGGGCGTGTGATGAAGATGAAGGTGCCCAAAAGAAGATGATGAAGATGGAGATGTTCTGTGTAAGGGTGCGAGAGATAAACTGTTGCTATAGCCATGGTGACATGAGGAGGAAGAAAACGTGGACACTGAAGTATACGGATAGCGCAGCGTGGAGTCCGTCCACATAGTAGTCTAACTGCTTCCTGCATCCACTAATGCATAGAAACACAGAATAGTTAGGGTTGTAAAGAACATTAAGCTCATCCAGTTCCAACCCCCTGCCATGGGCAGGGACACCTCACACTAGACCATGTCACCCAAGGCTCTGTCCAACCTGGCCATAGCTATTGCTTTTGATTTTGAAGGTGTTCCCTTCAGGCCCTACATTCCTTATAAGCCCTGAGTGTGTATTTGAGCACATGTGCACAAGCATAGTGCTGGTTTAGTGAACTAGCAGGTTCTGAGCTCAGGAACCTTATGAACCCCTTGCTTCTCATTAGCCCTTTGTTAAGAGAAACCTGAAGGTATGTGAGAGACAAGTTCAGTTCAGACTCCTGCTATGAAGCAGGGCTGCTTGGAAGTGCCAGCTGGATGGGGACTGTGCTGGGAAGGTCACTGCTGAGCCACGGGGCTGACTGAGCCGCACAGCTTATTTGCATGTCTGTTGCCTAAAAGTTAGGGGCATTCTTGCTTAAAAACCCCTCAAAGCCTGAAAGTGGAAGTGACTAAACTATTTCTTTGTTAGAAAATATGTCAGATACAGCGTGGATGAGCTGTTCTGTGGCTTGCAGCCATGGAGATGGACAGAGAAGAAGCGGTTGTTGAAAGACAAGTCCACAGTAGAGGTTTGGGATGGTTTTGTGCCATTGCTGAGGGCTGCCAGCAGAGCAGTGAGCAGCAGAGCTGAGCCAGGGACACCTGCAGAGTGTCAGTGCAGAGCAGCAAAGAAACATCAACCATTACCTGGGTGGATTGCCTGAACAGCAATGCAGCATGGCATGACCGAAGTGGTAAATGCTCCATCCCTGGCGGTGTTCAAGGCCAGGTTGGGCAGAGCCTTGGGCAACATGGTTTAGTGTGCGGCATCCCTGCCCATGGCAGGGGGGTTGGAACTGGATGATCTTAAGGTCCTTTCCAACCCTAACTATTCTATGATTCTATGATTCTGTGACTGTGGTCACATCTGCCTGACTGGCACATCTCCCCATGGAGAGACGTGCTCACTGGGAAGCAAATAGTGTGCAAGGGTTCCTTTCCCTCAGCTGTGGGAGCTGTATTGTGGCAGCAAGAAAAGGGCTATTGCTTGGATTTCCTGAGGATGGTTGTCTCGCCCACAAATGATTATTCACAACTTGTAAGCTGATGTATTCTGAACCGATGTCCTTCTCCCCTCCCCGGAAAGTTGTATTTGTTTAAAACTCTTTGTTTAAACACTTGGCTTGCAGGTGGGGAAATATTGCTTATGCTTTGTTATGAAGGCAGAATAATTCAACTTCTCAGCCTTCTGGGCAACAGTTTGAAATACTGCCATTTAACAGGGGGATGTTTTTCCATTTTCCTGTATACTGGGCATCCCTACAATTTGAAGATGGACTTTGTCACTGCCAAAGCTCACCTGGCAAAAGAGTTGTTCCTTTCAAATCAGCTCTGGCACAGGCTCGAGCAGCTGCTAAACCCTGTTCTTGCCATCTGAAGTTCAAAATAAATCTATCGAGCAATACCATATGTGCATCCTGTTCCAAATCTTGTTGGTTGTCTGCTTTGCTCTATTCCTACAGGCTTGCGCCTGGCTGGACAGGAACCAGTTTCATATCTCATCTTGCAGTGAGGGAGTGTTGGTTCATACTGGTGCAGCATGAGCTCAGCACTGCACGGACGTGTTTGCATGTGAGGGATTAGAGTATTTAAGCCTGATTCAAAGTGAGACATCTGAAGTTGTTGAAAGGCTCTCCAAGGATTTCAGCCGGCTTCAGGGTGAAGTTTGTATTGTTACACGGTGCAAAGCAGCAGATGAAGCACTTGAATGGATAGCAGGAGATGTAAAATTTACTTTTGGTTAGGATACTTATCTGCATGCTCTCTCTTTGTGCCTCTTTTCGCTATCTGGGAATAATTATGTATGTCTTTCTGGTGAAACACTTTGAGATCTGTTGATAAAAAGTGCAACATAATCCTCATGAGAGTTGATTTTAAAGAGCTCTTTCAGTCACATCATTAACACCACAAAATATTAATGGAAAAGTAGCTGCTTCTCTCTAAACTTGATGAAAGGGGTGAGCAAATCCCAACTCACATGTGCTCCAGTGGGTCATTGAATGGCAGATTCAGTGCAGAGTATGGGCTGTGTACACCTGCTTGTTTGAAAACTAGATTCTCCTTCTCTTCTAGAAGGTTATTTTATTCCATGTGCTCAAGTGCTGTAACAATCCTTTGTCCTCTGCCTTGAGGAAATGGATAACTGAAAAAAGGTTTGGAAATGGGAAAAAACAAAAGTCATTAACTTTTTTACCTAAACCAAAGCACATCAAGCTGTCCCTGCCCATGGCAGGGGGTTGGAAGCAGGTGTCCTTAAGGTCTGCTCCTATCCAAACCATTCTATGATTCTACTTGAGACAACGCGATGCATCACCCCATGGCTGTTGGTAGATGGCAGCCTCTGTCCTCACACAGAGGCACTCTATTAAAGGTTACAGCGCCTGCAAACGCTTTCTTGTCGACCTGCGTGCTCCCACCTGCTGATGCCGCATCTCAGAAGGAGCCAAAAGAATTTCCTTGTTTGTAGAATTAAGTTTCAGAAGCAATTCCAAACGCAACCCAGCTTAGAGCTAATCATGAACAGGCTTCACTGCATTAATGGAGTATTACACCATGGATTTAGGAGATAGCTGCTGTTTAGGGTATGTTTGCCATCGATAAGTGTAGGCAAAAGCCTTTTTGACATGTGGCTCGCTGGGGGTCTGTGTTATCCTGCTGTTCCCAGCAGGCTGCCCAGGCAGTTCCTCCCTGGTGCAGGATAATGCTGGTGTGCTGCTGCTGTACTTCTGGCTGAGCTGCAGAGCCCACCCTGCCATGACTCATCCTCCAGCCGCTCACACCGTCACACTGCCGTGCTGCCTCCTCTTCTCATTACACCGATGCGTTTGGGTCTCGCACCGTGCTGCTGTCTCATCTACAAACCTCTCTTCTCCCATAAAGGAAAGATGGCTGCCAGCCCTGCTCTGTCCTTATCTTCAGCACCCAAAGAGGGCTTTTTGTCTAGGCCTTTCCCCAATGACTCAGATGAAGATGTTCTATTTAAAAGCAGAACAACGAAACACATTAAGCACCTTAGAAAGCACCTTTTTACAGAGTTTAACTGGGGTTTGGTAGCCTCTTCTTTTTTTTCTCTCCTTCCAAAATACAAGATTCAGACTCAATTTTCCCTTTTATCCCAGCAAACATTGAATCAGCATCCAGCAAAAACCGACATGTATTCATTCCCTGCCACCCTGTCCACGCTTGAGTATTCCAGCACCAGCTTTTACAACAGTAGAATAAGATAAGAGTAGAATAAGATAAGCAGTGGAACAGACTCATAGGTCTCTTGTTTCTTTCCCCCTCACTCACAGAGAACCTGAGTACTCCAGTAAATCAAGTGTGGACATACTTTGAAGCACAAGGGCTGCGTTGTCACAAGAGAAAAATGGATATAAATAAATGATTTCTCCGAACCAAGATACAGATGTGAGGTAAGAGTCCAAATGCTGCCATGGGTTTCACAGAGACCAGCTGACAGACTTCAGGGCAAGTAGGTCTGTGCAGTGGCACTTGCTCTGGAGACCTGTGGGGTCATCCATCTGCATGAAGCAGACCCTGGTCTATATTTAGGCTTAAAAAACTATAGTAGAAGAGAGAAATGTGTTGAGGACTGATTGCCTGATTCTGGTTTTCAAAGCAGGGTGTTGTGCTAATGAACCACATTGACTCAGATTTATTGAAAACAAGTTTTATTTTGTTAAAGAATCATTAAGAAAACCCGCTCCGTTGTTCTCACCAATAAATGTGAGGTCAGAATTGCTGCTCTCCATGTAGATGTGTAACTAAAACAAACGCCTTATTGCAGAATCTCAGCGGTCCAGTGGCAGAGCTCAGCTTTCCACCCACTGCGCTCAGCCACATTTAAGTTATGCGACTGATCCTACTCCGCTCTGATGCAAAATCATCCAGCTTAGTTGAAATAACTGCTCTGGCAGCAACACAGCACTGTTCAGTTGCTGCCCCTGTGCAACTGAGTCTTTGGTTGCCAAGACTGTGAAGCGCTTCAGAACTGCACTGTTCATGAACATTAGGTAGAACCAAGGGACTTAGAAATGCCACATGGATCTGTTGTAACTCTTTTGGTAAGTCTATTTACCCTTTCAGGAATTAAATAAAGGTTCAGAAAGTGCACAGGACAATGCTGCAGGTGTCTGTGTACATAGAGATCTGTATTGATACGAGATAAAGGAGCTGTTGGGTGCACATGCTGATTTCCAAGTGCTCTGAGTCTCCCCAGAGAGTAGTAGAGGGGAGAATCCCCTTCCTCGACCTGCTGCTCATGCTCTGGGGATGCAGCCCAGCACACGGAGGGGTTCTGGGCTCACTGAAGCCGGGTCATGGGGAGCTTCTCATTACCCAACACCCTCAAGTCCTACTCCTCCCTTCCAGCCTGAGCAGAATTTGCTCTGTTTACAAGCAAGCATCAGTCCTGGCACGGAAGTGGTCAAACAACAAGCAGGGCAGACACTCCTTGGGCACCTCATCTCTATGCAAAGGCTCTGGTTTCCAGGAAGCAATTTTTCCCTGAAGAATTAATCAGAGAAACATCTTCCTGTACTTACAGACACAACTGCTGCATTGGACTTGGTGCTTACAAAGAAAGCAACCACAACATGGCACTGCTCTGAAAGTTCTCTGGAGCAATAGGAGAGAGGATATAGGAGATTGTACATAGCCGTGCCACCTACTCTGCACAGTAACTTGCTAAGTTCTATCCTCTGACACTGAATGGGTACAAAAGGCATTTGTTACAGCCATTGTGTCCTAATGCCCAAAGTATTATTCACTAAATGCATTTCTCTTTTATTTCCTGAGTTCAGAAAATGTGTTCTGGGCAGCCTGTGAGTTCTGCTGTTCATTTCTGCCTGGCTGCAGGAAGAAATATGATCAGCACAATAAAAAGAAGAATTAAAAAAGGAAAAGCAGTGTCTGTGCCCCACTTACAAGAAGGTGCATGTTTTAATTTGGTTTGCTTCATGTGGTTTTAATCAATGCACATACAGATGGGGGAAGAGTGTTAGTGAGACTAATGGGTTGGTTTTATTCCTCTTCCTTTGCTTGACCTGCTGAATCGATCTACCCTGTTGCCAGGAAAGTCAGGATCATGCTGACACCAGCATCTGTCTTATATAGACAGAGGAGAATTTATGTTGTAATCTAGTGCTTAAAATTCACAAACTTTCCACAAGTGGCTGATGTCTCACACAACTGCTCACTGGGATTAAAGAATACGGTGTGGCAGAAATGATGGGAATCCCTCGGGTATCCTCGAGCATCCTACAGGCACTTTTAAGACCTTCAGGAACATGGAAAGCCCGTGGGAAAAGGCCATGGGATGAAGCATCTTCATGATGATGAAGATGAGGTCTGGGGCTCCTTCTCTCGGGTACGAGCCCCTCAGAGGCGGTGTTGAGCACGGAGGGGAAGTGAGGGGAGAACCGGGGGTGCCGGGGCAGCTGCCGCGGGGTGGCGCCCGGTACCAAGACTGCGCCGCGCCGCCGGGTACCGCGCATCGCTCCGCGGGCTCCCTGCGCTCTTCCCCACCGCACCGAACGGAACCGAACGGAACCGAACGGAACCGAACCGCTCCCCCCGCCCCAGCTCCTTCCGTCCCGTCCACCCGCGCCCATCCCCTCGCCCTCCCCTAGGGCGGGCGCTCGCCGCCCCTCCGCGGTGCCGTTGCGCGGCCGCGGTGCCGGCGCCAGGTGCGGAGGGTCCGCCCCAAGGACTACAGGTCCCGGCGTGCCCGGCCCCGCGGAGCCGGCGGAGAGGCTGGCGCCTGCGCGGGGCTGCGGGGCCGCTCCGCGGTGCCACACCCCCGGGGGAGGGCAGCAGGAGCGCCCGAGCCCTCAAACCGGCGGGGAGCCGGCGGGGCGGGGGATGGAGTAGCGGGACCGGGTGCTGCGGGAGCGCACAGCGTGGGGAGCGGAGCGGCCGGGGCCATGCACCGGGGCATAGCGGGCTAAGGGCTGGCGGCGGGTGGTCGCCCGGAGACTCCGCACCTCGGGAGTGACGTCCTGCTGCAGTGCCGCCGCCTGCCTACGCTGCCCGAGCTCGTCAATGGAGCTGGAAAACATCGTTGCCAACACCGTCTTGTTGAAAGCCAGGGAAGGTGAGAGAGCGGCCGGAGGGGAGTGGGGACCGGAGCATCCCTGTCGTAGTCACCCCTCCGCGGAGCGATGCCCGAGGGGAGGGGGGGGGGTACCGGTGGGGCACCGGTGGGGCTGCTCGCTTTCGGGGTGCCATGTGGCTGAGCCGGCGTTTTAACCGGTTCTTTCGTGATAGAACCCCGGTGGAAAGGAAAATACCGCTTTCCCCAACAGTGTGCGGGGGTTTGGGAAAGGAAGTGAATGAGATTGCAGTGATTACAATATTCACCCATCTCTTCCTTCCCCCTCCCTCAAATCTGGTCCCACAGATTGTGCTATTTCAGCGCCTATTGTTAAAGGTCAGCTGCAGATGCATTCATTCAAAAGGGCTTAGCAAATCTGCAAATAGCTTTCCGCGCCGTGGGGTGAGACCGGCAGGATCGCATCGCTCCAACCTACAGTCATTGCCTTATTCGGCGTTATTAGGTGATATCATGTTGCTGCAAACATGCCTGTTGTGGATGGGGGGAGATGTTTGTTCCCGGTCGGAGGGGCTGGGGCTCGGTCCGTGCCCCGGAGAGCCCTGGGGCTCGCTGAATGCGGGCTGCATTCCGTCCCGGACTGGCGGCGGGATGCTCCGGGCGATGCCGGTGCCGCTGTGTTCAGAATACACTGAGGCTCTCTTGTCCATCGCCCTTCCCACACCCCCCCCCCCCGAACCCCCAGATCCGAGCCCCGATAGCCGCCGGCACACAGGGCTCGCCGGACAGTGTGATTTCTTCTCCGCGCAGTGCGGAGGGAGGCGAAGCCGGCCGCTGCCGGCGGAGGGGGTCCGAGGCTCGGGGCTCTACCCGCGGAGCTCCCGGGAGCATCCCCCGGCGGGAGGAGCAGCGCCACGCACCAGCAACACGTCCTACGGCTGCAGCATCGCTGCCGAGGTGCGATCCGAGACGGGCGCTCCGACAGGCTGAGAGAGCTGGGCTGGTTCAGCCTGAGGAAGAGAAGGCTCCTGAAGGGGAGACCTTAGAGCAGCTCCAGTGCCTAAAGGGGCTGCAGGAAACCTGGAGAGGGGCTTGGGACAAGGGCCTGTAGGGACAGGCCAAGGGGAATGGCTTGAACCTGCCAGAGGGGAGACTGAGATGAGCTCTTAGGCAGAAGCTCTTCCCTGTGAGGGTGCTGAGGCGCTGGCCCAGGGTGCCCAGAGAAGCTGTGGCTGCCCCATCCCTGGCAGTGTTCAAGGCCAGGTTGGACACAGGGGCTTGGAGCAAGCTGCTCTAGTGGGAGGTGTCCCTGCCTGTGGCAGGGGTTGTAACTGGATGAGCTTTAAGGTCCCTTCCACCACAAACCAGTCTGGGATTCTATGATCTGTTGGCTGCAACCTGTTAAAATCTATATGTTTATTGCCTTGTTCACTGCTTAAAATAAGCTGTTTCCTCAGTCTTTATTTAGGCTTCTATTCCCTGAAAAGAGTTACTATGCTTTCAGGTGCTGTATAACCTGCAGCCCTTGTTCCCTTGCCCCCTGAAGTGCTGGGCACTGCCTGCCAGTGAGGCTGGGGATCGCTCAGTGGACTTCAGCCTGGGTCCCTCTGAAGCTGCGGAATTGCAAGTAAAGCAATGTTAGTTTAGTAAAAGGGATCATTCCAATAGCCCTCCCCTGGCGTGATTCTTTTGCTGGGAAAATAGTTCCAATTGTAAAATACTGTTTATATAACTCTTGGGCTGTTGAACTTGTGAGGCTTGAAAGAGTAAAGTCCTGAGATCCTCCCCAGAAAAGCTCTGTAAATAATGAGGGCAAAGGTGTGTGACTCCGTTTGGCAGATTGATGAATTATAACCCCCTTCTGATGGAGAACTTGTATTTAAAATGATAACAAAAAATACAACTTAGGATGGAGTCGTTGCTCCCAGCAATGCAATACTCGCTTGGATTTCAGTAGGCTTTAGGACTACTTTAAAGCACTGGTATTAATTACAGTCATTGTGTGGTGTGTTCCAAGAGCCAATATTTTGCAAGGGATTTTAAATGTGCCACTCAGTTTTACGGTCCTTTTCTACCCTCCTCAGCAAGATGGTAACAGTAATGGTGGTTTATTGCGTTAGTCTTATTCAAGAAGCTGTTAGCTGTAACCCAAATGGCAGAACTTTATCAAGTTTACTCCAAACTATATTCCAACTTTTAACCGTATATGAAGCTCCAACAACTTGTGTTTTTGAGGCTTGGTGCTTATTTATTCCTAAAGCTCTTTTGGATGGGGTGTGGAATCTTTTATAATGAAGGATAAAGGCCAAGTTATGGACCTGACATCAGAGCTACGATTATTCTGCCTGTATCGCTTGTGTTTCCATGTTTTTTAGCTATTGCAAGCTGCTGTGAGTAAAGTGTTCTTAAGATTTGCAGAGAGTAATGTAGGTGGATGTCATTTCATTGCAAATGAAGAAGACAGACAGCATATGGAGGACCAAGAGTAAAAGCAAATTAATATATTGAGGATTATGGTATCTAAAAATAAGTTTGTTCCAGGTCCTGCTGACTCCATCAATAGGTTTAGCTTGTGATCGTGTAGCCAAAGCCAAGTACATGCGTGTGTGTTTCCACTTGTGAAGGCAAAAGTAAGAACTTTATTACTGGGACTTGTACGTGTGCCTGAGCAAGGCTCCAGGGAGACCTTAGAGCAGCTTCCAGCGCCTAAAGGGGCTACAAGAAACCTGGAGAGGGCATTTGGACAGAGGGTGCCCAGAGAAGCTGTGGCTGCCCCATCCCTGGCAGTGTTCAAGGCCAGGTTGGACACAGGGGCTTGGAGCAAGCTGCTCTAGTGGAAGGTGTCCCTGCCTGTGGGAGGGGGTTGGAACTGGATGAGCTTTAAGATCCCTTCCAACACAAACCATGTCTGTAATGTCAGAAGAAGGAAAATGATGGGATGCACTCTGCACACATCAGTAAAAGCAGGTTTTTTCCTTGTCACAATGGCAAGGAGAACATGAACCCAATGTCAGCAGCAGAAGGGAAGTTTCAGGTTGGTTTCAAAGGCAGGCGTAGGTAGGCTGCAATGCTCAGTCCAGGACTTCTGTCAGGGGCTCAGGATTAGGGTTGAGTGACCACCACAAACATTTGCTAGCAAATATTGGTTTAAATTTTGCAACCATTTGCTTTGGCTTTGGTAGAATTTTTCCTATTGTCCCTTGTGTGAGTTCTTTTGCGACCGAGTTGTACTGAAGCAACCCCTGAAGCAAAGCGAACTTTTTTAGCTGAAACACCAAGAAGCAAGTTTTATAACTGTTATACAAATACTTGCCCTTGCATCCTGATGATTACAACGAGAAGCACACCCAGAATTAACTGATGCCATGTGATACATGAGTAATCTTATTAGAGCAACAAAATGCCGTTCACATACAAAAATGTATTTCACTGAGTAGTGTTGAGCAGGGAATAAATTTCAGGCAGTCTTTAACTTGTTGCGGAATATAACATTTTTGACACAAAATTACACGTAAGTTACTTGTTATACCCAGGGGTCTGCCAGTCTGAACATGTAGAAATTGGAGTTTTATTGCATTTGAAAGTTCAGTCATGATTTATTAGGACTAAGTTTGTGCTGCGTCCTCAGTTATCGTTTCTCATTTCTTGGATGCGAAATCCCATTTCACAACTCGCTAGTCCCTTTTAGGAATGAATAGAAAATACATCTGGCGTAATTATAGGAACCAAATAGGTATTTGGGACTGTCTTGCGTTGCCTGGGGAAAAGAATAAGCAGAGAAAGGAAGACAAGAAAGATAAGAATCATAAGAAAAGCAAAATAATAACAGTATCAGTCATTTTGGGTTTAGTAAGAACCTCAAATTATAAGGTGGTGAAACATTTATCTGGATCTTTTCATTAGCTGCCTTGTTTCTGAGCCTCAGCCATCACGGCTGAACCACAGAATCATGTAGCTGTTAGTGATGGAGATACACCATCCTGTTGGCGGTGAATCCAGGTTGGTGAATGAGTCGCAGTTTGTTTTACCACTTAAAGGTTGTTGGACAGAGGACATCATGAGAGTCAAGGGGATCAGGAGAGACCAAGGCTGAATCTCCCACTGCTTCAAAGGAACTTTAACAGCCTTAAACCAAGGAAGCTTTAAAACACATCCACAGACTCGTGAGTCTGCCCCTGCCTGTCAAAAGCAGTAAGATAAAAGAAGTCTTTCAAAGAGGCTGATGATTAAGCCATGCTGTTTGTATGAAAACCAAACAGTATGGTCAGATAAGCAATAGTGATTACCTGGATACTCTTCCTCATGATCTGTTCCTTTCCAGCTGTAAGATCAGTCTTCCCTTGTGTTGCCTATGGCTTCTATGTGCATGAGCTTTCTCAGACAACCTTAAACACATTTCAAACCCCAAATACAAGTTCACTCTGAAACTGCAAAGTCCCTTGTACAAACAAACTGAGAATTCCCACCACTTTAAACTTCTAGTGATAAATAAGTTAGTCATCACAGTTATTAGCTTTAAAACAGCCAGTTTGGGAGGTAAACTATTGTTTTTCTCAGACCTGGGGTTTCTAAAGTACAAAGTTACCATATAAACCGGGTAAAAGGAAGAAAATCATCCTTCAACCACTAAACCACAGCACAAATGCGTTTTTCTCCCCTTTTTAAGTAGACTGGAATTCTCAAATAAGCTCATTTGTGGCACCCAAGCAGAGCCTTTGATCGGCCCAGCCAAAAGGAGTGCCCTTCTTTTATCTGTCTCAGTGCTTTTTGATGCGTGCACGCTGCTGCCATATAACATGTGAAATGTGCCTGTTCATAAATGGCTGTATTTTTAGCTTGTTTTTGCGGGATGATCACAGGAGAGGTTTGTGTGTGTGTGTGTGTGTGTGTCCTTATTGGCAGAAGACTCGCAATAAATCCTCACCAAGAAGCGTGATTGCTTTCCAAGAACTTGGCTGCAGAGCAATTGGAAAAAGGGCAGTAGAACAATGAAAAGCATATTTTGAAGGAAAGAAGGTGACTACAGTGACAGCCGAAACCCCATGGGGAGCATGGTTATTGCGACTCGACTTTAGCAACTTCATTAACCAGTGTGTTAAATACAGGATCTAAGGGCCTGTCCTCTATCCCTTCATATACCCAAGTACTTTGTAATGAAAACACCTTTCTAAGCAGAGGAAACGCGCATGTAGTGACTCAGTTTAGTTTTGCTTCTGGAGGTCAAGTAAAGCTCTCACTGCTGCAATAGCTTAAAAAGCATTTCAGGAATGGGATCAGCCATTACTCCAGATGCAACAGGGTGCTTTTAAGCAGTAATTTAAAAGAGAGATTCCTTTTCAAGCCTGTAGCCATTTCTTTCTGGAAGAAAAAAAAAAATATCCGGAAGATTCAGAATGTTTCATTATATTTTAATCAAGGAAATGCAGAAAACAGGATTCTTCAGGCCTTTGTGGAAGGGACGTGTGAGTCTGAATGACTTTAACATCTCCCTTTACAGAAGGAACTTATTTCTGGAGCCATACCTGGCTTAAAGCAAGTGTGTGTGTGTGTATGTACATGTAGAACTGACTTGAAATCCCCTTCCATGCTATTTTTTAGTAGCAGGATTGGTGCAGACTAAGTTAGAGCTGCTGCTGCTGTAGCTGTGCCCTTGATGGGCACTCTGTTGTTCGGGGTTCTCCCTGTGATCAGCTGCACCAGTTTGCAGTCATGGGATGGGGCAATGCTGAAGAACCCAAGAGTTCTTCCACCCAAACCTCATTACTGAGGAGAGGACCATGTCTTTTCATGGGTGTTGTTACTGTGGAGCTTGGATGGGGCTTGGAGCAAGCTGCTCTAGTGGAAGGTGTCCCTGCCCATGGCAGGGGGTTGGAACTGGATGAGCTTTAAGCTCCCTTCCAACCCAAACCATTCTGTGACTCTATGTTTCTATGAACCATGATGTTATGGCCTCGTTACTATCTAGTTTATTGAATTTGTAGGCATTTAAAAAAACATACTTAGTACTGAGCTGTGGCGGTCTCTCAGGTTATCAACATAGAAGCTAGTAAAACTTGTAGAACAAATATTAACCATACTGGTTTGAATAGAGCTGCTTTCATCTGCTCCGTTAATCTCATGTGATTGCTTTCCTCAAGTGCAAAACAATAAATCTAGGAAGAGACTCCTGCCTTTGTTATCACTATGTTCCTTTGCTGAGAAGGTTTGAATTGGTTGCTGCAATTGTCCCTTTAGAGAAGGTATTTCAGTATTTAAGGCATAGACATAACTTTTAGACATAATTGACTCTGTAGCTCTTTGTATCAATTAAAAATATTCTAAGGTAGCATAGGCAAAAATGCCTAAAAGAGGCGGTTTTAGGGATGCTCTAGTGAGCATTGCCAGGCCAGCAGCACTTGGACCAAACTAACACACGTGTCTTTGTATAGCTCCAGAATGAAAGCCTCCATCAGAGACTAACCCTGACAAAGGCTCTGCCACAAGTGTCCATCCCTGCCTTTGTCACCACGGGGTTGGTGGATGTGTGTGTGTGTTGCCCCATTCTGAAGGCAATGAAGAAGAAACAACTGAAGATGAATGCAACAGCCCTGACATTGATGTTTCGATGCCCTGGACATATGTTATAGCTGTTTGGTGGCTGACCTTGCTTCCATTTTCGTTTGTACCTGTGGGCAGTACAATGGGTTACTACTAAACCCTAACACAAAAAGCAACTCTCCACCCCTGTACCATTTTAGTCTTCTTGGAGGATGAACACCCATTTGAGGTATGCTTTGCTAGCAAAGATCTGCTAATGATTTCTCTTTCTCTAGCTCAGAAGATGAACATCTGCGTGCTGAGAACTCTGATGCAGTGGAGGGTCTGAAGCACCAGTTGTGTATTCAGACTTACTAATGCAGATGTGCTCTGGTCCTCATAAATCCCAAAGCTGACTGCTAGGACATAGGCAGGGTCCTTCTGCATGTGTAGAGCCAGAAGTTGTATTTTTTTATTGCTTGGCTGACCTTATGTATTTAGGCATGTAGCTGATTCTTCTCCTACCCTCTTTTTACGTCAGCATTACTCTGCGAATGACTTCTGCCTTGTATTGATCCAAAGAAAGCTTCTGAACCTCTAATTTATGTGCAAGCATTGATGCTAAAGTCAATAGGATTATTTCCACGGCTAAAACATCCACAAAATCGCATCAGGATCCACATGAGTGCATTGAAAAAGTTTAAAAGCAAATTATTTTATCAAAGCAGCTGCTGCCTTCATCAAATGGTAGTCAAATCCAACAAATAAACAAAGGTTCTGGATAGGAGCTGCTACCTTTCCATCCTTTTTTTTCCTGTTAATGAAGATGGGAGCTACAGATCTACCTCCTGCTCATCTATGAGAGCTTCCCCTGGATCTGTATTCCCTAAATACTCTGTATGCTCCAAGGTTTCTGTGTGGCACTTGGCAAGAAGAGAATCGATTGCTCCTTATTTTTACAGGCGCATAATCTAAACAATAACAAGATGATATAATCCTAATATTTCTTTAAGACCACAGGATGTGAAATTAAATGGAAAGGCCAGGAAAATAAAGAACCCCGCAGTTTGATTACACTCAGCTGGATTATCTTTGTAATTATTTTGCTTGGAAGGTTTAAAAATGCATACTGCTCTGGGAGAAAGATCAGGCAGGGAAACCGAAATTCAGCTTTCTAAAGGAAATATTGCTAAGATGATGGGTATTTTAATTTTAATGGGTGTTTTCCTTAATTTTGGGAAAGGGGGGAATCGATCCATAGAGTTGCATGTTAAAATGAAAGGATGGAACAAAGCAGAGGTGAGGTGGAAGATGGATGAGGCTATGAAGTCTGTACAACTGGCTCAGCTGCTTCTAGTTCATATAATGTCTCTTCAGATATAGTTGTCACAAGCATTTAATGGGAGAAGAAGGACAGGCCTAAAAGCGTTAGAAATATACACAAGTACTTGAGTCTCAGTTCAGATCTGGGGGTGAATAATGCAAATAATACTAATGAAGGAAGGGTAGCTGTGCTCTGGGATGGAAATATTCACTGCTGACTTCAGTGACACAGCAAAGGCTGAACAATTTGTCTGTCCATCATTTCCAGCACCTAAAGGTGTGTTCACTATGCATGAGTAGTCCCGTGGACTTCATGGAGAGGCTTCTTGGTGGTTGGAAACGTGGCTGGTTTGTGCTCAGGGGTCAGTCAGTCCTCACTGCTGCAGTGCTGTTCCAGTCAGTAAAACTGCACTGATATAACTGAAGTGAACTACTGGCAGCTGTGGGGAAAGGCTTACCATGTCATTTTGTCCCTTGTCCTCCATGCACATCTTAAGGTTTGAAACAGGTTTGGTATAAAAATGACTCTATCCCTTGAAGGTTTTTTGCAGGCCAAGAATTCTTGTTTTTTTCTGGTTATATTTTCCTTGCTCTCCAATCCTTACTCATCAAATCCCTTTTGTACAGTTTTCAGTCTCCAGGCACTTTTCCTCATCCTCTCTTTAACAGGACAATTCTAGTCCCAGCAGTGGGCTCCTAGGAGGGGTGCCTAGGGATGGAGTTGGCCATGCAGGTGGTCTGAGTCTGGTCCTCATTCAGCCCCACTTCAAAACCAGCTGATATAACTGGTCAAATGGGGAGGAGTCCTGGGGAAGAGGGTACATGAGGGTATTTGAGTAGTTTCCATCAGTGTGGTTGCATATGGAGTTCCCTGTTGTCCTGAGGATGCTGAGGAGGCGGTTAATAAGCAGTAGCAGGTATTTTGTATGTTGGTTGAGTATTCTCTTGGGTCCCGTTGGATGCATGACTTCACCATGAGCTTGGCTGTTCCTGGTAGGCTGAGGTTATGTTACAAGTCCTAGAAGTTACCCTAATTTGGGGACAATACTTCCTTTGCTTAACTACTCAAAGCACCATTCTCTATCTTGTGTGGGCATGTAGCACGCTGACTTCTGGGATGCTGTTTACTAGCTCCCAATGCTGCTGAACCATTGCCCTTTTCCTAGTGTCAGTCTCCGAGTGAATAACTTTGGATGGTTTTGTTTCCTCTCTCCGTTGCAATAGTCTAAGTTTTTCTAGACTGAATTTCCCGTATTTTATTCTTCCTGCTTTCTAATCTTTCTAGTTTATTTTCCTTGTCATAGAATCATAGAATAGTTTGGGTTGGAAGGGACCCTGTCCCTGTTTCTGACACCACCTCTGAATTTGAGAAGTCTTTGATGTACTGTTTAAAATATATATAATTACACTGGATTAAATGTCAGTTTACCGGGCACATCTAAGGCTTTGTGTGTTTTCTGTCTTGTATTATCCTTGGTTTTTCTTTGGTCAGTGTTTAGTCTGTGTGGCAAGGCTCCTATCTGAAGTAATTGAAATTGTTCTCCCCCCAGGCGTGTGTTATGGGAGACCTTCATGATTCCGTAGGAAGGGTTTAATACAGTGAAACTTTAGACTCTGCCTGGCTGAGAGTGCTCCCTCCATTCTATCTGTCCATCCAGTGTGTCCCAGCAAAGGGATAACCTACCAGGAGAATGGGGAGGCTCTGTGGCATTACAGTTGTGTTCGCTTGGCAGCATCTGCAGAAGGCACTGATAGAGAATCTCATCCTTTGGAAGAAGTAAAGAAAGAGAGAAATGCAGCTGGAAGAGGAGGAGATTTAGAAACAAAGGGTTTCAATGATGCCAAGCGAAAACACCGATGGGTCCTCAGTGGTGCTTCCGTCAAAATACTCCCATAGGCAGTGCAAGGGAAATGACACCTTTAACAAGCAGATGAGTTGGAAAGAATGGGTGCTAGACTACATCATAGCTTAGCCAAGGCTTCCAAAATATCCGAGAGATATATATGTGTTTCATACTGGTGCTGTTCAATGCTTGTCATCCAGTTTTGTCTTGGGTTTCTGCTGATCTCATCTTCCCATTGCTTTCCTTCCTCCTCCCTCATAGGTCTGTTTCTATTTCTTACCGGGGACCAAGTTTAGATTGAAAATTCCTTTCAGCCAATGTGCTTTCTTCATTCTTCTTTAGCTTTGGTTGTTACAGATTCTTCTTTATTTATCTTCCAGTGCTCTGGGTCTCTATGAAGTTGGCTGCCTTTGGTCCAGCAGCAGATTCTAGTGATAACCACAGTAGAAATCAGTAGGGGTGAACTTGCTACTTCCATGGCAAACCTTTCTCTATCAGAAATCCAATAGAACAACCACCTCCTCTGTTGTGAAGCACGGTACAAAAATGCAATTGCTCGCCCTGCAAGTTTTGCAGAGGAAATTTTACTTGTATGGAAAATTAAGAGATTCTGAAGACTCAGCCTTAATCTTCTTACTCTTAAAGGAAGAACGGTTGTCCAGTGCAACATTTGGAAGTGGAAATACAGGAGTTTGGATTACTCTATGAATCAACCCTTTTCTGTTTCCCTCCATAGCAGTTCCACATCTACGTTTGATCTTTGAATCATGATTTTGTGTTTTCTGAGGACGCCAAGTTATAAATCATGTGTTGACTGAGAATTCCTCCTGAAGCACACATCTGGGAAAGTTTGTGCTTTGTTTATTTCAGCAGCAGCCAAGTTTTGGGAAGAGCTATCCAGATGATTTACGTGTGATGTAAGCTGCTCTCAAGGTTACAGCACACCTTTCCTGTATTTAGATGCATTTAGTGTGCATCTCCTGAATGTGAGACGTGGGAGTGGTTTAGGACTTAAAAATCCCAAACCACAGACTTTAGCTCTCTGGTTTGGAAAGCTGGTAATAGAACAGGAAAGCATTTGGAGTAAAACTCTTCCTTGCCACGTGTCATTGACAGGTGCCCATGGGAAGGCATGGATAGGACACTCCTTCCCCAAGCCTATCTTTTCAGCCTCCCACTCTAAGGACTTCCTGAAGAGAAGGTGGCTTTTCCCTATGGTATTTAATAGAGGGATCTATCCTTTATGTGTTTGTTTAATCCATTTTTTTGACCACATTTGTAATTTTGGCCTGAGCAGCTTCCTGTGGCAATGGGTTCCATCGTGTAACAAAAGCATGCAAGCTTCCCCACATGTGGACTTCATGAGGGACTCTCAGTTGATGTATGACTTATGTTTTGGCAACCTCAGAAAGCACTCATTGTGAAGATGTGGAAGTGTCTTGGACAGGAAAAAAAGGGAATTGTCCACAAATCGAATACTTTCTTTTTTCACATGTTGATTTCATTGCTTCTGCCCCAATCTTTATTATATCATTCCTGATTTTGTAACCTGTTATCGCATCCCCTTAGTAGGCTTTTTCCAGGCAGAAAGGTCCATGTCTATCACCTCTGTCCCTTTGCATCTTCTAATTCTGTATCCTTTTGAAATGGGTGCCCAAAACTACACAGCACATGGCCTGTGTGTGCTGTGGGCAGTGGCACAGTGATGCTGACCGCTTCGTACTTTCTTCTTGTCACAATCTTAACTTGATGTTTGCTTTTCCCCCCCAGCATCACAAGTACTTATTACTAAGCCTACTGGCAGCAACCTCAGCAAGCTGTCTCCTGAGCTGCAGTGTTTAATTTAGAGCCTGTTGTTTGGCGTATATAGGAAGAGTTCTTTTCCTTCATGTGCAATATAGTGCCGTCTACACAGAATTTAATATCTTTTCCTTTGTCCCTGAACTCTTAAAGCGATTCAATACCGCAGCATACTCCTGCAACTCTTCACAGCCTTCTTTGTTACAACTGTCCTGCATGGTGGCAAATGTCATCTTGCTATTTATCTCGTTTCCAGACCATTAACAGTGTGAAATTTGAATAGTGCTATTGCAGATCTCTGTGCACCCCACTATCATCCTCGCTCCACTGTCAAAGTCTTACCTGTGATTTCCCATCTCGCTGTCTCCTATGGGCTCACAGCAGGGTCTTCTCTCCAGAAAGGGTTTAGTTTGTTAAGAACTGTTGAAGGCCATTGCCAGAAAATCAGTGTTCAGAAGTCTCAAAAGCCACTTGCCCAAGCAGCTGTGACTGCAGCCAACTTGTTCCAGGGTTGGAGAAGGAAAGCAGAAACCTGCGAATGAGAAATGTTGGAATTTGCCAGCTGATGGCAGTATTCGAAGGAGCCATCCCTGTGTCATCTGAGGATTGGGAAAACAACATCAGGGTTGCACCAGGGGCTGAAAGACAAATCCCAGGTGAACACTTGAAATGGGCACGGTTTGAATTTACTCATCAAATCTCTGACCATTTGAAGCTGTTGTAAGGTCAGCAATCACTTCCAATGTAACACAGCAGCATGATGCATGCCAGTAGGCCACTGGCTGCGATGTGCATGTAAAAATAAACCCAACCCAAACCTTCCACCCTGCTCCCAAACCCTGCCAATCCTGGGGTTATAAAAGGAGCCGAAAAGAAGTGGTTTCAGGTAATCATTCTTCAGGACCTGTGCACTAAATACTCACCTCTGGCCATGCATACATGCACAGGATCAACCTCTCCCATCAGCCAGCTCAAACTGAAACCTTTAGCAGGTCCTGGGACGTTTGTTGTTCTGGCTCGTGCAACCCTCCAGCTGCAAAATGTTTATTTGGCTGTGAAAAGTCGAGGAAGTAACAAGCTTTGAGGGATTCATCATACTGTTTTCTCTTCCTTTTTTGGGATGCTGTTTGCCTCCCACTCTCATGGGGAGCACATCTCTGTCTCTATATACAATAAATACTGGATGCTGTGAAGGACTGCTGATGTGTGCAGCACAGGTATGAGCTGTGCTCTGCTTGCAATCCTTTTGTGGCACTGGAGTTTGCCTAAAAGGAACAACATAATATGACTGCACAACCCTTAAATGTCTGATCTTGCCATGATTTCAAGTTGCCAGTAGTTTATTCTTGCTTATTAGCAATTTACAGGTAATACCACCATGACACTGGGATTATTCATGGAGTCAAGTGAAGGAGGTAAACTCTGGCTTTGCGAGCATAGCTGGGAAAGGAGATGGATATATTATTTCTTGAGTGACCTCCTTGAGACCTCCTGATGGTGGTTGGTATAAACAAACTGCTAATTGGACAGTTAGGATAAACAGAAGGCAGCTTTTTAAACCTTATGGATGTGCTATATAAAGGACCCTTCCAAAGTGATGCTCAAGTCTATATGTTACAAATCCTTTGCAAAGGGATTGTTTGAATGTATCTTTAAGCAGATGCTTACCAGCTGTGAGAAGGCATGAGGCTTGTTTAGGAGCCCAGGAGTATTTCACAAGGTGAGGACAGAGCATGTTTGTGTTCAGAGTCTCTGACCTAAGTTTTCAGAAATACTTAGTGATTTTGGCTTCAGTTGTTAGATACAGTGAGTTGAGAAGGAATTAAAATTGGGACTGAAATACTGGGTATTATGCTCTGTTAAAAGGCATATTCTGAGCAGGGAAGAACCAAATGTGAGAGGTCTGACATGTTTCTAGGGCTGGATACCAGGGAGGGCAGGCAGTGAAGCTTTCATCCCTGCCCTTTGTTAAGCTCTGGGCTCGAGGTTATCACTCAAATGCAGCATCGCATCTGTGAAGAGGGAATGTAGAAGGCTGCAGTGCTGCCTGTGTGAATCTGCTAGTGCAGGTGCCAGCTGAAGATGCTGTCCTGTAAACACTAAAGCAGGTAAATAAATTTCAGATGTGAATAGTCCCAGAAGGTGAACTGTTTGTTGCCAGAGGCAATTTGAGCAATTGCTCATCAGTGGATGTAAATGCTTCACATCCCTTGTGTAAAGAAAGTCACGTTTTATATAAGTAGTTAGGGGGCCTGACACCTAATTCCAGCAGATAATTGTGGGCAGACTCTCTTTAAGGAGGTTTTGCTTGTTTAAAAACATGAGATGTGCAGACACTTCTCTTTGCTAACACAGATCTGCGCTTTCACCACTGGATCTTTTGATCCCGGTTGACTGCAAGTCACAATGAATGTACGCTTAAGAACCCACAAGCAGTGATGTGTTAACTTCTCTAGTATCTCATTGCAGATGAAGTTTCATTTGATCTCAGTAGATGAAGTTCAGCTGGAGGATAAAGCTAATTTCTAGGTTTGCATAATTTTGCACGGGAGTGAATTTTGCTCTTTGTTTTCCTCTGGGAAGGGAGAAGAGGGAGAGGAACAGCTTGACAGGAATCAGTTGTTTTTATTGAAGAGAATGTGAGGAAATGGCATCTTCCAATAAATACAGATTTTATTGGAGTTGAATACTATGACAAATAGTTTAGACTTAGAACTTCAGATGTGGTATGTAAGCAAAGCAACTCTGCTGAGATTTGTGTGCCTTGCTAAGATTAATGAAATACACTTTGTGAAGAAGGGCAATGATTCACTGAGTAAAAATAGTCAGCATCTTAAAGAGCTTGTAAACACAGCTATTAATTTTAGGACTAGAATCTTATACTCTGTCTTAGTTTGAGAATAATGCCACTCACTGCACTCCATGACACTACTTAGTGGGTACAAATTCAGCTCTTAAGTAGGTATTTAAAATAGATTTTAGAAGTGGCCACAGTTGTTGCTTCTTCGCGCGCTTTGTCCATCCTTTGAAATATCTTCATGGTACTTTTACTGTGTAAAATATTAATCTCTTCCATTTAAGCCATCCTCTACACCACAAGTCCTGCTCGGTGCGTTTGCTGCAGTCAGTGATGACAATCGCGAAGGAGCCAGAGTTGAAGTGCCCCTCCTTGTCTACCTACTTACCTTGGGGTTTTGCGGTCTAGAAGGTGCTCCTTGGTGTGAGTCACTGCAAAGATCCTGCGATCATTTTTGCCTCTTTATTTTTTCATCCCGGTTTTGATTGTGCTTAAGGCTCACCTGATGCTGCGCTGCACTGAAGGAAAGGGAATGACTTTCCTCTTCTGTGCCATAACCTCATCTCTTGTAGTTTTTATTCTTTTCAGTATCAGAGAGAAGCTTTCTTTGGCTCAATGCAGCTCTGTGGTGATCTTCCCAACAGCTCCTGATTCCACTGTCTTGATCTTCTGCATGAAGCGTGTGCTTGTTTTCTTTCAGGTGAAGGAAGCCTCAAAGTTTGGGCAGGAGCCAAAGGCTCAATTCAAGCTCAATTCCATTAATTTTTATTTAATGGAACCCAGCAAAATCACTATTTTACTTCATTTTTTTAAGCTGAAAGCACAAAAACCATATTTGGGTGCCGTCTCCTTCCGCTTTGGACACATAAGCCAAAGGCTCAGCTTACTACTCATGTATGAGTATTAGTAATCACTTTGTGTCAATGGGGTGAGCACAGAAATCCCAAATAAAGTTTGCTGTAGTCTGTCTGCATTGGTGACCTTTCCAGGCTGGAGCAAGCAGGCAGTGTGGCAGAGGAGGTGTAGAGACTCTCCTGAGAGGAGTTCATGGAAAGCTAGGAGCTGTGAACAGCAATGGAGATGGTTCCAGGTTTTACATCCTGGGCTGCAGCTGATGGTGGGCACTGGCACAGATGTGAGCTGTGACCCCTCTCAGCTCTGGGCTCTCTATGAAGCCCTGTCTTATTTGCCTTGTACACCTGATGCTCTTTAAAGCACTAAATATACCTTTATGTGTTCCTTAGGGAAGCGGGCAGATAAAACCAGAGCTGTAGAACTGTGTGAAGTCTGTAGCTGGTTTTGAGTTTTCTTCTCAACTTCTCAATTTCCTGGTTTTTACCATTCTTGCAGGGTCCTGAACCTCTATTTTTAGACTGAAGACAAGAATCCATAACTCATCCCTAACCTACCAATAGGAAGGATCAGTCTGGTTGACCAGACTGGTATCTGAATATTTACAGTGTAATCAAATGCCTAAATTTCCATGGCAAAATCTGTAACAACTGGCTCAGACCTGATGGTAATTTGTGCTCTGACTCTACCTTGCTTTAAAAGATGAAGCAGTGCTGTTTGACGAGCAGCATCCTTTCTGGCTATGGGTATTCCACATACCAACCATTACAATGTAGTGAGAAGTGATGGATGTGACCTGTGATTGTGAACATGCTGTCATTTATAAATGTTCCTGTCTGTAGCTATCTAAATCTGCCTTATTCTACATATTTCTCATGAAGACCTATAATATTGTGTATCTTCTAGTGTTGCAGAGGCTTATTCCTTTGCCAAGCCGTGGTCTAGAAAGTGTTTGGAAATGGTCTGTTCTCTAGTAACTAGTCAATCAGAATTGGAACATTAATCACACTTGCCATGCAGGGGCTATAAGGTGTCCCTGAGTGCTGTGGACTCCTCACCTCTATAGTTCCTTGCATAGAAGCAAGCCGCATACATATAACTTGCTACCCTTCCTCCACAAGCAGAGAAAATGCAGTTTTAGGGCACCCCTTTCTCACTGTTAGGGGTTAGCAAGGAGCAGGCTGTGATGTGAGGCTTGTCCTCCTCTGCAGCAGCTGTGCAGCCCCTGCCCCTTCCTTCAGCTGGTAGCAAAGCTGTAATCCAGTCTTTGATGGATCTGACTCCTGTTTCTGCATCCTGGCTTTGCTTGGAAGGCAAACTCAGCTTAAGTTGTTTGAATGGTTGCAATCTCCTGGAGTTTTGAGTAATGCTCCCTGAAAGGATGCTGTAAGTGGGCTTTGGGCAGGATGAAAGGTGAGAACTGCTTTCCCTCTGCAGCATCACTGCTATCATGCATAAACTGGGCACAATTCCTTGGCAGCCAAGGAACTGCCAGGCTGGGAAGGGGCAAGGTGAGAGGGCTCAGTGCTCTCCAGGGTCCTTTGTGCTGCCCCTGCAGAACAAGAAACTTTCAAGCCTGGGAGACACAGCAGAGGATCTGCGGCTCTATAAGGGGGACTGGGATCAGTTAGAAGGTGAGCAGTTTTCTAACCATGGGTAAATCCTGCACCTGGAAAGAGGAAGGGACTCAGGAGGCTGAAACCATAGAATCATGGAATGGTTTGGGTTGGAAAGGACGTTAAGATCATCCAGTTCCAACCCTGTGCCACGGTCAGGGATGCTTCACACTAGACCATGTCACCCAAGACTCTTCAGAGTCAACTGCTTAATCTTTCATGGCCAGAATCTCTTCTGCAGCAGACCTATATTCTGTGTAAAGCAGCTGAATTTAAGGGTCTAATAAAAAGGGTATTAATGCAGGTGTTTCTGGAACATGTAAAACATAGAGTATGCAATGATGTCCCCTTCTGTGGTAGAGCTGCATGTGGCTTTTATTTTCTGTGTATAAATCGACGTGTTTTATTTGCTTTGTAGTAATTTGCAATACACAGATCAGCGTATTACAGCACAGTCTGCAGTAACTTACCTACTTAGTCAGGAATCATCCCCTATCTGTTATGACTCATTTTTCAGCCTGGTTCCTCAATTAGCTGTGCCGTGTAAGGAGGTAAAATAATCTGTGTCATCATTAATTATCTTCTGGAGGAGTCGTGATTAATGTCCAAGCAGCTCAAGGAACATTCCTATAACTGACACCCAGGCAAATTTCCCTTTGGAGTCACTGTAGACTCTGGCTGATTGAACACCTCAGCACCATGTCCTGATTGTTCTTTCTTCTCAGAAAGAGGTAATCCAGGTGATAGTTCTTCTGCTTCTTCCTGACACTGAGATGAACGCTTTCTTTACTGTAGCATATCATGTGCTTTCCAAGCACATCTCACGTGTTCGTAACTATCCTGATTTGATCACCAAAATTAGTGTTTATTTCTTTGTAGGAATGGCTTAATTCAATGCTTGAATGTTTTCAGAAAGCTTTTGAAAGTCCTGGTTTGCCTTCTAAGTTTTGTGCTGCTCTGTGCTTACGTGTGAAAGGAACTATGTGCATACCTTAAAGTTGATAGTATCATCCTGCAGCTTACAACCTTATAGTAAACTTATACTTTGCATTCAGCAATAGTTAACAGCATATAGGTATGAAAATCTTATGCAGGCACCCAACCCTCTCTTGCAAAGGTAGCTGCTAGCGGCTGTGTTGACAGCTCAGTAATTTCACAGAAGTAGCCATTAGTGTTTCCTGTCTTCTTTATGAACTTCAGAAGTATTCATTGTTTACTCCTGATGATAGTAGTAGTGCAGATGCAGAACCCTTTAGTGCTGCCTCAGTATTGGCAAGCGCAGCGAGAGATGATGCAGTCTTTTCTCTGAGCAACATAAAGCTTAACTAAAATCTATGGACCCAGGTAGGCAGAGGGCCAGGGTGTTCTGGTTTAAGCCCATTTGGCAGCTCAGCCAGCCATGCAGCCCTCGCTCACTCCTCCCCCTTCCTCCTCCTGCTCCTGGAGAGATGGGGAGGAGAATTGAAAGAATGTAACTCCCATGGGTTGAGATAAGAGCAGTCCAGTAACTCAGGTATAACACAAACCACTGCTGCTACCACCAATAATAATAATGACAAGGGAAATAACAAGGGAAGGGCATACAACCACTCACCACCTGCCAACCGATACCCAGCCCGACCTGAGCAGTGATCTAGCCCTTCTGGGTAACTGCCCCCAGTTTATATAGTGGGCATGACGTGCTGTGGTATGGAATACCCCTTTGGCTAGTTTGGGTCAGGTGTCCTGTCCCTGCTTCCTCCCGGCTTCCCCTCCTCCCTGGCAGAGCACGAGACTCAGAAAGTCCTTGGTCAGGCTAAACATTACTGAGCAGCAACTAAAACCATCGGTGTTAGCAGCGCTGTTCCCAGGCTGAAAGTCAAAACCACAGCACTGCACCAGCTGCTAAGAAGGAGAAAAATGACTGCTACTGCTGAACCCAGGACACAGGGGAAGGAGCAGAACCTTACCTGTGATCACATGGTGGGTCTGGGACAGAGACATCAGCAGATCGCAGGTCCCTTGAGACCTACTGGGTATTGCGTTTGCTAATCTCAGTGTTTTGCAGCCCATGAAGTTAATTTGTGTTACAGCTGAGAGAGCTGGGCTGGTTCAGCCTGGGGAAGAGAAGGCTCCTGAAGGGAGACCTTAGAGCAGCTCCAGTGCCTAAAGGGGCTACAGGAAACCTGGAGAGGGGCTTTGGACAAGGGCCTGTAGGGACAGGACAAGGGGAATGGCTTTAACCTGCCAGAGGAGAGACTGAGATGAGACATTAGGAAGAAAGTCTTCCCTGTGAGGGGGTTAAAACTTGGTGAGCTTTAAGGTCCCTTCCAACTCAAATTGTTTTACGACTCTTATTTTACCTCACTTCTTGACAATAACCTGCAGAGGAAGTTGTCCTTTCATGCAGTAAACCTCTGCTTGTTCAAATTCTTGCAAATACTTCTGCAACTGTGAAAGCATTTTGCTATGGTTGCCATGATGGTGTAGCAAAAAAGTGTATGTTGGTTATAGAGAGCTGCTTGTTTCCTCCAGATAATTTACCCAGGCAGGTTAGGATCTTAACTTTCCAAAATACAAGTGTACAATATGTGGAACACAAGAGTTCCAGGTACTGTAGCTACCTATTGAGCTCAAGTGAATGGAGGTGGAACGCACTGACCACCCCACATGAAAGCAGTGGGATTCAAATGCTTGGTTTTCATCATCATTCATTTACATGAAAGAACAAAAGAACTTCTCTCTTGAAAGCATTGAAGTAGCTGTTGCATGGGAGCCCACAGCTCTTCATAACCCTATTATGATTATTGTTTAATTCCCTCATCCATACCTAGTGTATATCATTCATTAGTAATCATATGCTCCAAAAGCTCCTTCTTGCCATTGAAATAAGGTTAAGTATTTTGGCTCTGTAGGAAATATGCAGGTAAACCGTTATCTCAACTTTATGAAGAGTAGCAGAAATGAGTACTGAGATATTGGATCTCAACAGTGTTGAGATTCTGTTGCAAGCTGAAATACCACAACTCCAGCCAATACAAGTCAGTGAGCACCTTGTTTAAAATAAATGACTTCAAAGCTAAACTGAATAATTTGATGATGTGAATGTGTTCCAGCAACACAAGTCTCGCACTGCAATAGTAATGTAGGCTTTTGCTGTCAGCTGGTTTACAGTTTCAGCATCCTAAGTTGAGTTCATGCTGCATAAATTGGCTTTTCAGATGCATTTTGAAATTGCAATCAAAATACTTGGAGGCAAAATTAATAAGCTGAAGATTAATAATGCAGAAGTGAATCAGAGTGGTGGCATGGTTTTCCACTTGTGCTGATGTTTCTCCTGGTTGTCACACATTACCCATTGCTCAGACTGCTTGCACTTGAATTCAGTGGTGACCCCTCACATCAGATATGGAAAATGAAGAACAGGTTGGCTTCATTAACAGCCTGTTCTCTCACAAAGGGTTGTGGGGTTGTGCACGTCCTGAGGGAAGCGTTTTGGACAAACAACATCACCTCTACCATAGCCGACTACAGCCCTCGTAATGAGTTCTTCACTTTCATCAGGCATTATGGTGTTTTCCAGGGTCCACAGAGCATTAACCACATGGTCCTGGTCATACTCCTGTATGGGCAATATATTCCTGGCACAGTATGATGCCAACTAAACGTGACAATTGTGGCTGGGTTATCTCCTGATCCTAGATCTAGGATGATGCTAGACTTTTGCCGTCCCTTGCAGTAGGATGTATGGGACAAAGCAGCTGCACTAAGCTTCCCCCTTCCTCTCTCTGCCATGTTACGTGACAGTCTGTGAGCCTGGACAGTGCCAGCATTTACTGCAGAGAGCTGTGGCTTCTCCTCTGCTCCCTAGCAAAGCGCTGAAGCAAAGCAGAGCAATGGGATCAATGATGGCCTTTGCGGCATGCAGGAGAGCAGTGGGTGAAGGAAAGTTCAGATGTCACATCCCAGGGGGTTTGAGGAAGGTAACCCAGTGTTCCAGGATTTCATGTGCTGCAGTGTCTGTTGTGCAGTAAAGTCCCCTTACGGACAGGTTAGAGCTCTCCAGGGAGATCAGATTGGCCAGGTTGGAGGAAGGAGTAGAAAGAAGGAAGAGAAAAAGCTTTGGGATCTCTGTTATCGAATTAGAAAACTCAACACTCCATTTGTTCCTGTTCTGGGAAGTTTAACAGTGTCACAGTATTTGGGATTGTGCCTGTGCTCAGAGCAGTGAGTGAGTTCCCCTCTAGCCAAGTACAGCTACAACTTGTTCTTAGTTATAGCTCATTGCCCCATTGGTTTCTGTGTGGCTGTATCGAATACAAGCATGTATTGGAAAGAAAAGTGGTGATAGTTTTATTTGCAACCTGCTCTTTTAAAAGGACTGAATGTTTTCAGACAGTTCGGTAATGCCTTTAAAGCTTTAAATCCACACAGGTGCCTCCCTGCAATCTGAACAGATCCTGAATGTATGGCTCCCAGCAATAATTACTGCTGGTGAAATATGGAACTAATGAAGGTTTCTAGTTACAGGCAAATTAAAGAACATATCTTAAATAGTAAGAATGTTGTTTGAACCCCTATAAGGGTAACAACGTGTATCTGTAGGCTTTCTTAATAAATAATTATGGTGTAAAATTAAACATAGACTCATAGAAACATATGGAAAATATTTCTTTTTCTGTTTTCTGATTTATGACTTTTTAATCACTCGGGGACAATGTTCTTTACTGCAAAGGGAAACAACTTGTGTAGAGAGAAGTTATTAAAGATACTTGATGTTCGTCTTATGACTATGATAGGGTTTTCCCCCAGCCGTTATGCATGGGGAAATGTTTACATATGAATGGTTCATCTAGCTTCAAAGTAGAACATATGTGACTTCAGAGCCTACCTCTGAAAGGTGACTTGCAGGCAAAATTGGGAAGAGTTTCAAGAATTCACCTTAAACTGGTGTTCTGTGAGGCAATCATCCACAAGACAGTCTGCTCTAAGGGCTGGTCTGGGACCTGTTTCCAAAGTACATGAACACCAGCAGGTTTTGCCAGTTGGCAGCCTGGGACCTGGAATATCTGTTACTTCTTAGTGCAAGTACACCATGCAATGGTCTGTGCTTTACAAGTGTAGTGTTTGCAAGGCATTTATGAAAACTTTCTTTTGTTTCATCTTGTAAAACTTTGTAATTCAGCTGCTGCCCAGAGTGTTGTTAAGCTTGAGGGTATGAAGTGCTGCAATGGTTTTGTTTGAAGATCACAGTTGTAGTGTGTTTTCAGGTGTTCTGAACTCCAAAAGCATTCTCAGGCCACAGAACACGCCTCATCACCAAAGCTGATGCTGAAATAAACTGTGTTTTTGTTTATTTTCCAAAGTAAGCCAGCTCAGGCTATGGTTTTCTATAAAACCTTTCAAGTTAAGGGCACGTAACACGCTTCTAGACTTAGGACAAAATGCTTTGATGCTGAAGAGGCAGGTCTTAAATACTTTAACATCTGTTTCACTGGCATTCTGGCATCCCCACTTACATTGCTCCATGTCAAGTCAGGGTATCATTTTATTTGGTTTAGGATCTGTGTTTGTGCAGGTCATTGCACCTCCTGTTTATGACTGATGCCATAGCTCAGCTTTCTCAGCCTAAGCATGGCTAAGACAAATACCAGTGGAGTCTGATGGAAAATGTACAGCCTTAATAGATGTGCTGTTATGCCCTGTTGAATTTTGTTGTTGTATTTATTTTGCTCCCAAAGAGAAAACAAGTAATTAGCCAAGAAAGCTCACAGCTGCATAGCATACTCCCCTCTCTCCTATATACACAGTCTATTGGTATATACAAAACTGGCACTAATGAAACATAAATAGATCCTTTTATCCTGTGTGGAAAAGACTTTTAGCATTGAATGGGAATGAATGTCTTTGGAAATCCTAGTTATTTGCATTCCCACTTTGGGTTTTGGGCTCTAAAGCCCCTTGTGGTTCCATACATGGGTGATGTCTCCATGGGTTTCTTGGTTTCCTTTTGTGCTTTATATGTTTCTTTAAACCTGTTGGGAGATGGGATCCCGCTTCCGTAGCCATGTTATTTGCTGCAGAAACCTGAGCTTGTGCTGAAGATCCTGTTTTTAGGCAGCTATGATCACAAAGCCCTAACCTGAGCCTTCTCAAATCTCAGCCAGAGGCATCTGATCCGGTATTTGCTTGATGTTATTCTGGAAATCCTGAAGTCATTGGTCTAAGATGAACTGATTGCTTCTGGGACACTTCAGGAGATACTGCATCCTTGGGCCTGCAAATGGTGGTTCAAAGAGTCTGCAATGGTAATGCTGGCTGCTTGTGAGGCTCGACCACCACTAGGCTGGGTGTAGAGGTGCCCAACCCTGTGATGAGAGCATCTTAATCAGACCTTGAACAGGGCTGTGGTGAAGCCAGCTGAGCTTTGCTGATGAGGAGTGAAACAGCTCAGCCTGGGCTGAAGAAGTGCCATGGGTCAACGGGTTACCAAATATGAAGTGAATTTTGTCTTCTTTTTGAAAGTACTGTATGCTGGGAGTGAAATGACTTTTTTTCACCCGAAAAACTCCAGGAGGAACCTTTCTTTGCACAGATGCTCCAACAGACAGCTCCATGTGTCAAACCTCTTTCTCTTCCCATATATTTCAGGTTACGTCTCTGGCGTGCTCTGCTTCCAGCAACCACCCCTTGTTCTGGAACCAAAGCTCCTTTTCTTCCTGCCATGGAGCCTCCATCCGTGAATTGTGACTTTCCACACCTAGAACAAAGCCAGGTCCCAGCTTCTTTTGCTGTTATCTCTCCCCATTTTAACTTCTCGCCTTGGTTCCTAAAAACAGCATTGCACAAGAGGCTTGGCAGGCTCTGAGCAGTGCCTTTCAGCACTGTGCTATCGCCTGTGCTCTCCTCCATGGCACCTGTGCCCCTTTCCCAAACCAAATTAGCCACCCGCTTCCAGACCTGGCTGTACACCAGGTCTCAGCCATTGGCAGCCACGTCTATTCTGTTCTCTCCTGCTTGTCTGAGAAATGCCATCACGTCCTCAGCCCTTTCTTCATCTACGGTTACTCTCAAGTTTATTGTGTTGGGAAACAAGCAAGCAATGCAATGAAGTCATGGCATTTATCTCTGTGCTTCCGTAGCGTTTCTGTTCAGAGATGCTTCGCGTTCCAGGCATAGCAGGATCTTCACCATGGAGCCCTGTACTCTTCAAGACCTCAAGTAAAATTCAAATAGAGTTTCTGTGTTTTATTTTAAAAGGGGGGAAAGAGCATTTGGCTTCAGATAAGACAGGATGGATTGGCTTACACAGACTGCATGCAATGTGGCAGAACCCTACCCTTCAATACCCTCCCAGTAGGAACAAGCTAATGAATTCCCCATTATTGTTCTTTTAGAGCAGCTCAGAAGAAAACAGTTTTCTCAATTAGAGAAACAAGTTTCCTTCCCAATTCTTCTATGCTTTATTAACAATTACCTTTCTGTTCAGGCAGTCCTTTGGCATCAGTGGGGAAACCTCCTATTTGAACACCTTGGGGAAGTTCACACAAGTGGTTAGGGCAGTGCTAGCCCAGGCTCAGCCACCTTTTTCCCGTTATCTAGCAGAGCCCCCCCCCTTCAGACTTTCTGCACATTGCATGGAATTTCCTCTTCTGTCTGGCTGGGTTTTTGGAGAGCCTCAAACACTGGCAGTGGCTCTGCAAAATATTTCTGGGGAGCTTGGTAGAAATTGAGCTGAAATGGTGAATTATAATGAGAGTAAAGAGCATAACCTCGAGTCGTTCCCTGTGCGACTCAGTTGCTGCTGATGCGCTGCCAGCGTTGTGGCTCTGGGTCAGTACCTGGGGCTGCTGGACCCCCCCAGCTCTGCAGAGCAGCTCTCAGTCCCTTAAAGGTTTGGGCTCTTGAGGCTTAAACAAAACACCCTTGTCTTGGAAAGCCTTCCTTTTGCAGGCTGTGCACTAGTGGGCTGCAGCAGGGAGCTGGAGGGCAGCTTATGGGCAACGATATGTTTTCAAGGGGGCTCTTCTTCCTCTAGGCAGGGGTATCATAAACAGGACTCATTGAACTGGCCCCCGAACTCTTTGTGTGTAATGGTGAGTGTTAGGTAAACTCTGAAATGCCTAATTGTTCTGTTTTCCAAGCTCACCCTCACAGTAATGTCCAGCGCTTTAATAACGGTTTCCTTAGAGAATCCAGAATGTTTTATATGTCACAATGCCAGAGAAATTAACATGTAGGGAAACAAAACAAACGTAATTCTGAATGGGAAAGGTCACTTTTCTGTCCTTTCCTCCTACCTGCTGCAGCCACTTGTTGAACTGTGTGTGTTTGGCCTTCCGAAGTCGTGCCCCCTTACGCTTTTCTGTCTGCATCTCCTTTTTGGTGTGGAGAATTTCAGTCCCTTATCATGGCCTTCGGTTCCTTTGTGTATGTGGAAACAGCTGTAGCCACATACTTATCATGAAGTCATGAGCAGCCATGATGTGCAGCCCAGCAGCAAGGAAAGCCTCACTGGCCACTGCAGATAGTAGGACCCTATGGGCGATCATGGGTGCGTCAGGCCCCTCATGACTCGGGGAGCCTTATCTTGCTGGGAGCTGGGCCAAGCTGCAGCGAGCTCTTGCTGTGTTTCCTCTCTTCAGTGGGCTCGTGTCCCCACTAAAGTTTGGACCTCAAGTGCAGCAGGCAGTCACGTAAGAGAAAACCCATCAGGGAAACGCTGGGTCTGGGATAAGACGAGGTCGTAGACTGGTGTTGAGATCTTAATAGTGCGTGCTTGGCAAGCTGATAAGGTGCTTGGAGCCTAATCAGAGGCTGGCCAGTCGACTGTTCTAGGGGACAATCGATGTCCCCAGGACACAATGGGAGGGGAATTACGTACTCGCACGCACACAGAGGGAGGAAGCCTCCACTTGACAAAGTGGATGTTTTTGCATGTAGCTATTTTCTTCTGCCTATTGGCAAAGAGGCTGCAGTTCTCTTTAACAGTAGTCAGAGGAAGTGGAGTTAAAGAGAAGAATCAAAATGACTAATCACTGAGTAACTGTATTTCCATATTGTCTGACACATGTGCATTGCATACAGAGAAATACACAGTCACCTATGGAACAGTTGTGTAGAATTAGTCCAGCACTAATGGCTTGAAACCACTTGGAATTCCTTGGGGAGACACCAGGAGTTACGACTCATAGCTGTGATTCCTCTCCCTTTGCTGCAGCTTTTCTTGTGGCTCTAACCTGGCCTTACTGCAGTAAAGTGTTTTTCACTACTTTATCTCAAGGTCCACAAACTCTTCTCCCAGTGCCATCACCTCTTGTTTGCATTACAGTACAGTCTGACATGGATGCAACCTTCTTCTTTGCTTTGTGCCTTTTGTGACACCTGATTCCTCGTACAGAACCCCTCATCTCTTCAAGGCATATGACCTTGTATTTCCTGCCACTTGATACATTCACTATTAAAAGAGTGAGGCTTTGCAGAATGCTACAAAAGACCCCAAAACTTTAGGACCTCTTTTAAATGCTTTATGGTAAATCCTGCTCAGGAATCTATTGAGCACACCTGTACTACATCTGGCTCTCCAGTGAAGGCTTAGCTTGTTTGCATGAACTGATTTACTTTTTAATCTTTTATGTATATATATATATATACACACATATACATATATATAAATATATATATATACACACACACTTTGTACTGTGTATTATATTAGGCATATAAGAATTGGAGGCAGTTGAGCCTCAAAAGAAGTTGTCTTGGACCATACAACTGACCTCTCTGATCTGGATATTGTTTTTGTCTGGGTATTGTTTCTGTGACAATACCTAGAGCCAGCTGAGTGAGGAAGGTGAAGTGCTTTGACTGCCCCATAATGAAGTATTTGGGAAGGTTTTTATTGTCCCATTGGCCAGGGTTCACCGGACAGCTGAAGTCTGGTACTCGGCGCTGATTCTTGATGGGTTTGACCCAAACACCCACACATCCTTCCACGTGCTTCCGAGTCACTTGCTAGAGATACAGCCCAGTCTGGTGAGAAGCTGAACTTGAGTGATCTTCTGCAGGACAAAGCAGCTCGAGAAGCAGCTAATCCTGTTCTTAGCTCAGCGGGCTAAGTTATCTGTGAGGGGACAGCCCGCCAGGAATGCCTGGTGACACGTTTGCCCAAAGGAGGGAGGTTCTTGCCAAGATGCTGTGGGTGCTGCTGGAGTTGGGTTTAGAAGGAGAAAAATCCATGAAATGTGTATTCAGAAACACAAATCCTGATGATTTGTTACAGAAATCAGGAGCTGTTCCCAGATACATCTGAGATACAGAGACTTCTAAAAAATCATTTTTTAAGTATCAGGAAATTAAGCAGTAAATGCTGTGGTGTCAGCCAAAGTTAACTCTACCTAATACTTTTGGCTTGGCCACCAGAGGTGGTAGCAAGCTGGATGTGCAGTTAAATGCTGGTTTTATTTCATTTCACTTTAAACTTAAAGCCCTTTATGCAGGTTGAACATTCTGGGGCTTGTGCTTGACTGTCACCCAGCAGCTTTGGCTGTGTGTGCATAACCCCGTGGTGGGTACGTGTTACAGTTCTCCCTCTGTGCCTGATCTGGAGCAGTTAGAAGCATATGAACAGCTTCAGGAGGAGAGCCTGGCTTCACAGCTTTCCCAGGGCTCGAGGGTCGCCCTGCAGTGCCTTTGCTGGCTCAGGGTGATGGCTGCTCACAGATGTTCATCTAAGTCAAAACCCAGCAGTTTAAGAGCAATAGCAATACCTGGCAAATCTGTTATGGCCTGAAATCAGGGCTGCTTTGCTGCAGCGCATTCATGCAGTCTGCTGTAGGCTCTGCCAGTGAGCTCCTTTGAAGCATCCAGTTGCAGGCACCCACCCGGCATCACTGGGGATTCCTGCACCAGGAACTGCCCGACTGGAAATGCAGCTCGTTCCCTCATGTGTTTCCAATGACTCCGTAGTCAGATACTTAGATGGGGTGGTGTGAAGCCTCCCTTGAGCTGCCTCAGCCCATTTCTGCCCACCTCCTTTGGCTTTGGCTGAGTATGGAGGAGCTCTGCTGTTGGGGCAGGGAGACCTGGCTCCTCTGCTCCCCTCTGTCCCTGGGGAGATAACTCTCCAATGATAACTCCACAACATAGATGGGAAGCTTTTCCTTTCTCTCCTGTATTTTCTATCAGAGGATGCCAGCCAGGATTTAGGCTAAGCCTGTAGTGATCAGGATGACCCTGGTGGGCACGGGAGAGGATTTGGCTCTGAGAATCCCTCAGTAGTGGTACTGTCTGGACTGGGGCTGATGCTAGCAGCATCCATCACTGTGGGGCTCCTCTTGGAAGACTTCAGTCCTATAGTGCTCAAACTTGACATCTTCAGGTGCTCCTGCTGCAAGCTGGTTGCTATTCTGGTGCCGAGGGTAACACAGCATTTCAGGACGTGGTTCCATCTGAAAGTCCATCAGTGTGGAGACAAGAGGTGGCTGTGGCTTCTGCATTGTTTGCTCTGACCATAACCAAAGGTGGAAGCTGATCCCTGTGGATGGGATTTGGCTGTGCTCTTCTGTGCCCCGAAGAATGAATGCAGAGGATTATTGCTTTAGATTCCTAAAGCCATGGCTTTCATGTGTGGATATAACATAAAAAAGTCGTAAATATTTGGACCCAGTAGGCAAGGAATTGTTTTTTATTATCTGCACCTTGGGTAACAAATCCGTTCTGATAAATGTGGACAATGTCAAGTCCATTGTTGTTGGCACCCAAAAAGACTGGATAAGTTGTCTCGGGCAGTTCTAGTGGATGATGTCCAAAGATGACAGGCTTTTGCTGCTGATAAGTTCAAAGTAAATGTAGTTTTTTAGGTATATAGGAGAATTGTTGTTTCTTCTGGGTACTGAGTGTTCCTAGTCCAGTTACGCAAGAACAAACAGTGACGAGGTTGGCTTGAAGCCTTCTTCAAGGTTTATTTGGATCACAAAGAGAGTTCCCTACTCTGTAAAAAGAGAAAACTGGGTTGATTTCACACTTAGAGCCATTCACTAGGAAGGTCTGTAGCAACACCTGGCAGGGGTCCCACTATCGTAGAATGAAGGCACCAAACTGTGTATCAAAAATACAAGAAGAGCAAAGCAACCGGGACATCTCTGTCAAGGAAATTGATGCCCCATTCATTCAGGCCTCTAGTGTGTTTTCCTGAGACATCCTGTGCCTCCTTCAGGGCTTTAAATTGAACCATAACAACTTGTTCCTGTTAAAAAGCTCAGAGCTCATTTGTACTCACCAGGTCAAGCTCTTCATTCTCAAGCAGGCAGAGACCCTCCAGTGAATCCACTTATTGCAGGGGGAGCTTCACAAGTTAAAGCAAAGACTTAAAAGCTGCACTCCTCCTAATGCATGAAAATGGAATTAAAAGGCAAGTAATGAGGCTTTAAGAAGTTGTGTTTGGGCTTATTGAGGAGAAGTTTTCAGGCAACTGATATTTTTGTCTATTATAGCTAGATCTCATCTAGGGAAGTATTAGGATTATGTATTGAAGGGCACTGGGGAGAGATCCAGTTCTGTTTCATGCCCAAATTCCACCAGTGCCCTGCTGAGCCTGTAGCAAGGAATCTCGTCACCTTTGTCTCTGTTTTCCTGTCAATAAAATGACAATAAACCCAGTTTCCCGCCCCTGGCGGTGCTCAAGGCCAGGTTGGACACAGGGGCTTGGAGCAACCTGCTCTAGTGGAAGGTGTCCTTGCCTGTGGCAGGGGGTTGGAACTGGATGAGCTTTAAGGTCCCTTCCAACCCAAACCAGTCTGGGGTTCTAGGATCATGAGACGTTTTAGAAGTGCTTTAAGGCCTTCATAGGAAAGCTTATGCTTCTACAGAAGAATGAAAGGTATTTACTTCTGTACGTCATTGTTGCCGTGTTATGTTCTTCAGCTTTCCGTACATCTCTTATGAGAGCAGTTTCTGCTCGTAGCTATTTCTCCTGTTTATGTCATTGCAGAAAACAGGGCTCTTCCATGTTTGACAGTCATTCCCTTCACCCTAGTGTGAATTGAGTTAGAATTGAACTACATGTAAACATGTGCATGGACTTAGCTCCCTTCCACTCAGTATTGGTTAAGTGGTGGGCGATGAATGGAAGGTGTCTTTGTCTGTATAGACATGAATGGAGACTTCTGAAAGGAAATGGCCAAAAGTGATGGGGTCAGGAGTAGGTTTGAATACAACAGTAGCTTGAAGGTTCCTTTTGACACCTCAATAACACAAATTATTAGACGTTTTTGCTTCAGCCTCTGAATTTGCTTAACCTAGGATACAGATACTACTTCACTGATGTGCTGTGTAAGTGCTGCAGTATCTGTGGGCAGTGCTGGTATCCACAGCATCATCCTTCATTCCATCGTTGTGAACGTTTTCTGTGATTAGCTGGCAGAGGGAGCCCTGGCCAGTCTGAGAGCTTTCTTTTACTGTTTACTATCCTTATAATAAGATATTTGACCCATACAATAACAGCACTGGTTTGGACCCAATGCTAAAATCTTTGGATTCAGAATGCCCTGAGCTTTGGGAAATGGTCAGACCCAAATTTTGTGGCTTGGCTCAAGCTCTGAAGGGAATGAAACCGAACGTGCTGAGGATTAAAACTCCTTTAGAATCAGAAGCTTTGCTTTCTGTTGAATTTCACTTTTTTAATCCCCATTGTTTGCAATGCTTCTTAGGACTTCACAAATGCAAGTCAGGTTTCTCTACAGGTTTTTTGCCCCAGAACCTTTTATATATGTGGATTAGTTTCATAGCCTTCTAATACAGAGGAAGCTGATGCTTTCCTCTTTGATTTTTGGTAAGGTTTTCGCCTGTGTAGTGAGAAGTAGCATTAAGGTAGTTGTAGACTTGATGTTTATAGGCTTCAAGGGTTTTTTGTGCTGTGTAGATGGATGGATTCTTTTACGTGCTATTCCTGGAAGAAAATACTGATGATGTGGTTTTAAGTTGGTCTGACATCAGAAGCTAAACATCTTGGTGTCCATCTAATGCTTTCCTTGTGTCCGTCTATGATGCTTTCTTGTCAGAGGCTTGTGTGCTACTGAGTCTTCGATGCACAAGTTCCACTGCATGCCATGTTATAGAGAAACAGTGCGTGTGTGGTGTTCAGGGAAAGTATTAAATGCTACCAGATATCTAGAGAAGGACTTGAGGGCCCTGGGCTGAACTTTGTGTTGATACTAGTATGATACTTGACAGATTACAGCCTAATTTTCCTCAGTGTCTATTTTTGGGATGAGTGGGGAACATTTTTAGCCCCTCTCTGCAGCCACCAGCTTCTGCCTTTCTGAGAAGTCAGATCACAGGCATTTCTCTTCAGGTTTCTGTTTACCCCCTTTATAAACACAGATTAAGGGGACCTCCCCAGGAAGTTGATGTTTAAGTCCTTTTGAGGACCTCAGCGACCGCATCCGCACAAGCGGGAGGCGGTACGTGATTACAGGTCAGGGATGCGTGAGGCTGGCACAGGCAAAGAAACACGGAGCTGATTTTCCTTTCTCCTGCCTGGGTCTGCTCCTGGCTTCCCTTTCTCCCTGCTTGACAGCATCCCCATCAGCCTGTCTGTCCTCAGCTGAGCGCATGGAGGACCTTGAGTTTGTGTTCCCCCTTTGCCGTACCTCCTCAGAGCCTCGGCTCCCTGGCAGCCCGGCTGCCTCTCCGCCGATCCCGCTGGGATGGCAGGAAGCTCGGCAGAGAGTCCTGGGAACGCTCTGTGGTTGGGAGAGACCACAGGGCTGCAGCTGGCGGCTTGTGGGATGGAGCTGACCCACAGCGGGGCCTGGCTCCCGGCCTTTTCCTTGGGGGGAGGATGGGGAACGGGAGCTTGGGCACAGCAACCCCACTGCTGCTTATTTGCAGCAGCTGAAGACCTGGCCCGGGTAACTGGAAGAAAGACAAAACATTCCTAAGTCTGGAGGGGATCCACAGCTCAATTCTGGGCTTAGGATCCTCTCTATAGTCTGTACTTCAGTGTTTGTGAGGTTCATGTTTGTATTAACCGTGGAGTTACTGGGAGGCAGCTGGATCGGATCGGGGAAGTTGTGGTTAGTGCATCTTGCAATGCTGAACCCAAGTGCTGCAGTTCCTTGACACTATCCCCACTGGAAAAAAACAAAGGTAAACATAAGGATAAAACAGAGCTTGGTGCAGTGTGCTGGTAATGTGAGGGTGGTAGACACCCATAGACACACGTTCTAGACATACCTTTACATGTTGTGCCTGGGGAAGAAATGATTTCAGAAGAGTGCTTCCTAATGCATCATCCTGAACAAAACAGCAAAGGCTCAATCAACTTATCTTCTGCTAAAGATAACGCCATGGTATTTCGTGTCATTTTGGGGTGGGTTGTTTTTTGTTTGCAAGCTTTGTATGTATTGCTTAAGATTAAAAGGCTGAGGGTAAATTATTTCCCTCTAGAAGTGCCAGCTGCAATAAATCCTTCCTTTTTGCCATTCTTGTAATGGAGGGCTTGGCATTTTAAAGCCCTGAGCTGTTGACTCACCTTGCTTGCACAAGTCCCCTTACTGCCTGCTCAGCTTTTTGGGGACCGGTGCCTCTGCTGCATCCCCATCAATGGTCCAGGGATGCTTTACCAGGGATGCCTCCTAACCCTTCATATGAAGTCGTGCTCCCATCCCCACAATCTCCAGCTGATCTCCACTAGCATCCAAGGGGATATCTTGACACTTAAAGCTATTCAGGGACCCAAACTAGCATCTGCCACATGAAGCTCTTCTCTCTGATTATCTGCAGCCTTGAAAACCTCCGTTCAGCTGCATGGCCCATATTTTGGGTACAGGCTGTGTCGAACCCTGTGCACGCACCCTGTGTATGTGTACTCTGTGGTATGTGCTGATTGAGCTCGGTACAGCTGCTCTCTGATACTGCTTTATAGCATTAGGAATATTTACTTGTGTATGATGTCAAGTCCTCGTCGTCATGTTTATCCTGTGGCCGCCGTTGCCGGTGGGGTTCAGGCTGTACCTACAGGAGTGCTTTTATGCAGTTCTATGTTTTAAAACCCGAGTGCACCCTGCTGCTTGTCCCTGTCCTAGGTCGGGGCTCCCTTACCCCAAGCTGCCTCGCAATCCAGACTCGTATCCATTCCCCAGATCCTTTTTGTGAGCTACTTGCCTGGCTTCCATTGCTACACAGGGTGAGGGCTTGGTAGTGCTTCCTGAGCTCTGCTCTCATGAGACCCTACCTGCAGTACTGCATACAGTTATGGTGTTCTCAACGTGAGAAGGAGATGGAGCTGTTGGAGCAATTCCAGAGGAGGCCACGAGGATGATCAGGGGCTGGAGCACCTCCCGTATGAAGACAGGCTGAGAAAGTTGGGGCTGGAGGAGGAGAGAAGCTGCGTGGAGACCTTATAGCAGTGTTCCAGTATCTGAAGGGGGCTACAAGGATGCTGGGGAGGGACTCTTCATCAGGGACTGTAGGGACAGGACAAGGGGAATGGCTTTAACCTGCCAGGGAGGAGACTGAGATGAGCTCTTAGGCTTCGAGGCCAGGTTGGACGGGGCTTGGAGCAACCTGCTGTGGTAGGAGGTGTCCCTGCCTGTGGCAGGGTGTTGGAACTGGATGAGTTTTAAGGGTCCCTTCCAAACCAAACCATGCTGTGATGCTATAACTCACCCTTCCAGCTCTGGAAAAAAAGAAGAGTGGGAGGAAGACGTTCAGGTTCTGCAGAGTGAGGCTGAACTGACAGCATTAAACACTTATTTGTGCTTTCTTCTGTGTTACCACTGGAAAACAAGAATGTGAGGGTGGAGGAGAGAAAAACGTTGTTTAGCTCGATGCCTTTGTGCAAGCAACGTGCGTGGCTGCGAGGGACCGGATGCAGCGTGGTTCCCCCTGTGGTTTTAAGCTGTTAGGCACAAACGGCTTGGCCACCAGCAACCCCACAGTACATAAAGGTCATCTGGCCCAGGGTTCATTCTATTGCTACCAGGCTTCGGTGAGAGTAAATATGTGAAACATTATATACCCTGTGGGGGAGAGGGAGGATGAAAACTCTGGTGCCCGCAGATGGAGTGGTGGGGGTTGTGTGTGTTGAGTAATTTAGAACATCTGTAGACTTTTATTACTGGTTTTTTTCTGGTTTAGTGTTTTCCATTTCCCTGCCTTGTGGTAGAGCCTGTTTTAAAAGACCTGAAGGCAGTGCTGTGTTCGGCAATAGGTTAATTTAACGGCTTGGATGCCTTTTGGTTAGGTCAGCACTGAGATCCAGCATTCAAAATCAGAATCCAGATTTTGCTTGGATAGTTCCAGTTTACCAAGTCTTTTTGCCTCCTCCCAGCACCCCTGCTCCCCACCGCCCAAAACCAGAGTGGGTATGTACAGGGAGAGACCTGCCATTTCCCATGGCAGCATTAGTTGGGTGATGTGGTGTCCTCTGTTCCTCTATGGAGGAGCCGCAGGGTAGACATACCTTCTACAGGCTGGTGTATCAGTTCTGCCTTTGAGTCTGGGCATCCAAAGACCTGCATTTTCACTCTTCACTGACACTTTCCCCCTCCATCCCCACAAACACAGCAGCACTTCCAGTGTCCTTTCCATCCCGGAGTGTTTTAGGGTTTTAGGAAAGCTGTAAATAACATAACCCTCTGCTTGCAGATCTAGATCTTCAGGCCATTTGGGAGCATAGCAGATCCCACTGGTTGGGACAGGGCCAACTGGACCACTTGAATATTCAGCTTTCAGTATATTATTTGGAAGAACTACTGCATATTGGATATTTGAGGGTTTCATTCCTTTGTTGTCATGTTTCAAGAGAGGAGACATTGCTTCTTCCACATCCTCAATTTAATCAGAAGGCTGAAAATAGGTATTTGGGGATTCCGGTGTTATTTATCTTTTCCCTATTAGGAAATGAGTCACGAGTGAGTGACACCAGCATCTCCAATCAGAGGGAGTCAGAGCTTGTGGATGCCAAGGACTCATCTGCTGGTTGTGACTTCTCACTGCACAGTCATGCAGCCATTCCCTGAACCCTACCCTGTTCCAGGGGTTGCTTCTGCCTTTTATTATGTCTCTTCCCAGCCAGCTGAAAAGGGCATTTCACTCCCTGCCGGTGAGGACCCATCCTGAGTGGTCCTGAGTGCTTTTTCATCCCAGTAAATTGAGGGAGCATCGCTGATGGTCAGCATTGCTCAGCGTTCCCTCCATCAAACACATCGTAGAAGCATCTGTTGGCAGAGGCACTCATGAGATTGCCCATCAATATCTCTGCAGTTCAGCTGCCACAGACTCAGTGCACTGACAGAAAGTCACGTGCATGGGCCAGGCTGGGATGGCTTTACTGGAAAGGCAGCTGAAAAGTCATTTCCCTGGGAGGGAGGCAGGGAATGCTGGGGTTATTCTGCTTCATGCCAGCACCACTTACAGCCAGACCTTTCAGTCCTATTAAGTTTAACGTACCTGTCAAGATGTGTGCCGAGCGCTGCCTCAAGATGCTGAATGTTAAAACTGAATGTAACAAAATCAACTCTAATGCTTTATTTGTTGCTCAGAACCTTTGCCTCAGCACTGAGGCAAAACCATAACTTTTTTGTTATGTTACTGCTCTGAGATGAAATCATTTGTTCTCCCTTCAGTGCTGAAAATCATTGTTTTTAAGAGCAGAAAGAACTTTATGTTAAGAAATTCTGCATTAAGGACTGTAACTGACTGTAATTCTAGGGGAAAGTTAGGTTGGCTTTCAGGGAAGAGAGAAGCAATTGAGAGTAACTGTGTGCAAAGCCAGATGAGATTGGCTGGATCTTGAGGAAAATGTATCTTAATCCCTTGATCTGACCGTCGCCTGGCAGTCACAGCAGGAAAAGAGAGTCACTGGGGGCTTTTTCCATCTCTGTGAGGTGGGAAATGCACATCCTACTTCAGAGATGGAAAATGGACAAATGGGTCGACTGGGCAGCATGACAACTGCACACGCATTCTTCTCTTGAGGAACTGCACAGAGCCAGGATATTCTTGGTTTCCGGTGATAGGAGTATCACAGGCTCTGCCCGGCTCCCCTCTGGATCTCACACGTGTGTTTACACAAGTGGAGGGGTTTATTTTGTGTGGTGTGTTCATCGTAGCTGTGAGAGACCTCAACAGAGCCCTGCTGCTGTGGGAAAACATGGGGGTAAATGGTTTATGACCAAATCATTTTGCGGTCTGAGGCAATAAAAGAAATAACAGGTAGAGGAGAGGGATAGGATCTGTTCAGGCATCCGTATGTCTCTGCGTTACGTGTGCATGTGCACGCTTTGTTTGCATAGAGAAGAAACAGATGCATTATAAATATTCTTTTCCCTTTTCACTTATTTATTTCCTAATGTTCTCATCATCCAAAGGCTTGAAACCGTGGCAGGGCAAGGTGAGACATTGTCCCCTCTTCTGTTCAAATCCCAAAGCATTCCTTACCCTTCCTGGTTTAGACCAGATTTTCCCCCTATCCCTCCCTAAACCCTCTGGACTGGGAGGTGGGGAGGGAATTGCATCCCCCCAGTACAGGCTACAGGCATTTCCAGATCATGAAGAGGTTCCACAATATTACCAAAGCCATGTGTGTCTTGGGGCTACAGAGCTAATTGCCACTTGCTGAAGCTTTGCTTTCTCTTGCAAAGGGCAAGGTTGTGGTCAGGTTGTAAAACAGCAGCTTCTGATGTGCACAATAGTTGCATATAGAAATATACCTAAGGAAGAGACAGGTTTCCAGAAACGAGAGTAATTTACCTAGGATCCTTTCCTATACGTATCAGCTCCACAGCAGCCTAACCCAGCGGCTCTTTGAGAAAGCTGTAGAAACGTAGGGTGTTGGTGTTATCTTCTGGTGGCACTGATGCTTTTACTAATGCCTTTGTTGGAGGCGATGGGGTGAGGTGGCCTTGGGGAGAGGGAATGCTAGAGGAAATGCTAAGAACTCTCTGTAAATGCAGATGTGTCGTGGAGCTACAGACCAATGAATCATAGAATCCTAAAATGGTTTGTGTTGGAAGGGACCTTAAAGCTCATCCAGCTCCAACCCCTGCCATGGGCAGGGACACCTTCCACTAGAGCAGGTTGCTCCAAGCCCCGTCCAGCCTAAGGTGAAGAAATGAAATGAGAAGAAGAGTAAAGGTGTAAAAGCATGTTAGCAAACATATGAGAATAATCCCAAGTGGCTCCTAGCATGAGGAAGAAAACATCAGCATGAACATTATATTGCTGCTGGGAGAGGACTCTGGGTGATGGGGATTCATTGAAACACCCCAAAATGCCAGAATGAAACCCCTGGCCTTGGGACCCAGAGAGATTGGGAAAGGGAGAGGACAGCACCAGGAAGCAGGGTAGAAACTAAGTGTGTGTGTAACAGTTCTCACCATGCTAATATTAGTTCTTTTTCTGGAATAAAAAAATAGATCTGGACTCATACTGGTTAGGGTCTTGAGACTTCAGTTATTCTAAGAATAAAAACTTGGCCTTTTGTGTATATGTGAATATATTTATATACATTTATATATATGGTATGCTTCCTCTTTACTGCTAAAACAAGATTTTGAGTGTGGGACTATGCTAGGGATCTCTGTGCTAATGCAAACTAATTCTTCTAAACTTCTTTTTCCCTAAGCAAGATCCAGGTGATATGTTAAAGTTTCCCTGCTTATACTGATCAGAATAAACCCCAGTGTAGTCATCTGGCAGGTGAGAGCTAGGCAGTCTGTTCGTGCTGGCATTCCAGATGGATTAAATATTCCCCACGTAGCAAAGCCCAGCTGAAGGACTAGCTGTCAAAAGGGCAGGCAGCAAATGGGAGGTGAGGGAGCTCTGACAATGCTGTGGGAGCATGCACAGCCATAGAAAATAGGTGTGTTGTGGAACTGAGATCAGATCCATGCTTGCTCTCTGCGGTGTTGCCATGCGTCAGACTCTGGCTGGTCTCCCTTCCCAACCAAGTCTCCTGCAGCTAAAAAGAGAGCGGCCCAGGCTGGGGGTAAGAAGTGGTTCTCCTTCAGGAGCACCAGATTTCCGTGCTGAGGGCAGGTGGGGATCTGCTCAGTACCTGGTTAAATGAAGATGTGTGACTGCAAAGCAAGCTCTCTTTGGACACACATGGATTGGTCACGTTCTTCTCATTCCTTCTCTAAAGGATCTTGTGTCAACAGCGGACATGACCACAGTCAGGGGTGAGAGGGGAGATGTTGTCTCATAAATGTGATCTTGGGGAGGCTATCTGCACCCTCTTAGGTAACAGAATAGGACAGGCATCACTTGCTGGGACTCTGGGCAAGCAGGTCAGATAGGAACCAATCTCCTGTTAAGGCAATTAAAAGGTTCCCATTGACTTCAATGCGCAGTCATCTCACACCTTCAAAGCACACCTCCTTGCTGACAGCAGCCTGGTGCTCATCTTCCATACCATCTGAAGCACCTTAGCGAAGTGTTTGAGCAGACCTGTGACCCTGGGTATTCCCTGTCTTCCATTTCTCCCACTCTTTCAGTTGAGCAGAAAGGCGAAGCTCCTGCTGTAGTCTGTGGGGCAGCATCAGTGCAGCTTCTTAAAACTCCCTGGGGTCTTTACTTGCCCAATTTTTGTCCTAGATGGCCATAAAATCTTGGTGTTTGATTTTGTGCTTGGTTTTATGACTTTTGATACATCATGGACTGACGTTGAGGCCTGCAGTGACTTGTCTTCACTTCCCATGGTGAATGTTAAAAGGAAATAAAAACTCTTGTACTTCAGACTTCAAAATGCCCTTTAATGCAGGAGAACCTCAGGTTCATTTAATGCATTTCATCTCCAAGCAGTGCTTTTAAATGATGGCTGCAGTAAAAAAATACTTCCTAAAAATAAGATGGAGAGCATTGGATATTTGTCAACAACTGAAACTGCAAATGGAAGAGGCAGCTTGTTCGAGGTTCACCTCTGAAAATTACTGAGGCATTTACAGAAAGGTTTTGCCAGGTATCTTGCGTATTTGTGAGCTGTGATTTCTCCAGTTGCTGTATTTAATTGATAATTGCCTCTTTTAATACTGTAATTAAAAACTTTCAGTCTAGGTTATACTTAAACTGTTTGCTCAGGTGCACCGAAACAATTGGTGTGTTGTTTGCCTGTGGTTTTAAATACAGCTAGTATGTGTTGAAACATCAGTTGTAAAGCAGATTTCCATACCTGACAAAGTTCTTGAAGGACCCTCTGGGTAGTTAGACTCTTGACAGTACCCTAAGAGAATGCTTAGCTTTCATTTGCCACACCAGTGCATGCACTCGCAAAACGTGAGGAAGAACTTGGAGGCACTAAAGGTTAATGGAGCCAGGAGGAAGGTGCCTATAAATCTCTTTGGAATGAAGAGTCTTTAAAGTTCTTCAAAGCTGTTAGAAACTGTAAATACCTTCTGGAGGGTCAGAGAGCGTCCTCTGAAGATGGAGAGAATTTGCAACTTGGACATAGAAGGGTGAAATTAGAAGTGGAAGCTGATGTAAGAAGAGTGCAGTTAAATGCATGGTACTCATTGAGCCTGAGGCACAGTGAGCCAAGCCCATAGCTGTGCAGCACTGCCCACTCTTCACCTTCTTCACCTTGTGTGGGTTCAGATGGGCACAGCACAACCACAAACCCTGTTGCAAGACCCACAGCATGCTTCTTAACTGGAAAAGAGCAAAACAATTGAGCACAGACTGTGGCTTCTAAGATAAGAAAGGGAAGGATGGAGGAGGAGATGGATGAGGAGGCAAAAGAAGGATGAAAGCAGCAAGGCACCAGTCAAAGTGGTTGTACCAAAGCCCAGAAGTGATAAAATCCATTCATTCTTCTTTGGCCTTGAAGCAGTGAAGATTTGTGTCTATGTGTGAGGACAACAAGAGGGAAGTTTCTTCAGCAATCCATTCTGCAAATGTCCTTGTCTAGTAATCCATGCTCAGAACTGCAGGCTACTGTGGTCTTGCTGGGACATGGAAATCTTATTCCATGAGCAGTGTTGAAGCAAATGAGATTCTGATTAGAGGAAATACTGAGAGCTATGAAATCTCCCATGGACACAAATTGTGCAATGTCTTTTCAGAAAAGTTCTCTCCTTTCTCACATTTTACCATTGGTTAGGCTCTCAGTGAAATATTTTTATGAGGCTGAGATATTTAGCTTTCCACCTATGTCAGCTGGTGTTCAGTTATATGCCTTTATAATAACACGGAAGTCTAGATGATGAAGCGAAGATGATACATTTTGACCTTATCAAATTGCAGTATTCCTGACCAGTCAAGTCTGAATTGTTCTGATCCTTTTTAGTGAAAATGTTGACAAATTGTTTACCTTCTCATGGAGCACTTGGGTTTAATGGAAGCTTCATTTCCCAGTGGGGAAATGTGCCATCAAACAAAGTGTCAAGAGCTGCTGGGCTGGAGAGCATGCTCGTGGGCAATGGGAGGGAAGGAAAAAAGAGACACGTGTCATTGACACACACATACACAGTTGATGAAATCAATGTCAATTTATTCGAGTTGTTCTAGCATCACTTTCAATTACATATGCCAAGGAGCAAGCTACGGCATCCAGCTGTGGGAATCAACCAGACAATTGCGCAGCAGTCGTGAAAGAACAGTCAGCAGAGAAATTATTTGCATTTGCTTGTCTTGACAGCTGATATTTTCCTGATAAATGACTGCCCTTTGTTGTTCTAGTTGCTTTAAAGAATCAACCCACTTCAGGGGGTGGTAGCTTTGCCTGCACTCCTGGCTTTCCATCAGCTGGCACAGGTTGGGGATGGAAACAGGAGGAGGAGGTAGACGACCATGTAGTAGAGGTAAGGTTAGTTTGGTAATTAAAGATGTGCTGTAGACCAGGTGCTGGTTTGATGACGGTGTCATCTAGAGCATCAACGCTTAGGGTCACAGTTTGTCATTCAGAATCACTGGATTCGGGGGCAGAGTGATGGTAGGAAAGAGACTTTCATGGCTTGATGTTTTGACCATCAAAACAAATAGGCCCGTGAGGCTGCAGAGACAGACAGAGGAACTATAGAGTTAGATTTCTTCTTTGGAGAGTGGGTTTGTGCCAGGGAGAGAGCAGGACAAGAGAGACTGTGCAGGAAACTCCTGTTTAAACTCCAAACCGTGGGATTTCTTTCATTAATTGAGCCCAGGAAGGAGGACATAGAGGGAAGCATTGGCAGCAGGATATGGAAAAGGTGCCTGTATCAAATATGCAAAATTGCTCCCCCAGGATTTCCCTTCAGTGGGGTCATATTATTGTTAAATGGCTTGTTAAATAGGATTTAAATGGCTTATTAAATGGGGTCCCCAGCTGGGTGGCTCTTAGTGGGCAGCCTGTTCCAATTATTCTGGATTTGCCTTCTCCCTGCAGCAGCCCTGATGTGCCTAATGCCAATATTCCAGCAAAATTCACTTTTGCAAGAATGTTGTTCTAGCCCAGGATCTGGCCAGGCCTTTATTTCTGTTAATTACAGATCCGTCATTCTTCTTCTTTCCTAAATGTTGAAGAAAATGTGTTTTATGTGCAAGAAGGGCTGATAAGTGATACACCCACAGGAACATCACATTTTGCTAACATCCGCCTCTGTGTTCTTTCTCTGATTTGCCTGCCACTGTCTTTGTAGAGGATCTGTCTCCTTCCCTTAGTGCTGTTCCCTGCCTTTCAGATGTTTTCCTTCTCTTCAGCCAACCCTACCATTGGTGCATCACAGCTTAGTGCTTCTTAGTGCTTTATCAGTTGGCAAGTGTGAGTTTTCTGTTTATTTCAGTCATTCTGTGTAAATCATCACTAGATGCTTAGTGGTAAAACTTTCCTCCCCTTTCACAGTATCACAGTATGTTAGAGATTGGAGGGGACCTCAAAAGATCATCTAGTCCAATCCCCCTGCCAGAGCAGGAACACCTAGATAAGGTCACACAGGAATGTGTCCAGGCGGGTTTTGAATGTCTCCAGAGAAGGAGACTCCACAACCCCCCTGGGCAACCTGTTCCAGTGTTCTGTCACCCTCACTGAGAAGAAGTTTCTTCTCAAGTTTAAGTGGAACCTCTTGTGTTCCAGTTTGTACCCATTACCCCTTGTCCTATCATTGTTTGCCACTGAGAAGAGCCTGGCTCCATCCTCATGACACTCCCCCTTTATATATTTATATACACTAATAAGGTCCCCCCTCAGTCTCCTCTTCTCCAAACTATAGAGACCCAGCTCCCTCAGCCTTTCCTCATAAGGGAGATGCTCCACTCCCTTAATCATCTTAGTTGCCCTGCGCTGGACTCTCTCCAGCAGGTCCCTGTCCTTCTTGAGCTGAGGGGCCCAGAACTGGACACAATATTCCAGATGCCGTCTCTCTTTCTATTGCATGAGTGGGCTCATGAAGAGTAGTGGTGGTGCTGGCAAGACCAGAGCAGGGCCAAGAGTGGCACACCACAAGTACCATCTAGCCTGTTTCAGTAGGTGATCCTAACCTTAGAGAATCGCAGAATCAGCTTGGTTGGAAAAGACCTTTAAGATCATCAAGTCCAACCTCTACCCTAGGACTGCCAAGGCCACCACTTAACCGTGTCCCTAAGAGCCTCATCTGCATGGTTTTGAACACTTCCAGGGATGGTGACTCCGCCACTCCCTTGGGCAGCCTGTTCCAACGCCTGATGGACCTCTCGGTGCCTTTGGTTCAGGAATGCAACACTGAAACCTCAGCACGTGTTGAAAGCAGCACCACAGGAAAAACGTTCCCTTTGGGACCTATTCCTGATGCTGTACAGCTAAATGGGGGACCAGCACCCAAAAGATCTCCTTGAAGTACTGGATCTGTCAGCAGAGTTTGAGCTGGTTCAACGCAACACAAAGCACCCGTTTTCCCTTCAGGCCAAGGGATCAAAACAGACCTGGGGCATTAGATGCAGTTTGTCATGCTTGAACTTTTCATGTGGCAGCGCTGCTTTGTTCCTTAGGCTTACCAGATCTGCAGAAGTGGTGTTCCTTTTGCAAGAAGACTGTTGAGGAACAGACCAACAGCCTCTACTCATGTCTGGTATTCTTTGTATACCAACAACATCCCTTCAAAATCACCTGTAACCTCTATGGGCATACCCTTGTTGTCCTGTGTAAAGACACAAATCCCTGGGCAGTTTTAGCGGGTTAAGCTGGTCCTTCTTTACTCCATGTGCTGCACTTCTTCACAGTCAGCCTGAAACCTCCCTGCATTCATCCCACCTGCCGTTTCAGAACTGAAACATCATTGGGCTTTTCAATCCTGTATTTAAAACCCACCTATTGACAAATCCGTCCCAGCCTGGGAGGTCTGAAGACACATCTTTGCATGGGATGACACGCACTTGACATTTGGTGCCTGCGTGTGGAGGAAGGGCCATTGCCGTGCTGTGCCGTGTCTGAGATGAGCAATCCCATCCAACTTGGCACGCCCGGCTGAGGACAGGCCTGGAGCCAGCTCCTGACCAGCACCTTGCTGTTCTCACCCGTGGAGCTCAGCACAGGCTGCCAGAAAAACACTGAAATCCCTTTTCTGGGGAAGGAAAACAGAGCTCTCCTTCCCAGTCTGTCATGGCTGTGGCCCATCACACGTCTGTTTGAACTTGCTGCTGTCCAGCAGTGGCTGTGCAAGTCGCTGCTTCTCCATCCTGGTTTATCTGGGCTGAAAGGGAGAACTGTCGTAAGTTATTCATTAGGTTCTTTGTGTCCCTGTCCATGGCAGAGGGGTTGGAACTGGGTGATCTTAAGGTCCTTTCCAACCTTAACTATTCTATGATTCTTTGAGCTTGCTGTGGAAAGTCTCCTTTGCATCTGGCTGTAGTAAGCTGCTCTGGTCTGGCTTAGTAGGGTGTGAAGGGAGTGTGGAAAACTCCTGAGAGCTTCTGGAAGGGATTGGACACTGCTGCTTAACATAAAGTGTGAACAGAGCCCCATAGAGCTTTTAGCTTCTCTGTTGTCTGTGTGATGCCCACGTCTCAGACAAGGACAGGATGGAGATAACTCCACCCTGAGTGTCACTAGAGGTGAGTAAGATGCATAGTGTCATCTCCACCTTCAATAACAAATAAGACCACGCAAGTTCTTGAAATAGGCATCCTTGCGTTTGCATTACGGCATGCAACCAGAGATGGATTGTGGCAGCCTGGAAGCTTCCTCATGCACCAACTAACATCCTGCATATGGGATACAAAGAGCTCCCTATGGGATGCAAGATGCTAAGAAGTGATAGACAGAAAATTAACAGGAGTGCAATTGTGTTGCCCTGAGGGTTTCACATAAACATGCTATGTGAAGTGTACTTGTGTGACTAGGGAAAGGTATCACAGCTGAGGGGCTTTAGATGTACACCTCTGCACTTGTCCTTTAGGCATTGCCCCCCTGAAGCAAGCCCAAAGGATGTGGAAGGGGCACTGCCATCTGGAATGCAAGGTGTTGGACTGGGAGCAACTGACAGACCCATCTTTTGCTTTGAGCTCTGCTTTCCAGCAAAGTCACCACCTCAAATATATTACCTCCCTTTGCCTTTTTGACTGTCACACTCACGGACATGCTGAAGAGGGGTGCTTTGGAGGCCATCCCAATGGCTGTGTCCTGTCTTTCTGGCAGTATTTGAAGGGTCATGCTTCTCAGGGTGTCCTGGTCAAGGCTGGTTAAGAGAATGCTTGGAAGTACCCAATATGTGCGTATTTGACTCTTTAGATGGGTACATCTTGAAATGCTGTAGTTCCTGCTTTCTGAGTTATTTCTTGGCTGCACTGGGCTACACTTTACTCTTTGATTTATGGCAACAGAAGAAAACGAGTCTGACTTTAAACATCTGGGGTTTGAAGGCCTGTGAATTTCATGTGATTCACAGAATCCCGACCAGGCTGGGTGCCCAGCTCTGCCCTTTGAAACACTATGTTCCTTGCAGCAGTTGTTCAGATGTGGCCTCCACTCTCCATCTTATGGCACTGACCAATGTGTCAGGAGAGAAGCTGGGAAGCCCTATGAGGAACATCCAAGAGTTGCAGTACTTGCAATACAGGGACAAGAGAACTGGAATACAAGAAGTGTAACCTGGTGAATCAAGTCACTTATGGGACTTCTTTAAGTCAACAAGAAACCAGTTTGACACTGTTCCTCCAGCTATCGCTGTGTGCATATCGTGTCCTTGGGAAGCAGGAACACATGTGGCTGAGGCATTCTTAAACCAGAAGGAAAAGGTGGAGATGGGTACAATGTGGATTCACCTCCCTGGATCTGCTTTGATCCCATCCTATGGAACAAATTGGAGAAGCCTGAGGGCTGCTCTGCTGAGGTGTGCCTGAAGCACAGGTCTCTAATGCTCAGGTTCAAGAAGAGCAAGTGTCAAAGAGCTGATTCTGTGCTCTTGAAGGCTCTGTGCCCTCCCAAGATCTCCATATATGAGGTGGATTTTTCCACTATGAGGCAAGCCCACTTTTGGGAAGCTTCTACTTCAGGGGCTGGCCCTGGATTTTTAAATGTTAAAAACAGTCATCTTTTATTTCTGTTGCCATTCAGTATTATGGGAAAAGATGCTATCGCAGTTAATCCGTGTGGTGTGTGTGGAATTCCTTGGCCTGTGAAGGTTTATGCTGCATTCATGTATTCCATGAATTGGGCACAGGTTCTGCTTCCGACAGCAGGAGATTTTTTTCAAGGGCATCCCATTAAGATGAAAGTGTGGTCGCTGACAGAAACCGCAGTGTCAGGCTACGGTCCTACGGATGTTTTGGATGGCTCTGTGTTTTAATTCTTGATTTCCCCTGGCATCTGGACAGCCAGCAACTTATGTGAAATCCTAAGGGGAAGGGGAAAAAAAGGAGAACTGGAGGAAATGCCTGAATTTAATTGATCAGAATATTTGGACATTCATATGTGCCCTTCTTTCAAAAGAAGTAGTAACTCGAGAATAGACAAAATACAATGTAAAATCACGGTGAAGCTTTAGCATCACATTTTTCCTTGTCGTTTCAGCCTTCTAAACGTATTCCAGTAGGCTGAAAAGAACAAAGCAATACTTAACGGTTCAAAAAAATCAGTATATAAGAGCATTGAACCAAGGGAACTCACTGCTGCAGGTAGGGAGTCATGCTTTTGTAGGAAGACTTTGAACAACCTTGGCACTACCATGATTTCTAAAGTTTGTGGGTTTGTGTAGGAAGAGTCAGAAAATGAAGACCTTGTCCTTCAGGACAGGATCTATCACTTGTCTCTTCCCCAGCTTCATATTGAACGCTTCAGTAGGCATTTTCAAATCCTTTTTTTGAAGTATCACAAAGAAACAATGAACAGACGTTGTGATCAAGGGTGAGAAACCTTAACCGATGACATGCAGCTGGGTATGTGAATCATCTGAAAACCACATCAGCATTGTCTTATGTGTATCAAAGCTGATCGTTCGCTATATTGTTCTAACATACCTGCCCCGGTCTGTCTGGGCTGGAGGAAAACAGGAAAGGAGGAGGCTCTTGGCTGTAAATGAGTCTCTTGTTCCTTCCTTTGCAACGCCGAAGCATTTATGAATGAGCTTTGACCTTGAAGTAGGCTGAGCTGGTTAAGGGCCTTTATATGTTTCTGTCCATTCATATTTGCTTCACAATGCTTACCTTTTGTCTAGGCAGGCTTTTGTTTCGGTTTGGTTTTTGCTTTGTGGAATATGATTCATCCATAAGCAAAACCAGCTCCGCTCCCTGGTGCTTACAATGACAGCACATGCGAGGTTAGCTGTGCTGGTGTGTAGCATCAGTAAGTCTGAGAGCTCAGAGTGAAGCTTCACTTTTTGTCTGTGCCTCCTCAGTCGAATTGTAAGTGTGCAGTCACCCCTGTTTCCTCAGCTCTGTATAGATACACCCTGTACACAGTCAGGCATCACTTTGTTCAGGGGTCCTACCTAGACCTTGTGTACAGAAGTTTCTAGTGCAATGTTCCACCAGGTGTGAAAAGCACTGCCTGTGCTTGCTGGCGTCCTCCACAGCGTTCCCTTCCCTCCAGATTTTGCTACAGAAAGCTGCCATTTAACTACTATACATGCCTCTTTTCAAACCTGTTGTCGCTTGCTTGCGTCCAAAACTCGCTACTGATATGCAGCTATTACAGCTTTACAGCTACAGCCTATGTAAGTGGCACGTGGTAAAGTGAAGATCATAGGATCCCAGACTGGTTTGGGTTGGAAGAGACCTTAAAGCTCATCCAGTTCCAACCCCTGCCACAGGCAGGGACACCTTCCACTAGAGCAGGTTGCTCCAAGCCCCTGTGTCCAACCTGGCCTTGAACACTGCCAGGGATGGGGCAGCCACAGCTTCTCTGGGCACCCTGTGCCAGCGCCTCAGCACCCTCAAAAGATAAAACACCCAACCAATACACTGCAAAGCAGCACAGACGTGTGAAGTAGCACTCTGAGAGTACAGGCTTAACTTTAGGTAATCCTGGTTAAATGTGCACCTTAGGGTAATCAGGTCTGATCAGTGGTCTGTTGTCGCTGTAATGGTATCTGTGATAAGCAGCTTTTCTCAAGAGGCTGGTGTTCCTGCAGAGTGGTGCCTTCTCTGGGTGCATTTCTGGGGGTGCTGGGGTATGTCTGAACTGGGCAACTCAAGGTTGCCTCTCAGCTCTTGGGTCCCAGAGGAACCAGGAGCAGATATAGTGAGGCTGAGAAACTCCTCTGCAGTGGGAGACACACTGGTAGGTGAAGCTGTTGCCCCTTTGCTGACTCTAGGCATGTCTGCACATGGAGAGGAGCATGATGCAGAGATCTCTGAACCTGCAGGTTTGCTGCACACATAAACAGCAGTGCCACATCAGGGTGGCATCGTGCCCAGCTAATTAGTGGGGGCTCTTAACTAATGCAGCTCGGCTCCTGGGCAGCCCTCACATTGTGCCTGCTCTGCCCATGCTGCACTACGTGTCTAGGTTACTGCCTTGCAAAGAGCTCATCTGCAGCACAACACTGAGCCCCATAGATATTCCCAGTTTTTCTCTCTGGAAAGGAGCGGATAAAACTGGATATAACCCCTGCTGATTTAGCCCACAGGTCTATACTGCTGAAAATCTGCAGCACAAGCAGGATGTAGCTTGTGGAAGAGCTCTTCACAGCTCATAGGTGTGACATGCCATATAGAGAGCTGTCAGTGACTCCCCTCTGACACAACCCTTTCTGCATCTGACCTGCTTTTCTCGCATAATGGTGGGTTTTGACTTGCCCAAACCGTCGTGATGGGTTAACAGCAGAGAGCCCTGCTTGAGACAGCTTTCCAATAACCAGGGCTCAGCAGTTGAATTTGTGTAATAATCCCACCGGCTTTAATCAAGAGAGGAGACTGCGAGAGGCTTGTAAATTCCTACAGCAGAATTCTTCATTCTCATTCACAGAGCAGATCTTGCCTCCAATATGCTTATCTCCCTCCCTCCGTGTGCAGAGCCCTTGACGTCAATGGAAGATACGCTCTTTCGGGGAGTGCAGAAGACTGAGGTCACATTCCAAGCAGGAGAATTATATCCCTGGTGCTGAGGCAAGAAGGCTCTGCAACAAAATGCTTTTGCAACAAAAGCAAAAAAGACTTGAGGCAGTGGCATGCATAGGAAAAGAAGAAGGTAGATTGCTTGCAGGAGAAAAACTTGGAGCTGTATCAGCAGGCTGCAGAAGGATGCAGCTCTCGGTTGCATTTAAAAACGTGCTGTTTGGCAGCCATGAATGGAGTGGAGGCTTTTCATTCATTCCTCCTTAGATCTGGAAAGGGACATCTGTCAGCGCTGAACCCGAACATCAGTCAGTGGCTGCAGCCTGCTGTGCTCATAACTCAGGGCATTTAAATCAGAAACCAAGAGGTCAAATTCAGCCATCAGTGGCCTCAGTGATATTTATAGGTTGCATTGTGTTTACTGCAGCTTTTAGGAGTAAAATGGTTAAATTATCAGAGGTTAAGTGTGACTGATTGTATTTAACCTGATGATGGATGTTGCTGTTTTGATTTGGGTTTTTTTGCCTTGTATTTGGGAGGATAGAGTATGTAGGTATAAGACTCCCTGAATAAAATAGTGGATTTATTGTTATCATCAAATTCCATTTATAAAGCTGCTTTTGTTGAGGAAGTGCTTAGCAGAAATTAACATTTTGCCTAGCATAAACTCTGGAATAGCAAATGAAATACTGCCATTTCCCTCAAAGAGCTGTTTATTTCTTCTTCTCCATAAAGGAAGTGAGTACCTAACTCTGTGGGAAACTTATCGCTCTGCAAATGAGGTTCGTAGCTGTACAGAAATATAGCATAGTTCGCCGAGGCCAAAAGCCAAATGAGGTGACCGAAGCCAAAAGAGATGTCCCTGGGCGCTCCCCGCGGCGCTATGAGGGAGGATGTTCTTCTGCAGGATGGTTTCCTCCTGGGGCTGGAAGTCAGTCGGCGTGTGGCTCACGCCATGAAGCCTAGAGCGTAAATGGGTAGTTTGTATTGCTTTCATCCTGTCTCGTGTTGCTGCCGAGGCTGTTATTATTCACCATTTACCTTCTCAAAATATTGAGCCAATTAGAAAAGCAAATCTCTCTTTTGGTGAATGCCCAAGGGTGAAGCTATAACGATGTGTGTTCTCCATAAGCCCTGATCGCGGGTCTCGCAGTTGCGCTTGGCACTGCTGGGCTAAGCAAAACCAAATTCCTTTCTGATATATTTGACAGCTCAGCCAGCCCACACTGGCTGCTTTTGTCCAGCTTCACAAACCGGGCAGCCGAGGCTGGTCAGCACTGGGATGGGAAAAGCAGAAACAGGGAAGAAAGGGGTGATGCTTGGAGAACATCACCGTGAGAGGATAGCAAAATGAAAGTCCTGGCTTTTGGATAAAGCTCTGTTGCTTGCAAACTGCATTGATTGAAATGGTGGCTATAATTCCAAGGGTGTGATACAGACAGATGTTTCTGGGGTTTTTTTCCTTGTTAATTGTCAGACAGGTGAGTCAAGGGATTATTAAGAGTAACTGAGACAGGACCATGGTGCCATGAGTTAGATTAAATATTCATCTAAGGTCCTTTTGTTGAAATCCTACATTTATATTGTTGTGTTTTCCATGGTGAATTAAGTGACATACTCAAAAGTTTGCATGAACGAGGGAATGTATACTGGATAAGAGATTTGAAGTACATTTAGTTTTTAGTATCAAAAGTCCAAGGTGCTGCTGTACTTAAATTTTCATGCCAGCATTTTCGACCCCCTGCATAATGAGAGCACATTGCTAACTTTAGTGAAGCCCTTTATTAAACTCATCTGATGGCTCAGACTGCCTGCAATTAATATTGTTTCATACATGGTAAGTGGTCCTGCTAAGCCTTCTAAAATGAGTATAACAATCTAACTGGTGCCCAATGGGATATCCATCTTATGTCTGACTAGAAGGAATAAATTATGCTCTTAGACTGATAATTGCTGGTGCCTGGATTTCAGGATTACAGTCCTGTGATGCTGATGATTGGAACTGGTCTCTGTCTTTGTGCAGAGCTGCTCCCTGTGATCCACTTCAGTGTCTGCCTCAGCTTTCCCAAATGGATTGCTCTTTGCCAAGGAAGGTAGATGCAGTATCCGTTGCAGGCAGCTAGGATATGATTTAAATTCTATACACGGTGCGGTCTGGAGAACATATCTTTGTCTTACAAGAGGTTTAAAGAAGTATTCTTGGGTGGTTATGGTGGTTCTGAATATTGGGTGGGTCTTAGGAAAAGAGTATTCAGAAAGAAATAGAATCATAGAATAGTTAGGGTTGGCAAGGACCTTAAGATCATCCAGTTCCAACCCCCCTGCCATGGGCAGGGACACCTCACACTAAACCATGCCACCCAAGGCCTCATCCAACCTGGCCTTGAACACCTTTAGGGATGGAGCATTCACAACCTCCCTGGGCAACCCATTCCAGTGCCTCAGTACGCTTACAGTAAGGAATTTCTTCCTTAGATCCAATCTAAACTTCCCCTGTTTAAGTTTGAACCCGTTACCCCTTGTCCTGTCACTGCAGTCCCTGATGAAGAGTCCATCCCCAGCATCCTTGTAGGCCCCCTTCAGATACTGGAAGGCTGCTCTGAGGTCTCCACACAGCCTTCTCTTCTCCAGGCTGCATGAAATAGATTCAGAAAAATCAGAAGTATTAAGAAAACTGTAAAAATTCACCTAAAATGAAGAAAAAAATGAGTGTATTCTGAACTGAAGAGTTAACTGGTTTTTCAATCCCTTTAAAATTATTTCCCTGTGCTCCTTAACAAGAGTGGTGACAAAGCAACGTAAGAAGTTATGCTCTATGCTTCGCTGCCTATTTTCTCACCCTCGGTTTAAAAATACCAGCTCTGTAGCACCTTCTGTTTTCTCGTGACGTCTATGCACACTTTATGAATAATCCGTAGGGGGAATGCTGCGCTTGCTCTCCGATTGGGATTTTCCCATCGTACCCCGTGTTGACTTAACCCTGCTTCCACAAAAGTCAAGAGCAGAACGCCCATTGATTTCAGCGCGAGCAGATTTTGACTTTTCAGAAATGCTCAGCCATATGTGTTCTCATTTTGGAAGTATCATGTGGTTGCATTTGGCCCATGTCGTGTTTTAGTCACTCAGAAAGAACATGAGGAGTTCCAGCCTGTCCTCACCTGCCCTCGATTGCGAGAGCTGAGGGCCTTAGGGAGGTTTTGATGGCCAAAAGTTTTGCTGTTGTCCTGTTTTGGGGTTTTGGGTGGTTGTTTTAATTCCTAAATTTCAAGAAAGCATATTTGTATTCTAGGACAAAGGGAATGCAAACAGCTCGCATTTGCTGTGAAAAATAGATCTGAGGGGAAAACGTTTGAACTCAGCCTGTGTGTTTGGTTTAGTAATAAGTGATACCAAAATTTGGTTTTATCCAGTATTTAATGCAGCATTTTAAAAGGGGCAGAAGTCGTTTGCAGTCAAAAGTGAAAACACCTTAACCTCATTCAAAGCCTTTTCAATTTCCTTTTCAAAATAAAATGTTATCAAGATTGACACATTTACTTAAGACTGATTGGTATTTTCTGAGGGAAAATGCTCCACTCACAGCTTTCATCTGATTTTAGGGTTTCTTAGTCTTTAATGTATGTACATCCATCAATATCAAAGGGAGGCTTAGGAATTACTCTCTGTTCATGTTGTGTGCTAGGAGATGATTGAAGTCAAGATGAAGGGCTCTGACTTGAGATCATAAATAGCTTTAGCTAGGATGTGTACCTGCAGTCACACTTTATAGCCTGGTATGATATTATGAGTTTCAGCAGCTGTGAATTAGGAGCACAGACCATTAAATCTTATGCTCCCAAGAGTATAACCCTTGCAGAGGGGCTGGGTGAACAGGCACGTATCTGCTTCGGCCATTTCACCTGAGTCTATCTGTGATCATGAGCCAGAGCCCCTAGTTTCGGAAGGTGTTTACGTAGCCTAAGTCTTTGCCCAAAATCGTATGAGAAATCTGTGCTAGAAGAAGGACTTAAAACTAATCTTCCCTGGGTCTGAGGTCAATGTCCTTTCTTCTGGATTATCTTTCTTAGGAGCATCCCTATCCTCCCATCTGTTCAGTCATCTGTAATGTAAGCTGAGCATGCTAGGGAAAGCTCTAGTGAAGGGTACAACCAAATTAAGGAGACAAATGCAGTTAATCTATGCTTTCTCCCACATTCCTTGTGCTGTGTCCTGCTGTCACTGTGTTCTCCACTATAGTCAGTGAGGGATTTGTATCGGACGTGCTGCAGCCTTTAAGCATGTTTCCTGATGTAGATCTGCAGTTTAAAGAATGCAATGTAACTGCACATGCCGTGAAGGTTTTCCATGACTTTGCCAGAAAAGAGTTGCTGTCTTCATGTCACATGCTTGTCCTGGTTTAAACACACTGATTTGAGCAATGTGAGTTGGTAGGGGAGTCAGCTTGTGACTTTGAAAATGTGCAAATTGTCCGAAAGAAACTTGTCGCAGATGTTTTTATGGTATTTTAGCTGCAGTTCCATGAAAAGTGCAAAAAATAACACTCCTTTTGCCTAAAAAACAAAGTCCCAAACCAAACAAACCCATAATACAGAAATGCTTGCCAAGAGTCATAAAAATCTTAAACTGTGATTTAATATCCTGTCTCCCTTTTGTCTTAGTGGAAAAGGTCATATAGATGAAAGACATCTGCTGTTGTATCTCTTGGATTTCAGGACAGGACTAAAGTTCTATTCCTGGCCTTTTTGGTGTGAGCAAATTGCCATGAATTCCTACTATTCAGTTGTCTTAACGTGTCAGCTCTTGAAGAGGATGAACCAGCCTGTGGCCAGTGATTCCAAATGCCAGGCTGCATCCCCTGTATTTTATTCTTCAGAGGTGGATGCATGCCTGTTTCAGCATTGGGTGAAAGACCTTCAAATATGACTGGGTTCATCGAAGTAAGACGGAGGTTCTGGCCAAAGCCAAGCCTTGGTGGCAGCTTATGGCGAAATTTGGCCTTGATCAAGTCAACCAATAAAGAAGTTATGCTGTATACTATAAAGAAGGACATCATTCTAGTGATCCAAGTATAGACATGGTGGGAGGGTTGAATACTGGCACACAGTTGTCCACACTGTTTATTCTTAGGACGTTTTTTGGCACAGTTTTGGCTTACACCAGGTCCATATAGAGCTGAAGCACAACTTGGTGCAGGGATTGTTTGATACAAGCCAGGCACTGTGTCCAGAACCTCCATATTTGTGTATCATGGTCAGAAAGATGTAGAGGGGTAGCAGTTCAGCTTGCAACAGCTCAGAGACAAAAGATGGCATCATAGGCTTGTGGATATTGATAGTCAACAAGAGTTTTGAAAGCTGGAAAATACAAATAAGCAGTTAATGCTTGATGTGATAGAGATGGGTGGAACTGGAGAAGACAAAGGCAAGAGATAGCAGGGTGAGAGTGATGGAGAACAACCAGTCTGACTTGCCCTGACTCTTTGGTGTTCTATCTTCATGTTTTTATTGACTCTATTTGAAACGTAGTCAGCTCTGGACAGCAGTGCATTTATAGGCTTTGATTTTTCCTGGCAACTTTTGATGGTTTTTCAGTAGTACCAACCCATTTCGAAACATGGGTCTTCCTCACAAAGCAGTCGTGTTGATGAGTGGGAAAACTGTGACCCTCTGGAGCCACAGGGGATGAAATCCTAGCCCTTGCTGAAAGCAAAGGCAGCATTCCCAGGGTTCAGGATGTCACTGGGAGTGCTTTTGGCTGCTGTACTGTGAGCTGGAAACTCTTTGGGGATGGGATCTGTATTCATGCATTGCCTTGTACAAAGAATTCCTGAATTTGTTGGCCTCCAGGCGCTGCAGAAAAGCAAATGTTAAACAAGTTGTCCTGTGAGCAGTGGAAGTGATGGAACACTGGTGCCATTGGATTCCCTGGTGTCTGGTAAAGGCTGTGCGTCAGCCTTTTTTTCAGCAGGTCTTTTTGCTCTCTCCAGCTGCTTGCTCTCCTCTCCGCAGTAGGAAGGTGGCGCGTAACCCCCTTGATAAGTGACCAACAGTGTGGAGTTGGTGAAGGGGATCCACACCATACCCGTGTGTGCATGGTGCGCAGCAGCACCCCAGGCTTTCACTCTACTAAGCTGAGCTGCTTAGAACCAGCAGTAAATAGGAAACCAAGAATGATTTTCCCTTTAGCGTCTAGCAGTCCTAGTTATCGTGGGGCCTCTGACAATATCAACTGGGAATCTTTGCAAGAAGAACAGGTCTGGTTTTATTTTGGGGTTTTCTTCGAATTAAAGCAGTGCATTTCTACTGTCTGTGGTAATTTCTTTTCCCAGTTGTACGTGTGGAGTGTCTCAACAAGGCTGTCAAAGTCATGCTAAGCTATAAATTCATCTTTTAGCTGGAAAAGCTTTTGCTATTTTAGCTTCCTTTGGGTCTGTAGGTAGAGGGCACTGATGAAAAGCCAAGGGATGTGTTGGGTTTATTGTTTTTATCAATATACTTTCAAAGCGACTCAGAAATACTTTACGTGATACCTGAAGCCAAGCAGCAAAGTACAAACCAGTTTGTCATTTACTAACATGGGAAATGTGGAGCAAAGAAGCTGCGCCTTCCACTGTTCTCCCCTGTCTTGCTTCACTTCTTCTGGGAGATAAATATTTCTTTTATACATGTATAATTGGGAACACTGCCTTTTTATGCATAAAATACAAATAATTTGTTTATTTTTGCTATTACTTTAAGCACTCTTCCACATCTCCTACATTATTCTTTCATGACAAACTTCCATACCCAGAAGCCTTAGAAACCAGTGCTGACTGCAGAAACAATCTGCACTTAGTTTTGTGCAGAGGGAACTCCTCAGTTAGGATCTTTCTCTCTCCCTCTCTCAAGGAGCTCATTTAAGGGCTTGCTGGTGTGTGTGGCATCCTGATGAACTCAGGTGGAGTTGTAGGTGCTTGACATAGCTGGACTGGAGGCTCTTGTGGGTTAAGAGTTAGTTCCGCTCTTGAAACACTAGTCTGGCTGTAGGGCAATCATTGCCTGCATTTCAAGAGGATTAAATGTAGAAAAGCATGGAAAATAATTGAATGCCTACTATGATAAGGCTGAAAGTGTAGCCTTTAGCTTGAATAAAAATCCCGTGTCTTCATGCATATGAGCTGCTATGTTTACTGGAGACAGAGGGAGGCCCCAGGATGCTGCGAGGGCTGGAGCAGCTCTACTCTGGAGCCAGGCTGAGAGAGCTGGGCTGGGTCAGCCTGGAGAAGAGAAGGCTCCTGAAGGGGAGACCTGAGAGCAGCTCCAGTGCCTAAAGGGGCTGCAGGAAACCTGGAGAGGGGCTTGGGACAAGGGCCTGTAGTGACAGGCCAAGGGGAATGGCTTTAACCTGCCAGAGGGGAGACTGAGATGAGCTCTTAGGCAGAAGCTCTTCCCTGTGAGGGTGCTGAGGCGCTGGCACAGGATGCCCAGAGAAGCTGTGGCTGCCCCATCCCTGGCAGTGTTCAAGGCCAGGTTGGACACAGGGGCTTGGAGCAACCTGCTCCAGTGGGAGGGGTCCCTGCCCATGGCAGGGGCTGGAGCTGGGTGAGCTTTAAGATCCCTTCCAGCACAAACCAGGCTGGGACTTTATGAAATCCGGTCAGAAGTCAGAAAACACAACCAGGACAATCCTGCTTCCATGTTCCACCCTGACACCCCTGTTGTGGTGGAGAGGCCAAGCATGGATCCATGCTGTGCAAGGTGCAGTGCGTGTCTGCAGGCAGGAGAGCCTGAGCCACAGGAGCAAAGGGCAGCCTGAACTTGAGGCTTCCTGCCTTGTGTTGTTTCTCCGTATCTTTCCCATAAGCACTGTTTTCAGCTGGGGTCCTGTTTTTGTTGTCATTTTAAAATGTAATTCGGAATGTTAACTTCAGCCAGCTGAAATTATTTCCTTTTTGCCCCTTATTGAGAAGGTTTATAAATACCGAGTTACACAGGAAGCAAATTCTCTCGTTATCAGATTGTTCTGTAGTCACTTTTCTTTTCCTCAAAAGCATAATGGCAAACTTTATCAGTGCTCAGTCATTTGTTTCCTATTAAACTCGGGTGATTAAGATACTGTTTGGCTCACTGGGAAGAGTTACTGACCTGTTTTGTCTGTAAACATAGCTTTAAATTAGGAGACACCTGAAACTGGTAGGAAGTGAGTATTAATTGGGTTCAAGTTCCATAAGCACAGATTGCAGTTTCCCAGTGGGATGTGGTAAATAGCTGTCACCAAGACAATATTAATTACATTATCTCCCAGAGAGGTCCCAAGAGGTGCTAAAATAGCGTATGTGCCACTTGGGCTTAGGTGCTTAGACACAAAGATCAGTGTTTGCTGCTGTGCTGCTTTGCGTGGTGCAGAGCTTCTGCGTCACTGCGGGAGTTGAATGAGATAAGGAGGCTTGGGTTTTCTGAGTAATTGCTTGGGGTTTTGCTCCTGTGACTTTAAAAATGAGAATACCATCTAAAAACCAGCTGAATTTGTTTTTTCTGCCCTCAAGCCCTGGAAGCAGCAATAATAACACCACAAAATAGGGATTTTTTGGAACACCTGAACAGAAAATGTTTCTGTCCAAGACAGAGCTTGTCTTCCCCTGTAGGTTTGTCCAGCTCCGCAGTGACCCTCAGTGCCACACAAGCAGTGTATTGCTTGTGAGTATATACCTCATATACCAGAATCACGCCCTGTGCCGCTGACTTTACACGCAGTCGTGCTCTCAGCATTGCTGTGGTGCATTGCCCTGTACTACCAGCTCCATCACAGGTAGCATGGGCTGTACCCTGGCCACTGCCCTTTCCAAAGCAGCAGCTTATGGGCTTTTGTTGCAGAAGCCCCTCTATTAATTTTGGTAGGGCATGGGCCCTGGTGCCTGCAGGGATGGCTGTCTGGCCAGCTGAGGCACGTGCCTATGTGGGGATCAGACCACTCTCATAGAATCATAGCATCACAGAATAGTTTGGGTTGGAAGGGGCCCTCAAAGCTCATCTAATGCAACTCCCCTGCAATGAGCAGGGGCACCTTCCACTAGACCAGGTTGCTCAGAACCACATCTAGCCCAGCCTTGAATGTCTCCAGGGATGGAGTGTCCACCATCTCTGGGCAACCTGTGCCAATGTTTTACCATCCTCATTATGTTTCTTCATCACATCCAGCCCATACCTCCCTCTCTTAGTTTAAAGCCATCAGCCCTTGTCCTATTGCAACAGGCCCTGCTAAAAAGTCTCTCCCTATCTGCTCTGCTTCATGTCAGGCAAACTGGAACTGCTGAGCCAAAGGCCTCCCGTAGTCCTTTAGGACCATGTTAAGTCTTCAGGGGAGACTGTTTAGCCCTATAGACCCATCAGCCTTCCTCCTTTGGATATTGATGAGTGGCAGAAGCAAGCAGTGAGCAAATATACAGTTCAGTGACCGCTTGTCACTAACTTCTCTATTGTTAATTGAAGCTCAGCAAGCTGGATTCACATGGGGTGTAAGTGTACACGGCTTCAGAGCAGGAATTGACTCTAAGCTGATAATCAGACTTTTCCATCTGGGCAAGAAAAACATGAACCTGGTGGTTTGTTAAGGACATGCTGGCAGACATTTAAAGGCAGCAATGCTAAAGGCACCATTATAATTAGCTCGGTCAGAGACTTGAGCACAGAGATTTACTTGAAAACCAGTTCCCTGGTCAACGTGACCCCTGTGGAAATACACTGCTGAAAGAATGTGTAGACTAGTCACCTCATTCAATGCTACACATCCCTACCGGCAGTGTTACACATTACCACTATTAATTAAAGGCATCACAGTGTTCTATAAAGAGGGGAATGACTTAAGACGTAAGAAGTCACTTTACGGATCTCAAAAGCTGACTGGTAGGTTGATGCTTTATCTTTTGCAACTCAAAGTGCTTGTCCCTTGCTTGCATAGCTTAAATTAAACACCACAGGGGCTCACGTATATTCAGATGAATGGGAAAGATGTGCCCTTCAGTCTGTTTCACAACAGCTCAAAGCGAACGTAACCACCTTAAAACAAAGGGGAGCTTTCATCGTTGTTCCTACAACTCCACACAAAAATCTGAATTGAGATGAGATTGAGCAACAAGAAGTGAGCAGACCTCATTCTTAACTGCGGAAGAAGTCATTTCAATAGAAAAGCGTTAGCCAGCTTCACAAAATGTCACTAACAGGATAAAAATGGTCCCTTAGTATTTCCCAGTTTCATTACTCCTCCCACGATGACACTTTCCACTCAAATATGCCTCGCTGCACAGGGTTATACAGGACAATGAGAGAGGAAAACGTGGAGAAAATATTGCTATTTAGAATACATTTTGTATGACTGTTATATTTGCTCTGAATCTTTCTTCAAAGCAGGAAGAAACAAGCTCAGGCTGATTTTTGTGGTGCAACTCGCACTCCTCCAATTTAACTTATTTACTTTGCACTTGCAATATTCAAAGATCTGATCTATTTGAAACATAAGCAAACAGCCTTTCTTCCCAGAGCAACCAGGATAACCCATGGCTGCTCGACCGGACCCAGAAGGTTCAGTTCTGGAGTCAGCAGCAGTACCCTACAATGACACTGTTTGACCCATGCTCCTCCAATGGGCCGCGGCTGGCAGCAATCTCAGCTTCAGCCATCAAAACATTCCTTTGTGACCAGGAGCCCTTCTGCTTTCTCCGAAGTATCTGGTGTCAGTTTTAACAAGAGGGGAAACAGACGTTCGTCACCATTAATTCGTTGGACAATTAAGCTGGTGATCTCTGACCTCCCACCATTATTGGCTTTCAGAGCCAGGGTAAAGACCCTGCAGATATCTGTTCTCTGTCATTCCCCGTGAGCTGCCCTAGTATTTTATTTACTCAAAGGCTTAGCTTTTGCCCACCACCAGCCAAATGTATATGCTCTGTAATAAAAATGGTTAATAAGCTGTCGCAGACAGCAACATTAATCTCAGAGTGAGGATAACAGCAAGCAAATGGAACAGCTGGCTGTCAGGAAAGCATGTGAGGGGGAATTATACATTTATTTAGATTTATGGACGTATTAGAAGTGTCTCTAGCTGCAGCTGCTTTTGGTGTGTTGGGCTAGCTTGGGCATCCGGCGCTGCTCTGAAGCAGAGTCAGGGGCTTCACATGGCGTGGTGTGGGGCTGCTGCATGGTGATGTCCGCTTGTTAATTGAAGTTGGATGAGGCTTTGAGCAAGCTGCTCTAGTGGAAGGTGTCGCTGCCCGTGGTAAGGGGTTGGAACTGGATGAGCTTTAAGGTCCCTTCCATCCCAAACCATTCCAGGGTCCTATGATTCTTCCGTCGTTTTCCAGGACATCACAGTACCTAGGTTTTGCTCCCTCCTGGAGTCCAAATCGAGACCTGGTTTTAATTCTGCCCCCAGGGCTGCGGGAAAAGCAAGTGGAAGCGCAGGACTTTGTGAGCAATGAGGAAATAGTTAATCCAGCCCTGGGACTAAGCTGCTGTTTTGTGTTTATTAGGATGGTGCTCACCACCGCCAGCTCTCGGGGTGGGTGGGAGAGGCGAGACAAGAGCGGGCCTGCTGCCTGCATCATCTGACGCTTACGCCATGCAACCTTCAAGCCTCGTTTTTCAGTCATGGCTTTTGAAGCACTTCATTAGCTGATCAGAGGAACCCTCTGCCTTCGCTTTGTGACAAGTTTCCTCTTTTTTGTATTCTACCTCCTAATTTTCTCTATTTCTGCTTTTCTTGTTGAGTCCTTCAACTGGTAGCTATAGTAACACCCGTGAATGAGTGACTGTAGTACACTGGGGGGGACCCACTCCCCCCAGTGAAGCTCTGCTGGGCTTTCAGACACCTGCAATGGCTTGGCACCCTCTCATATAGGGGTTTTTCCAAACAACAGGAACAGTCTTAGCTTGGGAGCTGGCTCCATCCTGCTCGCTATTTACAGCTGCAACCCACAGTATATTGTGGCAGAAGGAATGAGTCACTGGCAGAGCAATCTGTTACATCAGATAATCACAGATTACCTCCATTAACCTGAATCCCTTCTGTAACCTTTTACAATAATAATCCTAAAAGCTGACGCATACACTTGTGTTGCCATCATGTCTTGGGCTGTCAATGATTTCTGAGGACAATGTTTTCTGTGATTTCTGGGGTGATGTAGCAGGGTGTAACAGTTAGATCCGCAGAAAGGAGATGTTGGTACCTTATTGCTGATGGGGTAAAAGCCAGGCTTTGTAGCTAAGCAAGGGAGAAATCTCCCCTAAAACTGACCCTAATCATTTGCATCAGCCCTGTTCACCCCTTTCCAGCCTTGCTTTGCCATCTATGTAGTACCTCTTTCCTCCAAAGCCAAAGTGTATGCCAGTACCTTTTCCCCTCTGCCAGATAATCAGTGCAGCTGGCAAATGCTCACTGTAACCAGGCATTTCAGGTTGGTTTCATCCCCTTCTCCACATTTCCTCCATGGAGTGCGTGAAGACTTGTCATATATCTGGGATTTAATTTATGCTTTAGGTATATATCTGTAGCTGAGAATCTGATGCGTTGTTTGCCCAAGGAGAGCTGTGGAGATGGCAGAGTAGCCCATGTAAGTGTTCTCATGAGGTTCCCAGCCTGATTTTCACATTTTTTAGCTTGTTTGCATCAACTGCCAGGGAAGTGTTGAGTGAGAAGGGTGAATCCAGCAAGGCGTCATTGGAGGACATTCCTCATAGCTGTCGGGCTGTCTCCCTCCACCATGAGACTAATTTAGTGGTCCACTAGACCACACTAAAACACAGAAGCAGCACAGGATAAAAACATATTGGGCACCTGATAACACTTCCTCAGTGCCCTCCTACTTGACTGTCCAAATCAGCGCCTTTGCTGGGCTAGTGTCTCAGGTGGGATTAAACGTAGGAGGTGATCCTGTGGCAATGCAATGATTCAGTAGAGTATTTGCATGCACAAAGGGGCTGCAGAGTCACTTTGCATCAGGCTCTATCTAGCTCAGACCTGTGTGTTTCGTCTCTAAACATCTGGGGTCTGCCATTCTGCTTGCTGGAGACTAGGAATGAGTACTCAGGTGGACTATTTATATGCTTGAGGGACTTTGTCTCCTGCCTCCTTCATGGAGACTCTACTCTGCTGCTTTCTTGCTTGTTTTCCTGACCCAGACATAAAACCATCTAAACTGAAAAGCGTGCTGTTGTTTAGGTATGGAAAGCAAAGCACATCTGGATTTCTGGGTTCTGATCAGAGCATCTCAAAGCTTTGCCAAGTCTACCGATTAGGTGGAACTAATAAATCAGTCAGGCCTAATAAAACAGCCTGTCTCAAATCATTGATTTTTTCATGGCATTCACTAAAATTCCTTTCCTTAGCCCTGCTGGTAAGTTTATTTAGGTGAGGGCAAAAAAAACCCAGGAAAGAACATAAGTCTTAGAGCTTGGCTACAGACTGTTGATAAGAACACACTTGAATTCTCACCTCCCATCCAGCTGGATCTGCTCCCCACAGTTCAGAAATATGCCTTACAAAACTCAGATGTCAGGAACACAGAGGCTAAGTTCTTTTTTTTAGAGACTGCAGAACTATTTGCAGTAGAAAAAGCCCACACAGCTCTTTGACAGGGACAGACAGAACCCACATCGTTCCCTGCTCCAGGCTGGGTTTTTGCATGTTCTTCTGCTAGAACTGGCACCAGAGTTTTCAGAGGAGCTGAGCCTCATGCAGTTGGTTGTATCAGGGCTGGGTTTCCTTCTGTGTTCCTTCTGCCTGTGTCACGCTTCCCATTGTACTGCTGCGTTGCAAAACATCAGAACTGAACAATGTGGAGCAGCAACTCAGCAGAGCCTCCTTAGGCTTCTAGTCATTTTTCTTGGTGTCTAACTAGGACTCACAAGTCCCTTCAAGATAGTTTGACTTTAGGGGCCAGCCCTAAAAACATTTGGAGCACCATTGAATCATCATAGAACCGTAGAATACCAGGTTGGAAGGGACCTCCTGGATCATCTGGTCCAACCTTTCTAGGCAAGGCATGACCTAGGCTCGATGTCTGTCCTGGGTTCAGCTGTAGCAGTTATTTTTCTCCTTCTTAGTAGCTGGTGCAGTGCTTAAACCATAACAATGTCCCAGCACCCATCTTAATCTTAAAAGTGTCCAACACTTGGAAATCCACCGCTTCCCTGGGGAGGTTATTCCAATGGCTGGTTGTTCTCATTGTGAGAAATTGTCCTCTTGTGTCCAGTCAGCATCTTCCCAGGAGTCACTTATGCCCATTGTCCCTCATCTTTTCCATGTGAGTCCTTGTAAGAAGAGAGTCTCCATCTTCTTTGTGGACACCCTTTAAATGCTGGAACATGGTGATGAGGTCTCCCCTGAGACTTCCTTTCTCAAGGCTGAACAAGTCCAGCTCTCTCAGCCTTTCTTCATATGAATCCATGAGCACTATAGATGCTCCTGGGCAATCTACATGGGCAATGGGCAAGACATTGACTATAAGGGGGTGATGAGTTGCATTTGCAGATTTGGAGGCATCGGTTTAGCAGCTTGCATACATGTTACTAAACCCAGGGTAATAAATATATTGAACAGGTCATAAGTTTAAAAAGCCATTGCTTAAAGAGGAGTTCCTTCCTGGAAAGATGTTATCAATCCCTATTCAAGCAGGATTTCTGGAGCAGGGATTTGCATTTTTGTTTGGAAGAATGGGAAGCAAGTCTCCTACAGTCTATGTAAATCTCAGTTGTGCAAATTAACGTAAGGGAATGGGTAAGGAATGTGGGAATTTAGATTCACTTGAACGTTCAGATATGGGCAGGCCACGTTCCTTGTTTAATTCCTATGTGCTTCAAAACATGTGATGGTTGAGAACATTTCTGACAAAAGAATCTTCCTTTCTGAGAATGAAGGTCTGTCAAAAATGAAAGGGTTTTGCAGGCAAGTGTCTACTTGAAAGAAGGATTTGCTTTTTCTAGCTTCTTTTTGACAATATAGAAACATCATTTTAACAAAGCAAAGAATGTCAATTTACCATACCCATTTTGTTCGAATGATATAATGTATCTTAATACTCCATTTGATATGTTCTATGATAATGTTTTGACGTTAGAGAACTGAGATGACTCAAATGTTATCAAAATGAAGCGGTTTAATGTCTTTTAAATCAGAGTTTTCTGGAACTTTGAAATACTGACTCTTAGCTCCAGTTTGAAGGAAAACTCTGCTGAGAGATTTAGCATTTGTAGCAGGGCGATGACCTTGATTCTCAGCAGCTGTGTTCAAAAGGTTCATCTCCCATAACAATCATTGATAATGAAATGTTACAGACAAATATTCTCTGTTACCTACACCCCTGATGGATAAAATCTCTTAATACTCCCCAGGTTCAGACATCAGAGCCTCTGCATGCTCCTGCTAGAGACCTTACAGGTCCAGAAACAGCTTCCAGAGGAGCTTTCTGCGTTGTCTCTTCTGCTCTTGTTCCCAACTCCAGCGTCGAATACTATCCAGGCACCTTCCAGTTTGCAGCCATCAACTCAGTTCATCTCAGCAGCCTGTTGAGCCACCCAATACATGCTAATGCATTCCAAACACAACTGCCTGGATTTGTGCCAGTAGCCTAGGTTACTCTGAGGTCAAGAATAAGAAGTTAAAATTTTGGGGTCTGCTTAAATTTACTATTTTAGATGATGTGTTTTTATTTTTATAAGATTTACTGATTGTGGTTTTTTAGGATTGTAAATCTTCAGTATATGTTATGTCTTCTGCATTATTTTTGAGGCATAAAAGCCAATGATCTCCATTTCCGCATTCATCAGCTGCAGATAAACACAATACAGCTAAAATACAAGGCATAAAAGAGAGAGATGCCGTAATACACGGACCAAAGGTGCTTACACAGGGGAAAACTGAACTGTATCCAGGGAAATCAGATCACCAAACGGCTCCCTGTTACCACGTGTATGTGGTAACAGCAAAACTTAGGCACATTGTATGTGAACTGGCCCAGAAAAGTCAAAGACAACTTGTTGAAATAGTCTCAAATTTCCCTTAAAATACCCAATGGAGGATGTAGGCAGGCGTGTATGGAGGGTGCCACAATCTGGGGATGCCCACTGAAGACCAACACTAAAAATCAAAGGTTTTTCAATATAGTTAAGTTCCTTTCAGTGTGTTCTCACTAGGCATAAAGGTAGCTCATGTAAAGACTTCTTCATATTCCTCGAGTAGTACCAGAATCATAGAATCATAGAATAGTTAGGGTTGGACAGGACCTTAAGATCATCCAGTTCCAGCCCCCCTGCCATGGGCAGGGACATATGATAGTCAAGCCCTGAGGATCAGTTTTCAAAGGCTAATCCCTTGGCTTCCTGTCCCTTCAGGCAATGGATGTCATTGAAGTGTATTATTAACATCACATTATTATTACCATAGAAAATGTGTTATTAAAGTCGTGTTTCAGCCACCCATCAGAATCTACAGTACTACTTGACTTCTTATTTAAATAATAGGTAGATATTCCTGCAATAAATATTTGTCTGTGAACAGTGACTTCTGTAAACCAGAAGGACTTTCAATGCCAGTTGTGTACAAAACGTTTTGCCCTCTGGTCCTCTAGTAACCAGATTGCAAAGCCAGCCTGCCTCTGTTGGGAAGAAGCTTGCATTTTTGCTTATGAAATTCCTATCTCTGTGGTTCTGAAGGCTTAAACATGAAATATATCTCTTGTTCATTTCCAAAAAGCAATGGGATGTTTTACACAGCGGTTGTCAGGCTTATGTATTTGTGGAGGCATGCAGATGATTTATGTGCAAACATGCTGTGACAGCAGGGAAGATGGGCACAAAACCATTATCACGGTCTGTGACTGTGCAGAGAGTTATGTTCATCAAAAAAGGCTGCAAGAGATAAAGGCAGATTAACATCGATAAGAGGAGATACATAACGTGATTCTCTTTTGAGGGCATGTTTGGGCATTTTGTTGTACCTTATGAAACAAGAGCCTCTAAAAACTTATTTGCAGAGGCGTTGTGTGCCAGTGGATGGTGGACACCTGCCAGCTTTTGAAAACCCATCCTTTCCCTTGGGGTGACGTAGAAGGGGATTCATAAAGAGGTTCCTAAAGGTCTTGTGATTGTTTTAAGTTAGTCAGGAGTATCACCTAGGATCTTGTAAGGATAAAACAGGCGTCCTGTGCGTTTGCTTGTGCTTTCCCAGAAAAGAAGGGCAGGATGAAGGGCAGAGAGCAAGCGGTGTCTTTCACTCTTTGAAAACAAACCGTCTTTATTTGCCAGTACAGCTGGACTAATATGAAAGAAGAATGGTGAACCTGGGTGAACTATGTGAAGCAGGTCTAAGAACGGTGAAGCTGTTTGCTGTAGAGGCTAAATGTGTTAGATATGAAAAATCCTTAAGGAAAAATGGTGGGCTGATATTCACGAAAAAGCAGTTTAAAATTGATATTCTTTTCCTTCACAAGTACATGGTTAATCTCAGGGACTCACACCCACATGAGGCAAAAGGGCATTCAACAGTCCAGGGCATTTACCAGGAGCATAAGAACAGCCTGAATTTCAGTAGCATAGCTTCAGAAAAAGAAGAAGAAATTTTGGAAGCAATGTACCTTCATGTTAGTTACCCATATCTAATTAACAGGATTTGGAAGAAAGATCTTCCTCTGAAGCTGCCTGAGGCTTCTCCTGTGCTAGACAGACCATTTGTTTAATATGGCAGTTATATATACCCTATAGCTGCATACACTTTGATGGGAGAGAGTGAGCAAAGGAAGGCTGGCAAGAGAAAGAGAAGAAATGTAAACTTCTTTTGAGTGGAATAATGTTGATTTTTGGACTACTAATATTTTTTTTGGAGTTTGCTTCACTGCTTTCCTATGTAATCAAGGCCTTGCAATCAGAATGTACACAGCTTTGTACTGTTGGGAAGGACTTGGATAAGAGCCTGGCTACTGTTGTGAAATGGAAGATACAAGCTGTAGTCATCCTTCAGTGATTTGTAGACAGTTTACCTAAATTGTGGATTAACAAGATTGCAGATAATACAGTTGAATGCAATGAAATGTTTGGCCATCTTGGGTTAGCCAGGCCTGACTGCATGGGGTATGATGCAGGGTTGTCAGCTTGGTCAAGAAGAGAGCAAAAGTACGAAGCCAGCTGAGCCATGCTTAAAAGCCATCTTGGACGGTAGCATGAGGCACAAATGGAACATGCTACAGACATGATGCTGGAATGAATTCATCCATCATTATGTTTATCTCTGTGCTATGGAATACCTTTATTCAACTGAGCTGGAGCATGGCTTGATCCTGTTGTTAGCAGGATTAGCAAGCTGAAGGCCTTGGCATCAGCTTGTTCTATCTCTGAGTTCTCATATCATTGTGGACAAGCCACTTAATATCTCACTGGCTTATTGATGTGCAGGTATTCTTCTATCTCCTCTTGGTGTTAATAGAGTAAGCATATCTTGAATAAGGGAAGCAAAAAAAAGTAGGCACTTTAGGCTAAGGGTAGGTTCTGCTTGCAAATGTTTTACATGTGTGCCTCTGGTAATGTCTCTGTCCTTACAAGCAGAGATCAGAGCTGGATTTGCCATCCAGCATCACAAGCTGCTGTGATAAACACCATGTATTTTTCAGTAGGTAGGATGTAGAGCAAATGCTTTTGTTTCCTGTAGGACTGGTTGACATGTCAGAGAATTAGCTTCAATCCTGTTCATAAATGCTGAGTTAAGTGCATGCAAGGGAGTGGAGCTGCGATTTCATGCTGTTGTTGCGAGCTCACCTAGTGCCATCATCAGCAAACTGAGACTTTAAAGGAGTCAGACCCCCCAACACCACACTGATGGAACCCACATCTAAATATGGCACATCTGTCAAGCCTTGCCCTGAGAAGCTGCCTTGAAGATTGCAAATCCTCTTGTCCAGAATAGACAGCGCAATCAAGGCAATGTGTGAAAAGCTTCCCTTTGCAACCTGCACAATTACTGACCTATTCAGAGAAACCTTCCCCTTTAGCTTTTACCTCTTCTAGACAATTTATCCTGTCTCAGCTGTCTTGCTGCATTATGTCCTTCAGACCCCCTAGAATTAACGTTTGGAGCCAGCAAACACTGCTGGCTCCACAAGAGGAGCTGAGAGCAGAAAGGTCAGGTCAATTAAAGCACTTGATCAGAATCTTTAACATAAAGACGTCACAGGCAAAACAGTAACGCTACTTCACGCTCAGCTAAGAGCAAATGATTCATCAGGCAAGGCTGCTTATTTTTGGAGGATGGCCACAAAAGAGGAGAGAACACGCTGGCTGTATCGATCATGGTTGTAACAGGGCGCTGCAGAGCCCTCCTCCAGTTTTGATGGAAATATAAAGTCGGAAATACATCATCCGATGTAAATATGTCAATAAGTGTTTTACATCAGCTCGGTTTTACAAGCTTGGCAGAATCATTTTGTCGCTGCACAAATCTCAGAGCAGCCATTTAGAGCGAAGGGCTATTTTGCAATGCTCTGCACAGCCTGATGCTGCTGAAGATGCAACCATGTTGAGAAGACTTCTGTAAAGGTGGCTGGAGAAGCGGGTGTGCTCTGAAATCTCTGGTGCTTTGGCCCAGAGGGAAGACCTTCACTGGGGGAAGAGGCACCAGTGTTGAGCAGATGAGCCCTAAAGGATGCTCTTATCTGGCTTACACTGCCTCCTGTGTCCAGAAATGATTGGAAACACTGTTCAAGCAAGAAGCACTGCCCAAGCAGCTGCATGTGCTGCCTCCAATGCCTGCTCATACCTTAAACAGAGAGCTCCTGCCTGCCTCCTTACAGCACCATAGTCTGTCTGCTCTTTGGTAAGAGCAGAGTGGGTCTCTGCAGTGGGAGAGGGAAGTGTTTGTACATGGAAGTGGGATGAGCTGCACTGGGAGCTGGCAGCCTGAGGAAGGGATCCATAAATCTGCATTCTAACCCTGAGGCTGTCAAAGGGGGATAATCCTGCTCTGACACCTGCGCAGCAGCTTCCTTCCCTCCTTGTCCTCTTCTTCCTTCCCATCCCTCTCCCAGTGCTAGCAAATACATGCTTACTCCATTTAATTCCCATGGCGTTTTGACATCAAGACACAGAACTCCTCAAAGTTTACAAGATAAATCAGTGTTAGGGAAAACAAGAAGCAATAGTTCAGGGAAGAAAATGCAGCCAAAGAGAATGACTGGCAAAGAGAGGAAGTGAGAATTCCAGGAGGAAGGATCATTCCCCAGAGGAGTTGGTGAAGGGAGGGTGCAGAGAAGTGTCAGTATGGTGTGATGAGGCATGAGGGCTGGAGCACAAAGGAAGATGCCACTGGAAGAGAAGGAGAAGAGAGGCGAGTGGAGGTGGCAGACAGGAGCAGTTGTGCAGGATTGATGGAGCACGCTTTCAGGGAGATGGAAGCCAATGAGGACCCTTTGGGTTGCTGAATCCTTTGGGAGTTGGTGAACAGATGATCACAGTGCTCACCCAGCCCACAGAATGCACCTGGTAGCATACCTAAGACCTTCAGCATGCAAGACTAGGCACTGTATGCTGCAGGAGACCAAGACAGCCTCTCTGATACAGGGGTAGAGGAATGGGAGAGGAAATTACTGCGGTGTTTGGGATGCACTAGAGAGGGGAGGTTGAAGCAGAATATCTACATATAGAGACCCAAAGGATCCGTCTGTGTTGCATGGTACTGCCTAGTGTGGAGACAGTCACAGCTTCACAGCTCTCTGTGCTTTGCTGCAGACCAGTTCCAGGAAAGGGTGGTATAACTGTGCTCCTGGTAGTCTAAACAAGCTAGTTCCTTTATGGCTACTGCAAATATCTTTGCTCCACATTGCATAATGTAGGCATACGGTAAGATCTTGTCAGTGAGGACTTTAATTCAAGGCAAGCTCTGCAATGGCAAAACCATTGGCCACTAAAAGCAAAGGGATAAAAGGTGAGGTGCAGAAGGAGCACTCCTGCACCAGAGGTTGCGCTGTGTGAGCAGCAGCACCCCACAGACAGAAATGCTTCACATTCTTTATCCAGGCCCATGTTTTCTCTGTAATGGTCTGCTGCCTTTTGAGTCAGTGCTCTCCTCATTTAGCCTGCAATACCAAGTAGTACCCAACACACCCTCAATCTGCAGTTGTGACTCTACCAGCCCCTCTACAGAATTAACTCAGCTCTGAATTAGTCACTCGACGTGCCAGCGCATGTAAAACAGACTCCAGTGAATCACATTCTGTGTGCAGGGACTGAACTGCAGTAAATACAGCGAGTCGGAGAATCTCAGTCTGTATCTGGGCTTCCATGCCCACAGGGATACTCTTTCGCTGGTGGCTGCACAGCCTCTCTAAGCAGGACAGGCACAAAACCGAGAGGGGAATGGAACCCCCAGCATCACACCACAGCTCCTGCCCTCTGTGGCAATGCTGATGTGGCACCATAAAGAATGCGAGGGCATAAAAGAGAAACCCAGGTGAGACTGGAGTAAAAAATGCCTGATGACAGTAAAACAAAAAAGACAATGAAAGCCTAAAAATGCCCTCTTGGGCTGAGCTGCTTCAGGTCTGAGTGCCCTTCTAGCAGACACTGGGGAAGAGCACACACAGCATGTCAGCCTGCATTAGGCTTCCTTGGGCTGAGGAAGCTTAACCCCACAGGCAGTGTGTCATCTAGTGATCCCAGCAAGGAGTGAAATACGCTGAAAATGCCAACTCGGAGCCCATGCAGCAGGCATCCCACTTGCAAGCTCAGATGTAGCACCCGTAGGTGCCAGTGATGCTGGCAGCAAGGTGCTTATGAAGGGATACAGTTGAGGGGAATTCATCAGCATGGAAAGGTTGGGGGTCTTGGACCTTCTTCAGCCAGAGCTGGAGGAAGCTGGCTAGGTCATTCCCCTTGAGGACAGTCCAGTTGTCAGGGAAGACAAGAAGGAGAGAAAAGAACCAAAGAGAGATCTTTGGATGAGGACATTATGTTAGTTTTATCCCACTGTTGTTCTCCTGTGGAAGCAGCAGTAACCAGTGTGCAGCATCAGCAGTAATGCCGTGTTGGCAGTATAGGTAATGTGAGGGGGGGCTGGTGAGAGTTGAATTTTGGTCTTCAGTTTCCAGCACTTCTTTTGGGATGGGACAGGGACTCATCCCAAAACTGGAAGGGGGAGATCCAGATTGAAAAAGGTGCGAGCTTTAATTTTACAAGATGATTTGACTCATGTGAAATGGTGTCGGTTGGGGCAGAGATGGTGCTCATGCTGCTTAGTTCAGCATTGTCATCTGAACTGGAGCTGGCGGGCCACAAGCCTGAATGCCCAACTTTTAGCAGTCTGATCTGCCAAATACTGTCTCCTCAGTCTCTTGAAGCCAAGACAAGCTCAGATGTGGTCCATATATCTACCCACAGTGTTTCAGCTTTAGTTATTAATGATATCCATAAGAACTGTGACTGGGCTGGCAAACTCTGGATGGGGCTGTGCACCCGAAGCAATCTAATCCGATATTTCTCTCTCTGCAGGGGGTGGAGGGAAACGCAAAGGCAAAAGCAAAAAGTGGAAGGAAATCTTGAAATTCCCTCACATTAGCCAGTGTGAAGATCTCCGAAGAACAATAGGTAAGAGCTTTTCCCTTCTTTGGAAGTATTGCATAAATAAAACATGCTATCAACAGAATGGCATTAAGGGTGCTCATCACTAAATAGAATCAGTTGAGCGATGGGCATGGAATGCATGTACATCCCACGATGCTGCCGTGCAGACTCAGTATTTCTGGTTCCTAACAAGTCACTGTGCATCAGGCAGGAGGGATGGGTAAAATCCACTTGCGAGGCTTGGGGGCCCTTTTCCTTGCATGCACAGGCTCTACAAGCCAAAGAGACTTTACATTTGAACAATACCTGCCTATGGGACAGGTGCTTTGACTCAGGACTGATGTGGCTGTAAAGGGACGTTAAGAAACAAATCCCCTCATCGCATCCTGCATTCTCTTGTAATAAATAACTCTTTATCAGGGAGGAATTGAGACTTGATGAAAGCAGAGGCATTGATGATGTAGTTGAAGGTTATTAATTTCAGTCTGGATATGTTAGAACCAACAGCCACTGCTCTCTGCCAGGCAGGTTTGCCCAGCAGTGCCATCCTCTATTCAAACCACAACCACAACACAACTTTATGTAGTTCTTTATACGACATATAAGAAAATGTATCAACTTATTTCATCAATGTGAGCCAAACGCTGCAGATTTGGAAGGAAGCTTGCAGTGGCCATTTCCATAACACAGCGTTTCTCCTGCTCATGCCTGCCAAATTTCAGCATTCTGTTGACTGCTGCCTTGGCAAACAAGGCTAGCAGCTATCTCCTTGAGCATCCTCCACTGGATAACCCAGTGTTACCAGAGGTTAACTTCAGCAATAGAGGCTCCAGCCACTGGCAATGAATGAATGAATGAAAGGCAAGAAACCGTAACAACTGAGATAACAGGCAGCATAATTTGTCTAACTTGAGTGAGCTCCTGGGGTCTGAGTGACAGTGCCCTGGCACAATTTACATTTGAAATTCATGATGTGTTTATGCAGGGAAAATATGTGGAACGTTTTGAAGCTCTTTTCATGGTCTCCTTCAGTAAATTTTGCTTCCCTTGTCTGCTGCTGTAGAGCTAAAAGGTAAAGAAATGAGGCAGGAGCAGAGGTTTTCCCAGTTTATAGCCATTCAACAACACACAAACCCTGGCATGATTTCTGAAGGTACAGAACCTGCTGGAAGCAAATTTGACTTAATATATTGTAATTTGCTTAGGGAATTCTCTCTGTTGTTCCATCAACCTTGGTTTTTACAGGGGACAACAGCACCAGATGAAACACTTGGCTCTTTACAAGGGTATAATATCCTAAATGAGTTGTCTTTGAAAAATCAAGTCTGGCAGTGATTTCTGTTTCTGAAATGCTGTTTCTGGGTTTGTTTTCAGTGTCAGCTTTGTTCTAGATGTAACTTGTTTTGTATTTCTTTTTGTGAGCAAAGTGATGAAGTAGCAGGGAAGGAGCCCTTCTGATGCTCTTGGTGGATTTGGCTTCATTGCAAGGATTACCTGTTGGCTGGGAATTTTAGCAACTGGCTTGCTCACACTGGGAAATCAGGTCCAAATCCTTGTTCTGTGACTGATTTTTACTGAGTAGTTTTCCTGCTGAGCTGGATGTGATTCCACATGGAATGAGGCACTGCTCAGCCTGAGGAAGCTCATCTGGCCTTTCTGCCTCTGCCATTTTTCAGTTAATCTAGCTAAGGCTGACACATCCCAGACAAAGAGTTGCTGTTTATAAACAGCTCCTTGCTTATCTGACCCATCTTGGAAGAACCAGATGTTCTGGGTCTATGGCATTAAGTTGTTTGCATGTGTGTGGTTGATCCGAGGTGCTCAGGATGGATCTGTTGTACATGCAGATCCATTGCACTGGACTCTGTGTGGCTCATAGTCATCCAAGAACAAGTACTGGTCATTGAGTTCTGGTCTGAAACCTTTTCTTTTACTGTCTCTGCCAAGGAAGAACAACTCCCTTGGCTTTAACCCATCTTCATTTGTTATTTGCTGCAAGTCCTTTAGAAGGATCTCAGGACTACAGGTGATTGTATGAGGGAATATACTGAAACATCTTTCTTGAACCGTCAGTTGAGCTGCTTTCTGACTTGCAGGGGATCCAACTGCTTGGTGTGTCCATCCATCAGTCCCTACCCTAAAAAGTTCTTAAGCCACTGGTCAGTGCCAGTTGAATCTAATAATGAAATGGGGACCCCAGAGAGTTTATTTCCTCCAGTCTTTAGGGAAATAGGCAACCAGCAGAGAACCATAGAATCACAGAATGGTTTGTGTTGGAAGGGACCTTAAAGCTCCATCCAGTTCCAGCCCCTGCCACGGGCAGGGACACCTTCCACTAGAGCAGGTTGCTCCAAGCCCCATCCAACCTGGGCTTGAACACTTCAAGGGATGGGGCAGCCACAGCTTCTCTGGGCAAAGAACAACTTTATCCAATGAAAAAGCTTCGGATTCAATTCAGTCTGTTTAGAGATGAAGATAAATACCAGTAGGTTCTGCTCATCGCAGACCTCTTTGCCATGGGTCCTCCTCCCAGCACTTTTGGTCAGACACAGTCTTGCCACTTTGGTTAAGTAAGAAATCACACCAAGTCTTAGAGGGTTGCATGGACTGGAGGACGAGGCTGTTGAGGTTTTGTTGTACTCCTCTTTTCTGGATGCTTCCCAAGAGCCTCCGTGTTAAAAACTGGAGGGAGGGATGCGATGGGATGGGATGGACCTTTTGATTTGACTGCTGTGAAGAAAAGCACGGCTTAGTTTAATGCAGCCATAAGCCATGGCTGGAAAATGCTGCTGTTGTAATTGTGGCAATACAGTCTACATGTGTATGTAGATGCCCACGTTTTGGTGTAAAAATGTGTGTGCTTTTACACCCCACTAAGGTGTACTGAAAAGAGTCTGTGTCTTAAAAAAATAGCGTAGTGTGAAAAGAAATCTGTGAAAAACAGGAAGGCTGAAATAAACCAAGGGTCTGCGACCTGTGTTGACACAATTATGAGTCAGTTCATACCTTTTGGTTCCCTCTGTGTTTACAGGAGACTCTGTGTTTGACTATCCATCATCTGGTGTCTTACTGAAAGCCTTGCTTAGTAAAGCCGTTTTTTCCCTTCCTTCTTGTGCATAGAAATGAAAAAAAGAAAGTCAAAACACCCGAGAGAAACACTGGGTTTTGATAAATAAGCAAACTCTGGAAACATCTTTATTAAAAGCACCATTTAGCCAAGGAGCTGTTTTGTTGGATTGCACTTAAAAGCAATTTCTTTTCTCCTTTCTTTTTTGTCCAAAGTACACAACGCCTTTCGCAGGGGAGTTCAGTGGCTGTCATTGTGTGCTAATTATAATTAAATAGGCAAGTGGAACAGGGATGCTGCACTAATACCTTTACAGGGCTCTGAGGGAAGCTTCTATATGTATACTTGTCTATTATAAATGGCTAATACACATTTCTATTTGTAGCCCTCTTCCCAGCTGTATTTCATTGCATCATAGAATGGTTTGGGTTGGAGAGGACCTTAAGATCATCTAGCTCCAACCCCTCTGGCTGCATTTAATTGTATTAAACCAGCTAGCCCTTTCCAGGATAATACTGGCGTTAGTGACCGTTTCAATTGATGAAGATTGGTGTTTGAGACACAAGTGACAATAACTCATGTGATGAATGCTGCTAGTAGATGGTGTTCTGCTATCATCAAAATTCACAGATGATACCTTAGCAAGAGAGATGCTTCAAGGGGAGGGAAAAAATAGCAAGGCACAGCTTTAAAAATTCCTACATTTGACACACACGGCACGAAGAGATGCCACAGGTTCGGGATACCCAGTAGTTTAAAGGCCATCAGTATACACGAACCTAAGAAGAAGTTGTAATTTTAAAGGGCAAAGTGTCTTTTTGATGATAAAAGATTCTGGAGGTCTGTAAATATTTCTGAATGACGCACAAGGTTCTGTTGGTTAAAAGCGTGGAATTTTTATTTATTTTGCTCAGACCCATTCTGTGCTTTTTTCTTCCATAAAAAAACCTGCTTGGGTGAAAGAGTCGATTATTCTGATCTTTGGCAAATTTTCTTTCGCAACTGTCCAAATGCTATATAATAAATCAGGACTTCCCCCCCCCCCCCCCCCAGATTGAAGGTTGTGGGGAAACTGCCACAGAATGTGGCTGCTGTTTGTTGCGTAGAGTGGTTTGTTGCATTATTGCAGAAAACTTTAACTCCTTCAGTAAAGCAGTTGCTGGTTGTGCATTGTGCTCATGTAGAAGGGAGAACTCTGGTGATTTCTCATGTTAAATAATTGTATTATAGAATCTTAGAATAGTTAGGGTTGGAAGGGACCTTAAGATCATCTAGTTCCAACCCCCCTGCCATGAGCAGGGACACCTCACACTAAACCATATAAATCATATTCACTGAGGTGTCACAGTCAGAAAGATCAGCCCCATTAATACAGATTTGGCCACGCTTGGTTTAAAAAGAGAAAATCAAACCCCCTCCCTGTGCTGTTTAACCTCTTAGGTGACATTTGCGTCCCGTTTATCAAGGGTAGAAGTAGCTTGAACTTCCAAATGCTTTTCAGCAATGTTAAAAATACACTTCTGCTTGAGAAACTCTTTGTAGAGGTGGTGAACAGAGTAAGTGGGACAGAATTGAAGCCACAGAGTTCACATGCTCACTTTTTACAAAAGCTGGCCCCTTTTCCTCTTTTTTGTGTTGTACTTTTTCAGACATGATCAAGACCTTCACCTATATGATTTTGTTTCACTCACTTTGCACTTTATCTACCTGGAAGCATATTGATAGTGCAGGCTCTGCAATGGGATTCAGACCCACCTAAATGATGTTTTTGAGCCACCAGCATGGGCGCTGGTAACAATGAAGAAGCAGCAGTATGGACATGAGTGACAGAAAGATGCTCGAGTATTCATCCAGCTTCCTAGAAATGCTTTGCAGCCTGCACTGAGCTCCATCCTGTGGCAGAAAGACTGCTACTATCCCCCAGTTATCTCATTTAGAGGGCACCCCTGCTCTGCTCCACGGTGCTGGGGCATCTGTCATGAATTCCCACCAGCAGTTCTTGGGTTCCTTGGCTTCAGAGGTTTGCCAGCACTGCAAAGATATAAACACATGGGTGAGGGGTCTTGGGAAAGGGAAGTGTGAGTTTCCAGGCTTGCTTGCAAGGGAAGCTGCCTCTGTGAGAGCAAGTGACAAGATGGCACAGTGATATTCATTGCGGGATGCGTATCTGCTCAGGGAGTGTAGGTGTAGCAAAGAAACACAATGCATGTGCAGACCCCAGAACCTGAGTCTACGAGGTGGGATCACTTATTAAGCTTGTATCACCTATAAAGCTTAGGCACTGAAACCAGGAAAGAGAAGGCATCAAAAGCCCAAGCTGATAAAAACCACAAAGAAGCAGCCAATTTTCTCTCCACCAAATTCATCAGCTCTGATGTTTACAGTGATTAAAAAGCAAGGTTTAGAAGTGTAATCCTGAAGCCAACGAATGAATCAAAGGAAAGAGTTGCAGCTTGCCTTCCACTGTGAATAACGGAGCACAACTAAGTTACAACTTCTGTGATTGTCTCACGGTATCAGTCTGAACACTGCACCTTTGTATCATGGGTTTGGCTAAAAATTGAATTTGAGGTTTTGAGGTTTTTTTTTCTTTTTTTGTAGTAAGCATCAGCTTTTGTGGGGGAAAAGAAAGAAAGATTTCCATTTTTATTGGAAATAAGTTTTTCAACAAATAGTCAGAATTCCGTGACATGAAGTAGCAACATTCCCCATTTCTTTCCAAATAAGTAGGTGCATGGGTAGCGGTGTTGGAAAGGTGCTGGTGGTGTGCGTGCATGCAGCCAGAGCCAAGTACCCAACACGGAGCTGTACAGCACCTCTAGGAAGCGCTAGGTGTTCTGCAAGCCTGGGGAGCTGGATCAGTGGAGTAGAAAATACTATCCAGTAAAAAAAAGACACCATAATATATCATTGTTCCACTGTTCATTGAAATACATTTCCAGAGAAATTAAAGCCCGAGCTGAGAAACACATAGACTCACAAATAACTTTTTATTCGCACCAGATGGGGTGGGTTTTCTCCCTCAATTAGAATCATGCTCTGTATGATCTAAGTGCCTTTAGATAACTGCAGCTTAAGATATATTCCAGTCACTACCTGCAATTGCAAAGTGCTATATTGCTGGTGTTCTTGCATTACCCAAGTGGCGGCTCCTAACCTCGGTGATTGTTACCAGCCCAGGTTGCTGGGTGCTGGCAGGGCTCTGTGTTGTCCCTTGGGATCATGTTTATTGCACCAGCACTGAAGGGCTGGTTGTGGTGCTGTGGCATGGGTAGTCCCTTTGATGCTGGACTGGTACCTAAGAGAAAACCTCCCCAGATGAGCTGTCCTCCGTAGTGGCTGTCTAGGGAGTGAGTACAGAAAGAGCACGGAGAGGAACACAAGAAGGACTGAAAGCAAAGCTGAAAGAGCTGCTGAGAGCTGTGGATAGGATTTATTGCTCTGGAAAAAGTTGTGCAGATTTTTTTGGGTAACATTAACGCAGAAAGAAACCTCAAACTGATTTATTTCTAACAAAGAAACAAAGTCCTTCCCCTTGAAAGTCCTCACTCTGCAAACTTCCCTTCCCCCTCACTTTCTTTGTTTCTTTCTTCTACAGTAGACACAACTTTCCCCTCTCTTCTTTGAGCCAAAAGGTCCCTGTTGCTCCTTCGAAGTACAGTTTATGTAATCTTTCCAGCATAGACCTTGCCTTCAGCAGTACCCTTGAGTTTCTTGTATTCATGATGTGGGACAGCACATCAAATCCATCTAAATTAAATTATATACTCTTCAGGGGCAGGAACTGGCCGCTTGATAGAAACTGTTCCAGCACACGAAATGATACGGCTGATGTCAAAACCATATTGTTTGTTTACAAACCCACAGTTGGTTCAGTTCCTTTCTTTAAAATCCTCCAGATTCAACTCTAATTCTATCATAAACATAGGTTTCTAGTGCTCTAATGATGGACAAACAGAGCAATGTTTGGTGCCCTTGTAAGATTTGCTGTATCCAGTTTATAGCAATGGGTGGAATTGAGAAGGGTTGGGGGTTTTAATGCCATCACTGAAAGTATGTGAAAAACAAGCTGGTTTATGCATCTAGTGAGACTCAAGACTAACACGGGGAGAACAGGCAGCTTGCAGGCTGCTTGTGCTTGACAGCTTCCAGGACGGGAAAGGGACGCAGGGGAAATGAGTTGAAATGATCTCAGCCCACGTTCTATTTACAGAATTTATTTCACAAGAATTAATCCATTAAGTATTACCTTGGCACTGGCAATCCAGGAAGAGCCCAAGAAAGACGTTGCTATTCTCCATAAAGAACAGGCAGCAAATCCACATCTTCTTACCAAATAGTGAGTCTACACCAGTCCTCGTGCAATAGAAAGCCTCCAAAGGGACAAATGTTATCACTAAACCTCTGTATTTGTATTCCATGGCAAGGAGTGTACTTGGGGCAATAAATTCTTCACAAATTAGGAAGGAAAAAAAAAAATACCATGGCACCCTTTCAATTATTTCCAGAAGTTATTACAGGGATATGCAGAAAAGGAATTAGAAGATAATATAGTCTTTTAAAAGATCCATTTCATCTCTCACTGAAAATAGAATAGATACTGTAAGCTGCAGGGTTTTTCATTATCTTATTAGGTAATACGAGTTGTTAAGGCTAATTAATACTTCTGCAGTGATTTGGAATTGTAACATGCTATAGAAGTGCTCATGGGTCCTGTTAAATAGTACTGCTTGATCGTTCAGGAAATTCATTTTAAACCCAGTTTAGCATTTGCAGGTTGTGGGGAAGGAGAGGTAGGGCTGCATTTGTGATAAAACCTTACTCTTCTCGCTGCTGAACTCACTTGTATCTTTGCTAGTGGTAGTAATGAGGAGGTGGCAGGGCAAAGCAAGGCTCTGGTTTGGTTGATTGTTCAGCTCTGCTGGAGTCAGTGGGAAAGATTCCCTTAAATTGTACAGGAGGCCTCTTATAATGGAAGGAAGGTACTGTAGGGAGGGAATTGGGAGAAAAGATCTACCAGATCTACGTCATAGGGGTGCTGGGAGGTGCGCTCATGGGATGAGCAGCCTGAAATCCTCACATCTGGGGATGCATTCAGGCTTTTAGGGAGGGATGGGGTTAACCTAAATTAATGCTTCTTGAGGAAAATAACTCATTTGGAGTAGCTGGTAGAGGAAGCATTATTTTGACTTGGCTTCTGCTGGTTGTTACAGAGGCCTCTAGGATTGTGGCTGGGTCTCGTTTTAGGAAGAACTGTTCCTTTGCTAGGAACAGTCATGCTAGAAGTATGGCACGCCAAAATGCTGCAGGTCAGTGAGGATGAACATAAGAGTCTGAGCCCTTGGCTTGGAACATTCTGTAACAAAAGCAAGCTTTTTGAATGAAATGTGTGCACTAGAAATTGCAGTTATTATTCTGGTTAAAACCTGAAATCAAACGTTCTTCCGTTTCTTCCTTCCATGTCCTTCTTTGGTGGAAGAGGGGCAGGAGGAAAAGAAACATCCTATTCTTTACTTAAAGCCAGAAATTTAGTGGTAGCCTTATTTTATGTTAAAGTTACCCGAAGCCCATAAAATATTTTGAGTGAAGCAAAATTCACACTTTATATGTGTGTGTGTATATATATGTGTATATATATATATATATATGTATATATATATATATATGTACATATATATACACACACACATATATACAGAGGCTGGTTTGAATATCTGCAAAATACAAAAGCAATCTTGTACTTCCTTGTTTCAAGTTTATTTCTGGTTTTGTAGCATTTCTGTTACTGAAGCACTCTTTGCCACAAAGCGTGCTTCATCATCATCCATGACGTGTATTTTCTTCATTGTGAAGGTCTTTGAGGTGTGCATTTCAGTTCCACAGGTTTAGTTGTCTTTTCCTGACAGTGCAAATGAACAGTAAAATGAATATAAATTCAGTATTTCCATTTTAAATATAATAGAATGTACTGCAAATTGGTTTATGGGTTAATAGGGTTGGGATTCATACTCCTTGTAAATCCACGTCTGAGGTGAGACCCCGCATAAAGTGCAAATCTGGCTGATTATTATCCTAGTGCTCCTGATTTTTGGCCTTCAAGGAAAAGAGAGGCTGAAAAGTTGTCTAGGATAGCCTCATACATAGCTTTTAATAACTGTAGCAACAGGACAAGGGGTAATGGGTTTAAACTTCAGCAGCTGAAGTTTAGATTGAATATAAGGAAGAGTTCTTTACTGTGAGGGTGGTGAGGCAGTGGCATGGGTTGCCCAGAGAAGTGGTAAATGCTCCATCCCTGGCAGTGTTCAAGGTCAGATTGGGCAACTTGGTCTAGTATGAGGTGTCCCTGCCAGTGGCAGCAAATTGGAACTAGATGACCTTAAATTCCTTTCCAACCCAAACCATTCTATGATTTTAAGACATAGGATAGGGGAATTCACATGGGGAATATTAAAAACCGGATTTTTTGCTGGTTTGGCCGAATCTCTGAAGTCATTGAGAGATTCCATTCCACAGGTAAGGACTGTGTGCTGCTTTGAGAACACTTTGGAGGTGACAACTGAAAATACTTCCCTGTGCAGTTTCTTCTGTGTAGATCAGAAATTGGGGCATGGCCATGAATTCTGCTACATATTGATATTAAAATAGAACCCCCTCTTGGCAGGGTCAAAGCTGGAGTTAGGAGACCATTTCTGAATAGAGCGCCTGGTTATGCCAGTGTTTTTATTTACTTATTAATCACATTTTTACTATGCTAAACCAGTGCCAGGGACTTTTAAGACAAGTCAAATAAATTCTCTGCCCTCAACCGCTGTCTTTTAGATGAAGTAATGGAAAGGATGAGTGAAAGCCCAATGTAGGGAAGGGAAACAAAACTGTAGAGCAACATAGTGTAATGCAAACTCCTGAGTGTGGGGAGGAAGGCAGACTGGTGTTTGATTTTGTTGGAGAACTCCCTGTAGACCTGGAATTTGTAAAGCTCTGTCCAAAAATGGCTCAACAAATAGTCTGAACTGCTATAATCCTTAAAAAATATGTTATGGAGCAGAGCAAGACATTTAGGTCACAATTAAACTTAGTACATTAAGGAAAACATGGCGGTTTTTACCTTTCCAGAAGAGTGATTGATTAATTACAAAAGATGGGAAGTCTTTATGGTATTAAATGACCCACAGAAATATAATCTCTGCAAATAGTCACTAATTTCTTTGTACCTGCCAGATCCACCATCCTCCTGCCCTGCAGCAGCAGCAGCATTATATTTGCACGGTAGCACCTTGAGGGTCTCTGCACGTCACAGTGATTTTCTGAGCTCTTACTTGATCAAGTTAGAACAAGGCAGTGTTGACAGATTGGTGAAGGCTGTTCTCGTGAGCAACAGGACCTGGCTCAACTACATACAAGTATTTGCAGTGTTGAAACAGCCTCCTGTAAGTGCTTTCAGGCTTTCATAACTCCCGGTTCAAAATGCTATTGGCACTTGTAAACATGGCTTATGGAGAAAAATGGGTTTGAGCACAGGAAGAATTTGGTGTAAGTAACTTCAGAAATACTATGACAAACAGTATTCAGCACTAGAGTATCACGTTCATCGTATTTGACCTTTCGGCATAGGTATAGGTTGCCTCATGAGCAGTGGTTTCAACAAACTAGACCCTGAGTGAGTAAGGAGTAAGTGAGAACACCCTGCAAAGGTACAGCGTGAACTCTGAAATGCAAAAGAGAGAAACCCATGGTGGGAGACTTACTGAATAGCATGGAATGTTTGATTTCCTGTAGCAAAGTATGACATATTATAGCTGATCAGCTCTCCAACAGCCGAAGCCAACCGGCAGCCATGCAAGATCAAACCATCAAGCAAGATCCTTTTCAGAACTCTTTGGCTGAGCAAGCTAAACCTGCTCCAGCTAAGCATGAGTAACTAGGTGGGGTATCCTTGGGAAAGACCTCTATGCTGGTGACAGGTTGGGCATCCCACATAGGAGGGAGGGAACTAATCTGTCCCTGGAGTAGGAATGTGCTAGCGCTGTTGGCTCCTGGATGCCTGTGTGTGCTCAAAGAGGATGGAGAAAGGAAGACAGGAGGGCATGTGGGCTTGGGGATAACTGTAGGTAAGGGTACATCCCCTTTGCATCGTCAGTGGGAGTATTCCTGAGGCTTGTGCTGTTTGGGAGAGAGGGAAAAAGCCAACATGAAAAGAGCAGCTATTCAGTAGCCCTCATGTTGGGAGCGGACCTCATGACTGTCCTTAGCTCCACGAAGGCTTTTTTCCTCCAAGGTAGAGACTCCTTCCTTCTGAGGCTGCTTTCATCCTTGCCCACAAGACTGTGGGTGTCCATACGTGCCATAACCTCATTATCTTCAATGGAAAAATAAAACCCCAAAACCTATTTTAAATACTGCCTGTGCCAGTATTGTCTATGCCAATGTGACTATGAATCAGTGGTCAGAGCTGCGAGCAAGAATTACAGCCTGTAATGTAAAAACCTCTGTGTTCTTTGCCATGGACAACCCTTAGTCCTATGACTAAGACTTCTTTAGAACCTATTCAAAGTCTCCTGAGAGGCCAGAGCCTTTCTTATGAGTTAAAAATCAACCTATTTAAGTAAGGTCTCAAGGAGTGGAAGGCGGCAATGTGAAGTTTCAAACTCTGCAGAGGAGCTGCCAACGCAAAGGTCACACAAGGTTGTGGTTACTCCCACTGCGTGCTGCAACGGGCTTCATGCATTAGTACAGACTGGGATTACCGCAGGGCCAGCACAGAGAGAGGGAAGACATGGATCCACCCTGTAGCCCTGTGGTTTTCGCAAGTTTTCTGGCGCTGGCCTCTGTTCCAAATCCTAAAGGAGCTCTAGTGGAGAGTTGCCATCCTGGTCCAAAAGGAGAGGTAGGATTTTATTCTCAATAGCACTGCTGAACTGCATGGAAAGTAATCATCACTCACAATCAATTACTGGGAAGCACCTATAGATTGCTTGAAATCTATAAAGAGCTCTACACGCTATAGCTGATAGCGCAGTAGGATATCTCTTTGTTTTCTCTTTTCTCGATATGAGACCAGTTGATAACTTGTCCTTCTCCATTCCCAAGAAGAGATTATGTTTTGCTTCCTAAGCCCCAGTGATTTTAGCTTTCTGTCTCACCAGTGGCTGGGGACTGATGATGCTAAACCCTGTCTCCCAAAAAGCCTTTATCCTTTGTGTAAATTAGCTGATAGATTCATTCTACTGATACAAGTCAAAACAATGTTTTAGCTGGCAGAATTATGTGGAATTCTGCCTCTTCCATTTTTTTCCCTCCCATTAGCAAACTAGTGTTTCCCTAACAAGTCCCCAGATCTGGCAGTTTTCCAGGGTTTCCCTTTTTTGGTAGGCAGCACTAAGGAAGGGAATCTCATCTCGCTGCCAGCTCACCCACTTACAACACGTGTTGGGGAGGGATTAGAAACTCTTTCCTTCAACAGCCCCGGAGCAGATGAGGCACTGGGAGTTCAGCTGGAGGCTCTGCCTGTGAGATACGGATTATCAAACCTTAAATTAGAGAGCAAATACCCCTCTTTGCTCTTCATCCTCCTTCTTTTTCTCCTTCATTTAAGTGAATTTAAGTCCTGGTTACAGGGAATGCACAGATAGCCCTTGAAAGGGAGATGTTGTGTTTATCTCCCAGGCAGGTGCAGTCTGATTTCCCTCTCTCTGCTCTGGTCCCTTCCAGGCTGGAGCTACAATGGCAAGAGAGAGAATACTTCAGCGCCCATCATTGCTCACTCTTGACTGGCTCTGCCAGCCTGGATGCCAGCTGTGGTGGTGGGTTTTGCATAGCTGTGGGTTTGATACCAGTTCAGCTTGCCAACTGCCGGCATAAGCTGTGTAACTTGCAGCTACGCAAATGCCATGCCAGCATCTGTTTCTCATCCTACAGCATTTTAAATGATGATGCACATTTCCAGCTGTCTTCCCTTTCCTTCCCAATTTCAAAGCACATATTGCTCTGAGATGCATTTCCAGGCTACGCAGTCCATATGCAAGGCAAAGGAGGGCTGCAAGGTTTGACATGAGCTGTTCATGCCCTTGTCCTCCAGCATGGTCGTGCATTGAAGCAGAAGAAACCCTCAGCTGTGAGGAGTCCTACAGCTTGTGGAATGTGTTTATTAAACAAGCATCTCTGGAAGAGGTAAAATGGTAGAGAACCTCTGCAGATAACTTGGCAGCTCCCTAATACAGTATTCATAGCTTCAAGTCTCTTAGGAAAAAAGCTGAACAGCCTTCATAGAGGGCTTTTAAAGCCCTGCTTTCCAGTAGGGATGTAGTAGAAGAACGCTGTGAAGGCCCTGGAAGTGTGCTGCTCACAAGCAGAGGAAAGATTAAATTCCAGGGCTTTGTTTGGGGTAAATTGCCGACCTCTGTCTTCAGCTTTAAGCCCTCTGAAGAAAACCATTCCTAGCATACAGCAAGATGAGTTGCTTTTGCTGGATTCTTTCCTGCATGCAGTGTAATGGTTTAATATGGATATAGCAGGAAACAAGGAAAATTGAAAGCATAATTCATTTTGAATGGCATGATGTAAGAGGTGATTTCTTTTAAGGAGCTAGAAGGCAAAGGGATCAGTGTTAAATATTTTAAGTGAGCTCTTGGAACAATCCCTTAATGGAATTTTTTTCTCTTCCTCCCCTTTTACGACTGTAAAATCTATGTTTTCTGCTGCTTCTCTTTTGTTATTTATAGACTTTAAAACCTTAATCAGAACAATTTTACTTATTGGGTTATAAAATTCCTTTATCTTCTGTCCCACAAAGTCAATAAGCATTTCTTCAGCACAGTAACAGATCCCCATTCTGCTTTCTGGGCAGATTTACTTGATATCAGTGCAATTTGTACCCACTGAGTCAATGTCTCAAGGCGCAACCTCTTCCTGCTGCGCTACGACTAAGCATTTCCTATAGTAGCCTTATAACTTCCCAAAGTCCTCCTCCCCCTTCAGAGCCTGGGAAAGCAGATGGACCCTATGGGATGACCTGGAGGTCATGAAATCCAGGCTGTTAGTGCTGAAGTGGGGAAGTGCATTCCAGAGGAGACAACCCTTCCACCAGGAGTGTTTGCAGCTCCCTTTGCTCTCCAGCCCACACAATGCTAAGCTGATACTGAGCTCTTCAAGTGATTGCAAATGACATGGCCTGGGGCACGGAGACAGCAGATGTCTGGTATTAGGTTGTTATGGCTCAGTGTTTTCCACTCGAGCTGGAACTCAACTACTAGTTAATAACAGTCACAGGGACCCTGTGCAGTGCATGTCTTGAGCAGGGCACCTAGGAAGAAAAAATCCATTTGAAAGCATCGTGCTGCTCTCAGTTGTTTAAAAGGGGAAGACAGCGTGAGAGGCACGAATCACTGCAGGGAGGTCCATATTCAAATGTCAAGCCCTCAGTTTTCTCAGCAGTCATAAGGAGAAAATCACTTGGCATATCCAACCCAGCCCTGAACCCAAGTGACAAAACACCCCCCTTCAATTTGGCCTCTTACAAATGCTGGCTTTTTCATTACATTTAAGTAAATCAGTTGTATTTCTCACCCCAGGCTTATAAGCTCTAATTATGGCCCTGAGTCATATTGGATTGGCCTGGCACTCAGCTGCCCTAGAGCATGACCAGATGTGATGAACCTTCCGTCCTGTCAAAGCTCTAAATGTGAAATAGAGCTAGGAATGACGTGCATCTCTTGTGGAAGTTCCTGGGGTCAGAGAATGGGTGCTTGGCATTGCTCTACGGCTTCTGTTGCTGGAGAAGGAGAAGGACATGTGGTCCCTGTGCTGTAATAAATATAGCTGACCTATCTGAAAGAATTGCTGTGGACAAATAGTAAACTGTGGCCTGGAGGAGGTTATCAGTCAACACCAGGAATGTGGCCTCTGCGTCATAGCCAGACCTAGAACCAAACAGATCAGGGTTAAAGAGTCTGAGAACGATGGAGTAAAAGATCATGCTCTGATTCAAGGCAGTGGAAAGTACATACAAAAACTGTAATCCAGGCAGCATGAGGCTGAGATGAGTGGTGAAACATTAATGCCCCCGTGAAAACACATCATCAAAAGGCAAAACTAAATCAGGAAGAATGAAACCAGCACCGCGACAGGCACTCTGGTTTTGTACCTGTGGAAGATCTCATGCTCTCTTCATTGGGTAAACAGAAGCTACCTGTCCAGGGCCCTTTCCAAGCAGTACAGGAATTACAGGTGTAATTGCAGGTGGTTTAATGCAGCATTCATGTGGACAGCCTAAAGAGTGGCAGTGTGGGCTCAATAAGAAGTAGCAGGAGCAACTAATGTTTCTGAACAGCATCACTGAAACTGAAGATGGACATGCCATGGCGTTTCATGCTGTTGCCTGTGCAGCTTAATAGGCTTTTTCTGTCTCAAAGTGTCCTTGCACTGTCGTTTCATGGTGTTGATCTATTTTACTTAGTATGCTTGCAAAGTAGATCTTACTTGGACCTCCTGGTCTCTGATTTGCAGCAAGTGGAACTGATGGCCCATGTAGTTTTGGAGAACGGCTATTTTAATGCTTCATTTCAGGAATTTCTTCTTACTAATGACCTACTGTAGCTCTTTAAAAATTCTACTCTTACCCAGAACTCAGTGCCAGCTACTCATAAACACTGAGAATCAAAGGCTCCAAAAATGAAGTTAATACCTTCAGTATGGCAGGACTGATGGAGAACTGTGCAGCTATGATGTGATACCAGACACAAGAAATAGAAAGTGGTCTCTGTCCTAACTGTGGCAGTAACGAACTCAGAGGTTGTTAATCAGTGATTTCTTGCCTTCCTTGATTTGGGGAACTCCAACTAAAATGTGGATACCTACATGGGAAATGTAAAGCTTAGTAAGCAAGGCCCTGGCTTGAGCTTTTCGAAGTCTTTGGGCCCCTCGGAGCATAGACTGAAAGACATGGCTAATCAGGTGATTTCAGTTATTTAATCAGAAAATTACGGGAAGGCTGGCGGGAAGAACACAGAGAAACCCGATAAGAAGCTGCAAAAGTTAAAATGCCACGAGAATGCTGAATTGTGAAAAAAAAGAGAAGCAAGCCATTCAGACTGAATGCGTTGTCTGATCCGGAGAGCTCCGCGGTATGGAGATAGGCTGAGAAAGTTGGGGCTGTTCAGCCTGGAGAAGAGAAGGCTGCGTGGAGACCTCAGAGCAGCCTTCCAGTATCTGAAGGGGGCCTACAAGGATGCTGGGGATGGACTCTTCATCAGGGACTGTAGTGATAGGACAAGGGGTAACGGGTTCAAACTTAAACAGGGGAAGTTTAGATTGGATCTAAGGAAGAAATTCTTTACTGAGAGGGTGGTGAGGCACTGGAATGGGTTGCCCAGGGAGGTTGTGAATGCTCCATCCTTGGCGGTGTTCAAGGCCAGGTTGGATGAGGCCTTGGTTGGCATGGTTTAGTGTGAGGTGTCCCTGCCCATGGCAGGGGGGTTGGAACTGGATGATCTTAAGGTCCTTTCTAACCCTAACTATTCTATGATTCTATGATTCTATGACTGTAGTGATAGGACAAGGGGTAATGGGTTAAAACTTAAACAGAGGAAGTTTAGATTGGATATAAGGAAGAAGTTCTTTACTGTAAGAGTGCTGAGGCACTGGAATGAGTTGCTCATTGAATGCTCCATGCCTGGCGGTGCTCAAGGCCAAGTTGGACAGAGCCTTGGGTGCCATGGTTTAGTGTGGGGTGTCCCTGCCCATGGCAGGGGGGTTGGAACTGGATGATCTTCAGGTCCTTTCCAACCCTAACTATTCTATGATTCTATGACTTTTTATGAATTCTTGGAGTATCTTATAGTATTTGTAAGTCTTTTCACAATGATGTATGCAGTGGGGAATTTTCTGAGTAGAGCAATGTGAGTATTACCATGAGGCTGTGCCAAGGGTAGGACCAGGCAACTGAGTGAATGAAATCAGACTGTGTCAACACAGGCACCTAAGGCAAAGTGAATGTTGTTTGGGGTCTGTTCAGTGAAAACACCATTTGTGAGAGATGCGGGCAGATTATTCCATACTAGAGCAAGGCTTTACCACCCTTACTGATGTAATCTGTCCTGACTGATGAGGGTAACCAAAACCAGCTTTCTTATTTGTGCTAGAAATTCTGTTTTCCTTCTGTCATATCTTTGCTGACTTGCTGCCTGTATTTGCACAAGCTGTTTTCATTGAACACTGTAGATTGATTCTGGGGAAAAGAAGGCAAGTCAGCTGTGCTCACCATGTTGATGATGTGATTCAAATGTGGTTTGGCCACACCTAAACAAAAAGAGGGAAGAAAATTCTCTTGGTCTTTGGCAGAGGATGAGGTGACCACCTTCCAAACACCCTAATTTCCTCTCATTTAAAGTCTGGCATCCAAAAAATGGGGCGGCTGTCATCACATTATGAGTGAATTCATTTGAGAGCATGATGGTCCACACATGGGAAGTTGGCCAGCAGAACAGGGAGGAAGAGAAGCCTTTTGCAGACAGGTTTTTTTTGCTATGGGACATACCTGGGATCCTCCAAGGTACAACACGCTTGCTTTTCTCTACAACAGATTTTCTCCAAGTGCTGTGCCACATGTGGCAGTTGCAGACAGCATCGACTCAGTAGTTGATGTTGCACAGGACTGTAAATTCTGGTCTATGTAGTTTGTTGTGTGTGGGAATATCAGATAAGATCCTTTAATTAGGCTTGTGTCTGCTCTGCTTGGACATTGCAGCCTATATGGCATTTCTTATCAAGGCTGGGATGTTAAATGTAGTGTCCTGGCCAAATTCCAGCCTGGATGTTTATATTCTGCTCACTTAAATGCCGCCATTGGGTCATTATACGAGAACCAACTGTGGTGCTTGTCCTTTGCTAGGAGCGAATATGCCCCTGAGACCTACTTTATGGGGAGGCACATCAGCTCTCCTCTGAGGACCGTGAAGCCATCATTCATGTTAATAGTGATAGCATGCACCAGACCAGACCTTGTGGATTTTTTGTTGCCTTTTTTCTCTGTAACCTCAAGGTTTATTTGCTTACTTTTGCAGTGCCTTTGATTTTCTTACAGTGTTTGTGTCCCTGAATTATCACATGATGTATCTCCTGCATGCTGCTGTACCACAGGCCCATGTAATGGGTGAAGGATAAAAACCAGATCTTTTAAATCAAGGTAGTTTCTCAAACGCACATTTCTTCAAGAAGCTTGTTTAGTCTGTTTCTGTTTTGCCAGAACATTGTGTTTTTAGGGAGTCTCCTCCTTTACCTGAATAAATCATGATTCTCTTTCCCTACATCAATAGTAGTGATTGAATCTGAGAGGGCTTGGAAAGTGTCTCCAATAGGCATCAAAAAAGCAATGAATATTTATTCATATTCTCTAAACCTTTCCACTCACTGTGACAGGACTGCCTTGTTTTTCTGTGTTCATTCAGTGCCTAACACCATGCTCCCCTCCATGTGATCTTCGTCCTGTGCCGTGATTAGGCGTTAGCACAGTAAAATAGTCTTTTTTAGTAATAATGTTACAAAATAATAACAGTAAGAGTGAATGAGGAGGCAGGACTTCACTTTCCCTGCTTTGCTCCTCTGGGAGATGTGTCAGGCTGATCTCTGTTCCAGCAAGGCAATTCTGTAAGGATGGAGCAGAGATCTACTTTAAGTCTTGTATCAGTGATGTAGCCACTGATTTTCCCTTGTAAGAGGCTGAGTGGAGTACGCAGGGTGCTGCACCCACTGCTCACGTACTTTCAATATTAAAATGCATATGTGGGAGTGTTTGAGTATTCCCATGGAGTTTCCCACTTAAGGCTGACAGATAACCCAGACCATATCTTGATGAAGTACGGAGTTCTTCCACAGAGTCTGCTTTGCTAACATTTCAGCCTTCTTGCAGGCCAAAACCAGGTATTTATTTAATATTTATAACTCTTGATTATCTTATTTTCTAAGTGTAAAGGATGGCAGAAATTATTGAGCTGTAGAACAGCTTGAATCAGCCATGTCAGACATAAAGGTAGCAAGATTCCAGATTTCACCTAAGAGCTGGGTGCCATGGGGTGGAGAAGCAGTTACAGATCTCATTAAGGCCAAGTACATGGGCATCCCGTTTTATATTTCACGTTTCTTTTCACCTGGAACATAATTAATTCAAGAAGCAAGATCCATAAGTTATATTTTTAGACAGTCCTGGTCCCAGCTGAGAAAAGGAAAACTCGTCATTTCCTCATAGCTGGGTTGAGGCAAACAGAACAAGAACAATAGTTGCTAAAGGGGCAGCTGAAGACTCGAGGTTTCTTACGTAATGTTGGAGGCTGGAGTTCCCACGTGAGAACGTGTCTTTATAGGTATTCTGAAAACAACACAACACAAGTATTGTGTTGTGACTTGCATAATGTGTAACTCGGTTCCCAACAGTTCAGTGCACACTGTTGCTAAAAGAACGCAACGTCAGAGCTTTAATAGCAAATTCGTTGTGTAAACTAAACACACCAAGCCCACCTCAAGTTGCCTTTGGATCCCTTGACTGACGAACAGTATCGTAGAATCATAGTTGGAAGGGACCTTAAAGCTCATCCAGTTCCAACCCCTGCCACGGGCAGGGACACCTTCCACTAGAGCAGGTTGCTCCAAGCCCCTGTGTCCAACCTGGCCTTGAACACTGCCAGGGATGGGGCAGCCACAGCTTCTCTGGGCACCCTGTGCCAGCGCCTCAGCACCCTCACAGGGAAGAGCTTCTGCCTAAGAGCTCATCTCAGTCTCCCCTCTGGCAGGTTAAAGCCATTCCCCTTGTCCTGTCACTACTTGCTCTTATAAAAAGTCCCTCTCCAGCGTTCTTGTAAGCCCCTTTAGGTACTGGAAGGCTGCTGGGAAGTCCCCCCATGAGCTGATCATTTGTTTTTTCACAAGGGGGTGGCCCCATTGAGAGGGTCAAAGCTATGTTAAGGCTGATGTTGGTCATGCAACTGGCAGTAGAATGATCTTGCACTGCAAATGCTACTTCTACATTTTCTTCTTACTTCATCTCCACAGATGAGATCAGTGGAAAGGAAGATGGGGAGGGAATAGCATGGAGACTGCAAAACATGCTGGGAGAAATGTACTTTTCCATGCATGTCTTGCTTGCTGGACTGCACATTCTTCTTTCCCTGATGACAGTATTATGTGCTGGGGTTTGCTGGTAGCTAGGCAGCTACCCAAAGCAACAAATCCAGGTGCCAATGAAACTTTCCATTGACTGAAGTGGGTTCAAGGGAGCAGTAACAACTCACAATTCAGTCTCTTCTGAGGCCACAACACAAGGTCCTATACAATATTTTTAACTGCAAATTATTCCAAAATCTCTCTCAAAGCATAATCTGTACTTCATGCTGCTTCTCTGTACCATGGATTTAGAAGGAAAATGGGTTATTAGTACCTAATTTACATTTTATGTTTTATCCTTCCTGGCAAGTTAAAGCTGTGGTCAATGGTTCGGCCCCAAATGGCCTTTCATTACTCAGGCTGTCCAGACATTCATAACCTTGTGAGTCCTTACCAAAGAGGCTCCTATTTGTGCCAGAAATATTGAGAGAATGCTCATGTGGAACATGCATAATGTAAGAACAAAATGGAATTCAGGGACAGTCAGGTAATATTAATCCCTGATAAGCAGAGATGCTTACTTATTACAGATCAAAAAATCATACAAAACACTGAATGAATCTTATGCAGTCTCTCTTCTTATTGCTCATATTCTGCTGTGTTATGTTTATATATTTAGGCTGAAAAGCCCCAAAACCCCTTGGACAAGAAGCTGCTTGTGTTTTGATTCCCATGTAGCCCTCAAAGATAGCATCTTCTTTGAATTTTCCAGTTAAGCCTTCTGAATTAAGTGAGACTCCTCACAGGTCAAGGTCCTAAAACATCACCAGGCACAGCAGAACTGGCCCTGTAGCACATAATAAATAATAAAGAAGCTCCTCCCAAAGCCAAACCTTCTGAGTAAGGGTTGCTGTTATTAGTGGGCTGGGGAGCACTATCCATTATTAAGGTTGCCTAATATTGCGCATTATAAGATTAAGGTTTTCCCACAGTTATATAGACTTAAATTTTCCATGCTGGATATTTTCTGTGTTATAACCTTCCCCTCCCCAACTTTATCTATCTATCTATCTATCTATCTATCTATCTATCTACCTACCTACCTATCTACCTACCTACCTACCTATCAATCTATCTACCTATCTATCTAGCTACCTTCCTACCTACCTACCTATTAAAAGCAACAGGCTGAAAATGGGAGACAAGATTGAGCAGAAAGAGAAAAGCAGCATCAGTCCACTGCGGGAATGAGCACTGGTGAATGAACACCACTATAGTTATTATAGCTTAAATGTTCAGCTAAGTGTGAGGTAGTTTATTCTGCTTTCAGATGAGGTTAGTTACATTACATGTTGCTGAGGGAGTTCATAAAGCTTAACTGTATTTTGCGGTACCTTATCTGCCTGTACATCCTCATAAAGGAAAGAGGCCATCAAGGGTATATTTCAGGGAAGGGTCCCATCTTGAGGATCTTTGAATGCTTTTTCCTCCACTGAAAGAAACTAGCCACTTCAGACTGAGATGCAAAGTCTTAGCAGATGTTTCCCAAAGGATGTCCTTTTGGAGAGCTGTTGCAGAGCTGCTGGAATGCTGTAAATTTATATCCCACTTGTACTGCTGCATACTATCTTGCCAGTGTAGAACAAGTCCTGGAATCAGATGGATGGGGGATTTGGGACAAATTATCTAGAAAGATTGAGATTTAATGTAGAAGTGGAGGGAACTCGCTCGTCTTAGGGGACCTAGAATGGAGAATCAGTGCTGCTGGGAAGGATGGCAAGAAGTTAGGGATGGAATGTGAAAGAACACAGAAATGGAAAATCACGGTCCAGCAAGACCGTGGAACTGAGAATGATCAGCTAACAGTTTGCAGTTCCCTTTCCCAGCTCCCAGCAGCACAAGTGGATACAGTGATATCCCTGTTTCAGCTCTGCTGATATGGGTGTCAGTATGGGTGTCAACTTGATGGAGCTCCGTTTCAAAGAAAACTTAGGAGAGAGCTCAGGAAAAGCTGTAATAAAAGGATAAAGCTGCCAAGTTGAAAGTTCCCAGCTTTTGTGTGAGCTCTTCCTAATGAGTAAGAGCTTCTCTGTTGGTCCACAGCAGTTTTCTTTCTCCAGTTTTCCAGTTCCTTAAAAGCTTAGGAAATTAACCATGAAAAATATGTGTTAAAGCAATGAGCAGCTAAGATGGATTTTGAATTAAGGCTGCCTATGCGGCTTCAGTCCATATCTCTCTCTATATATCACATGCTTAGTTCTCTTCCCCAGGAGCCCTAAAGCAGTCAGTACAAAAGACTGAGTTAGTCTGGGGGTGAAACTGGGTTGTCTAATAAAGGAGGATAGAATGACTGACTCATTTATTGAGTCATATGAGGTAAAAAGTGTGTGATAAATTTAAATATGGATTTGCAGTATCAAAGGAAATGGTCTCATGGCCAAAGCAATTGAATAGCACACGAGGGATCTGGACAGGGATAGGTCTTACATGATGACAGGCAAGTCACTTAAAATGAGTTTTTCACAGTTGGCCTCTTATTGTTCATTTTTCACTTTCTGAGTAGCTGCCTTGAGATTTTTGGGTCTCAGAACTAACATCTGCAGCTGAAGCAAAGGGAAGATTGGCTTTGAACAGAGTGAATAGTGTACAAAGTTAAATACACAGAAAATCAACTTGCACCAATCAATGGATACTTTTTACCTTCATCTTCATATGTTTAAGTCCTCCATCTGTAAAACTGGATTCTTTGTCTCCCAGAGGTGGTGTGAAAATAGATCCGTGAATACGTGTGAAGTATTCAAAGGGCACAGTGAAGAATGCCACAGAAAGGTCTATGGGGAAATGAATCATTCTGTCTTCAGAGCAGGCCTGACTGGTGTGCAGTAAAAAAAGTCTAGGGCCACACATTGAACCAGAGGAGAAAACGAAACACTGAATAGCCGCTCATTAAGTAAGCACTGTCTGTTCTGTGCGTTGAATGAGGTGAAGGTCTTGTGGGAAAAGCAGTTTGCAGTGATGCAATTAAAGACTGTACCAGAATGTACACAGGGTGAGCAATGGCATTCGGGCTACACGAGCAACTTTAATTTAGGTTCTGCCCTAGGTTTTGGGGCTTAAGTTTGCAACCTCAGTCACGTTCCTTTAATAATTTGGGGTGTGTCAATGTACAACTACAGCTGAATTATTCCTTGTGGAATATTATGTCTTATAAGAAAATGCTCTCTAATCAAAAGCGAATGTGTTGCATTACTTCTTGTTTTCTTCCCATGCTGCTATGGTTAATTGCTTCTTTCCTGCGGTTGGCATGAAGACTGCTGAAGCCCAATGGCCTCAACCATGGGCTGCTTATTCAATGTGGCATGTAAGCAGCAGGGATTTCCTTGTTCCTTGCCAGAGACCTGCATACTTTACCTCTTCCATGCAAGTAGGATAAAATTAATCAGTGTTGGTTTTCTCAGCAAGCAATGAAATTTCAACCGCTGCAATGTCGGAGGAGGAAGACTCCTCAAAGGGGACCAGGAGAAAATGCATGAATGAGAAGTCTCTGCCAAGACATGAACACTACACTTGAGTGTGTCTGAAATCTTGGGCGCAGAGAGTAAATAAGCCCCATGACAGGTCTAGCCTAAATACCCAGCACTTCCATGGCAAGTAGCCCATACTTTCACCAGCCTTGGCATCATGACGAGGATAATATTTTTGCAAGGATGAACTGCACTTGAACAATGCCTCTAATGTTTCAGTGTTGTTGCAAACATGCTTCCCTTTCAGATCAGCCATATGGCTCTTCTTTGCCATCCCCCTTTTCCCTTTTCCTTTCATAGAAGTACATTTTATGTGTCTGCTGAAGAGGAAATCCCTGTCTTCTGTGCAATGCCTGGGCTCACCTGAGGACTCAGAAGACAGTGCCCCTCAGTCCTGGGAATGTTGGTGTTAACCCTTAGCTGATGGTTGAGTGCCAGGCTAGCTCACTGTACTTAGTGTTCCTATATCTCAGTGTCATAGGAGAATCTGTGTATCTCTAAGGGTGTCATTTCACACTTGAATTCCATATTTTGTAAACTCCTCCCAAACCCCATTGTACTCACTAATGAAGCAGCAGGAGCAGTCTAGCTGTGCAGATGGGCCACAGAATATTGCTGGTGAAGTGACAGCTGGCTCTAAACATGCAAGCATCAAAAAGCCGTATACAGCATCTACCCTACCAATTCTGGAGGTCAACAAGCACAAGAGGCTACTCTTTTTGGTGGTAGAATTAAAGGGGCAACCAGAATCTAAGTGGCTGCCCCATAAGTGATCCTTTTCCCTGGGAAAAGAGTCCTAAGAGCACTTTATCTCTGAGCATCACTTGACATTGATAGACGGAGAGCTGATGCTTCACACAGAGAGAGGTAGTGTCACTCAACTGATAAAAGACGTTGTGAGCTGTCGCAGAGTTCCCACTGGTGGAAATAAGCCCATGCTTATTTCTAGCCTGCTCCACCCCACCTCCCTATATGTTCTTGACCAGAGCAACTTGGGCACAAGTTTCTCAAAGGACTAATGACAGCTAGTTGTGATGCTGCTCTTACCACACCACTGCTATTCCTTGCCAAGTATAGGTCTGGTGTAGAAGTTTATGAGATAATCAGGTTAGATTTCAGTGAGGTTTTTCAAATGCTCTGCTTATTTTACCAAGCAGTGTGTACAGACCTCTTGTAGATACCTTTGAGTGAAGCAATGTCTGAGTGGGTCAGCACTTAGCTGGAAGGTGTGCATTAGGATCTCGGTTATCAATGTATTTCTTCAGGTCTATCATGTAGTGCAAAGAGATGACATATTCTTTCAAGTGAGAAGTAAAATGTCGATATGTTTTCAGCACAGAGATGACAGTCTGGGACTCTTCTTTTGCAGATCTGAACACCATTATTATGTGTTGCTGAACATTTGTGGTTGTGTGTTGAAACTTAGGAAACAAAATGTTTCAGAGAAAAACCAAGAAATGACAGAAGAAATGAAAAGAGAGAAACTGAAGAAATACCAATATTACAATAATCTTTAAGATTATAAAAGTTCTCACTTAGTTTCCCTATGAAAACCCAGTTTTCATAGGAACAAAGAGGAAGTTCTCTCTCAAATTGCATTCCTTTTTTGTAGACCTGAGTAAGCCTGTTCGTGGTTCTTGTGTCTGGACACCAGCTGCCACGCTGTCTACATCCATCTCAGTAATTTGGTATGAAGAGATCCTTGGTACTGCAGACTTCTGTTGAGAAGGAGAAAAAAATACTTTCCATTGGCAATCCCCTTCTTGCGCGAGTTCCTTTAAGTGTATTTGGGGTTTCTAAATGACTTTAAAATCTGTTTTCCACTGTTCATATCAATTTTACTCAGCTCCTTCTCACCCACTCAGAGGGGGCTGTCACTCAGCAGCCAGTCAAATCAACCTGTGAACATAAATCAAGTCAAAGTCAGTGTCTGTATTATTACAAGTAGGCTGCTTGTACTCGAGCAAAAGATCCAGTGAAGTGGTAATTTAGAAGTGTTGTCAAAGGTCAGTGATACCCCTTAAAATTGTTAAGAATTGAGGTTTATTTTCAGTGTATTGTTGTCTCTTTGATCATTTAGGTTGATGGTTGAGCTTATTTTGTAACTCTTTTTAAAGGCTGGGATTGAAAACCACTTAGAACGGTAAATTACCAGTGTAAGGTTGCCGGGTTTTGTTGTAGTTCAAGTTTGGGGTTTCAGATCATCAAGAGAAAAACTGAAAGGGAAAAAAGGAGTAAATTTAGCAATGAAGTAACAACTAATAGCATCTAGTACTTTGTTAAAGGAATCACCAGTAAAATAGCTGGGGTGTTTAGAACTTGCAGTGACTACCAAATGGCATGCAGAGTTAGTAATCCCCTTGAATAGTTTTATTATGTGCCTCTAAGCAACATATGCTGCTTAAATATGCATTTGCAGAGTGACTGTGTTGGTGGCCGTATGTATTCTGCCATTTTATTGACCTGGTAAAACTTTAGTCTCGATGGCTGCTTTGGTTTCTATCCAGGCTGGTTTAGAAGTCAAAGAGTAGTTCTGCAGAAGTCTTTTCGTCTTAAGAAAGCGATTCACAAGCTGTCTCCTTTAGTTTCCTGGAATCGAGATGTTTATTTTGTGCTATGTACAACAGCAACAGTCCTGTAGATTTCATAACCTTAAACATTCAAATTACAACTTTGACTGAAATCTTCTTTCAGCACGTATTACTCAGAACATCACCAAGGCAGGGCTCTAAATAACAGCACAAGGCAGAAAGTAAGTTCGATGTTTCAGTTTAAATCTTTAAGGCTGGACATAAAAGTCCCAAATAAAAGAGTTTCCGTAGCTACCTTCTTTGAGGACACATCATCCAGTTCTGTCATCCCGATCCGAAGCAGAACAAAATGAGAACAACCAAGGGTTGTACAATAGCAAGTAGAATTGCAACCCTGGACTTCAGCAGGGCAAACTTTGGCATTTTCAAGCAATTGCTAGGGGAAGTCCCATGGGCAAGGCTGCTTGAAGGTAAAGGGGCCCAAGATCGTTGGTTGGCATTCAAGGATTGCTTATTCCAAGCTCAAGAGCTGAGCATCCCGACACGTAGGAAGTCAAGGAAGAGGACCAGGAGACCTGCGTGGCTGAATAAGGAACTGCTGGGTATGCTCAAGTGGAAGAGGAGAGTTTATAGGTCATGGAAGGAGGGGCTGGCCACTCGGGAGGAATATAAGGCTGCTGCTAGAGGATGTAGGAAGGCAGCTAGGATGGCTAAGGCCTCCTTAGAATTAAATCTGGCCAGAGGGGTCAAGGACAACAGAAAGAGCTTTTTCAAATACATAGCTGATAAAACTAACACCAGAGGCAAGGTTGGCCCACTGGTGAATGGGGTGGGTGCCCTGGTGACAGAAGATACTGAGATGGCAGAGTTATTGAATGCCTTCTTTGTCTCAGTCTACTCTGCCGGAGGCAGTCCTGAAGAGCCCTGTACTCCTGAGACCTCAGATGAAGTCAGGTCACTGGAGCGGTTTGCCTTAGTCCATGAGGAATGGGTTAGGGACCAGTTGAGCAATCTGGACATCCATAAATCCATGGGTCCAGATGGGATGCACCCGCGGGTGCTGAGGGAACTGGCGGAAGTCATTGCTAGACCACTCTCCATCATCTTTACCAAGTCTTGGGAAACGGGAGAGGTGCCTGAGGACTGGAGGAAAGCAAACGTCACTCCAGTCTTCAAAAAGGGCAAGAAGGAGGACCCGGGTAACTATAGACCGGTCAGCCTCACCTCCATCCCTGGGAAAGTGATGGAACACCTTATCCTTGATGCCATCTTAAGGCATGTCAAGGATAAGAGGGTTATGAGAGGCAGTCAACATGGCTTTACCAAGGGGAAGTCATGCTTGACCAACCTCCTAGCCTTTTATGAGGAAATAACATTGTGGATGGATGATGGCAGAGCGGTGGATGTGGTCTACCTTGACTTCAGCAAAGCATTTGACACAGTCTCCCACAGCATCCTCATAGCTAAATTGAGGAAGTGTGGTCTGGATGATCAGGTAGTGAGGTGGACTGCGAACTGGCTGAAGGACAGAAGCCAGAGAGTTGTAGTCTATGGGGCGGAGTCCAGTTGGAGGCCTGTATCTAGTGGAGTGCCTCAAGGGTCAGTACTGGGACCAGTATTATTTAATATATTCATCAATGATTTAGATGAGGGAATTGAGTGTACTGTCAGCAAGTTTGCTGATGACACTAAGCTGGGAGGAGTGGCTGACACGCCAGAAGGCTGTGCTGCCATCCAGCGAGACCTGGACAGGCTGGAGAGTTGGGCAGGGAATAACTTGATGAAATATAACAAGGGAAAGTGTAGAGTCCTGCATCTGGGCAGGAACAACCCCGGGTTCCAGTATAGGTTGGGGAACGACCTGTTAGAGAGTAGTGTAGGGGAGAGGGAACTGGGGGTCCTAGTGGACGGCAGGATGACCATGAGCCAACACTGTGCCCTTGTGGCCAAGAAGGCCAATGGCATCCTGGGGTGTATTAGAAGGGGGGTGGTCAGTAGGTCGAGAGAGGTCCTCCTTCCCCTCTACTCTGCCCTGGTGAGACCGCATCTGGAATATTGTGTCCAGTTCTGGGCCCCTCAGTTCAAGAAGGACAGGGAACTGCTGGAGAGAGTCCAGCGCAGGGCGACAAAGATGATTAAGGGAGTGGAGCATCTCCCTTATGAGGAAAGGCTGAGGGAGCTGGGTCTCTATAGTTTGGAGAAGAGGAGACTGCGGGGGGACCTTATTAGTGTATATAAATATATAAAGGGGGAGTGTCATGAGGATGGAGCCAGGCTCTTCTCAATGGCAAACAATGATAAGACAAGGGGTAATGGGTATAAACTGGAACACAAGAGGTTCCACTTAAACTTGAGAAGAAACTTCTTCTCAGTGAGGGTGACGGAACATTGGAACAGGCTGCCCAGGGAGGTTGTGGAGTCTCCTTCTCTGGAGACATTCAAAACCCGCCTGGACACATTCCTGTGTGACCTTATCTAGGTGTTCCTGCTCTGGCAGGGGGATTGGACTAGATGATCTTTTGAGGTCCCTTCCAATCTCTAACATACTGTGATACTGTGATACTGTGGTTTGTTCCCTGAATTTCCCAGGGTGCTTCTGAAATGAGCTTTCATATCTCTTTGAGGGATTTTTCCCCTTCCTCTGGCCTTGCCACAGAGACATTGGTGAAAGTCATTTAAGAAGATAAAGATGAACTGCTTTTGTTGTCGGGGTGATGGTCATGGTCATGGTGTGGACAGCCGTGCCCCTGGGGCTGCAGGACAAGTGCCACATTCAAGTGCTGGGAAATTCTGGTGATGGTGTGTCTTCTGTGATCAATGTGAAGTAGTTTGAGAGTCCACCACGTCACGACTAGCTTTGTAACCACCCAGGAGACAGCAGTTTAAACATGGTGCTCAGGAAACCTCATCAAACGTATTGATCCAGGGACATGTGCTTTTCAAGTGGAATTTATGGGAATGGTATCCAGCTTATTAGTAGTCATTTCACTTTTTCAACTAGAAGTGTAACGTATCTGTCCATCTGCTGGTCTATCAATCAGTCTCCCTCCCTGCTCTTTTTGGGGGCTTTTTGTTCCCTTTCTGCACGCTGTTATTATAACTGGTAACCAAATGCAAAAGAAAGGATGAGTTAAAGAGCACAGTACCTAATAATTTCAGTTAAAAGAAGCTGAAAGACAGACTATTTTGTTCACATGAATTGCGCATGACAGAGGTGGGAAAAATGGGCTTGATCAGAGACCCACTGGAATTGATAGAAACCTTTCCATCCATTTCAGCAGGCTTAACTATCACCTTTGTTATTTGTAACAATTACTTGTCGCCTTTCCTTGCACCATATACTTCACACAACAATATATTTTTTTGCTTCTATGGTCTTAGAGACTCAAACATTAATGGCAAGCTCTGTTTTCTCAAGCTAAACCTACTCTTGACCCTGCAGTATCTGCAGTCTGCTTTTGAACTCAGGGCTTGATCATTGACCCACACAGAAAGGATGCAGTTGCGTGAAGGAGTAACTTTTAGAAGATACCAGAAGTGTTGGAAGAGGGCTGGAATAGCTCAGCAGAGTAACTCAGATTTTGTCAGGATGTGAATTTGACTTCCACTGGCAAATAGCCTAGTCTCAGGGCAGAGCATTTGCTCTTCGCCATTTGACTGTGCTCCTGGCACAAGGCTGGGTGACCCAATGCCTCCCCTGAGAGAGCTGAGGGTCCCTCCCCAGGCTTCAGACCCCACTGATGTTTTTCTGTGTGATGACTATATTGAGATCACAGGATCTCGTTTGATCCCTCCTGCTGCTGCTTCAAAAAGGGTGGGTGGGTTGTTTTCCCCGTTGCCAAAATCTTTGTCCAAAATCAACAAAGCCACATACGCGTTCTGGTTGAAGGACTTGTGCAAACATATTTATGCAACTCTTTGTGGGATTTGACTTTCAAATAAAATTCCATGAGCAAAGCTTCAATACAGCTGCTTTCAAAAAAACAAATGAGAAGATCCATATATATCACTCAAGTGCATTTAACTGCAAATTTGTTACCATAGTCTCCAAACATCTTTTCACTATTGGTCCAGCTCGAAGGTTTGGACTGTTTCCATCTTCAGTATAATGCTGCTGTGATGTGCTGAGTTTATCCCTGTAGCCTAATACCGTGAAAAGAGTGGAAATAAGGAAAGTTATACAAAACAAACACTGTCTCCATCTGAATAATTACATTAGAGGTTCGATTATCAGGAGATCAGGAAACAAACTGGGAAGATTAAGTTGGCAAGGCTTAAAACCATTTCCATTGTCTCAAGTAAGCTCGATTGCACTTGTATTTTTGATTAATTGAACTTGCAAGCAATTGAACAAGCATAGATGAAGGTCTGACAGCATAGATGAAGGTCTCCAAGGTTCTTTTGTAAAAAATCCTAAATTAAAGGGCTAAAAATCAACCAAGGTCAAAACCTGTGTCCCTTCCTGGGGCTTCATATGTAAGGTCTGGACTTTTCTACAGCGATGAAGTGCTGGTTTTAACTGCAGACCAGGACAAGCTGCTGTTCAAAATACAGAATCTAGCAAGCCGTAAGTGGTAACAATTTCTGTATTTCATTAAAAATAAAGAAAACAGATGAAATATTTATTGTTAGAGGGAGCGTGCTTTTGCCACCAGCAAGAGAACTTCATCACGGCCCTTGGCTTCGGGGTTTGTGTCCTGCACCTGCAGAGCTTTGGCCCTGCCAAAATAAACACCCTCCAAGACAGGAGCTACGTCGTCGTTTCTCATGTGGGTGAAGTGCCAGCTGAAGTTATGGAGCAGTATATAGCGGTTAATGTATAAAAAGACTCTGCTGTGCTCTCCTGGACTAAATTTCCGCTCCGGGAGTTTGCATTGCAAGTAAATAGCAAGGAGCCACAGGGCTATCCAGCAGCGCTCTGGGCTCCCACACTTTAATATACTTACTCTGGCCACGGTGCTTTGAGGTAGGGCAGTGCTATTAGCCCCATTTTATAAAGACAGCATGCCACCGAGGTCTGCAGGACGCAGGATATTAGCTGTACTGGTAACTGAATTCCCACGGGAGCCTCGCTGCTTGTATTAGGCTTTCATAACGTGACTTACTGCCACAGTTCCTGGGAATTTTTGAATGAACTGAAATGAGGCATTTTTATTCCCGTCTTGTGTTCTCTGGCCATCTGGCTTGCCTTGCTTTTTAAATGCATTGCTGGGGACGGGGCAAGTGGAGAGTCCTCAGCATCTCAACAACAGGTTTCCATGCCTATAGAGCCCCCAGAAAACATCAGAAAACCACACCAAACAAACCCAAAACCACAGGAAAAAATATGATTAAAAGGACAAGATATTTCCTTCTGTTGCTTCCTCCCATTCCTGTGACGTTCCCAAGGAGTCACCATGAAAAAGAGGTCCCTCACTACCTTATCAAGTACATGTACTTGGCCAGGTTCTACAGTTAAACAGCAATATCCGTGTTTCTTCGTCAGAAATGGGCCCGTATTGTCAATATCTCAAAGAACGAAACTTGGTTTTCACTGCAAGTACATGGGTTCCCAGCAAAGTTTGTGACTTCATTATAACATCTCCAGTGCTGAAGGCCATTGAAAAATCAGAAGGTAATAAGTGGGTCTGCAGAAGTGTTAACGTAGCCAATCTCAGGCTCTTGCTTTTGAACACAAGGATTATCTTTTGTATTGAAGCATATTAGAGATGGAAAAGCATCTTTTTTGTAGAATGCAAGAGCTAATGTTCCAGCTTTCCAGATGAATCTGAAATACAAGAGCAACACAGACACTATTAATAATGCAATCAAAGCAATTTATATACTTTTAAAGCATCCACAAAGGATCCTTTGATAAGAAGGAACTTTCATCAGCCTCAGAGACCAGGTAGTTTAGTGTGTACTGTTTATTAAATTTATGCATAGACAGTGGTAATTCCACTTTTGGCTGGAGAAGAGCAGCAGCAAATTATAAGACATATTTATAAGCACTAGTATTACACTTGCTGGCTTTAAATGAAGAAATGTATTTATATTAATATAGCTCTAAATGGGGCTATTCAGTGTTTAAAGATGCAGTTTGTTTTCCATTAGTACCCTGCCTGGACACAGAACAATTCTGTAAACTTTAAAAGCTTTGGTCTTCTTTTTTGACAAAAAGAAGGAAATTGCTACAAGTGCACACTGGGAGATGGGCTGTGAGAGTCTGTTCAGCTCAGTCATGCTGCGTACTTTTTAATCTTGCTTTTAGTTCCTGCTTTTGTCCTCCTTTTCTTTGTGTGCCCCTCTAAGAGAGCTCACATGTAGAAAGCAAAGATGGGCAAAAAACCAGGAGTGGCTTTAGATTTGGGCCAGAGTGCTTAGAATCTCCTTTAGCAGCATCCCCCCCAAGTTTGAATAAGGAGGGAGGTGTGTGATTTTTGAGACACCTCTAGATGAAGTTTTCATCCATCCCAGGGCTGGTGGGAACCGCTTTGAGAAGCCTTAGCCCCTTGGAAAGAAGAAAGATTTACTTTTGGTGTGCCAACAGTCTTATGAACAGACTGCTAGTCTCTTCTGGCTCTGCTGCTGCTCCCTATTGTCCAGCTTGAGAGTAGGGACTGAGAGTTCCCTCACATTCAAATGCTTTCTTCCATGAGTTTAGTGTGCTTTTTGTTGCTCTGGACTAAATCAGGATAAAGGAAGACAAATAATAGACTTGGAACAATGTCTGTTTGAAAGATCTTGATTCACCTTAAAGGAAAAAAAGGGGGAAGATGAGTTCTCATCATGGGTCATTGAGCACGAGCAGGAAAAGAACAATTAAATTCCTACATCCACTTTGGGGTTTCCAGGTGTTAAGGAAGGGGTTTTTGTTGTTGTTGTTTTGGTTGGGTTTTTGTTTTTAGGCGGCAGAATTACATTGCATTTGGATCTTACTCAGTTTTAATCCAGGCTGATTTAATGGCCAAGGAGAGCGGAGAGCCAGAGGCCAAGTCCAAATTTTCCTGTGCAACAGCATGGTGCATGTCTTCCTGGCGGTTCTCCATGCATTTCTATGAAATATCTTATCTTGGGATTCCAGTATGTTGGAAAATACAATGCTATTTGATAGTCAGTACCTAAGTGCAGTCAATGACCACACCAGTAGTGACCAAAAAGGTGAAAAGATGTTCCTGGCTCTTGTAGACTTGAAAAGTGAGATTTAAACTGGGCTCGTCCCTCCCCATAGACAGCTACAGGAAGAAGCCTCACCAGCTGTGTGCAGGTGTTGGATTAGCAGCCCTTCAGAACAAGGGCTTCTACCCAGAAACAGAAGTACAACTTTCCGTAGCAGTCTCACTCATACACCTGCGGCTTACACTGCAGAAAAGTCATCAAAATATCAGGAAAGACTGGGTTTCAGCCAACAGTCATCACCCTGTTGTGTAGCTCACCACTAACCCACCAAAACCCATAGGGATATTTCAAATGTGAAAGAGGAGGAGGGACCTGGTCTCTCTGCAGACCACTGTTTCTCTCCAAAAATTGATAAGGTGATATTTTTAGCCAGAAGAAAAGCCTGCTATGTCTTTAAATGGGAAATGAAGACAAAAAGATCTTTATAAGGCACAAGGAGCTTTTTAGCTAATTGAAATGCTCAGTTTTTTCCCTTTTACATGAAAGTCAAGGATTTTATTGTCAGCAGCTTTATTACCTTGTTTAGTGTTTTTCACTTCATCAGTGACACGTTTTGGTCAGTATGAAATGTTATTAATAGGACTGTTTTCCTGGATGTGTGCTTAGATCTTTTTCAGAACCTTACCAGAGTATCTACCAGGGAACAAATTTGGCCATAGACTTTGAATGGTGATGGCGTTGTCTGTATGCAGGTGTCACTGTTTTGGTATGTTCTATGTGCTGGGTGCTCTTTAATGTAGTCTTCAATACATAAGCTATGAAGTAAAGGGAGAAATGAGTCAGTAGAATTTAGAATGAACATTGTTTATCTTATCAATACATTATCTCTGGGGACATTCAAGGCCAGGCTGGATGTGGTCCTGAGCAACCTGATCAAGTTGAACATGTCCCTGCTCATTGCAGGGGGGTGGGCTAGATGAGCTTTGAAGGTCCTTTCCAACCCAAACCATACTATGGTTCTGTGTTTATGATGACATTTTCTGTAGTATCTTTTCTATAACGGTCTGTGTCTATACTCTGTTAGGAAGATGAAGAACTCACATGTGCACATTATTTGCCAGTGGTATTTTTTAAGTGATGAGTTTGGCAGCAGTGAGAAGTGACTGCTTTCCTAGGGCTTTGACCCACGCAGCTTTTCACCCCCGGTTTGGGTGACTTTGCAGGTGTTAAACAGGATCACGCTGCAGCAGGAGGGTCCGACGACCAAAGACACGGCTCTCAGAGCTGTTTTAGTTACACTTCATCATCACGAGCATATGGTTTCACTTCCAAGTGTTTAACATTTCCATTTCCTCAGGAAATCTTTCTTTCTATTTTTCAAGCTCTGGAAACTGGATGGATATATTTGTACTGGCAGGCGGGCCGAGAGCGACACGACCATCAGCCCTAGCCCTAGGGAGCCCCTGACTGTGGTACCCTCTTGACTCTCCATCCCCTCCCCTCATGCAGCACCTCGTGAGCATGGCTTGGGGTGCTTTATCCAGGTCTCCGGGGTGCAGCACACTGTTAAAACACTTCTGCTTTTCCTTTACTGTAACAAACTATGGCTCCTTTTCTCTGCTTTAGCTGAGAGAGGTGTTTTTCTTTCTTAGTCAACTCCAGGACCCATGCATCCCAAGAATGAATTGGGAGCAGACTCCTTTAGCTGACTTAGTGAGGCCAACAGCAAAATCAAGGCCTAAGAAAATACTTTGTGTCACCTAGAAGGAATGAAAGCAGTTGCATCATGTATTTATTGTCTGTGTTAGTAGATCCAGCACTTAAATGAGCACGACTGAGGAGTGGATGGCTCCGGGGAGCTGCTCTGGCTCTTGTGTTTTCAGAGATTATTTCTGGCATTTCCTTTTTCCTCATTACAAACAGGTCACCCTTCTCATATGTTGGCCAAGTTATGCACCATAGGAGGAAGTCTGTGCTCGTGTCTTCTTTATGTTTCATTTAGCCACATATGTAATAGTGTTTAGCTGCTTGTTTTCTTTTCCTGCTACGCTATGAACTGCAGTGATTGGGTGTGCAATTCGCATGCCTATTTAGCTGATATCACTAGCCCTTTAGCATCCTCTACTACAGTGAGTGTCACCATATAGCAACTTTGATAAACTAACTGCCTTTTAAGCAGCAAGCCTTGCTACTGTGCATCAAATAGCACTGTAATAGAGAAAATATGGGGCAAACTAGCTGATTAATGTATTTGTTCCTTTGTGGCTTATCCTGTTACAAATTCAGCCTATTGCATACTTTGTACTGCTTGTTTAACATGAGGAAGCTCGCTGTGGCTTTGGGCTTCTGGAAGGATTGAGTCTTGCCACCAGGCAGGCTGTGTGCTACCGATATTCAGTGTATATATTTTATTCATAGCCTCAGAAGAGTGAGTTAGTCAAGGGAGCAGAAAACAGCATCAGACAGATGTAGTTCAACCTCCAGACCTCCCAGGAGAGCTCACCTGCGCTGCTCAGCCTCTGGCTTTGTGCTGGCCTGTGGGACATTGTGAGCTGCTGTTTTGATTCACTTAGGCTCTTTCCTCCATTGCTTGCCTTAGCTCTATGTGTGTCTGCGCATCCCTGCAGCAATTACCTCCTCACTATAAAAGCTACTTGGTCAAGCAGCACAAGCTTGTACCATCCACAAGGACACCTCCAAGGCTGCTCAGCATCCCGGCGAGCCTGCTGCCTTTCTCCTGTACATGTCTGTGTCAAGGTGTTCCACACTGTAGGCTCCAGCTCAGACAAACAAACCAGTGCCATTGGCTTACTGCTGATAGATAGATAAACTGGAGGTCAAGTTAGGATTTACACAGTGATTTAGATCCAGTTTTATTTGCTGGAGGGTACCAAAGCACTGCAGTCTTCTGGATAGAATGAGTGATATCCTGATCCAAAATGAACTGGCGATGCCAGCCACAAAGTGGTGTTGATACGTTGTTCCAGACTGCTTCAGAACAGACCATAGTAGGACCGTACTGAATTAAAAGCACAGTCCAGCTAGTCTGTAGGTGCTTCAAGGGGCCAGTTCCTGGAGTACAGCCATACTGCACACAGGCACAGCATCGGACAAGCACCTTCTTTCCTTTTGCAAGAGGCAGCCTTGGGTGCTCCTGTCATCTGCCACCCAGCTACAGGTCAGCAAGTCCAACATGTCAGGCAGCTTTTTCCATTCAGCATTGATGTCCTGGTTTTGCAGAACATGGTCCCTAGGATCTGACCTGTGATGAGCGAGCCCTTTGGCTGGGTGCCTCCGTGGCAAAAGTGGGCTCCATCACAGCACAGTTCTCCTTGGTGCAGATGGAGCTGAATGGTGCAGGGGGACAAAGCAAAGGGGGATTAAAAGACGTTGCAGGAGCCACTGTAGGCCTGCGAAAGAAGTAGCCAAGGCACTGACAACTGTGTGGGTTTTGCATGTCTGTTTGCAGTGCTATGTTATGTGTTTAGGAGCTGGTTGTTTCCATAATAACAGCAAGCGCCATATGGCAGCGAGGAGGGTGGTGAGAGGAACGCTCAAGGAAACACAGTATGTTGTTTGACATGTGTGTGCTTCTAGAGGAATAACGTGTCTCAAGCAAGTACTGCTGCTCCAAACAGACTGGGGATTTGCTGCTCTCACCAGAAAAGTATTATAGCATCATAGAATGGTTAGGGTTGGAAAGGACCTTGGCGTTTGTACTGGTGCGATGCCAGTTAATGGTGCCTGCCCTTCCCTCAAGTTTTCCTGCAGATAGTCCCTGTGATGGGTAAAGGACCTTTTGCTTTACTGGGAGTGATGTTTCTGGATGGCAATTTAAATACAGGGTTTAAGGGGAAATACAGTTCTGTAAAGGAGTGCTGTGTGAACTGGAACCAGCTAGATGCCATATGCTCCATCCATTAGTTAATGTTCAGCAAGTAAATAGCACAGATTTTGAAACCTTTTAAAACACATAGTTTGCAATAATAGTTTAGTAGAGAGTGGGTTGAGCATTTCCAGAGATTAGTGGCGCTTTAGTGCGTATCTAGGAGGCATCCAGGAAGGTCTCCACAAATTCCAGCTTTCCCTGCCCTTTAATGTATGACTCACATTTCAAGGACTTGTAATTTGCTCCCCACATTCCCACAAACACCACCAGGCTGAGCGGTACCTTTGCAGAGTGCATATATTTCCACCACAGAAAAATGTGGAATTATTCTTTCATAATAGCTGGATGGCTTTTTGCGGGACTTGTACCAACATCAGCTCTACAAAATTGAGCCTCTCTTGTCTGAGTCTTCAAGCCATTAATCATGTTTGTATTTGGGTACCTGAAACGTGGTGTGGCGGAGAGAAGGCAGCAGTTTTGATTTGGGATGTAGTTTCGCACTCGCTTGCAATGCTTTAAACTGCTAACCAAGCCAAAAAGGCAAAGCTCCTCTCATTTTCATGCTTCTCTTCTTCTCTTTATTGCCTCTAGAGAGAGATTACTGCAGCATATGTGAAAAGCAGCCGATTGGAAGGCTTCTCTTCAGGCAGTTCTGTGAAACTCGACCCGAGCTCGAGTGCTGCATTAGGTTCCTTGACTCAGTGGTAAGTCAATTCCTGTGATATTTTGGGGTGCTTTGCAATGCTGTCCAACAGAGGAGACTCCCCTGACCCCAAGAAATGGCTGTTTCATGGGACTTTGTGTCTAACACCTTAGTAAGCAGTGGACCATAGCAGCATCACAGCATCATTGATGGTAGAGGGGCAGCACTGCTTGAGAGGTTGGTACCAGCCCTCATGAAGCATCTCATTGGTACCAGCCTTGTGGCTCATGGGGAGTCCTCAACATAAAAAGGACATGGAACTGTTGGAACAAGTCCAGAGGAGGCCACGAGGATGATCAGGGGACTGGAGCACCTCCCGTATGGAGAGAGGCTGAGAAAGTTGGGGCTGTTCAGCCTGGAGAAGAGAAGGCTGCGTGGAGACCTCAGAGCAGCCTTCCAGTATCTGAAGGGGGCCTACAAGGATGCTGGGGATGGACTCTTCATCAGGGACTGTAGTGACAGGACAAGGGGTAACGGGTTCAAACTGAAACAGGGGAAGTTTAGATTGGATCTAAGGAAGAAATTCTTTACTGAGAGGGTGGTGAGGCACTGGAATGGGTTGCCCAGGGAGGTTGTGAATGCTCCATCCCTAAAGGTGTTCAAGGCCAGGTTGGATGAGGCCTTGGGTGGCATGGTTTAGTGTGAGGTGTCCCTGCCCATGGCAGGGGAGTTGGAACTGGATGATCTTAAGGTCCTTTCCAACCCTAACTATTCTATGATTCTATGAGCCACGAGGCAGGAGGATGTCCCAGCATGGCCTCCCTTCATGTAAACACCCAAGCAGCTGAGATGCTCTGAGTAATGTCTTTTGATGTGGGTGAAGCCTGAAGTGCTGGCAGGCACTGGGAAGAAAGGGCAGATGATGAATGGACTGACAAGAGAGGATGAGGAGTATGATAATTTAATATCCATCTCTTACCAAGCCTTTTCATCAGTAGGCTGCAGGGTGATTTAGAGAGGACATCTTTACTGTTACCCTGTGTTTTCAAATAGGAAAACAGAGGCACAAAGGTGTAGAAGTGACTTGGTTGAGTGAATTCATCAAGAAACCATTTTCCACCCCAGAGAGCTCTCGGTTAACCTGGACACTGAACAACACCCTCAGCCCCAGGGGTATCTGATGTTCTTTCCCAGCCTGGCAGCACTTGGCCATGTGCCATGCCAGCAGGAGAAGCTGTTCACAGTGAAGAAGTCTCTCAGTGGCTTTCTTGATGGGAGCCTGCAGAAAGGGAGGATGTTGATGAGCCAAAAGGCTAAATTGTACCAGGAAAATGAACTTGTCCGTGCTGAGTGTGAGTGCCCGAGGGGGGCTTTGCTCTCTGGCTGACACTGACAGTCAAAAGCAAAGCAATGCATGCCAACAGGAATAAAATCATGGAATCATAGAATCACAGAATGGTTTGGAAGGGACCTTAAAGCTCATCCAGCTCCAACCCCTGCCACGGGCAGGGACACCTCCCACTAGAGCAGCTTGCTCCAAGCCCCTGTGTCCAACCTGGCCTTGAACACTGCCAGGGATGGGGCAGCCACAGCTTCTCTGGGCACCCTGTGCCAGCACCTCAGCACCCTCACAGGGAAGAGCTTCTGCCTGAGAGCTCATCTCAGTCTCCCCTCGGGCAGGTTAAAGCCATTGCCCTTGTCCTGTCCCTACAGGCCCTTGTCCAAAGCCCCTTTCCATGGTGAAGCTGTTCTGGAGTACATGGGGATGTGAGGATTGCACTGAAATTGTAGGTCTGGGAGAGGACACGTGGTCACTTGAAGCTTTAAAGTTTGTTAGTGCTGCAGCACCTACAGCAAATCTACAGCATCACAGAAAGTTTTAGATAAAGCCCTGTTCGAATCAGTTTTACCTGGTCACAATTTCTACCTGATATTCCTAGCACTGGTTGTGATTTTCCCTAATGAAAGTTTTAGCCATCGAGATGCGTGGAACTACTGCATCTGACAAATACTCTGTGCTTAAGGCTAGCAGGCGGGAGGACATTTCAGGTACCCTGGATTCAGTACAGGTCCTGTACTGACCCAGCATCCTCTCATGAGTTATCTGCCACTGATGGAACATAACACACCCATCTGAGGGGAGGCATCTCCACAGAAATGCCACATAGTGTGTGATGCCTACAGCCCTGAGGAGCTGGGTGCTGGTTCTCTCTCCAGGAAGCCACAGAAACCCTTTGGGAGACAGCTGCAAAAGACTGCTTCCAAGTGGTTTTAATTTCAGACAGAAGAGACAGAGCTGTCCGCAGTTTGGAGAGGATCAGTGAGGCTCTGCTCTTCTCTCATGCCTCCTTGCTCCAGCAGCAGGCATCATATTTTGGTTCCAGCAGCGCCCAGAGGCTGCAGAGAACAAGCCCACATTGTGTGAGCCTTGCACACACCCGGCAGTGGTAATAACATCTGGGCTAAGGGAAACATTATTGTCCCCCCATATCCCTCCTATGTCCCCCCCCCCAGTGCCACCCTATGATAACCTTTGCCTAGAGCCTCTCCGAGCAGCGACGGCTGCAGGAATTGAGGGCACTGTGTCATTTCACTCTCCTAAAGCTCTGTGGAGCAATGCCAAGCAACTCCGGGTCCTCCTCCCAGCATCCGTGCAGCACAGGCGACACCAGAGCTGCTAAAGCTGGTGGTGGGACTGGATTTGTGTTAAAGCTCCTTCTACAAGCAATCCTAGACTCGTATCCCTAAACCTTTTTGCAAGGGTGTGTTTTGCATCCATTCCAGCATTGCTTTTGCAGGCTGGAGCTGTCCTGCAGACCTTTACCGGGCCAGTGATCACTTCCCAGTGAGGCTCAGACTGGCACTGCAAGGGTTTCATTAACAAAGCACCTGGCTCTGTGGAGGTCTGAATATATGCGTTCTCTCTTCCTTTTAACACTAATTAACAGCAGCCTCCTTTGTTTATTGATTTCAAATTCTATACAAGCTTGCCCCAAGCCCATGAAAATCCCTGTATTAAGCAATATTAAGGTCAAGCAGCACAGCCCATAGCCATTAAATTGGATGATTGCTACTGAAATCTGCCCAGCGTTGAGTGAGTGGTGGAATTCAGGCCAAGCTCTACATTAGGCAAAAAATTAGGCAAAAACGTCCTATAATGAGACCAGGAGATTGACTTTACAGCCCCATTCTGAGACCACCAGGAATGTGAAACCTTTTGGAGACCACCTGCTGTAACAAGCCCAAAGCAGAAGAAGCCAAGAGCTTCCATTTACTTTTGACTTAGTTATGTTTCTCATGTGAGATGCAAAACTTAAGCTTTTGTGTAATAACTGATCAAAAGAAAAAATAATAGAGGAAAATATTAAGCTGCTCATAGGAGGCTCACGGAGCTTTTTGCGCATGCAGAAGTAGGACCACATCTCTTTCACAGAGCACAGCTAAGTGACTTCACCAGGTCACGCATGGCAGAAGCCATGCCTCCCAGTTTTTAATGCAGTTTTTAAGCAGTGTGGGGCTGCTTTCTGAAGAAAAAGGATTTGTATCATTAAATTCTGCATGCATGTAGATGGGTTTCTGTCAGTTCCCTCTGAAACCTGTGAGTACCTTAGCCAGCTTCACCCCATAACTGAGATTAAAGTGCTTAGAGGCATGAAGTTTCTAGATGTTTTCTGAGAACACTGGTTGGGTAATGAGCCGCAATCTATCAACCATAAAACAGACTACAAAGATACGTGGTTTGTAAGCAGTAGGCCCCAGCTTTGAATGATAAAAGTGGTAAGAACAAAGAGATGCAGAGCTTTGTAATTCAGCACTGGTGGAGCTATGAATGTTTGGTTCCCACCACTGCTATGGGACCATCATAGTGGCCATCAGTTTGGCTGAGTGGCCAGGAAATGGGGCAACAGCAACCTCTTCTCCAGATGATATGGCTATCTCTTATTATGGATATTGTGCAAACAACTTCATGACAGAGGTCCTGACTTGACTGGCTAAAATATCTAGTAGGAAGTACCAATGGCTGCAACTTGTGCCTCTGAATGCATTGTGTGCTTACCTGTGTACATGTGAACACAAAGATCTCCCATGAGTAATTCACCAAACCCTTAGGTAGCCTTTCAGATGAAGAAACTGCATGAACATAAGCTATTAGCATTAAATGGAGATGGTTTATGATTAAAGCAGCTCCCCTACAGCTGTTAACAAAGAATCCCCCTCCCTGGTAGCATTCAAGGCCAGGTTGGATGGGAGTTGGAGCAACCTGATCTAGTGGAAGGTGTCCCTTTCCTAGTTGGAACTGGATGATCTTTCAGGTCCCTTCCAACCCAAACCATTCCGTGATTCTGAGTTCACGCACAGCCCTAAAACACGCTCTGCTGTACTTACAAATATTTTGGCGACATCATGCAGCTTTGGAGCTGTTGAAAGACAGCCCTTAAAATAAAGTGTTAGGGGATATGTTTCCTGTGCTGAAAGGCAGATCAGTGAGCAGGGAATCTGCTAGCGAGATGCATTTCCTTCCCCACAGCCCATGCCTCCAGCACAAGAAGGCGGCAATTCAGCACCTTCTCGCCCGTGTCGTCTTCTCAACAGCACATTCCTGGGGTGCCAGCTCCTGACGTTTGCACTTTCTCTCCTGTGTTTTTTGTGTGCCGTTATAATAAAGACCTTAGCTTCTGGACTCCCTTTCCTGCTTCATCTACTCACACTCATAATTGCGTATTATTATTTTTTTCCAGTCGAGGGCTTTTAACATTTTAATGTGGACCAGATTTAGAGGGACTGAAGTGGCTATTTCTCATCAAGGTTTTGTCTCTAACCCGTGTGATGTTATTTCTTTGCACTAAAGTCACACAGAAATACATCCTCTGGGGGAAATTAGCCCCTCTCCAGGTTGTTCCTGCCTGTGCTATCCAGGCATAGGGCTGGGGGTGAGAGGCACAGTCGACTCGGGTGGACTTTTCAGCTGAACGCATCACTAGACATTGCACTTATCTGGGGTAGAAGGATGAACAAGCATCCATTTAATGCCATTTGTAAAAACCCTGCTTTGCTGTTAGGGAGATTTTGTTTGGTTAAGTCCTTTACATGGTATATAAACCATCTGTGTATGTGTGTCTTAAAGCTGTTCAAGGCTTTTTCCATCAGAAATGCCAGTTTGTTGATATCAACAAACTCATTAACTCAAAACATGTTTTTAAACAGTCAAAAGGGCTCTTTCTGCCCTGCGTTTAAATATGAAAAATGTGGTTTCAAGTTCACTTTTCATTTAGAAATGTGAGTTATTATGAATTCCAGCTGTTTGCATTTTGCCTTCCAATCTTCAGTCACAGATTTTAAATCTCCATCAGAGGCAAGTGCAAGGGCAGTGGCTGGAGCACAGAGCAGCAAGAGGGCAGAGCCTGGAGTCCAAGGAGGGAGTAGGCAGGAGCTGGAGCAGAGAGAGATGCTGGGAATAACAGAGCTGAGAAAGTGGAGGTGTAAAACTGGGGACAAAATGCCAGAAGCCTCCTGGAGCTGCTCAGAACGTGACTCTACTGCACTGATTTATACCAAGAAGCCTAAAATGCGTTGGTGGGAGTGTCTGTTCCCATCTCCACCTCCTGGTAGGTAGAAGGGACCGACTCCTGTTGGCATGCTATGCTCCCACAGCCAACCAGCACCTGCCTGCCATGTGAAAAAGTCCTCCCTCTGGCTCCATTTTTCAGTTTCCACATCTTTTTAGGCCACAGTTTCAGGAGCTCAAAGAGTATTAAGAGGAAAATCAAGCACTAGATAAAACGATGTGTCAGAATTAAGGTTGCTGGTACAAGCCCCCGCTGGGTCCCAGTGCCATTTCCATAGTGATGCTCTCCACTGGTCACAGGCAACCTCCAATATCCAGACCTCTTCCTGAGCCATCCCTGAGCCCGCAATCAACCACAGACTAGATCTTGCTCCTTTTCCCAGTGGAAGTGTGTTTTCCATCCAGTCTCACTCAGCCCATCCCAAGGGTGGCTACTCCAAAGCGAAGGATGCTTCGCACCCCTGTGCCCCCATTCAGCCAGGGTTGCTTCTAGAGAAGCAGGAGCCACTGAAGTAACTACTACCTCTGAAACAGCAGCCAAAAGGAAAGTTAGCAACAAACGGCAGCCAGCCCACATCCTCTTGCCATTTGGACTGAAGGATCCATGCCTGCCCACAGAAGGAGCCTTCCCTGCAGCTCGTCCCATGCAGTCAGGGTGATCGTAAATCCTCCCCTCATTTATGAGCTATGAATAGGGCCCTGTCTGACCTAACTAGGGCATGGAGAAGCTATTAGACTTCAGAGCAGGAGCCTTGAAACACATGCCTGGATTCATAAAAGAAATAATGGAAAATATTTTGTTCCACATGGATTTTAAGTAATGATGTTATTTCTAGCAATTAGGGATTTGCAAACTGTAGCCATGCTTTTGGGTATTGTGGAAGAACGGGACGTATCTTGTGATTTAAGCACAAGACTGAGACTTGAGGACCTTGGTACGCTTCCCAGGCATGTGGGAGAGTGAGCATGGGGAAGTCACTGTGCCTGTCTACATGGGCAATTCTTCCTGTAATAACAGCCCATGGCTGAAAAAGTACCAGAATCTGTTGCTGAATAGCTCAAAAGTGGCACTGAAGGGAGAAATAATAATGAACTCAGAAACAAAATGAAATCGGCTTCTAGTACTTGAGCTACAGTGAAATCAGCACTGTTCACAGTTGGAGCTTATGGTTCTTTCTCACATCCCTACTTGTCTGTCACTTCCTACCTTCACCACCACAGTGTTGCATTTTCTGAGAATGTCAGATGCGAGTATAATTCAACTTCCCTTTCTTCTTTCCCAACTATCTTGAGACAGAATTAGGTACTCTGTATACGTGTGTGTGTGTGTGTGTGCATTTAGGTCTGCATATGTTTGGATCCCATCAGGAACTGCATTTCAAAACACTGATCCAATTCCTGCTAAACTTCTGTCTTCTGGTCTGTCCTGATTTGCTTCCTGTTGTACAATTGGGATAGGATGTAAACATAATAGGGTGTCTGTGGCGAAAAAGACATAACATTTTTTGACATCCCCCTGGCGCACTTCAAGTGGAAGATGATGACTTTGAATCAAGTTTTAGTTACAGGGGAGCCAATATGTTACTAGGATCCAGAGTCTAAAAGCAAGTGAAGGAGAGAAAAATGGTCATTAATGACTAAACTGTAAATAGCATTGAATGGAGGACTCAGATCTCCTAGATGCTTCCATGATGAGGCAATGCCAAGAAGTTCTCCTTTCTTTGCAGGCTTCTACACAGACAGTTACATTTAAGTACAGTTATTTTCTTTTATTGAACTACATTATCTCTGTTTGATTTTCTATGAAAACCACCTAGTTTTCCTGTGAGCCCAACCGTGAACTGTAGTCTGAATGAGATGCAACTTACACCTTTAATGAAATTGGTCCCTCTGTTACTATTGCCATTGCTTTATCACCTAGCAAGGAATCGTGGAGAAAAATGCTGTTAAGATGCTGTAAATATTTGAGAGTGCCTGTGCTTTAGGAGCTGAAATGGCCCATACTCAGATGCCATCTAAAAGGACAGGAAATTGGATGAACGATTTCTTTAAACCCTTGTATTAGGTTTTATGAGAATGTAATCAGTTCATCCCCAAAATGGTCACTAAAAGAGAAGTACTGCACTTGTGGATTTTAGCTTTTGGGCATATTTTTCATCAGCAGTACAGGTTTCTCTGTTATTTGTGGTCACTGTCATTTCCCAAACCAAATCAGATCATAATTCTAGATTGTTCAAGTAACCTGCTATGTATGTGTGTAATACGTAGCTTCAGACTTAAGCTGCAATAGCTCTGTGAGTACTGGCCAGATAGATGGGTAATAGCATTATTACCACATTGTGGTTTTCATGGCATTCTTGGGTCTGTTTAGCTAGGGTATCCATTACAGCCTGCCTTTGGATTTATTGCATCAAGCTTGGAGCAGGACATACATATTCCAGTAGGCAATAGTTCTGATATTTGTTCTTCCAAGTGTTTGCCAGTTCAGTCTGATTTACCTTCTTTTTATTTTAACTTCCTCCTCATTTATCATCACAGACAGCTTGTATTGGACCAGGTTACTTAATTGGTTTGGCAGGGGTTTCTGGGATCTTTCTTTTAATGCAGTCATGAAAGCTGATAGGCAGGCTTCATCTGGGGGATTTGGGGGTTTTTATTGGTTCCTAAGGCTTCATATCCTGAGCAATGCCAAGTGGGAACGTCTCTAAGAACTTGTCGTTGTCATTTAGCCACTGGGGTCCCACGCGGCATGTGTGTTTCCTTTGAATGCCTGCCATGGATCCAGAACTTTAACTGAAGTGATTAATGCCTTCATGGTGCGCGAGTAATGCTTCTTTTGTTTCTTATGTAAACGTTGTCCTGAAACTCATTAAAAGTCAGTTATGCTACAGTACATGGAAGAGTCAGAATTTGAAATGTAGGTAAAGTTTGTGTGGGGGAATGTGGTGCTGTCTTTTTTAACGCACCAGGGAAGTCAAAGAGAATTTTGCCTATAACGTCTGTTCTTCTAAATGGTGCCTCTTGTTCTACCTTGGTCCCAAGAAGTTGGCCTTCTGGAGGGACTGAGTCAAGGATCACTAAAAGTGATGGGCAAGTCTCTCTGCTTTGCACAAGTGTTGTTAGATGAAGGGGAAGACTTAAATAGGAAGAACACACTGGAGTAGAAAGACAATCTACTGAAGGGGTTCACCTGGTGCTTGAAATGCTACATCTGTGGCAAGAATTAATGATCACTCACTTTCTCTACTACTCAGAGAAATAATTTTACCTTCTGTGTTCACCTTCCCCTTGAGCAAACCCAAGTAAAGTTGCCATCTCTTGCCACTGACTGCTTTCTGAAAGCTGGCTTGGCAAGTCTATAAGATATAAATGAATTAAATTACATTGGTGATACAGTCTCAGAAAGTGCACCACTAGGGTTTGGTCAAAATATAGTGGAAAGTTTTAATAGGATGGTATGTACGGGTTTTACTTCCATCAGAAAATGGTATTTATCCTTCCGATTTTTCAGACAGAGCATTCCGTTAAGGCCACATCCAAAATGAAGTTATAATGGTGAAATATGAGTGCAAATATTGACTTTCTTTTTTGTTATATCTGTTCCAGGCAGAGTATGAAATTGCTCCAGATGAAAAGCTGGGAGAGAAAGGAAAGGAAATCATGATGAAATACCTCACCCCAGAGGTAAGGGGCAGCCAAAGTGGCATTACGGAAGGAATGCTGCAAGGCACACCTTTGCTAAACAAGGTTGTTGTAGGCTTTGTAAGCCAGACTCCTAAAATTTATGGTGGCAATCTCCAGTGAATAAACCTGCAAGTCTTATACAAACAGAGAAAAAAATCACTGTAATCCAATCCAGAAATTGACTTCTAAGGATGAACTTGAGTTTACCAGGAGTGTAAGTCATCTATGGATGAACAGGGGCTTCTCTGGTCTCTTCTGGGTGCGCAAAGCTCTACATCTATGGTGTAATCATAGAGTCATGAATGGTTTGGGTTGGAAAGGACCTTAAAGCTCATCCAGTTCCAGCCCCTGCCACGGGCAGGGACACCTTCCACTAGAGCAGCTTGCTCCAAGCCCCTGTGTCCAACCTGGCCTTGAACACTGCCAGGGATGGGGCAGCCACAGCTTCTCTGGGCACCCTGGGCCAGCGCCTCAGCACCCTCACAGGGAAGAGCTTCTGCCTAAGAGCTCATCTCAGTTTCCCCTCTGGCAGGTTAAAGCCATGACCTCAGCTGTTGTCACAGGTGCCACAATTATTTCCTATCCAGCTCCAAAGAGGTGGTGACATTCCTTACACTGCTGGGTAGAAAACATCTGCGAAAAATGCTCTTTGGTAACAGACACTGTATATTGGTACAAAAATTACCACTCCTCCTCCATCACCGTTTGCCCCCGCATAGCCAGGGACATGCAAGGCTGACAGAGTGGTTAGGAGCTGAGAGGTGCTATCACCCATTCTTGTTTCCATTGGGCTGTGGAACAGAGAGGAGCCTATGGCAGCAGTTGTGTCCACGTGGTGGCACTCCAAAAGGAACTACAAATCTGCTGTGGGAATGTTGGGCAGGCTGCACTGGGACTAACCCTTTTTTGGGGGGGGTTATGATCATTTGCTGACTGTGTTTAACCTTTGCAACAAAAGCCATTGCCACTAAGTGATAAACATCCAACTTCAAATGACAAGAACAATCCTAGGATTCTTTTCTAAGTTGCTTTCACAAGAGTAATCAAGAAGTGCAATTGCTGTTTCAACTGTTTTACAAGAGGAATACATTTGACCTTCAGGAGAATGAGTTGCATTTTTGGCAGATGTCTTTCTCACGAGTTTAAATGGTACAAGATGTTTTGGAGGTGCAGACCACTCTTTTTCCAGTCAGTCATTTTCCTACAATAAATTTCAATGCATACTTTCACTTATCTCAGGCTGCATTTGGGGATCTGGTTTCGTTTACTGAGCCTGGCTAGTTTCATGTGCAGCCATCAAGCGTTGCCAGTATGAGTTCCTGCTGCCCATTCATTAGGGGCACGAAGTTCCACTGCTTTTTGAATCCACTGAAATGACCGTTTGTCATTTCTGTCAACAGAGGAATGAGGGGCAAATACTGAGGGAAAACATTTCCCACTGCTCCAGTTCCCATCTGGAAAAGGAGAAAGCATTTTGCTGGTATCAGAACTAGTGAAGTAAGAGAAGGTTAGTACTGCTTCTTTTCAGCCAGTCTTGGTGCAGGGTTCCAGATACCAATTCCCTTCACTGCTGTCCCATGGCCCTCCTGCCATCTGTAGTGCAGCATTCATCAAGAAATAATGGTGGTGTTACAGAAAGGGAAACCACTAGAACTCCATTCTCTGCCATGCTCTGCACTTCATATTTGATCAGTGTACCTGGTTTTACTGTATTCAGCTCTGGGGCTCCCAGCATGAGAGGAACATGGACCTGCTTGAGAAAATCCAGCGGAGGGGCATGGCTGGAGCAGCTCTGCTCTGGAGCCAGGCTGAGAGAGCTGGGCTGGGTCAGCCTGGAGAAGAGAAGGCTCCTGAAGGGGAGACCTTAGAGCAGCTCCAGTGCCTAAAGGGGCTGCAGGAAACCTGGAGAGGGGCTTGGGACAAGGGCCTGTAGGGACAGGCCAAGGGGAATGGCTTTAACCTGCCAGAGGGGAGACTGAGATGAGCTCTTAGGCAGAAGCTCTTCCCTGTGAGGGTGCTGAGGCGCTGGCCCAGGGTGCCCAGAGAAGCTGTGGCTGCCCCATCCCTGGCAGTGTTCAAGGCCAGGTTGGACACAGGGGCTTGGAGCAAGCTGCTCTAGTGGAAGGGGTCCCTGCCTGTGGCAGGGGTTGGAACTGGATGAGCTTTAAGGTCCCGTCCAATACAAACCATTCTATGATTCTACTTTTTCTTAGTATGTAAAATGGGACAGGATATTTACATTCTGTTCTGAAACTTTTCTGGTATTTGCAAGTTATTGGCATCTTTGGACAGAAGGAAACACAAAGATAGGCTTCTCCGCTTGCTGCAAATATTTTTCTTAATGGAAAACTTCTGCTTCTTCCCGGAGGAATGTTTAAGCCCTTTGTAGCAGAAAATACAAAGAAAACTAGAGGTGAAGTTAACTGCACCATAGGAATGGGTTGAATACTAGATTTTCTAACAAGTCTCCCACACAACAAATACTTAAAAAGCCAGAGCAAGGCCTGGATTAATTTAATTTCCTTTTAGATACCTAACTAAGGTACTGAGGTTAGGAGCTCAGGTGGCCTACTGTCCTTTCGTGACCAGAAAGAGAATTAAGGATTTCCAAAGGACACATTTTAAGCCGTTAGAATTCAGTGATTCGAAGCCGGGTTAGATGCTTGCAGTCAGAAGGGATGAATCTGGATCCAAGTGTCCTAATGGGCAGCAAAGAAACCTTTTCATTAGGAGATGCGTTTCCTCATTTAGTTATCAGTCTCTTGAAAGATACAAATTACTCCTGATTCCAAAGTCTTCTTTCAGAGGAATGCTCCTTTTAAGTAGGTGTGTCTGTGCTTCAAAGAGCCTGATTGTCTTTGTATAAAAATAGTGTGACATGCAGCTTGACTGATAGAATAAAATTACAGGTTTAGTTCTTGGGCAGATAATTCAGTCTCAGAATGTGAGGAGTATTTTTCCCAGAGTGCAGGATCAGAAGCAAAATGAAAGCAAAAAGTAGACTTTGTGCTCTTTAATATTTATACATGATTTTTCGTTCTTGCTTAGGGTTTTAAATGTCATACATATTTAACATAGAACGTGTCACTGTATCATCCTTCTAACGCGCGTTCATTAGCATAGGGAACAACGCTTTATTTAATAAAACATATACTACTTGCACAGCAGAAAGGAGAACACTTTCCCAGATGAATAGACATCACACCAGTACTTAGAGCCTCGTGTGACTCATGCAGCCCCTGTCTGCAAGGTGGTGCTCCACTGTTCCAGAAGTAGACATACCTGTGGGAGCAGTGAAGTGCCACGTGGAGAGCTCTGCATGAGAGCAGTCAGCATCAGTCCTGCGGCCGCTACACAAGCACTTAGTCAAGGGGGTTGCACTTTCCCAAGTAATCACAATTCAGGCTTTTCATGGCTTTAACACCCTGAGCATCCCCTACGTGCTCGTTGGGGAAGTTGAGAAGAGATCTGGCAGACTTTTGTTGTGGTTTACAGCAGAGGTGGCATGAGTGGGTCAGCCTTCCACCATCTCCCTGGCCTATGGGCAACAGCAATGACAGATTCTGAATGTGTCCCAGCACATAGAAAGGAAAACAAATGGGTTAGGCCTCTTGAAGAAGTGGCATGTAGGAACAACCTCCCTAGGGATGCAGTAGGGTCCTCATCACTGGAGGTTTTAAAGATGTTATTGAATGAGGTGCCGGACAATATCATATAGGCTCCCTTTCCCATGAAAGGTTGGACCAGATGATCTTTAAAGGTCCCTTTCTATGACTCTACGTACTCAGGTCCTCACCGAAGAAGACACTATTATTCCTTCTCTGTTGCCCAAAGTTTGTTGAAACATTCATACCCAACAGGCCATTCTGAACTATTTTATAGAAGGAAAATATAAGGAATACTTGTAATTTCACACTGAGGATACCAAAATACAAGCATTTTCATGGTTTCCTTAGCAGCTGCACTTTGGATGATGAGCAGGAGAGTCGAAACCCTTGGAAGAGGTGTCCTGTAGCTGAAGACCCCCCCTATCATTGAAACACACTCTGAGCAACTGTTATCCTGCTTCTCTGAGGAGTTCCAACCGTGAGCTGACCGCATGCCAGGGGCTATGTAGGGACAAGCACTGTTGAGAGGGCCTTCTCCATCAGTAGGAAGAGACCTAATGAGGCATGTGCCACTTCAGTACTGTGATCTAAAGGAAACTCCACCTGCAAGCTGCTTTTTCTTAACAGGAGCAGCACAATAGTTGCCACACTGAGAAGGTCAAGGTTTCTTGACTCGAGTCTTGCTTCTTCAAGAGAGGCTTTAACAGTTTCCATAAAAAAGGCACTTAAAGCTGCCTTCTTGACTTAATAAGCCTGTCAGGGCAAAAGTCCAACCCACAGGAAGTCTAAAATTTCTGAGGTTGTGAAATATGATGGTAAAACTGCTAAAATGGATTGGTCACAAATATTTCTTTCCTGGCTTTTCCTAATCTCAACAGTTGAGTGGGAATGTTTCAGGTGTAGGTTCCAGTTCTGTCTGTAAATGGAAAAGCTCTCAGTGCTTCATTGACCAGTTGAGTTAAACTGAACCCAGCCTGGCTTTGTTACATGGCTGCTTCTTGTACTGGAAGAGCAGAGATATATATTTACCTTTGTACTGCTTTTAAATCAGAGTTCTGCATCTCCATGCAGCATTTTTGCCTTCCTGCCTGACAGCTGCCATGCATTATTCTACTAAATCACTAGCCCACTATTTTCTTTTTCACTGTAAATCACCTTGAGATACTTCGAGAGACGCTATATAAAACTAAATTGATTTGAAATGGCTCTTAAGACAGTCTCCATATGCCATTATAGTTTACATTTCGACTCAGTAGGGTACTAAAAATGCTACTGAATAGGATGTCTAATGTGTATTGTTATCCCCATTAATATACTTCACAGAATATGAAGCACAGCAACAGCATTAGTTTTCTTATCTGAGTTCCTGTTCGGTCTCCTTTCCTCCAGGAAATGCACAGAATAAAGGCCATGTTTGCAATTTCTTTCTGTGCTGCAAGAGGTTAGCTGGACACAGCAATAACCTCCTCACTCCAGTCCAAGGCTAGCAATGGGTATTTTGCTAAGTGAAAACATGTCTTTGTTTTTATGAACAATTATAGGATAAGGAAGGGAGGGGATAGTCCTGTGAAAGGGACACTGGCTGATCAGCAGGGCCTGGCCTCCACTTGTCTGTGGCTAAAATGTGCTCTTCTCTGATATCAGCTCTTTATGGAGAAGAAAACATCTATGTAATATGGGTGAGATGAAATGAAAATGATATATGAGCCCTTCTGCTGGACAAAGCCAGGCAGCCGAGTGGAGGCTCCTGTTCACAAACGCCCTCTCTCAGCTCTGTGCATTCTTAAAGAGCAGTTTTCTTTTTTCACACCCCTGCTTTAATGTTGACGCCGAGGATCTTTGCCTTTGGTTGCTCTCTCCTTGAGATTTCTTTCCCCCTTCCTATTTTCGCCACCAAAATAAATGCAAACTTCAGCACTTATGCCTCCGAGTGAGTCATCTTTGCTGATCACTAAAACCTTCCGTATTCCATACGGAAAGTTTCATGTATCACTTCTTAATGATTCTGGCTGAATCCTGCATTCAAGTACTGAGACCTCTTCCTCTAACTGTTTACTAAATGCCTTCTAGGGAACATGTTATAATTAGGTTTTGGAACGGCCAAAATAAAAGCTGAATGTCACAGTAAGGGAAGCTCTGAAAGAGAAACATTAAGCTTCTGTAAAGCAATCTGCGGAGTTTAATACAAGACAGAAGCTTTGTGTTTTGGAAGGTGAGCCTGCAGGGACTGTTTTCTACATTGCTACTTTTTCCTACAAATTCAGCTTATATCACTTATATCCAGCGAGTCATCTCCATCCCCCTTTAGCTTATTATCTTGCTGATAAAAGGCCAACACAATATCGCTTTTCATTGGCTATAGTGGATGGTCCCTTAAGGCTTGGTCCAAGACTTATCTCCACAGCTAGTTTTCAGATTTTTCTAAACACTATGCATTTCATTAATGACCCAGTTGAAGTAAGCAATGAATGAGGCGCCTGTGTGAATACAGCATGTTACATGGACACAGGATGGGCTAGAATTATTTACTTGCTCAAAGCGTTATTCACTGTGTCCTTTGGGTTGCTATTAGGAGGCTTTTCAGGATGCTAAATACTTAAATAGAAATCCTGGGTTTACTTTAGCCGAGGAGAGTTTTGCCATTTAATTAACTGCCCTGGGACTTTACCCTTTGGCTCAATGGATTTCTCATCTCCTCTTTCTATTGACTTCACTACTCTACAGGCACCATTTTAGCCAGAGATGATAGCATTACTTAGGCCTCTGCTTTGCAGCTGCATAATCGGTACATAATCCAGTCTCCAGAGAAATCAATACCTAATTCTTGTTGTTGTTCCAGTGACACCACAATCAATATCTCTGCTGATCACTATGTCTTAGTCCAGGAAAGTACCTTCTCAGCATACTTGCTGCATAAGCTCATCTTTGCAAAGTTCAAGTCTGGGAAAATAACAAAGCAGCAGAATGGCAACCCTGTTACTCAAATTAATGCTTTCTAATCAGAATTTATTTTAACAAGCATTCTTCTGTCACTGGGACCAGGCTGTAATACAGTGTGGCAGAGGAATCTGAAATATCACAGTGTTGCCTTGATTATCCCTTTGCTGTGGTCTCGAGCTAAAAGGCATTTTCTCACGGTTTGCTCAAGTCCTGTTTCCTCATCCTTTACCCACTGTTTACAATACAAATGTTAGTTAACTAAACACTTACTGAGGATTCCTGTCTCTTGCAATGGTGCCAAACTACACAGGAGCCTATGGAAACAACATGGAGTCTGCTCTGTCCTGGTGATGCCATCCCAGAATAGGTCCTTGGGCAGTCCTGTGTCCTGTCCTTTAGACTTAAAGAGGGCTGTGTTTGCAGTGCATTTGCTCAGACTGGGAGAAGGTTTGGGCTGGTGTCATTAACAACACTGGTTTTATGCTAAGCAGTGCTATTAGCTTGAGTTCTGTTTTGGAGAGGTTACACTCCCAAGTTCACATGCTTCTTAACTGTTTGTCATTTGTGGTTGGGAAAATCACTGGAATGGCTTGGTCAGGCTTGGTCAGTGGGCAGAAGCCGTCTAGCTTCCCTGTGTTTGCTGGAATTACTCTCACTTGACCCTTTGGAAAATGGAAGCTTGCTTCAGCTAATTGATGTCAACCACACATGTAAACCTGGCTCACATCTGTCTGCTGAGGCAGGGCAGGCCCCCCAGGCTGCTCTGACTCTTCTCCGAGCCTAGCCTGGCACCCGAAAGGGCTGAGGACACTGTGCAAATAAAGAGCCGTCTGCTCAGGATTATCCAAGCACAGGAAGGATGTACTTGTCTGCCCTCAGCTAATGAATATGCTCATTATAGTTTCCTCCTCTTGTTTTCAGGGGTCATCTTTTGCCTATCTCCTCTGCATACCCCTCATTACTTATACTCAGTTCATATGGATTATCCAATGGCCAGGGAAGTTAATTCTAAACTTTAAGGTTCATTCAGCTTCCCCAGAAACAGCCTTTTCTGCCTGGAAAATTTTGCCCACATGGGAAAAAAGGAATTGGCCTTTTCCAGATGTGTGAAACACTGGCTTGCAGAACAGCCAGAAATCTGCAGGAGATGCCTTCTGTGCATTTGAACAGAATGACATCAAAATAGACATCTGGTGAGTCCAGCCTTTTACACTCCCGACACATGTATTGCAGCCTTGCTCATCCAAACACAAGGATGTATCTGAACAGGAGATGTGAGGTGCCTTTTTCTGCCCACTGACTACAGGGAGCTCAGGGAGACTTTGAGTGTCTTGATTTTTAGATGATTAAAATGCAGTGAGATTAATTTCACACGAGGTGTAATATAGAATACATTAAATTGGAATATTGTGTGCAGTTCTGGTGTCTTCAACATAAAAAGGACATGGAACTGTTGGAACAAGTCCAGAGGAGGCCACGAGGATGATCAGGGGACTGGAGCATCTCCCGTATGAAGATAGGCTGAGAAAGTTGGGGCTGTTCAGCCTGGAGAAGAGAAGCTGCGTGGAGACCTCAGAGCAGCCTTCCAGTATCTGAAGGGGGCCTACAGGGATGCTGGGGAGGGACTCTTCATCAGGGACTGTAGTGACAGGACAAGGGGTAACGGGTTCAAACTGAAACAGGGGAAGTTTAGATTGGATCTAAGGAAGAAATTCTTTACTGAGAGGGTGGTGAGGCACTGGAATGGGTTGCCCAGGGAGGTTGTGAATGCTCCATCCCTGGCGGTGTTCAAGGCCAGGTTGGATGAGGCCTTGGGTGACATGGTTTAGTGTGAGGTGTCCCTGCCCATGGCAGGGGGGTTGGAACTGGATGATCTTAAGGTCCTTTCCAACCCTAACTATTCTATGATTCTATGAAATTACATTGTGTGGCATATCCACACAGGTTTCTGTGTAGTGGTATGGGAGCCATTTGAACAGACCTCTACAGCCCTTCTATCCACCCACTGTGACTTGCAGCCACTTCCCTGGTTGGTTCAGCTTTGGAACTGTGAAGCTAGAAGTGTAATGAGTCAACAGATGTCTCTCTGAGCTCAGGATTCATTGTGTTAAACTCAGAAGCAGTAACAGGCAACTGTATGCTTGATCTCAACAAAGAAGAGAATGAAAAGGCACATGATGAAAACGGAAGTTAAATTTAACTTCTTTCTCATCTAATTCCCTCATAATAGGAAATTAGGGTTGTGGAAAAACATCTATAGACTTCAGCAGCTGAGTAGCCTCACGAGAATGGGCCAAGCAAACTCAGATGAGATTCCTGAGGCTGACACCTTTGGCTGGGGTGCTGCAACTAGCAGAATCACAAAGTTAATAACTTTAGAGTGCGTTATTTTAACTTGGAACCAGGAATCGCAGCATTACCATAAGGAATGTTTTAAATTTCACTGAAGACAAATATGTTTCACTTCACTAAAATATCATTATCACTAGATCAGTGTATAAACAAGGAAATAAAATTGAGGTTTTTTAAACTCTTTTAATTACAAATGGGTTTAAAAATAATCTGCATATTTAAGTTGTTGATATGCGGAACTTCAAATTATCCATGTTTAATATTTTTTCTCCCAGTAATGCAACTACACTTAACAAAACTCACTTAACCTGCATGCCAAGCCTCAACCTGTATGTTAATTTATTGCTTCTTTAATCAAGCCAGACTCTGACCTGAGTCAAAAATCCAGCATATAGCAAGTTTATTATCCTGGCACAGATGCTGTTTGTCCAGCAAGCAAAACTGAGGAAGAGCTGAATATGCCACTGCAAACAGTGTGTCATCTCCTACAATAAATGTCCTCCCTCTCAGTTCTTTGCAGATGGCTATTACCATATGATCGTTAATGGATCGTGTGACACAGGTGATTAGGGAATGCCCTGTTTCCAGCAGTGCTAGGTAGTGATTTTGTTTGCTTTTGTGGGTGTTTCCAGTCCTTCTGAGTGGGCCACTGGTTCCTGGCCGATGTTTGTTTAATTCACTTGCTAATCCCTTTTCAGGCCTTCCCAAACTCTCTCTTGGATTTTCATTTCTTCATTCAAGTGTTTTGGCCTGGTAGTGGAAAAAGATGAAAGCAAATTCTGCAGAATCCCCTCTACAACTGATAGCACCACAGCCATTGACTTGGCTTTCACGCATGAGCTGCCTTCATGCAAAGCAAATAGCTTGTGGGCTTCAGCGCGAGGATCGCTTGCGAGAGAAGGGTTACTCATGTTTACAGGCTGATGTCTCAGAGGAGTGAATTCAATGAGGGATCTGTTTGTTTTCCTACAGGAAAGCCATTCAATAACGTTGAGGTTGTAAATGAGTGTTTATAGATTTAGGGATTTTTTTAATGGAACAAATGACATTTGGTTTACCAGAAGAAGCCAAGCTATGAGTATTGCAACATAAGGTTGCTTGCTAATGTTTAGGCTATCCATCAGTGAAGGAGGACATTAAAAGGTAGAAAGGTTCTGATAAAAGGCTGGACACTGGATGTTATCCAAACCTATTAAGCACATGTGACGAGAGAAAAAAAAATCTGAGAACAGAAGCTTTCAACATTGTCCTGTCATCTTTGTTACTACTAATGGTGAGAATACTGTTCTTTTCCCAAAACACTTTATCAAACATCTGTAGTAATGCACTGTAGCAATGCCTCAGGTTGCTAAGAAAAGAGGTTACATGGCACTTCCAAGGACTGTGTGAGTAGACTAACTTTTCGATAGCTGGAAAATCCTGGTTAGTATTAGTCTTTTATTCTGTTTCTTAAACTACCCTCCTTATCCTGCTGACAGCTCTGGTAAAGGTTATTGAATCTGTGTTTTCATCTTTTAATCTGTGTGCAAAATGCTTTTAAAGCAGAAAAAAGGCAACAACAAGTAAAATACACTTTCCCTTCCCCTGCTTTAAAGTAAGTTCGTACAAAAGAATTTCAGCTGGCCAATTTATGAGCACCCCTACGCTAATAAACCATGTGTCTACAGAGAGGAGGAAAAACTTGTTTCTTTGCTAAAGAAACCTCTATAAACTGATTTCCAAATCGTTACTTCACAAGTATGGGTGGGGAAGGACTAGAGTTTAAAGATAGTGAAAAATATCTTGCCATGCGCTTCTTGTGAGGCCCATTTTCTCGCTAATTGAAGTCAAAAGCCTATCTTCCATGATGACCAGTTCAGGTTCTTAGAATAAGCTGTACCAAAAACCCCATAGCTGGTTGGAATTGTGGTGAGCATTTCTATTTAATTGAAGAGTATAAAGCCCGCAGCTGATTCACTGGCCTTGCAAAAGAAGCTGATGAAACAGCTCGATATTGTCTCAAGGGACAATTTGTTATTTCAAAATTACTTTCTATGGGGCTTGAATTGTTTGAGATTTCTTCTGGCCACCTATAGGAGCCAGGAAGTAATTTCTCCTTGATCCAGGCAGTATTTTCTCTTCCTTTGTTGCTCCGAAACTCATATTGTGGTTACACCCCAAAATTTCTCTAAATCAAATAATTTAACATTCCAAAGAAGCTACACTTTGGATTGGAGCTTTATGTAGGAAACCTTTCGACTCACACCATTTGCATGGCAGTTGCTTGTTTGCCACTGTCAGGAATAGAAATACGGTTTCTAGGAAGGAGCAGCTACAAAAAGAGAACAGGAAAACCAAGGTATAGCTTGATAGCAGACCCTGTTGCTGGTTAACAGGAGAGTCAAGAAAAATTCTTCATATACTTCCCATGCACTTGTCAGAGAGGAAACCTCAGCGATTGCCATGTTTCTCCAAGGAAGGGCATAGTTCAAGACTACAGTTTGTACCCCATAGAGGAAGAATGCTGGAAACCTCGAGAAGAACTTGTCCTTTTCCTACCCGTGGGCTTGCTGAGACCCAAAACACAGCCCAGTATGTCCAAAGCAAGCAAGTCAGCCTGAAGCTACATCAGCTCTACTGCAGTCAATGAGTTAATGAACTGAGGTGACTAGCGTTGCCTTTTGCGGTGGATTAGTACAACCCCTCCAGGCACAAGAACACGTTCAGCTGTTAGCTGAGGGCTCTGTTGTCTTCAGTCAATGTATTTTTCTGTGTGTCAACACATGTTTTGATAGTTCAGTAGAAATATGAAGGAAAACAGATTCATCATGACTCCAGATCAGCTTGCAGCTACAAAACAAACCCCACAGTTGGTCGGCACTGCTGATTTGCTTCATTTAGCTACCAGCAAGTGATCCTTCCCTCAGAACTGAAAATACCATTTGATCAGCGAACAGGATTGGGTTCAATTGTTTTCTCTGTCATTGACCCACTCTGTAATCCTGGGTGAGGTATTTCATGCCTTTGGCCACCGTTCCCATTCCCAGTGAGACTGGTTTGCTTTGGAAGCTTTAGCTCTCATGACCTGTGTGTGTAGTGCCCTGCATTACAGGCCCCCATTCTCAGGTATGATGTCTACACACTCTCGTAATAGATAAATTGCTACATATAACACAGCTGTTTTCCATGCTCCCTATCCACCTCACTGCCAATTCCTACATCTGTCATCTCAAAGCAAATATCCTGGAATTCTGAAGCCTTCTGCTTTACTGGTTTGCCTCATATAGACCCAGATGACTTTGTGGTAGGAAAAAAAATAAGGAGAAAATGCAGAAGTTGCTTATTTAAAGTGTTGCAGCTGCTCCTGATGTAGAATTGGCTGTTTGCTACGTATACAGCTAGAACTGGACAGATAAGATCAGACACAGGGCAAGAAAAAAGAATGTTCCAGTATTTTTGTGCATGACAACAAAAAGTGTCGGGAGAATGCATGTGTTGTGACAGTGCTGGGAACCTTTCCCTCACCGGGTTGAAACACGTGCCTAACCCAGGCTTCCCAAAAACAAAGTACCACCAAGACACTCTATCTCTTCCTCCATTGCTTTCCTCTGCGCTTTTCGGTTGGACTCAATCACAGAATCACAGAATCCCGAGGGTTGGAAGGGACCTCAAAAACTCATCTAGTCCAACCCCCCTGCAAGAGCAGGGTAACCTAGAGTACATCACACAGGAACTTGTCCAGCCGGGCCTTGAATATCTCCAACGTAGGAGACTCCACAACCCCCTGGGCAACCTGTTCCAGTGCTCTGTCACTCTCACAGTAAAGAAGTTTTTCCTGATGTTCACATGGAACCTCTCATGCTCCAGTTTACACCCATTACCCATGATCTTAAAGGGTTTTTCCAACCTGAATGATTCTATGATTCTCACCATCAGCCCCTTTTACCTCCCTTCCATCAGTCACCATCTGCATGGTCAATACTTCCCAGGCTGCAGCTCAGAGTGAATCTCAGCTGCCATTGGCCTGCCTCTGCTCAAAGCTAGGAGGTGGGGAGACATCAGTCACCCAAAGTGGCTCCAGACATTTCCCTTGGTGGGGCAAGAAGAGCCCAGGCTGTGCCTTGCACTGGCATGTTCCTGCTCTGAGGGCAGCAAGCAGATCCCAGTGGAGGCATCACAGGCCAGTTCTTGAGGTGAATCTCTATCCACAAATAGCAGATCAGCCTTGGAGGCACAAAGAGGCATGATTTCATGGCCTCTATTTTGCCCTCCGTTATCTTTCCCCTTTGAAAACAGGCATTACTTGAGCACATATATTAGCCTTTGCCTAATTTTGCACCTACTAGCATGACGTGCCTACAATCCACCTAGTCTCCTCTAGTAACTGCTCTGATTACAGTCCTCCTTTTACCTCCTTGTGTTTGCCTCAAAGAGTACTGAGGACAGTCACCCCTGATGATCATATCATTGCTACCTATCCCAGTAACTACTCCCCCTGCTAGCTGAACCTTCCACAAACATCTGGAGAATGATGTGACCCAGCAAAACAGCAGAAATGGCATTGCATGTGGCAGGCATCCCATCCTTGACACAAACCATTGCTCTCCGTTGCTGGTCTTGGGTCACGGCCGGGTGAGCGTAAATCAAATGCAGCAACACAACAGCTGGATGAAGCCAGTATTTCCAGGTTTTTGTGTATGAACTCTTCTAGTCCCACCATGCATCATCCCACACCAACAGGCTCGTTTTAGCCTGTTTCTTTCATAGTTTTGAGGTCTCTACTGGTAGCAGATCTGTGTGGGGATTTGTAAGTAGATTATATCTGGAAAATTGCTGTCAACATCTGAAAGTACACATATCATTAAAGACAGAAGTGCTTGGAATCAGAGGCAGCTCAGGAAAAGTTATGGCTTGAGCTTTTGTCCAGTGACTGAAACATTTTTAATTGTTTTAAGCTAGTTTGTTGTGGAATGTTTTCATAACCTGAGACATAACATATGCTGCACATTATTTGTTTCATGCAAGTAGCTTTTAAAATAGCTCATTGTGTTTGAATCTCTCTGAAGCTCGCCAGGAAAGCAGTTGTGTTTGCAACAAAAAGGGTGCATGAAGTCTATTCCATCTAAAGAGTGTGGTATCTTTCTGGTTCATGTAATACTTCTAGCGATGAAGAGTCGTGCTTTAAGATGCTGTGATGACTTACATCCACTGACAAGTGCTGGCATAAAATGAAAGCCTGTATTCTTAGGTTTCCATTCCTTATTCGCTAATTGCAAGCTATAAATAGACTGATTTGAGGAATCTGAGCACCTCTAGCTTTCATTTATCTCAGTGAGACTTCTTTATTTCAGTAACAGATGATGATCAACTCTTCTGCAAAATACAACTCTTAACCTCCCTGTTCACTGTTCTGTAAAATATTATGAGGTTGCCACCTAGCTCATGAAGACTTAATCATGCAATGAAGCTTTAATATTTTGAGGTTCTTAGATGAAAGGCACAGTGTAAGGGTAAAGAATTACCTCCGGACTATGGACCCGCTCTGTTTCTTGCGAAGTCAGTCTGACTGAAGTCAATGCTATCCCTTTCTCTGATCTCAAGATCAGGGTTCTGCAAGCTATTTCTTTTCTTGTAGGAAACAATGATGTTTGAGACAAGTGTCTTTGATGCAGATGCAGGACTGTTCACTTGCAAGGAAGATACTTATTCCTTTGCCCAGAGCTCCAGGTTTCCTTTGGTGAGCACTTAGCATACCAGCTCCTTTCCTCATCTGTTCTCAGGGCCATGCCTTGTGCCTGTGTTTTACAGAGTCCAGTGTTTTGCAGAATCAGTGGTGCAAAGGACTGGGAGAGGGCTCAAAAGCCTCTTGCACTGAACAGAGATCAAATACACTGCGATCACCAACAGATGTCTGTCTGACCTCAGAGGCCTTTCAGACCTCTGAGAGGAGATTCCACAATATTCATATGCCTGTTCTTGCACTTCATGTGTGAAAAGTTAGGAAAAAAAGGCTTTCATATCCAATTAAGTGGATTCTTTCATATCATTCCCCCAGTGCAGAGCAGAACATGCAGGATAATTGATCCCTGCCCTCTTTATTAAGAACATTCCTATATTAAAGGAGCTTTACAGTGTTTCACTCCTACTTTTCCAGACTAAACAGATCTAGTACCTCAACACTCCCCTTTGGCTTTTTTTTTCCCCTAAGCACGTTTCTCAACCCTCCAGCTCCTTGGTGTTCTCATCAGCTCTATGCAGCTTTCTGAAACAGTGGTGACCCCAAGTTGATATGTGTATCTGTCTGGAGTCTCAGCACATCCTGCTCAGTTCCCTTTGTAATTTGGGCACTTTTCCAATGGAAAAAGCAGTGTTGTGCACAATAATCCAACTCTGCTTGTGCAGGTCAGTGTTGTGTGTGCATCTTTGGGTCCTGTAAAGCTATCAGAAGTGGTTGGAGTTGGTTATACAGAGACATCTGCTACTCACCCCACCCCAGTTTCAGAAAGGCTGACCCCAACTGCTGCGTTGTCAGGAAAATGCTTTTGCTCACTGAAGTTGTGTAGCGGTTTAAGCCAGTTGGCAAGTCAGCCATGCAGTTTCTACTTCCCCTTCCGCCTCCCGGAGGGATGGGGAGGAGAATCCAAAGAACGTAACTCCCATGGGTTGAGATAAGAGCAGTCCAGTAACTCAGGTATAACACAAACCACTGCTGCTGCCACCAATAATAATAATGATAAGGGAAATAACAAGGGAAGCGAATACGATACCAGCCGCCGAAACGAGCCCGACCAAGCAGAGAGTGCCCTTCCAGGTAACTCCCAGTTACATCCCCGGCATGACATGCTGTGGTATGGAATACCTCTTTGGCTAGTTTGGGTCAGGTGTCCTGTCTCTGCTTCCTCCCGGCTTCCCCTCCTCCCTGGCAGAGCACGAGACTCACAAAGTCCTTGGTCAGGGTAAACATTTGAGCAGTAACTAAAAACATCAGTGTTATCAGCTCTGTTCCCAGGCCAAAAGTCAAAACCACAGCACTGCACCAGCTACTAAGAAGGATCAAAAAATGACTGCTGCTGCTAAACCCAGGACAAGTTGCAAATCTCTGCTAGCTAGCTGCCAGCTTTCATTTCCATAAACACAGATGCAACACCTATAGCACACTACATCTCAACTACAGTTGTACATTTTAAACACTATTAGATAAATGTAAGTACCATGGCAAACGTACAGAGGCAATTTTATGAGAAGGCTTATTTGCTTGCGGTCCTGTTCAGTGAAGGCCAACAAATACTGTGTCTTGAAGGGGTGAGTGAAGTAGCCTGTAGCAAAACTTAAAACTTACAGAGCTCTCAACAAAGGGGAGTTTCCATTTGTCCTGGGTTCAGCAGTAGCAGTCATTTTTCTCCTTCTCAGTAGCTTGTGCAGTGCTGTGTTTTTGAGTTTCAGCCTGGGAACAGCGCTGATAACACCGATGTTTTCAGTTGCTGCTCAGTAATGTTTACTCTGACCAAGGACTTTCTGAGTCTCATGCTCTGCCAGGGAGGAGGAGAAGCTGGGAGGAAGCAGAGACAGGACACCTGACCCAAACTAGCCAAAGGGGTATTCCATACCACAGCACGTCATGCCCACTATATAAACTGGGTGCAGTTACCTGGAAGGGCTAGATCACTGCTTGGTCAGGCTGGGTATCGGTTGGCAGGTGGTGAGTGGTTGTATTCTCTTCCCTTGTTATTTCCCTTGTCATTATTATTATTGGTGGCAGCAGCAGTGGTTTGTGTTATACCTGAGTTACTGGACTGCTCTTATCTCAACCCATGGGAGTTACATTCTTTCGATTCTCCTCCCCATCCCTCCGGGAGTGGGGGGAGGAAGTGGGGGGAGTGAGCAAGCAGCTGTGTGGGTCTGGATTGTCGGCTGGGCTTAAACCACGACACCATTTTAAAGTATAGTGATGCAGCACGACATTGAGAATAACAGATAATGGGGAGTTACACAGCCTGGAAGCTTTCAGCTGGGTCAGATTTTGCCTCTTTTGAGTACTCCAGTGAGGTGCTGAGTGCCGGGACATGGGCAGTACCAGCATGAACACAGCTACCTGGCAGGGGTCTCCTGGCACTCAGGCTGCCAGGAACAACTGTGGAAAGACCAGCCTGCATTTGGCTTGCGATGTACTCAGCTTCCACTAAGAGCCTGATATTTATGGGTGGTATTGCATCCCACTTCAAACCTAACCATCACGCTGTTTGACAGTGGTTGCATCCTAGTGAACAGGAGAAGAAGGGGGAGAAGCTGCAATCAACCTCTCAGCAAAATGTGGGAAGTATCTTGCAGGCCCAGAGTCTAAATGTGGAAGGAACCATGATCTCCAAATTTCTATGGACACAACATAACTAACCTTGATCAAGTGTGTGACATCTCAGCTGTTTTCATGCCATTTACTGAAACGGGAGAGGAGCTGGGAGGATCTCTTGTCTTTTGAATTAGAAAAACCCCAAATTAACAATTGGAAATGTTTTCCTCAGACTGTGTCAATGGCACTCAGAAGTAACTGAATATCCATTTCTTGTTTCTCAGATGATCACTAATCCAAGTCCTAGTTGCATTCTTTTCATAAAAATTAAGCAAGAGGGCATCATAAAACTGAGATCTTGCTTTGCCAGCAGAATATTTATATGAAGGTATTCCGTTTCTGGCCATAAATGAGAAGATATGGGAAACAGGAGATTTTGATTAAAACCTAGTGAAAGTAATTTAGACTTTTGGACTGTCTGGTTGAAAAGGATAATGTGATGAGATAAATTTTTGTGTTGGATCAATTTAAGCACTTCTTTCACTGCCAGAATCTTGGGACATGAATCTGGTTTCGGTTCCATCAGCTTTACCCTAGTGTTCTCCTGTTGACTTGACTGGCATCGTTTCCGGTTTACATTATTGTAAGTGAGCTCAAGAATCACTTTCTTTGTCTTCAGGAAACAGAATAGCCATTAAGGGAAACATAGGGCTGTACTTATTTAAATATACAAGAAACGTAACAGGTTTCTGCAGGTGTTTCTGAAGAGTTAGCAGAATATTCTTTGTCATGCACTCAGATGTAATGGTCTTAATCACAGTGTATGGCTCTCCTGCTGCCACAGGACATTTAATATGTTGGAAAAGGTGTCTCTGTTCCCCTGTAAAAGCTGAATTTGCTTTTACAGCCATTACCCATCATGCAGCAGGAGAACAGTGTTAATAACCACTGCTTCAGGGCTGCAGTAATCTTTCGCATCTCTCCAGGGAAGAGGCAACTTTTTCTCCTGTAACTGGCCAAAGCGTTACCTTTGTAAGCTTTCCCTCTTGGGATCCAAATACTCTCTTTCACTCATAACTTGTGCTACCTAATTGTTCTCCAGGGAAGCAAAAGTAGGTTGGTGAGGTTGGGTTTTGGCTTGTAATTGTTCCTGGCTTTGTTTGAAGGCCATAGGTATGCATGGGACTGAGGCAGGGAAAATGGCAGGCATGGTTATTTATTGGCAGCAGTGGGAACTATGAAGTCTCAAGGAAAATCTCAGGAAGGATCGTACAAATGCTCCCTAGGACTGTACACAGAGCTGGAAAGTGTTGGGTATGCTCTTCCATTACATGTGGTGCAACTGCTCTGCCCTGAACACTATAAAGGCCTGCATAAAGACACCAAACGTTTTGCAGGGCCTACAGAACCTTTGGAAATGATGAGCCTGTGGAAAAAAGTGGGGTTTTGTTACAGAAAATGAGGTGCTCCAGTGAAGTGTTCGCACTTTAGTCCGTGTAAGGGGCTAAAGGCCTTAGTCCATGTAGAGGATGTCAGTGTATTTATGTTTTTGCCTACCTTGATATTGTTAGCTTGTTCTCAGTTTGTTCAAAGGAAGCAGAGATTCAAAGGTCAGCTGTGAGTGGTTTGGAAAAACCAAGTGGTGACTGTATCTCCCATGAACTGGGAGAAAGGAATCACAGTTCGTGCCATTTTTAAGTACTTCCCATTCGTTTTACCATTTCTTTTACTCATTCTTCTCCCTTTTCCCTTAAAGAATTTAATTTCTTCTTTATGAAAAAAGTTAGCTTATGCTTATAAGTTCTTTTTAAATGTACTTTGATCTCAGACAAATTTGATGGAATTATTACTAATAATGGAGCATGAGCATGACCTTCAACACTTAACTCAAGGCAGCTTATCTCCCATTGGGAAATGAATTCCCAGTGAGAAATCAAGTTGCCTGGCGTGACTAAGAATCAGGTCACTTGGTCTAAATGACTAATTATGGGGTTTAGAACTTAGCTTTTGGATCCCAATTTTGGCCTGTAAATGTAGAACAAGTTCTAGATTTAGTTAGTCATAATCAATTACAGTATCAATTTTACTCGTACAACTCCGTTCACATCAGAAGACACTCCTGATTCACAGCAGTGCAAGGACTCTGGAGTTCAGAGGTGTTTCTGTACCCTGTGTCAGATGTTGAAGATGATGAGGGCTCTGAGCAGTGGACTCACACAGCCATGTACAAGCTTTGGGCTGCCAATGAGCTTGTCCACACAACCCACTAGAACGTACAGGTATTAATTCAGATGGTTCCCAGCCTAAATCACTTGACATATTGCTAATCATCAGGCTTTGGTTCATATCTGAATAGTCCTGTAAAAGCCTTTTTTGTTCTGTTTCCTCTTTTTTTCCCCAATGTTTCCATGCAGCAGCTATAGCACTTGAAACAGGATTTTTGATTTTTTTCCTTAGTTATTTCACTGCTTCACTCTTGCCTCTACTGACTGTCTGGAACTCAAACTGGGACTTAGTAATGGGCATCTACAGTTAGGAATTTCTGTAAGTTGTCTAAATTACTGGGACTTGTTCTACAGTTCTCAGCTCATGTCCACCCCAGCAGCCAAACAAGCTGAGGCTTTGTCTCAGTCTCTTCATCTTCTAGAGGAGAGCACACAGGGACAGGACAAGGGGAATGGCTTTAACCTGCCAGAGGGGAGACTGAGATGAGCTCTTAGGCAGAAGCTCTTCCCTGTGAGGGTGCTGAGGCGCTGGCCCAGGGTGCCCAGAGAAGCTGTGGCTGCCCCATCCCTGGCAGTGTTCAAGGCCAGGTTGGACACAGGGGCTTGGAGCAACCTGCTCTAGTGGAAGGTGTCCCTGCCCGTGGCAGGGGGTTGGAGCTGGATGAGCTTTAAGGCGCCTTCCAACACAAACCGTGATGATTCTGTGATTCTATGATAATGTGTGAGCTTATCTACCTCTCAAGAAACTGTGAAACTTCTTACATATTAGCAATATATTCTGTCTGCAATTAAAAGTGGGTGTTCTCTTGATGTCTTTTGCTAAGGAAATAGAGGAATATATGGAGGAAATGACAAAATATCTCAGCAAGGCCAAATATACCCAGCATGTTCTGCAGATCATCTGTGAAGGTTGAACAGTGAGACTGCATTACACAGCATGCACAGACAGTTCTGTAAACCATGGAATAAACTTACTTTTCCATGTCACAATCAAGATCACATTCACATTTCAAGGAAACAATAGAAGACTTAATTCAGCTTTCACTATGCTGGAGATTTTCTCTGGCTCTGCCTCTGCTCCTTTCTCTGTCCTCATTCCCAGTGGTTTTGAACTCTGCCTGCAATTCATTTCAGTGCTTGCCAAGATATCCCCAGCTAAGGGTGAGTTAATAAGAACATCTGGCCAGGATGATGCTCTGTGACCCACCCCCTCAGCACATCTGGTGGTCATGGCCGTGGATGGGGAACCTTACCGAGTGTAAGGCTTCTGCAAGGAAAGAGGATTTTGTCAGCTAAGGCTGGATTTATTGAAAATACCCAAATCCAATTGGTTATATAAAGGGGCTTTCATGTCAATAGGAGAAATGCCTATAAATAGGTACACACACATATACACTTTTTTATATAAGTAGAGGATACTGTCAATGAATAAGAATGTGAACTGCCTAAAAACTGTCTTTATAGGTAATTAGTCCCAAAGGCCCTAAACTGGTTAACCATCAAGGCATGCTGCAAAAGAACTCGCTTTGGTAAGGGCTTTTTAAAGAGGCTGAATGTCCATTCTCTCTAAAGGGAAGAGAGGATGAAAAGGGTTTATGTGCTCGGTTGGCAGAGTTCCTTTTTGAAATGATTATTTTAAAACTTCTGGATCATTTTTTGTCCTTCTAATAATGAATTAAGGTGTCCAGACACTTTTGTGAGCATCTTCCTGTATTATTTATATAGCAATCCATCAGTACCAATGCCCTGCTCTTGTTTTCCTTTGCTGGTTAAAAAAAAAGATGGATTTTTCAGACAGCACAATGAATCATCAGTGAAGTGAAAACACTGGGCAAAATCTCTTGTTTAAGAGAATGGCCTGTGCACAGCTCAGGCCAGCACATTTTTCATGGGATGCAAGGGAGCAGTTCAAAGAATTGGCAAGGAGTGTGCCCTGCATATTCATGAGGCTGGGCAAGGAGGTGAAGGTACAGGAGAAGGCAGAAAAGCAATGTGAGGATAGAGTGGAATGTGAAGCGAGTTACCACGGTGTCCGATTTTACTGCTGTTTGACGTAAAGCTCCTTTGCTTTTACACAACCGCTGGAATTGAATGGAAGCAGTTCAGGGCATAAATAATGAATGTGTCTTTTACATGTTAAGAAAGGAGAATCTGCACCTCATCACAGAGATAACGCACCCCTCTCTTCTCCCCCCCTAGTCTCCAGCCTGCGTTCCTGAAGTCAGTCAAGATCTTATCCAACAGACAGAGGAGAAACTCGAAAACAGCCCCTGCAAAGAGCTATTCTCTCACTGTACAAAGTAAGTATAACTCGATACCCAGAGATCTCAGAGCCGCAGCCGGCAGTGTGTAAGGAATGTGTCAGGTAAAAGACAGACATTTCCATTTGAACCTGAAGCAAGTATCTTCATCTTATGTTCATAATCCTAGAGGCAGAGCTGACAAGCGGTGAAGTCATTTCATCTGAGCAAAATGCAATAAATATTTCCATGCCATTATATACACTACACACAGGCACTTAGTGTTTCAGGTATTTGACGGAGTGTTCTAGCCAAGTAAACCAGCCGTGGATTTCATGCTGTGTGAAAAGAGCTACAATGATAATGCATCCAAAGAAAACATCTCTGTTTCAAAGTGAATAAAAATTAAGTGGCTATACAGCCCATTTAGACAGAGGAATGTGCAAACTTGCTCCGCATGGCTTTTCCAGCAAATCTTCACCAGGAGAATGGGGCTTGTTTGAATGCTTTCTGCCTGCCCGTGGCGTTCAAAACGAGCGTGCATTATTTCATCCTTTGTCTGGGAAAAGGCTTATCAGGTTTTGTAGCAGTGAGGTGATTTGCGCTGTTATGCGCTAAAGCTCCAGGTATGCGCTTTGCATTTGCAAACACTGACCCGAGGCTGTTCACGCCAGTAGATCATAAACGAATGAAAATCTGAAAAGGAGGGATCATCGCACGCTGGCCGGTGTGGTTTCTGGCTGAGCACCGTTTGTTTTCCCTGGGTGATGTAATGGGGATTTGTAAAACTCGCTCCACTGTCATTCATTGTTTTGACTCATTTCATTGACCTTTTCTGGTTCCAGTTATGCTTTGCGTTGGTAGATGTGGGTTATTTCTGGCCTTCTCTTCCTTGCATTGGCCTGGTGTCATGTAGAGATGCTCATGTAACTCGCACCAGTTGTGTGTGCCAGTCCCAGTGACAAAGGCAGAGCTGTGCTCAACACAAACCCCCCTGATGCCTGTTTCCAGTTCTCAAATCGGTTTGAAAGCTGACAGTTCCCTCTCAAATGCACTTTGTTGTTGCCAAAGAGGGGAACTAAAAAGCAAACAACTGCTGAAAGGCAGCTATTGTTCTGTGAAATGCGCACAGCTTTTAATTAACTGAATGGAATAGGCTGGCATTGGACACCACTTAATTCAGGCTCGTATTCACCAACAGCCATTCCTTCGTCTCAGCTCAAACAGATAAATGAGCCAGGTTTGAGACCTTGTTAATAAATATGCTGGGCATTTCACATGGACTGAAATGGGGTCAAAAGGAAGTTTTAAAAACTTGCTGTTGGTATTTACTAAATGTACTGAATAATGTTAATTTTGGAAGAGTTCACGGTCAGACCAAAACAAGGGAGGCATACATACAAATATGAAGCTTGCTATCCTGTAGGAGCAGGAATGGGGAGGAGTTTCAGACACATCTTCATAGATAAGATCAGTCTGCTGGAGATAGGCATGTATAAGCTCTAATTTCTGCTTTGACCTCTAATACTTTGGCTGCCTGCTCCTGCCCCCCTCCAATTTCCCATGTTCATGTTATTCATGGTGCATTGTTTGCGGAGGTCTAGAACTACCCCAGGGTAAGACATAGATCATCCGTTCCCAAACCAGACTGGTCCTTCAGAGAGGATTTCCTTCCTCCTCCAGTAAAATCTGGAGCTGTGTCTGTATAGCCTTAAATACAGACAGAAAAGTGTCTGTATACCCAAAGACAGAAATACACCCAAACCCAAGTTTAGTCCCCACCAATGCTGCCAGCAGAGGTGGAAGCAGTAGCCCAGTAAGCAAGGCAAGAACCCAAACCAGCAGGTGGACAACCCCTTCTTAATCAATGTGACCACCTTCATCTCAGGAGCTCTCTCAGCTCAACCCATCTTTTCTTAGCTCTGAACCCTTGGCCTTTCTTATGGGATGTTTGTTGGTCTCTGGCTGCTTGTTGCCTGTCACAAGCAACATACTTCTTTCTCACATTTGCAGGCTGGTCTTTCTATTCCTTCCTTCCTTTGATTATGCAAAAGATTTTGCATCCTCTACATGAGCCCAAGAATTCTTTTCTTGATCCAGAAGCAAATCCACATCCCTGTTCAGACTTTCCTCTGTTTTACTCTACAAAGCACATAGCTGTTAAGCAAAGTCGCTTGATTTTAGTGACAGTTACTACTTCTTCTGTATAGAAAGAATTGAAATTGATTATTTTTTGCTCAAAATAATACTCTATGGTCCTTCTTTGACAGAAATGGGCTTTAGACAGAAATCTTTGATCCAGATACAAACATCCCCTGAAGTTTAGGAGCTCATTTCCTGAGGGTGTTGTGTTCAATTACTCACAAAAGCAAATAAATTTGTTGTTTAGTGAGTAACAGTCTTTGTAAAAGTCCATTGAAGCCAGTAAGAGATGCCCTGTTAATTTTCAGCAAGCATAGTGAATACATATTACTATTCAGCTTGTATAACGCCTTCTGTTATGAAATACATCTAACATACCACTTTGTTCCTAGATTGAAACCATGAGTAAAATAAAGTACAAAATAAAGGAGAATGATCGCACCATACAAGAAGTCTGGATTTTCTCCTCTTGTTTTGTTTCTCTTTTGCTCCAAGTTCAGGATTATAAAATGCTTATATATCCTTTTCATCTGAGATAGATCTGTCCTTGACCACCTCAGCGGGGAACCATTCCAAGAGTACCTGAACAGCATGTACTTCGACAGGTTTCTCCAGTGGAAGTGGTTGGAAAGGTAAGTGTCACGAGTTGTTTGGGTTTTCTTTTTCCTATAAAAAATGAATACAAAAGGTTTAGTTTCACTTTCCATGCAAAGCAGGTAGAATATGCTCAAAATCTGACAGCTGACATAGTATGTTTGCTCCCTTTGCCTTCAAGATAAAGACAGTTTGGCCTTTCTTCAGCATCACCAATGCCTCATCCTAATGTTTGCCATTTATGGCCCTCTTTGTGAAGCAATTCTCTCCCTCTTTTCACTGTTCTCCTTCAGGATGGTCTGTCAAGACTCATTCACCGTTTCCTTGAGCTATACTCCAGGGAAGCTTTCCCAGAGAGTTCCAGGAAGGCTTTCCTAATTTTAGCATTTGGTTTTAAGAGTTCATTGTTAGAAGGTTCAAGAAGAGATAATGGCTTTAGTCACAGGAAGATGTCATATAAGCAAGTCATGGTTATGTTGGTGTTAGACTCAGTTTAACCATGAGCTGAGTCTCCAGCTGTGATCATCCAATGAGCGTGATCGGTGCCAGGGATATGAGTGTGTCTAGACCCAGAAATGCTCTTCAGCCTCTCCCTTCTCTCTTTAAAGAAGCCTATGATCTGAGAAACATCTGTGGCCAATTTCTCTGTAGATCCTGTCACCATGAGCTACTTATGGCGCAGATTGAAGGACACATTACACATTTTTTATAACCTGTCCCTTGTGAATCTGTAATGCTAAACTTAAGATACACATCCAGTCTCTGGCTTTTGCATTTGCAAACACTGTGCCCAAGCAAGACTGAAACAGATGCTGCTCACTAGGGAAGCAAAGAATAAGCCAGAAACCTACCCCAAAACACAACGGGGGCAGTTTTGGCTTCTAAAGTTCAAGTGTTTGCCCATTTTAATGCTGTCAGCTACATTAGGCACATCAATATTAAAGTACATTCAGAAACTTCAGTTGTCTTTCTGTTTAGCTGTGCTCTGAATATGGTGACTTATTTGCTTGGACCAGTTATCATTATTATTAAATCACTGTAAACAGAAAAAATGCATCATATAGGTCCTCACACCGTATTTATTGGCTAGACATTTCTGAGCACATTTAATAACCAGGCAGCCTTAGTGGGTGTTAATTTGCAAGGAAAGGGGCCTTTGCCTGCTCCTTGTTGGGAGGGCTGTAACAGATGTACACTGCTGGGTAGCAGTGACCTTGAGTTGAGAGAAGCCCCAGGTTCCACAAATGGATTTAATTATGGCAGATGAGTTAGGGCCAGATCCGTGAGTGGTGTGTATCAGCGTGGTGCCTCGGAGATCAAAGGAGCTGTGCCAGTTCCTCTCCCTGGAAAGCTGCAAAGCTGCTGCACAAGAGGGAAAGGGAAGCGGTGGGCAGAGGGGAGAGCCGTTTCATGCCAAGACATGCTCCACATGCCATCTTTACTGAGTCCAGCATTCACTCTTCCATTTCAATTAAAAAAACATCAGATGATTCATCCTTAGCCAGGCTATTTCCTATCTACTTTCACATTTGGGATAAGGAATTTTCTGAAATGCTTTGAGGATTATTACTTTTTCCATTCCCCCAGCAAGTGTGACAAGCTATCGGATATGCCTGGCTTAAGAAGCTGGGAGACCTGTTTTTAGGATTAGCAAAAAGCTGTTAGTAGCTCCTTCTGACAGCCTGCTGGCTCCAATGGAGGAGTCATACAGTCCATTTATTCCAGAGACATTGCTGAGCATGTAGTTATCACTGCTAATCGTTGCTTTTAACCCCAATAGCATTTGCAGTATCCTCACAGAAGCCTGAAAATAGCATCTCTCTCTCTTCTAGTTTTGGCCTTCTGTGTGTTTTTTCTTCCCCTACTTTTAAAAACAATAATGAGCATAAATGAAACGATTCACTTTAGCATTTATTCCTTATTGTCATCAACCTCATCACTGCTGTTGTGGGCACAGCCACATTATTGTGCTCCCTCTGCCGGCTGGCTGCCCGCCAGAGGGAAACGGAGCTGGTAGGGATATCCATATCAACCACTAACGTGCTTGTAAAGCTTCAGTGGTGGAATGGTGGGGTTCTTCTTCTGTCACATTATAAAGCTTTTATGGTAACAAAGTGTAAGTTAGATGTAGGGCTGGAGCCATTTTGGTAAGGCAGGATTTAGTGGGAACCTGGTTAGGTCTTATAGTTCATGTCCAGTGAGCGCTCTGCCCTCAGAAGGAAAGACTTATTTAATCCTTAATTTGTCCCTCTAAAGGAAAGAGATGCTTCTCCTCCCTTCTCACCCATGATGCTCTCCCAGGAGGCAGGTACCCCAGGCAGGGCCAGACTGGCTTGGACCTTGGCTTCCTGCTCTCCCGTCCTGCGAATGGTACCTAAGCCCACCTCTCTGGTCCCTGGGATTGTTTCTTTCCTTGTTTCACATAATTTTCCTGTTTTCTTTAAGGTCAAGACATCAGAAATCTTTTCTGGTGGATTGAATTCTGTATCTCTTTTTCTCCATCCCTAGAAGTGTTCAAGGCCAGGTTGGATGGGGCTTGGAGCAACCTGGTCTAGTAGAAGATGCCCCTGCCCATGGCAGGAGGTTGGAACTGGATGAGCTTTAAGGTCTCTTCAAACCCAAACCATTCTAAGGTTCTATGACCTTGAAGACCAAGCAAAGTCATAAAGTGTTAGCCCGTCCTATGCCTCATAAGAATTAATATGTTATTGGAAGCTCCCAGGCCTCCTCTTTGCTTAGCAAAGGCCAAACCTATATCACAGAGATACAGAACCCTCCTTGGTCCTAAGATGCTTGTACAAATCATACTGATGACTCACTAATGTGTTGTATTTTATTACAGCTTAATATGTTGGAATTGAAAAGTTCAAGCCATACATAGCATTGAAGTAATGGAATTACATAATTATATATTATATTCTATAATAGGATTACCCTGAAACAATTTGATTATCTAATATTTATGTCTTTTGCTTTTTCAAAGTATGCTCTGAAATAAATAAATCATGGAGAGTGCATTAAATGTGTTGTCTTCTTTTTTTTCTGTATTTCCTTTTCTTCCAGGCAACCAGTAACAAAAAACACATTTCGACAGTACAGGGTACTGGGGAAAGGCGGCTTTGGGGAGGTGAGTAGGTCTGAAAGCTTCTCCTGAAGAGTGTTTCTTACTTTTCAGGCACTGCAGGCCACAGCAGCCTGATATCTGCAAGGATGCTGGGGAGGGACTCTTCATCAGGGACTGCAGTGACAGGACAAGGGGTAACGGGTTCAAACTGAAACAGGGGAAGTTTAGATTGGATCTAAGGAAGAAATTCTTTACTGAGAGGGTGGTGAGGCACTGGAATGGGTTGCCCAGGGAAGCTGTGAATGCTCCATCCTTGGCGGTGTTCAAGGCCAGGTTGGATGAGGCCTTGGGTGACATGGTTTAGTGTGAGGTGTCCCTGCCCATGGCAGGGGGGTTGGAACTGGATGATCTTAAGGTCCTTGCCAACCCTAACTATTCTATGATTCTATGAGGCTGATTTTCATGAAGTGCCAAAAGCTTTACTTAACCTCTCATGACAAGAGGCAAACTGAAACAGGGGAAGTTCAGGTTAGATACAAGGAAGAAGTTCTTTACTGTGAGGCTGGTGAGGCATTGGAACGGGTTGCCCAAAGAAGTGGCAAATGCTCCATCCCTGGCAGTGTTCAAGGCCGGGTTCGACAGAGCCTTGGGTGACGTGATCTGGTGTGAGGTGTCCCTGCCCATGGCAGGGGTTGGAACTGGATGATCTTAAGGTCCTTTCCAACCCAAACCATTCCATGATTCTATGGCACTGTCATCCCAAAAGAACGCTTTTGAGAACTATTCCGTATTCGACTAACAGTGGAATGAGGGGCACACCCTTATTTGTGTTCTAACTGATGGCTGGGCAGCAAGAGTCAGAGGAGGGGTGGACAGGCTTTAGCTGAGCAGATTACAATCTGCGCAGACAAAAGGAGGTGGGATAGGAAGCAGGCGGAGGAAAGTGGAATAATGAAACCAGTATTACACAGCAGGGTTGGAAACAGTAGTCGGTTCCCCAGCTGCCCCCGCCTGTGCCTTATTCGCTGTGCCGCCGTCTCTAACCTTAAAAGGACTCGCTGGGATCAGCTCATGAGGAGTAAAGTGCAACCCAGACGCAGCGTTTGCTTCGAATTACCCAGCAATTGTTCTCTTTAATTCGCAGGTCTGCGCTTGCCAAGTGCGAGCGACAGGGAAGATGTACGCCTGCAAGAGATTAGAGAAGAAGAGAATAAAGAAGAGGAAAGGCGAATCCATGGCGCTAAATGAAAAGCAGATTTTGGAAAAAGTCAATAGTCAGTTTGTAGTGAGTATTGAACTCCCTGGTGCTCAGCTCCCTGCTCACCTGCTGAGCACTGCTCTTGTTGAACCCAATGCCTCCTCCAACTCCTACAACAGGGAAGGTGCCAGAAGGTGATTCCCTTTGCTTTGTACCTTCGTCCTGCTCCATGCACCTTTGCCAAGTCTCATTTTAGTCTTTGGTCTGCGCAAAACGCACCAACCAAGGTGCCTGTTCCTGCCATGGGAATGATGCATTTTGCAGCCTTGACTTGCATCAGGGCTGCATCAGCTGAGCTATTTTTATCCAGCGTGATTACCTGAATTCCCAGCTTCTGGGAGAGAAGAGCTTGGAGGAGACTGAAGGATATTCAAACCAAATAGATGAGAAGAGATTGGCTAGTAACCAGTGACGTGGAGCTGGTCTATCTGATGTAGGGCTTTCCTGACTCATGCCAGCTTTTGTGTCTCTTTAAAAACTTGCCTTATAATCCAAGAAAGGTGGTGTTCTCTCAGCATCTGTCGTGTTCTTTATACTTATTTTAGGAAACGCTGTGAAAACAACAGATGCAAGATGTTTATTTACCTCTGGCAGAAGCAAAGATGATGGCACGTACTTAAACATGATGGGTAGCTTTTGGCTTGTCTGGTCATTCCTGGGGCACCTACCAGAGCAGGCTGATGCTGACCTTTATGCTTCAGTGATGGTCCATTTGACCACCACAGGACAAGGCTATCAGGGCCTTCCTGGGAACCTACTGTGATGATAGTTTTTGGACAGCTACCCAGCAAAACAGTGCAGCAGGAGGTGTAGATTCCCTTGGTTATTAAGATCCCTCTTACATGGAAAAGTATGCCTGGAATTAGTATGTTTGTCCAGCTTGTGAAGCTATCTGAGCGTTAACCGTGAGGGTTTCTGATGATGAATAGGCTGGGTTCAACGAGTTTATCTATAAAATCCTACCATGTGATTTTTCTGTCCTTCTAAAATCTATGTTTGCTATTGCAATAAGCCCCAATTCAAATTCAATTTCTTTTTTTTTCCTTTTCTGGAGGATATCTTTAATGAGAAGTTAGTGCTTTCTTCTCAGCAGCTAAATGAACTGTCACAACTATGCTACAAATGTTTTTCCAGGTCAATTTAGCCTATGCCTATGAAACAAAGGATGCATTGTGTTTAGTTCTGACCATAATGAATGGAGGTGACCTGAAGTTTCATATCTACAACATGGGAAACCCAGGCTTTGAGGAGGAAAGAGCTTTGTTTTATGCAGCAGAGATTCTTTGTGGCTTAGAAGACCTACACAGAGAAAATACTGTGTACAGGTAAGCACTCTTTAAAGTCTTACAGGATATCTTTTATGGGTATAAAAGAACTGCTTGCATCTTCCCTATTCATTGTGGTGCTATAAAGCTTAGATACCTCTGTGCTGGGGCTGAAATTTCACAGGGTACAAATTCATGATTCAGTAATCATGGAAGGAAGCAGTTGCTTCAGTAATGCATCCTGTTTAAATTGCAGAGCTAACACAAAGCTCCCCAAACCCTACCTCAGTGTGCACTGAATGACGTAAGAAAATGATGAACGTTCCTATAAAGGGACTTCATTGAGGATTCTAGTTTGTAGTTGATATGAAATGGAGATCATGCTATTCAAGGCTCTATTTTAATTAGTTGGATTGTATTGCATTAGGAGCCGCAGCACATCAGACGTGGAAAAGCCATGTCGTACCCCAGAGGGAGCACAATTAGCACAAGAGGGGGCTTGAGACACAGGGCAGGGATTCACGCTCTGGGACACGAACAAACTTGATTAGCTGGATCATGATGGTGACCATGGCATGCCAGCTGTGGAAGGAGGCATGCTTACAGCCATGCAATGGAGATGTCCTGCTGGCAGCATCCCACCCGCTGCGGGTGCAGCCAGCGGGCAGAGCACTGCCCGGCGGTGACAGCTTCGAGAAGGACAAATGTCAACTTCTCAGCTTCCAGTCTGGCTTCAGCTCTATACAAGCCTTTTTCCAGGGCATCACATGGTTTACTTGCTGGAAAAGCAGGGTGGTTGCAGACAGAGTTCTTGTGACTCCATGAGGATTTATTTTTTCCTAATCAAAGACCAATGGAGTTGTAAACAACGCTGAATGTTTGCCTTCATCATCCCAGCTTGTGAAATCATTACTGCTGGCATTCACAGCAGAAGAGGTCCTATAGATTGATGAAAGAACTTCCAAGGGCAATGATTAACAATGATATGTTATTTTCAAGAACCAAGCCGCACTTTAAATCATTCGAAATGCCCATGTGTAATAAGCATTACGCATATGCTTGTATACATAGGAATTACAATATTGTTGTTCCTTGGAGGAGATCTGTAGCAAACTGCTACTTGGTTGCCTCAGTGTGACTCAGGTCTTGCTAGCTGGCATAAAGAGAGCAGACAGATAACATGCTGACTGTGTTGGTGCTGGCCCAAGAAGGACATATTTTTTCCCCCAAGGAGCAAAATGGAATTAAGTGTTTAATGTCAATTGAAAAATCAAATAATGAATGATGTGTCTGGCCTCCCTCTTCTTTAAAAACCATCCTACCACATTCAGAAAAGTTTTAGGAGGCATTATAGTATTTCTTTAAGAAGTTCTAGATCACAAGCGTGCTTTATTGTTGAAAATGAGCGGTACATTCATAACCTGGCTGATGAAATGCCATACTAATGCTGCTTTCTAATAAAGCAAATCAGATCTGGCCACCTAAAATAGAAGATGACTCTGAGGGAAGCGGCATCCTACTTCCTTAAGCAATTGTTTTCATGTTACTCTTGAAAGAGTTGCTAGTTTACACCTCAGCTGCCACATTCATTTTAGTGATGAAGGATGTTATATCCTTGTAGGTGACATTTTCCAGCAGTATTCTGGGAGCATCTGCAGAGACCCCTAATTCATAATACCGCAGCATGTTTTGGGACCAGTGAGAAGTGCTATATAGGTCAATAAAATATAGCAGCTAAATGTTACCACTTCCTCAAGGTGAATAATTCATTGCAAAACACTTATTCCTCCAACTTAATTTCATTTGCTATGAACAAAATGCTACTGACTAAATCACAGCATCGGAAAACACATCCCCATCTCACGGGCCGGTGACGCACACTGCGGATGTGACCCGAGAGAACAACCAGGCTCAGAGTTAGATTTATCTGATGCAGATTTCCCTTTGCCAAATGAGGTGCGTTGGTGACATTTCTCAACTGCATCACATTGGTAAAGGTCAATGGGTCGATTGTTCATGGAATGCAAACATAAAAAGCTGATGGTTCTCTTAAAATTATTATTAAATAAAATATATATAATGATATATATATGACGATATATATAATGACATATATGATATATGACGATATATATAATGCTATATTTTGTATCACTGGATGAATATATACATGTATTTTATATCATTATATTAATGTTGTTATACACAATGTTTATATATAACATGATATATATATTTATATATAAATTATATATACACATATGTACTATAGCTGTGCCTGGAAGCTTCAGTCAGCATCAAGACTACATTGTCCTGGGCATTACACAAATATACAGTAAAGCCTTGTCCACCTTGATTAATTGAGTTGTTCATGCTGTCCTGTACAGCCAAATAATGTACTATCAGCTTTCTAGCATGAGCACAGTGCTGGCAGTTTGTGTTTCAGTGTATTTAGGCTAGACTAGTTTACATATGGGAAACTGTACCATTGGGAAGCAGCCTTACATGTAACTGTGTCTACCAGGGAGTTTTATTTCTCTTAGATGTTTCATACAAGAATCACATTTCTCCTTGGCATTTGGAAGGGTTGGCCATACAAAGGAAGCCAGCCTTGATACTGAGGAACCAAAAAACCTGAAAACAGAAATGACAACTGATGTCTGGGGGGGAAGGCAAGCCTGCTTTAATTGGCCACAGTTACAGCTTGAAGTGGGACTAATAACTGCTGGAGCAGAAGATGAAGTAACTAATGAAGTCTGGGTTCTTCAAGGAAATAGTTCTTGAGGGATTTGGAATAAATTCTTAAAAATAAATAGGAAATGCCCTCCACTGTGTTGCTCCAGCACTGGAAACCTTCTGATAGGCAGGGAAAGCCACGGCGGTATGTTAAACTAAATCACAGCATTCGGCTGCCCTTCAGATGTTTTGGTATTGTTTATTTGAAAAGTAGGCTTGGTACCAGTGGGCACTCGGTGAAGTTTATCTTGAGAGGTCAAGAGGGTCTGGAGCAAGCAAGAAGAGAAGATTGTTCCCATTCTTTATGTTCTTGCTTGAAATAATAAATAAAAGTGAGGCAAGTTTGGAAATTTCAATCTCAGCATTGTGAAAACTATAAAACATCCCTCTCCATTCGTGGGGAAATTCATGACACCGGAGTGCAACAGCTTGAAACTCCAGGCGGGCTCCTGCACAGGCTCTGTGCAGTGCACTGATGTCCTGGTGCGAGGGTTTCTCTTGTACAGCCCCCTCTCTTTGCTCTTTGAAAAGAAATGTGTCTTGCTGGGAAGCTAACAGAATCAAGCTGGTTCACAAATGCAAGGAGGCCTTAGAAAAGGATGAGGCCAAGCACTTCTTGGATTTGCACCAGGCTAAACGCTCTGTTTCAGTAGGAGTCAACCAGATAAAAGTCAGGGCATGATGTTGTGAATTGCAGCAATACATTTTTTGCCTGCCTCACTCAGCAGTGCTGGTGCCTTCTTCAGGCTCCTGAGCCAGCACAGCTTGCTCCCATCACACGTCCCTTCTGGGATGCTCCCTGCCCAGCACATCCCTATCTTCCCTCCAGCACCTCCAGCTCCCATCTCCCAGGCTGGCTTCATTCCCGCTCTGTGTTAAAAGAAAGCTGTGCCTTGTCCCTACTTAGCAGCATGGGGAAGGTGGGCTGCATCTTCCCAGCAGCCAGCAGCATCCAGGAATGGTAGCGGTGGCTGCAATGTTGTGCTCACCTCCATAGGTATGGAAACAAACCTTGGTCAAGCGAGGGGACTTGAGCATGGCTGGTCCAGGCAGCATCTAGAAGGAGCAACTGGTGAAGTGGGTTTGGTGCAGACAAACCTTTCAGAAGAATGAAGGTTCTGCCAAGACTCTGCTAAATACATGAAAACTGAGATTACATTTTTCAGACGTTTATAACTTGGCCAGATTTGGGAATTCATTTTTTCACAGAAGCAGAAAAAGGCACATCTTTGACATCAGAGTGACCGCCTTGCCAATTTTCATGGCGTTGTTCCAAAGCACATAGGCACTGGAGTTTCACTGGAGTTTGTAAGAAGAATCTTAATGTGAGCACAGCGTTCCCTTCTTTGCCCTTCATTTTCCAAACTCGATAAAATTATTACACATGTGCACAAGTGCATGTACACACATTCACTGATTTGGTTTGAGTCAGATGCCAGGCATAGAAAATTTGAGCCCAAGATATTGCTCTTTCCATTTTCATATGCAAATACAAGATTTTAATACGTTTTTCTTTTTAACAAAAGATTTTATAACAGAAAATGTTACAGAGATCTAGCAACACACAGGACTGCATGGGTTGGTTTACAGGGCTTACAGGACTGGATGCATGAGTCCATTATAGAGTGGATTAGGAACTAAAAGCTTGGCTTAGTGAAAAAATGTAACTCTGGTTTAGAAAAAGACATATGGTTTCAGTCTATCTGTGAAGTGAGTTGTAGAAAGTTGTATTGGTTTCATGAGTTCCTTGCTGTTTGAGTTGACAGTCAATTGGTTTATTACTAGTAATAAATGCACTCACACACTGTTGGATGGTTATGTTATCAAAACCAGCCTCATACCAGTAAGTACTCTCTTTCATTTTCAGAGATTTGAAGCCAGAAAATATCCTGCTAGATGATTATGGTAAGTCTCAGAGGTTTACAGAGATGCTTTCATTTTAAAGTAGATTAGGTTAGTTTTAGGGTATATACTGTACAAAGACAATGCTCTGAAGTGACTAAGAGGCTCAGCACATGCTAATACTCCTGTCTTGGGTGGGTGGAGTGCTGGAGCTCACTGCATGGATGGAAGGAAGCAGGGTTTGTTCTCAGAGCACAGCTTTGCTGGAGGTGTCTGCCTTCTTTCATTGTTGTTCCATCCTTACTGTTGCAAGGCTGACACCACACAAAGGAAGTTGTAATTTCTAAATCTGTGCTTCCCACTCCATTTACAGAAGTACTTTCATCCTCTGCTGAGCCAACTCTCGCTTTATGCAGACCCAGGTACCCATTTGGTCTGAAGGGAGCGATAATTGAATCTCACGATGACTTGCAGACCAGATGTAGCCCCTTCAGCCATCAGAGAGCTACAGAATTATGTCAGCCCATCCACCCCCAGTGATCAGTTCAAGATACTTCCCTCCAGCCTGCTTCCCATCGCCTTTTTTCTGTTGTTGGTTTTAAAATACCTCACACAATCCACTCTAGTCTGTAGCCTCACTGTTAAAATTCATTTCACTGCATTGTAATTCCCTTAATCATTCCTCCTGTCCTTATCAATGAAACTGGTCCAATTCAGCAATTGAAAACACTCTTTTCTTGAAATGTCTGAAAAGTCAATTGCAAGGGTATTGTAGCAATAATATCAGTTGTAGTTTTGGCCTAATTTGGGTCATATATCTACTTTATGTTGTTTTGTTTCTTTTTTCCTTCCAGGCCATATTAGAATATCTGATTTGGGTCTAGCTGTTAAAATCCCTGAGGGTGAATCAATCCGTGGAAGAGTAGGAACAGTAGGGTATATGGGTAAGTCTTTAGTAGCTCATCTTTTGGTAATTTGCCGAGATTACTTGAGTTTTGGAGATCTTTCTGCCATGTAAAAGATTCACACTCAGCTGTGTCTGGGTTGCTAGAAGTGGGCAAAAGGATGGACCACAGCAGCTCTTAATGAGATGGGTCTACAATCTTAAATCAGTAAAGAAAGTAGAAAGGGGAGATAACAACTGAGATTATAGTGGTTGTACTGTAGTTTTATTTTAGTTGGGCTATGTGCTAAAATGGAGGTTTATTTCTAGTTGCTGTTTTGTATAATAGTTAAAATGCATGTTTATTATAATATGGGTAAGTCTGCACCTATGGTCATCTTGACCAAGGTCATCTTGAGTCTTCCCCTGCATGCAGGGGACGCTGTGCAAAGGGAGATTAGAGATGTGTACATGGGTAAAAAACACACTCTCTGATTTAACTAGATCTGGTTTCTAATATTCAATGTAATTATTTGCATTCATTCTGTGGGTGGGCATATTTCTTGGAATGAAAATTATTCATGCTTTTGACTAAATGGAAACTAGCTGATATGAGCCACTGCTGCAGCATATGGAGACTTGAATGAAAGCAGGCAAATCAGTTGTCATCTCTAACTTTTGTTATCTCAGTTTAAGTTTGTGTGCACACTAAGACTCTGTGCTTGTGAGCACATGGGTATGTGTGCATACAGAAGTGAGGATGCCTGCAACACAGTGCCTGTAGAGCCAAAGCACGCTGGATGGTTGCAACACAAAATAAATGGATTTGTTTTTTGAATGGGGAAAAAATAAGTTGTAAATTAACCGAAAAGACAGAACTTGCATTTGAAGAAATGTCACTGTTGTTTACAGGATGCGTGTTTGCATGTCATTCCTTCCCTAAATGGAGAAATCTGGAAGGATTCTTAAGATTAGGCTTCTGCTTAATACTTAGCTTCAACTTCTTTATTGTTGTTTTAACTGGTCTGACTTAGTAGACAGGTCAGAAGACAGCACTCACATGGCATGGAGCACGTAGAGAAAAAACATGGCATGTAGCATGCTGCATTTTCTGTAATGCCATCAACAGCAGCCACTCTCTGTGCATGTGTATTCAGTCACCAGAATGGAACTTATAGAAATGTAAGGGGGTTTTGCCTACGTGAATATCAGTCATTTCCACAAGAGATATCTTTCTCCTCCACAGCTCCTGAAGTGTTGAACAACCAGAGATACACACTCAGCCCTGACTACTGGGGGCTAGGCTGTCTCATTTATGAAATGATTGCTGGGCAATCACCATTCCGTGGAAGGAAAGAGAAGGTGAAGAGGGAAGAAGTGGACAGGAGAGTGCTGGAGACAGAAGAGGTGTACTCCCATAAGTTTTCTGAGGAGGCCAAGTCCATCTGTAAAATGGTAAGAGGCTTGAAGGGCCAGTGTGGCAGCTTCATTAGCAAGCTGTATCTGATGGTCTGAGTGGTAACACAGTACCATAGATGGGCTGCAGAGACAAGGACTAACGAAGCTCATCTGTTGATGGGATGACTGCATTCTCTATTCATTCAAATTGTGTTTATTTGGGCTTGCTTCTCCATGAGATTCATCACGGTCATCTTGAGTCCTCTCCAAAGGTTTATGGTCAAGGGAGCGGTATCTATTCTCATGAGACTTTGAATGTTAGTTTGCAGTCAAGAATGCTTTTCTGTCTTTTATAATCTTGGAGAAAAAAATAAAAAGGACTTGATGATGCAAGACTCTGATTGTCTCCTGCAAGGAACTGAAAACCCCATGCTTCCATTGTCTTTGGTGAGAGCTGGGGGTAAGCAGGACAAAGATTATGCAATGAAATTATTGTGACTCTCAAATGTTGTCCCACCCCATCTCACTAACTTTTTAGCAGCTTTTCCCCCGGGGTGCCAGGGTATCCAGCTTTTTTAATACTGTTGAGCTGTCCTTTAAAATGTTTTCTCACTCTTTCAGCTGGGAGTCGTTTTCGTAGCACAATAGCCATGTCTGACAATGGAAATCCTCAAACCCTCTGAGAACTCTCAAAGCTGTGTCTGAATTCATCAACGTCTTGTCAACAACCATCTTCAGAAAGCTGCATTGTAATTTGGAAAGGGATGTGGCCTTTTTCTTGATGTTGTTTGCTAAAGAGTGAAGTCTCCTTTGGAGACAGTGACATATCTGTGTATGCTGTTAGGGAGAGAATGAAGGGAAAGAAAGGTCAACAAATAGGTAGTGAGAGTTTCACCAGTATCTTGTGCAACAGGCAAGCAGACTGCAGATCAACAACATTTCTGGTTGGCTGGCTTCACAAAAAGACGCTGAAGTCTCCTTGCAAAATAATAGTGGTAGCATTGCCAAGTATCATGCCTGGAAGTCATTAACTCACAGTGCACCAACTTAGTGCTGAATCCCCAGGGTAGTAATTAACTGACATCACTCTTGATAGATACTCTAGGCCATTCACTGCCCTTAATCTGCGATGCAGAGCCCCCACTGAAATCAGTGTGGGAGGATCTAGGACAGCCACAGGCTCTTACAGCCCATTGCATGTGCTCAAACAGCTTGCTGTCGCTGTTCTAGTAGCGTCTCAACTCCCACCAGGTGAGGAACAGCATCTGATGGAGTGGCAGAGTTTGTGCGTGTCCTGTTGTTAGCATGAAATGAAAATGTTGTGAGGCAAAAATTACACTCCTGTTGCTTGTTCTGTAGTTAATTGCAGGCATGAGGCATAATAGAATGAAAGTATACTTCAAAAATAATCAACTTAAAGCTCAGGAGAATTAAATGTAGCATCGATGGGATAGTGCTGGAGATGTCCCAGCACTCTGAAGGGACTAGACAATGAAAGTCATTATGTTATAGTGGTCATTTTCATCTTCAAGCCATAAAGCCCTCGTTTCTGAGAGTCAGGGACCTCAGGAAGTTGTCAGGTTCAGTCCCTTGCCTCAGGGAAGCATGAACTATATGTAAATCATTCCTGACAACTTGATCGTTACTGCTTCACTGTCCAATCATGTGACATATTTATTTATTGTGGTTTTCCATCCAGAAGTCATTTATCAAATGCTAGCTTTAAAAATCCGTGATTCAAATATATTTTCTCAAGTTCTCTTTGCTCTTTATATTGAAAAAAGCAGAACTTTGTTCCTTATTACCAGCATCTTAACAAGGAATCAAAAAAGTAATCATTAAGTACCCATTATATTTGCGAAATGAAGCATAAAGTTGCAATACATAAATCGAACTTGAGCCTTCACAAAGATCCAACACAAAAGGCTTTCCCATAGTGAACTCTTCAGGGCAGGAGTAAGAAGCAGCATGTTTTCCACCATGTTGCCTAACCTTCTCTTCAAAGCTTTGTCCATAAGCTAACAGCATCGCCACCAGGAAATGTATTATCTTTATTCCTTTAGTCATATGAAAACCCTTTAGTGTCACCCCATGTCAGCCTTCCTGGCCTGGATGGTTATGCCCTTTGCATTTTTGCAGGCGCATATCATAGCTCCCATTAATCATTATCCATCCCGTATTTCTACGTTTCATTTTGTAAGTAATTTCCCATAAATCAGACCTCATTTTGGACTGCAACAGAGATGAATAACAAATAATTAGGAACAGGGGCAGCTGGCTTTCTGGGAAGCTCCCCAACCCATAGTTCCCATATAACATAACTGCTTCATGGTGTGTTTTTTCTGTGAAAAAGTCCAATCTTTCTAGGAAATGCTCCCTGTTTGTTGTTGTTGTGTCTTCTACTTCATTGATGTACGTGTGTGTTTTCCCTGACAAGTGCAGTCTTGCATCCAAAGATGTGACTTCAAGTCAACAATGTTGGATGGGCCCATGCTGCTGTGCTCTTCTGTCATTCTTTCAGTGTCCTGTTTGTCTGTTTCCTGCATACTGTCTTCTCTGATGCCTTTTGTTCCTGCATCTCCCATTTTACTCCACAAAAGTGATCTCTGATAGGAGGGTGCAAAGAAGACACAGCCAAATGCTTGGTCTGGTGTCCAGTGACAGGACAGGAGGCCATGGGCACAAACTGAAACACATGAGGGTCCCTCTGAACATCAGGAACCACTTTTCCATGGTGAGGGTAGTCAAATACTGGAACAAGTTGGAACTGGATGATCGTAAGGTCCTTTCCAACCCTAACTATTCTATGATTCTATGATTCGAAGTTGCCCAGAGAGACTGTGGAGTCTCCATACTTGGAGGTATCCAAACCCCAACTGGACATGGCGTTGAGCAACATGCTCTTGATGACTCTGCTTTGAACAGAGAGATTTGACTAGACATCTCCAGAGGCACCTTCCAGCCTCAGCTGTTCTGTGATTCTGATCTCTATTCCCTCCCCAAAGTGCCTCCTCAGCCAACCTAAAGATGATGGATTCTTTTTCTCCCTAAACGCAATGTTTTCTCTTCCTCACCACCAGAAACTCTTTCATCATGCTGCTACTCCTCCTGCTTTCATCCCTGGAAACCAACTTGTTCACACATTATAACACCTTAAAGTTTATCAGCACTGCCTGAGAATAACTGTCCTTTCATCTATCTTGAGAGGCACCTCACACACATCAAGGTGGTCTTCAAATGATTATCATTGCTATTGTTACTGCTAATTATAATAATAACCCTGAGTAGTACGCCTTCGCAATAAGATTGTCACCCATGCCTGAGAGTTTTGACTTTTCAGTTGGCCAGATTGGGCTGTGATTTCATAAGCATAAGCAGTGCAATATACAGCCATTCTAGCATCTTCAGTTCCCACACCACTGTCTTGTCTCATTTGGTAATTGAGAGATGACCATAGAACTTTTCTGTTCTCTAAAATATGTTAAAAATAGTATGTTTACTTCTTTTTAAGGGTTGACATTTAACTGGTGATCCCTTAAACTATTTGATCATCTGGGTCAATGGAAGTGGTTTTACCATTCCCCCTCTCTCCTTTCATGAGCAGAAATGTTTTGCACCCTTACCCTAGAAAACATTTCCCTTATTTCTATAATATTAAGACTAACATCTTTGGACTTGGGGTTATTTGTTAGATGGTATGATCTGGATATGAACTGACTGATCACATGAAGATAAATAAAGCAGCACTTTGGGGACTGTTGGCTGTTTTTAGCCATCCTCACAACAGTTGTTTCTGTTTGTAAAGGAAGCAAAACAAAGTTGTGGAAAAAAAGGCTCAGACATTGCAGAGTTTGAATCCCCAGAGGGGAACAAATGAATGACATGAGACTATCAGAGAGTTCTTCATACCAGGAGAAAAGATCTTAATGTAACTTGACCGCTGCTAATCAAGACATTTCTTTGAAAGTCCCATTCTAGTTATGCTTTGCCCATAACTCTGTAGACTGAATCCTGCCCTCATTTACACATCTCCAGTGTCATCTGGAGCCTTTGTTACCAGAACATAAAGCTCTGCTGCTTGATATCAACTTCATGCATGGTTGGATGCCATGAGCCATCTTCAGGTCTGAAGTTCTGTGAATTCCCATAGGCTTTGGCTGGGTCTTACATTTGTTTGGGTCATTTGCACTGCAGTCCCAAAAGGGCTTCTCATCAGCCTGATGTAGCTGGTTTTGTTCTGCTCTTTATTCATATTAAATACGTCCTTTTAAATGGAATTAAACAAAAGTGTAGAGATGACTCAGGACATACTGATGTTATCTCAGTTTTCGTTTCCTGAGCAGATTCCCAAATGGGATGCATATTTCAGGCTATTACACAGGTTTACTATTGCAGAAAGCTGCTGGGGCTGCAGGAAATGGTTCAAGACTCATTATTCCTTGAAGAAAGGAAGAACTATTTCTTCTCGAAAAATATTCTAGTCCTTGCTATCTCTTGATATCCATTACAGAAGCCAGGAGAAGTGTCTGGTTTCACCTGTTGCCATCTCTAGAGCTGTCTGCAGCTACAGCTGAACAAATTCCATTAATTTCTTACTTTCTTCTCCATTGGGACTCTCCTCAAGAGGCAGGCACTGCTCCCCAGCAGCAGGGCTTTGCAGGAGAATCATCTCCTTTCTGTGATCTTTCAGTCCCAGCCTATTCCCAGTGGCCTGCTTCCTTTTGTGTCTTTCAGCCATCCATGACCAACTGCATTCACACTCCAGAGACTTCCATCTTGAAGCTGAGGTTACTGAATATTCCCTTGTTTATCACGGAGGAGCCCAAGAATTCCCAGACTGCCTTTTTCTATCCTCAACTACCCTATCGTCTGACCACAAACTCCAACCAACTTCTAACATTCACAGCCTGACGAGGGTAAATTCCCAGATTACCTTGGTCTTCCCAGTTAATCCGGAGGCAGGAGAATTACTGGCTACACAGATGGATGGTAAAGTCACCCCCCTTCTTCCCTTCACAGCTGACTTGTAGAGCAGAAACTCAGAGGTGTCCTTTATCATCTACAGGCAAGCCCAGATCTACCCCTTTCTACTACAACCTGCTCCTCAACGTCACTGTTCCCAAAAGCTTCAGGGTATCACTTCCAAAAGTGATGCCTTTTACTATCCAAGTCAGAGACATGGGTAGTAAAAGTGGTTCTTCTGCCTTCATATTCTTCTTTTCACTTCAGGAAAGTCTTCTCAACATGAGAATAGAAGATCAAAAGAGCTTTTGTCTTCTCTGCCCATTCACAACAGAGCAAACCAGATCTTGACTGGAAATTCCAAAGCAATCTTCTTCACATAGGCTAAATCCATATGCCTGTTGGGATTAAAAAGAAACAAAACAAACCCAAACCCTCTAAAATCCCACAACAAGAAACCTTGCATCAACACCATGAGAGCTTGAAGTCTCATGCAAGGATTTGAAAGCAAAACATCCCTCTTTTCTGGGAAACTAAGCTTGAGAGAAGCGCCCAAGACAGGTCTTTTCCTATCAGCTGGACAAGTATGGTGCTGTACCACATGAACCTATGTGCTCAGAGGACAGAAAGGCATAGAGATGTTTCTTCAAGTCTTTCTCAGTCTCAGCCAGTCATGGTGACCAGTCAGAGCAGATGTCACCGCCTAGACCGCAGCAGAAGCAGAAGAAACTGTGAGGAAGAAAGGGATGTTGCTGTCTGGAAACTTGAACGTTCTGTTATAGCCAGAACCATTCACTTTTGCCCCATCCCTCGATCCATACAGTCTCCTCTGGCTATTGCTGCTGCTACTGCTGAGGCAGAAAGAGCTGAGCAGAAAACTCTTATGTCTCACAAATCCCTTCACCACCTCTTCTGGCTGCTTGGCCTCTGCCACTGCAGCTTGCTCAGGACTGGCTGGAGAGTGATCAATGCACACATGGGGCACACTGATCGCCAAAGCCGTTTGCTGTCTCAGGCTGGAAATGAGGCCCCTAGCAAACAGAATGCAGAACTGAGGAGGCTGTGGAAGCCCGATAAGAAAACCACTGATGCCCAGGGGGTGGCAGAGCATTCAGAGAAGCCTAAAGAGCTGTGACCCCGTAAACCCGTGATACGGACAAGAAAGCTCAGCTTTAGCCAGACACCAGAGGAAAAATCACCAACCTCACATTAGCAACAAGCAGTTGTTGCAAGGTTTCTGCTCGTTGAGATGATGTGGCTGAGAGAGCAACAAAACCAGAGGGTACTGAGGCATATCCTGAGCTGGAAAGCCTAAAACCAATCCTTGGCAGGGAAGGTGCCTGGCTCCCTGCTCCCAGCCTCCTGCAGTGCTGCACCTGGTTGTCTACTTGATCTCCTGCAACACTTCTTTTCCTCTCCCACCCTCCCAGAGCTATTTGCCTCCTGCTTTCCTAATTGAGCCCCAGCCAGGTGCTGCATGGTACAGCTCCTTGTGCTCACTGCCCTGGCTATCAGGTACACTGGTAAGATCTCTAGGGATTTGTCCAGGGGGGCTCCCATGGGCTCAGAGGAACAAGACAAAGAGGAAACAGCCTCAAGCTGCACCAGGGGAGGTTTAGGCTGGATATTAGGAACAATTTATTCACCAAAAGGGGTGTTAAGCATTGGAACAGGCTGCCCAGGGAAGTGGTGGAATCATTGTCCCTGGAAGTATTCAAAACCGTGTAGATGAGGCCCTCAATGACATGGGTTAGTGGTGGCCTTGGCAGTGCTGGGGAACGGTTGGACTTGATGATCTTAAAGGTCTTTTCCAACCGAGTTGATTCTACGAGTCTATAACGCAAACCACCCCATGTCCTGCATGGGCACGGGGAGGCATTCCCAGCGAGTTTTGCTAATCCTTTCAGTGCGATTGGTCTGCACAGCCCACCTGGGGAGACAGTGAAGGGAGATCGCTGCTTTTGAGCTCCGGTTCGGAGCAGCAAAGCTGCAGACGGAAGAGGACGTGTGCCGTGAACCTTTCCGACCGCCGGGCACCGGTCCCCTCCTGCCCCAGGGAGGAGCCCTCACACAGCTCCCACCCGGCTTTACCCGCCGCGCTCCATCCCCGGGGGAAGCGAACGCCTCGGTGCCGCCGGCCGTGCCCGGCCACCGCCCCGCCCCGCCCGGCCACCGCCCCGGCCCCGCCGCGCTGCCCGGTGGCTCTGCCCTTTCCTCTGCTGCCCCCCGGCGGCCCCCGGGCGCCCTGCAGCCGCGCTCCCTCCGCCGGGCCGCTCCGGGCAGCTTCTGCCGCCCCGCTGCCTGCCCCTGCCCAGCGGTGGTGGTGGGGCTGTGAGTGTCTGCCTGAAGCGTGCCCGGCTCTAGGAGGGATAGCCTGCTTATGGAAGAGGGCTGGTGTTATTTCCTCCGTGATGTTGCAGTGTAAGCATATTGTCTTTCTCCACAAGTGGAGACGCCAGCGAAGCCATCCTTGACTGTTTTCAATGCATGTTTAGTTTTCTGTTGTACCAAGGCAGATGTCATCCATCTCGTTAACCAGCAGCTGAAATCTCTGTGCACATCATGGTGAGTTCGGAGTTGTATTTTCTCTCCTCTAAGAGAGCATCTTGCAGGGTTCCTCAAAGAGCATAGAACAGTTTGGGTTGGAAGGGACCTTCAATGGTCATCTAGTCGAGCCCCCAACGATGAATGGATGGGGAAAAAAAGAAACAAATTTATGAATCTTTACTTTTCAGCATTGCCTGAAGTCAGGGATGCACTTAGAAATGTCCCTGTCCAGGTGAGGGTCCTATTGTACCAGTTATTTGCATGCTGAGTTCTGCCTCTCTTCAGTTGCTTAGATGTGATCTCTTAAGACACTGTTTTAGCCTCCTTGATTCTTTGCGTATGATTTATAAGAAGATGATAGAAGATTTGTCTACATGTTCTGTCTCCTCAGCCACCAGTGTGTGCCAGAATTGTTCTTCCATTGAAATGTTCCCTTGCAGATCAATTAGTCCATCCACACAAGATCTTCAAGACCTACAGCCCTATGTTTGTGTTCATGGACCTGCTTATCTAATAGCCCAAGGATGCTGAGTTCAGTCAGTGTCCATTGCTCCATTACAGATACCAAGGAAACAGGCAGGAAGTGCTGTAGTGGGCAGAGGTGGTGCATTGGCCTTCTCTGAAAACAAACAACACTGATGGTCACCAGTGCTGGCTCCATGGACAAAACTCCCCTTGAGTTCAGCAGAGATAAGCCCATGAGCACAATGGTTTGGTTCACTGTGACATGTGATTCAGTAGAATATACTGCAGTGGGTGGAGGGAAATACGATTCCATGGTGAAGTCATTCAACCTAAGCAACATGAGAAAATTACACTTAGGAACAGGAACAAAAACACAACTAAGAAGCACACAGGACTCAATGATATGCATCTATATATGTTATTAGGGTATGTCAGACCTCTTCTTGAAAGTGTTCACTGAAAGTCAGCAGAAGCAACAGTCTCGATTTGACTGTAAACACTTTGCAGCAGGTAATTTTCAAAGGGTTTCACCAGCACGTAGAACAGTGCACTCCGAATCCATTTCACTTGAGCCATTAACAGCAATTACAATTCCCCTCTGTACTTCCCTCTGGGCACACTCAAAACCAACTGGAGATAAAAATACCCTTGCGGAGTTCTTGCTTTTCTGACATCCTCTCCGTTCTTCTTGGCGTGTTTCAGCTCCTCACCAAGGATGTGAAGCAGCGGCTAGGATGTCAAGGGGAAGGCGCAGCAGAAGTGAAGAGGCACCCCTTTTTCAAGAGCATGAATTTCAAGCGGCTAGAAGCAGGAATGCTGGATCCTCCCTTTGTCCCTGATGTGAGTACAATAGGAAGAACTTCCAGTGGCCTCTTTCAAGAGATTTGTTTCTAAAGTATCTTCTGTCTCTGAGAGCTGTCATCACTCTTTGTATGGGTAGCTGCCCTGGGAAGATGTGATAAGCGGTAGGGCTGGAGTGGGGAGGCTGGGAGGAAGAAGAGAACTGATCTGTAGACTTGTGTATGCGGGGTGGGTGGGCTTACGTACAGGGTGGTAACCTGGGAGTTGCTTCTTTCCCACTCTACCACAGTCTTCCTGTGTGACACTGGAGACACCACTTGATCTGTTTGTGCGTCAGTTCCCAAACTTTAAACTGGGAGCCTTTGTATCCCCATATCCACAGTAGTATTGTAAGGACCGGGTGGTGCTTGGAAATCAATGAAAGCCACATGTATGCAGACAGACAGATATATATGCGAGGTGAAGCTGGAGTTACAAAGTCCAAAGCTCTATGGAACTGAGGAATGAACTGGATCATCATAAAAACAGGCATTAGTTACAGAAAGTCTGAACCAGGCTCAGATATCAAGTGTCACCTCAAGCGGAGGAGGTAGCTTGGACTTAAGACAGCATTTTGAACTTAGTGTTCTTGTGGCACGGAACCCAACATTGGGTCCTTACTCAGGTTTTCACACCCATCTTGCACATACTGAAGTCTTTGTTGCATTGGCAATGACAAAACCTTTTCCACCCTTTTGTGGTGTTGGTCTCTACCCCAGGGCAGAGTTATCTGATTATTTTCCTCCTGCAGGGCTCTCTTTCTGGCTGGATCTTCTATCCTTAAAGTTCCCATATGGTTCTAAGTAAACACTGCCATTTTAACGTATTAAGGAAAGTATCATCTTGGCAGCTCTCATTCACGTTGCTGCAAACTCCACCAAACCAAAGTGGTTTGAACGCTGCAGAAGTTTACTTTAGCTGCTCTGGTTTTGCTTTACATTTTACTATGCGGCCTTGTTATTCCTGCCAATTAGCCCGTGGTGTTACGACCTGCTTTAGTGGGAAGAAATAGGAGACAAGCTACTATTTCTTTCTGATGTAGAAAATGAGAAAATTCTGGGCTCGAATTTGGGATCCGCCAGAGTGTATTAAAAGCTCAACTGTAGCATGTAAGGCCCAGGAGGCACCTCTGATAGACATATTTGCTAAAGCAGAGGCACATAAATTTTTATGGCTATTTATTGGGAACTCAAGAGCTGCTCCTAATTTAATTTATTTGGCACTTCATCCGTAGATTTCCAAGTCTTTACTGAAGTCAGCTGAATCATCCAAAGCTATATAGCCAATGGCAGGGGCTGTAATCCAACCCACGTCTCTCCATCCTCTTCTAGACTACTCTGTGTCCACAAAAATGTTGTGGATTGCAGCTGTCAGGAATGGAGAAGGATGCTGCCTCCAGCAAATAGGACTTCTATCAGGAATCGGCTTGATTTGTTTGGTCACACTGCTCAGATAAAACACTGCATGGTTGGACCCCTGGGCTGTGCAGTCATGGTGCCGTGTATAGACAGTAGGATTCAATATGTGTTTGAGTTCAGCAGGTCAAGCTAGTCCCACAAGCCACCCCTCAAGTACTCCTGCGCATCAAAGGATAACTGTGTTGTTGATGGGAACTCTCTAGGCACGCAGATGACCACACTATGACAGGTGATGACTATTTCTGCTTTCTGTGGCTGACTGCTGGAACAGGAGCTAAAAGCAGCTTCACTGCAAAGAGTCCAGTCTCTGTCATCACAGATAATTAAGTAGTTTAAAAAGGCAAAGCCATTTGAGTATTTGTTTGAAGAAATGCAGCCAAGTTGAAGGAGTTAATAGACGTGATTCTGGACAGCTTCCAGCAGCTGAGATATTAATGAAAACAATGGAAAAATGCCAAACCTCTTCTGTTTTCTTTAGCAATTAGCATACATTCCTCTAAGCTTTTAAGCTGCAGACTCCACAGCTATCTGAGCAGAAGGAGCACTTCTGTTTGAGTTCCCTTTTCAGAGCTGTCTCCGGTGTGTCGCTCACAAGCATACTGCTTTCCTGTAGGAGCTACTCTTCAATAGAGAGGGAACTGACTACTAGAAAAGACTACTACTGGTACTACTACTAGAAAAGACTACTGAAGGATCTGATTTTTGTTTTCTTGCTCTTTCTGTCCTTTTCCCTCACCTCTTAACCGTATGCTACATGGATGACTAAAACCCACTTTGGCTTTGCTGATGCTTTTAAGGACTTCAAATGGGAAGCTTAACATGCTTAAAGCGAAGTCAGCCTTTAATGGAAACCATGCGGGCAGAGTGGGTCTAGAGAATCAGGACACGGATAGTCACTTGTTAGGCATTGTCACTTGACTGAATCTGTGAATGAAAGCACATGGTCAGACTCAGAAATATCTTTTCTCTTGCTGTCTGTCTGTATTTTCTCTTTCTGCTGAGATAGCCCAGAGCAGTATACTGCAAGGATGTGTTAGACATCGAGCAATTCTCCACAGTGAAAGGAGTTAACCTGGACCAAACAGATGATGATTTCTATTCCAAGTTTTCCACAGGATCAGTGTCTATTCCATGGCAAAATGAGGTAAGGATGTATCATAGTAAAATTACTCCAGTAAACCCCCTAACACAGATGGTTTAATAGGAGCTGTGTATTTCCATTAATACATAGCTACTGGATAACTTACCAGACTCTAATGCTTTCATAAGTTACAAATGGCCTCTTTCAAGGTCTATAGTGTACCACAGATGTCAGGTTCAGGTGACTGCGTCTGTTGGCTCTGCATTGTGTAAGTTGGCAAGGATCCTACTGTGCTTCCTTCTCCTGGGTTTCTACAGAGGTGTTTCAACAACAGCTCTCAGGAACTTCTGTGGGCTGGCTGGAAGTCCTAGTGGCTCCTCCATTGGTGATCCTGATCTCACCCTTTGTCTTGTACCTGCAGCACATCCCAGCTGCTGCAGTTGGCTCTGGACCTTCAACTGCTCCAGGGTTTCCAGATCTGGGGTTTTGTTTCTGTTTGATATCAAAACACAGCCAACAGTTGATTTCATAATCCAGCTCTGGATCAAACAGCAGATCCACTTAGGCAGAGGGGTGCTAATAGCTGGGGGTTTGTGAGTATTCCTGTCTTTACTCAATATTCTTCACAGGCCTGAAGAAAAGAACAGAAAGCTTTATGGAACAGCTTCTAAGAAAGCTGATGTGCAAACATGCAGAGCAGACTCAGCCTCTCCTTTTTATACATCCTATTTGCCTTTTATAGCCAAGAGCAGGAATTCACCTGTTAACTCTCCTAACATATCGCTCAAGCTGCTGTTCCTGATCCTGACTTTGAACAACCTGGCCCTAATGCGATACATTTAATGCAGATGTGTAATATCTTTTCTTTATTTCTTATTGTTTCCCACTAGATGATAGAAACAGAGTGTTTTAAAGAACTGAATGTATTTGGACCAAATGGTACTATTTCACCAGACCTAAACAAAAGCTACCCCCCAGAGCCGCCCAAGAAAGGATTGCTACAGAGAATATTTAAACGACAGGTAAGATATTCCATGACTAAGACATGGAAAATCCCATAGTTCACAGGTGGTACTTTATACTGCATATCCCACATTTCCCATCTACCTCGACATTTTTTTCACAGCAGAAGTTCCAGTTTTGTTCCTGAGCTTTGTTTCCAGCAGTTGAAAACTTCTTACCCAATCTCTTTTTCAGTAGTATACTGAAATGCCTTTTGAAACGGTTATATGGTTTCAATAAGTTCTTTGTGAAAGTCCTGATTTATGTTTTTAAAGAAGAGAAAAGATATATTTTGAGTGCAGTAGTCATGGCAGGAAACCAAGGCGCTAGAGAAGAGAGCAGACCAGATACTATGTGATGTACAGCTTTCATGAGGCACCACTTGCAAATCTGTATGACATTCCCAGACCAATCTGTTTCTGTAGGGTTAAAACCATACCTGAGCATTGGCAGGTTTCCTCTGTATTAGTCAGATTTAGTAGTTCCTGATGTTTAGCAGTGAATTGATTTGACTCCTGGAGCTCTAGTGAGTCTTCTTTGCTGGATTCCTCAAGAACTGCCATGGTCCTCCTGACCTAAAGAGAATATGGGTAAGAAGGTGAAGAATATTTTACATCCAAAGGCCTTCAAACAAAAATCTTGCAGTCCGGTCAATTATGTTATCACCCTAAAATGAACAGTGTTAGACTAAAAGAAAGAATGGCGTATTTGGGGAATCTAATTGTCATTGTCTTCCTCTTTCTGCAGCATCAGAACAATTCAAAGAGTTCTTCAAATTCAAAGGCCAGTTTAAATCACCACATAAATTCCAATCACGTAAGTTCAAACTCCACCGGAAGCAGCTAGTTCCAATTCAGTTTTATGAAACAACATGTTGCATCCTTCCACTATAATCTGTGGCGCTTCTATGGATGAGAGAGCCTCCACCATTGAGTGAAAAAGAAAAAGGATCTCCCACAAAGGAGATTTTCTATCCATTCCTTCCAGTGGAGCCTCGCATTTTAAGAAGAATTTTCCACTCAGGTCTGTTTTTGGAGGTGGCACTCAAGACTGTGTGAATCAAATTTGTCTCTTTAGAACATTGCAATAGAAATTCAATGAACATGACTACTTGCACGTATTTAACTAGCATCATACTAGAACTGAATTTTGTCTTTATTATTTTTAAAGGAAAGTTTTGTAAATTTCTCTATTGTCTCAGTTTACATTTTGTACATTTGTATTTAAATGAAAGTCAGACTTTGGAGGTGTATATTTTCCAAGCAGCAGCTGTAAAGCCATGTGTTTTAAGACATTTTTTTAAGAGAAAAAAACAAAAAACACAACAATGTGACTCAAGACTTCCAGAGCCTCAAATGGGAAATCATTCTTTTTAGTAATTCTAGAGAATTATTCATAAATCACTTTATCAGACTGGGGTTTATTGACACGCATTTGTATGGAACAGTTTATGCTTAATTATTTTACATCTGTATATTTGGTTTACAGCAACACTGCATCATACATTTCGCCTCTTCATTAGTTTGTAACATCTTACATTAAATGCTAAAAGACAAGATTTTGATGCATTCAAGAATGCTACTTGCTACACCTAAGGTTTGGGATGTCATGGGACCAGCACAGCTGAGATTTGCACTTCCTTATGTTGTTAGCTCATCAAAAACTGTTTCCTTAGAAAGGGAAGCCTATTTTAAGCCCTTCTGCTTCACTAGTTTTTGTGCTGTTTCTAACAACAGCATGAAGAAAACCGAGTGAGAGGTGACCAGGAAAGCAAATGACCAGCTGTTTCTCAAGGACTCGGAACCTGCCCCTGCTGAAATGAGAGCAAAGCAGAAGTGTTCTCCATGCTGCAGTCAAAAGTCCAAGGCCTTTCCGCAGTCGCTCATATCAAACAGGTAGCAAGAGAGAAATTCAATAGAGAAATTCAATGACCAAGAGATTCATGACACCTTTCTAGAGCTGTGGAAGTTTAGAGTGGAATCTGATCTGCTTTTGAGCAGTAGCAGAACCTAGAGGTTGCATCTGCACTTAGAGTACTTCCCTGTGTCATGCCAAACACACCTCAATTAGATCCTCAACTCAATTGAATAATATGTCAGTCATGAAACAGTAGCTCCCACTTTTGGTTCCATCATTCTTTGTCCATCATTCTTTTTAACCGCTGATGAAAACATTATTCCCACTAATATAAAGAGGGTCGGGCAGGATCAGCAGCAGTACCTCAGGCATTAGAATCATGCTCGTCTCAAGTATGGCACTATCTATAATTATTAAGAACACCAGATCAAAAATATGGCTACTTCCCTTCAATAGGAATGGAAAACCTTTGTCCCCCCAAGTACAGACAGGATCTCTATAGCCCAACATGTTCTGTAAAACACGTTGGCTCACTATGCTCTTTACAATGTTGTCTAGATTATACTGATAATTCTACACCTTTTGGTCATCAGGAACATCTGAGGGTAAGCCTGGTGCGTCTAAAACCGTTTTAGTAGGGTAGCTATCCCAGGGTACGAGGAAGCACTGTTCCAGTGGAAGTTTTAATAGCCAAAAGTCATTAGACTATCATGTATATGTTCTATCTGGCCAATGCAGGGGGGAAAAGGATGCAGGTTAGTAGTTGCAAATCTCTGAGTGAGAAAGACACAGGAATTACATACTAAACCAGCTTGAGCTCATGAGGGATAGACACAGAACAGGGGCAGGATTTATATTACACAGCTGACAGAGGAAAGTCGAGAAAGGGAAATGAGGCTTTGGCACCTTTATCGGGAGTAAAGTACGTGAAGGTGCAAGTCCACATCATTTCAAAAGCCTCCAGTTTTCCTGGTTATTAGTAAACATGCAGTGAAGCTGTGTAAGTGTGCCATAGTGTCACCAAGAAGTTGTTCTTTTTCCTTCAGATCAGTGTGGTCCAGAAATTCCTTTTCTCTGTATTGGTGGTGCTCAGGGAGCGCTTCAGGCACTCTCCCATGTCAGATGATGGCATTGCAGGGCTTATGGAAGAGGCAAGATTTTAGAGAGGCAGTAATAGATGAGAATTTTACACAATTTTATCTGTCTGTATCAGCTATAAACCAAATCTCTAACGGTTTCAGCTTCCTGACAGGAGGGGAATGAAATATTGTAGAGGTGAAAGCCACTATACACAGATAGGGCTAATACCTCCAGTTCTGTTCTCATGGCCTGATATAAAGCTACGTAGGTCAACAGGAATCTGATCAGTCACTTGAGCACGCGCTGGCTGAAGACATACTTGCTCTGGGAGGTTTTCACAGGCCTTCTTTAATGACATGTGGGATTTCACCTTATTTCAAGATATGTAGGTGAGAAGTGGAGGAACAGCTCTTAGCCCGACAACTGATGTGTACCAGCGTACCTGGGGCAAGACACACATCTTAGTTCTTCTTAGAGAGCTGTAAATGTTGTGCAACTCCAATCTGTTTCTCTCACTCTGACACATCACCTTCTAATAACACTATGATATACAACATGATCACTTACCCTCAGTTGGTTTCATCCTCTACACTGATGCTAACGGATGAGGGTGCTGCATGGGGGTATAGTATACTATAGGGTATAGTATATAAGCTCTCTTTTCCACTTCTGCTTTGCAGCAACAGACAGGTATATTCCCCATCAGAAAAAAGTGGCTGATAATACTTACCACCATGAGGAAGGAAAGATGGCTGGGGAAAGGCTCAGCCCATTAATATTTCATTGGATAAATCTGATAAAACTGCAGCTATTGGCCCAGTCTCCTGTGTTACCAGTTTAGCATAGGAAGACTAAATTTTCTTTACCGTCTCCCACTTGGGAAATAAAATCCTAATAACAGCAAACCCTTTACTGAAAGCTGGTAAACTAATTGCAAACATTGATTGTAGATGGCCTCATAACTCTTAGATGCTGTCAGCCTTAACTAGCAGTGGATGACTTTTTTATGACAACAGTGAATGATAGCGTATGTGCCTTCTGCTCTCCGTTCAGCTGGGACAGTTCCTTACTCAGCACCTCTAGGACTCTAGCACTGAGATGCAAAGGTGATGAGAGCTGCATTCATTGAGTTCTGACACTTGGAGGACGTTATGCTAGGGTTAGATATCCTGAATCCTCAAGATGGTATGGAAGAAGGATGCTTATGCGCACCTGAAGCATCAAACCTGGGATGAAGTCCCTCTGGATCCCAGGCCCTTGGGAGCAGTGAGACAGAAAACAAGACCAGTTCAGGGAGATTTTGTGCTGCATCTATAACATGTTGCTATCCTGTCCGAAAAACAGGATTATGATGCCGGGGCAGCACAACCGTTGTACTCTTTCGGTCTCCAAGCCCTGAAAAATTCAATCAGTATCATACATCACTAATGAACAGTTCTAGGAATCTCCTAGTCAGGGTTTGCCTACAACAACAAAACCAGTAGAATTTTCTCTTTTATTGCTTCTTTCTCCTATTTTTTTGCATTATTATTCAGCTCACCTTGCCCTCAAGACTGGCATAGGACCACAGTCCTCTCCCTTCCACTGTGTGACCAGGCACAGTCTGAGCCCAGAACTCAGGGCTGAAGCCCTGCCAAGGCAGTGCCCTGCACAGCCGGGCTTCCACAAACACTTGGCATTTGCCTCTGTGGAGCCAAATGTAGAAAACCCTGGGAGCCATGGGTGTTCAGGGGCTTTGGGAGAAAACACCTTACGGTTTCACCCTACAACCTTGGAGAGCGTTTGGGATTTCTAGTATTCTGCTTCCAGGTGACTAGGTTCTGATGTGGGTTTGCACATAACAAAGGAGCAGAAAGGAGTAATTCTTTAATAGCTTATTAATAGACCGATTCATTTTCTGTATCTCCTTTCCAATTACAATGCAAAGTCTTTCCAAAAAAATGCACGCATTCCAATCTAGTTGCTTGTTTTAAATAAATAGATGAGCAAACTTTGCTCTTTCTAAGAATTGGAAATCTTCTGCTTTCTGATCCTGAACTGTGCAAGCATGGGTTTTGCGTTTAAATTGTTACCGAGTGGTCTGATGAACACTAACTAGTGAACAGGCTTTGATGACTCAGATGTTTGCTATTCATTTTCCACAGTGTCTCAAGGTTCGCTTAAGTCTTGTAGCATTTTTTGCCTCTGTCTGGATGGATGAGAGACTTCTTTTAAACAAAGGGATAATGAAGGGGAAAATACCAAACTCTTAGTGCGCGCTTTTGACCTGGATTACCTAAAAAGAGATTTTTTTTACAAGAATGGCCATGACTCAGTCTTGTTTCTGAACAAAACCCTGCTTGTGAAGCTTGGAAAGGTGTGAAGATAATCAAACCAAACAGGTCCTGAAGATCAAACTGAGCGTTAGGGAGCTGCAGAATCCAATATCACAGCATTCATCTGGCCCTGCTGATTAGAGTTGCACAGTAACTGCAGTTCAGGGACAATACCAGCTATCTGTGAAAACAGTGTGATACCATCTCAATTTGCAGTCATCCCCTGCCCCAGAAACTACAGCTAAGAGTGCCATCAGCAGCTGGGAATCAAACTTGGCTGACCCAGTAAAGCATCTGATTTGAAGACACTGATTCTTAATGTTGTCCAACCAGGCCTCAAGATCCAGCTTGAATTCTTTGCTTCAGCTGTCAAAGCCTCACGTTTCAAATCCAGTTGCTGTTGATCTTTTTTGGTAGAGATGCCTCGGCTAAAAGGACAACCAGGAAACCGGTCTGGAATACTAATAAAACCATGGGCAGGACAAGGAAGACAGACAAGCTGTGAGCTCTGGAGGACAGTGTGAAACTACCATAGTGTGTGTATCATCTTCAGCACATGTCCAATGGCGGTTGTTATCACACATTGTTGCACGTTTATCCTTGTCCATCATATGTTGCTCACAAGCTCTTTTGAGTAACCTGGAAATTGCACACACGAAGACACGTTAAGCATAGGGTCTGGCCCATGGCTCAAAGACAGCATTGTCTCTATGAGGGTCAGATGGAACAGTTTGACAAAGCAAGTAGGCATCCACTCAGTCTGCATGAACTGCGTTCACACAGGTCTCTGTTCCCATCCATCTGAGCCTCAGTCAGAATTCCCTATGTAGGCTTTTCTGGAAGAGCAATAAATGCACACGCTTACAGCACAGCTGCTTCTTCTTTCAGACATCCATGGAACAAGTTCCTGCAGGACCTGACTTCATTGTGGACAAGGAATGGGTGTTTTAACCTCTGCTCCACAGCTAGCTGTGATGGTTTTTTCCTATTTGTATTTGTAATACTCACTTGTAAAGTCTCTCAGTGAAGAGGAGATCACTCATCAGGCATTTCTAGGCATTTCCCATACAATCCTTGGAAAAAGAACATCCTTGGGTTAGTCTCCCCTTTGGGATGTAGACCATCTTCCTTCATTTGTGTAGCATGAAACACAAAGTGGCCTGCAGGAGCCCTAGAAGTCCAAACTTAAAGGCTCTCCTGCCTAAGGATGGTCTTTGTCTCAGGCTACAGGGAAGTACATTTGGCAGTGAAGTTTGGGAGAATGGGTACGTCCAGTGGCTCCATGGAAAACAGAAGATTATAGAGTTGTCTATCTCAAGCCTTTCACAAGTATGACCTGCGATTTAAAATACTACTAATTATTGAGAGTAAGAATAATAATGACCAACCCCCTCGTGCTAAAGCTGAGAGAAAGTCTGCATAAGTTTAGAACAATTCTTCTCTTTTGTGTGCTGGGCAGGACACAATCTCTTCTATACTAAATAGCATTGCAGTGCTGGCTGGTCATAGCTTTCTGTCCTTAACTGCAAAAAGAAAAGAGAAATAAATTGGCTCAGAGAATCTGGCAAGTTATTTTCTTTAGGGAAACCACCAAAGAAGGCAAAAGCCAACAGCATGCTACAGTATTACACGCTCACCTCCCCCAAATGTCTCTGAAAATACAAATACAAGCTGCTGCAGTTGGATCAGCTAAGCCAGTGTAGTGACAAATGGGCTTTATGAAAGAAACAGTTTGAAACAGATTGCTGCCTATTCGCTAAAATGGGTATTACTGCTGGCACATATGTATTCCCCTTGGTTTATGTGCTGGAGCCAGAAGTGGTGGTTTGTGTTCCTATTCTGCCCATGTTTTTCTCACTGCTTTGGGCAAACCTCTGTGCAATTTTGTTTTCCCATTCTTAAACACAAAGGGATGCTCTCTGTCCATCAATAGAAAGCACTTTGGAGTCTGTGCATAAATCAGATCAATATCAACTCTTTGTATTATTATTTGAGTGAAATAGGCTTAATATAGCCGCCTTTATTTACATGAGCAGGCAGATGACTTGTAAATTCGGGCTCTTTTTTATTATTGGTTTCTATTAGTTCCTTAGAGATACTGAAACAGAATGCGCTGCCTTCTGTATGACGTCCCAACAGAAGATGAGGTGACAGTGCAAATCTTAAAGTATTCATTTCTAACTGAAGAGCTAGCTAGCAATCATGGCATTCACACAAGCACCTCCTCGTTTTTACGTTGGAAATCAACAGTTAGGAGGAAGGAAACAACATTATGTTGGCCAGGCCTGCAAACACATCCCTAGGTACTCACTAAGTGAAATGCTGTGTGAAGTCACAAAGATGCATCCGTGGCAAACCTTGGGTCAACTCACTGCCCAGCTATGGAAACAAAAGAGGCAACCACATGCCTGGAATCAACGGGCTCCAAAGGGAAACTCCAGGCTTTCTGGAGAATTAGTGGTCCTGTAGAGAAGATTCACTCCCAGGGAAGAAACATTTCAGGTAGTGGCTGGATGACAAATGTGTTTTCCTTTCGCATCACCCCACACGCGGCTGTTAGATCTGTTTAATAGCAAGCTCAAACGAGTTACGTTTCGTGTGTATCGAATGCGGTCTCCCTCAATTGCATTTCTGTTGAACACTGGACACTCTTCTAAAAGACTGAACATTTTAGCCTTTTGAAGGTGAAAGCTGTAAAAACTTTATTTTGTGTTTCTGAGCAAATGTAGATAGACCTAAAGATTTCATGAACTATCATGTGGTGGCCCATATCTGACTAATAATTGAATTGTAAAACTGCGGTTCCATGTTAGGGTTAGTCTGTTCACCTGCTTTAAAAAGGAAAAATCGTATTTGGTATATAAACACACACGGAATATCCTTCTGATTGAATTTCAAGAGCATATCCAGGATTAAATGTTTTTAAGCACTTCTAATACTGTAGTCTATAAGAGGAGCAGACACTTCAGAAGCAATGTTTAAAAGTCGTCTTTCATAACTGAGTCAACAGATCATTTTTGTAATAAATCAAAGCAAGTGTTCTCAATTAGAAGAGCTAGTGGCTGTTGGTATTGTACAAAACCAAATCATCCTAGTATCCGACGAGTTTGGGGTGGGGAGGGTCTGTTTGGTTTCGTTTCTCTTTCCAGGGAGATCTTTAACATTGTTTGATGAAGCTAGTTTCATTTTGAGATTGTTACTGAAGATAAAGGCTTCTGTGTTCTATGGCTGCTTGGATTCTTCGTACATAATGTCCTAGTAATGTCACAGTGCTGCTGTATCTAGATCAAACCACTGTTTTGATTGTTTTTTTGGCTTTTTTTTTTTTTTTAAATAAATTCCTTAATTTAAATACATGAAAACTATACATTTTGCTTTAATGATGCATGTAACCAACCGAGCTTCCTCAAGTCCTTGCGATCCTGAAGATGACTACAGTGAGGTGGGATGCTGCCCGTATCTTGCTAGATGCCTTTTAATATTATAGTCTTTTGTATGTTCTGCCCTATCATATCTTCAGAGATTGAGGGAACTGAAAACCAGGCTGAGGTTGTATCTCACTTTGTGGAGGTTCAGGTTCTCATCTGAAAGCAGGTTGTGTTTCCCTCTGAGATGCCTCCCATCCTCACATCCCCAGCCTTCCTCTGCACTGCAAACTATCAGCCAACACACCATTTATGACCTGAAAAGTAAGTCTGAGGAAAGGATGATGAAATCACTAGCAGGGGGACAGGCTTCAGAAGACATGAACTGTTTGTTAAGTCTGATTTATGAGGCCCTAGAGAGTACTTGGCCTAAGCTCCAATTAGGCAGAGAGAAAGTGTTTAGAGAAGGAAACAACAACAGCGACCGAGTGTGCTCTCGAGTATTCCATACAGAAAGAGCTAAAGCAAAGATAAAGAGTAGATGCAAAACCACCAGAAGGGGAGTGGTGCAGTGCTTCTTCTTTAAGAGGAGAAAGAATAGTTTTCCAAAGAGGCATAAAGCGTTATTTTTATGAGCTTGCTAATGGCAAACAGTGTTTGCATCGAGTTTCATGAAAGAACACTGTGAAAACGGATCATTGGCAAGAAAGCAGCAGCTACATCCAACAGCTGAACTCTGTAAAACCTAAGGTAATAGACTACAGAAGCGCAGGTCAATGGGCCTCATCACTTTCCAAACAAAGCCAAGCCATTTTTCACGATATTTTAACAATCTGAGAGGATGTGAGATGAAATTTTATTCCTTCTCTAACAGCTCTTGGTGGTTTTGTAACTCGATGTCCATTCTGTACAGCAACATCCCGACACATTCCCTCCTGGGAGATGTAACCTTCCTTAGACTTTTCCACTATCTCTGGCATGAGATGTGCAGCTTCTCCCAGGAAAGTCATTGCACTGTTTTGAAGGGAATCCAATTCATAACAACACACTTAAACTTCTTTAATCCCTGAGGGTGCTTTGCAGATGAAAAACGCCATAAATGGGCCTGGCTGTGCAATTGCAGGTCTATTGGGTGCTTCTAGGGGAGGAGACAATGCAAGTTTCTGCCGAGTCAGAGTCTAATCTGTTGTGTTTTGTGATTCTGTTTCGTGTTTGGTGTACAGTAAAAGGTAAAATAGGGCCTATAAAAATCATTGCTCTGACTTGTCTGGGGTGGAGAAGAGTAACTCTGCCATAGAGGCTGAGTAGCTTGAGTCGCCCATTTACCCATTTAGCCCATTGGGTAAATTTTACCTGATTTTCTGGAGTTTTTTTTACTTCCAACTTATTAATATTAAATTTTTCTTAATCCAAGGGAAATTTGTTCCTCTGTTGTAATCAAACCTCGCTAGCACCCTAACAGAGCAAGGCTCCATGTACCTCTGTTAGCTTATACGGCAGAGGTCTGCAGAGAGAGGCTTAGGATGCTCCAAACCTGCTAATGCGGGGTCATGGCAGTGTGATAATGATTAAAACATCAAAAGCAAAAAGACAGGCGTTTGCCTTTTGTACAGAGCTTGTAGGTAGGAAGGCACTTGCAAACCTAAACTTCAAAAGCACACATTGAAGGGCACAAAACCACATGAGTAAGAAAAGAAAGGATAAAGGTTGCCTGTGCTCCATTAATATTGTTCCCTTGCACTGTTATTATTATGCCCTCACATAACACTGTGTTATGCATTCACTCCTAGAGGAGAAAGTAACCTCTGGCAGGTTTACAATGAAATCCAGATGGATCCCCTTCTATGGCATCTGCTAATACATGGTGTGTTTCAGACTTTCATTTAAACCTAAAAACATATTTCCCTTCAGGGAAAATCTCACCCAATTGGCTGCTCCCTCCATTGGCAGTTGTGAGTTCTGGAAAAGTCATTTAGCCTCAGCATATAATGCTTTCTCCCATACACAAAGGACTCAGAGCTCTCAGTATCCCATTTGGTTCCGTTCGATCCTACTGATCCCGGGATTGGGGAAGGGATGTGGAATGAATCTCACCTGTTTTCCTCCCTTTTTTGGGAGGAAACTCTTGTTTGTTTCCTAAGGGCACTGGTAGGAGGGATGTGTGAGATCCCTCAACCTGCCCTCTCCTCTCTGCATGTATTCACTCACACACTCTGAAAGAGAGAACTACGAGGCCCAGGAGCACTAGAGGAAATATTTCTGCAAATAGGCAAGTATTGGGAAGAGGTAAAGCGTGAGCTGCAGAAGGGACAGGACACACCTTGGGCAAGTTTCACCCGCGCTCAGGAAATGGGAGGAACAAGGAGGTAAAAGTAATGGAGCACTGGAAGGGATGAGGTCTAGCCAGGAGGATGGCTTCCTTGTTAACTCCCATTAAAACAAGTCTGAAAGCACAGAGAGAGCACCAATTCAAGCCAACACTAATGAAGAATTTATTGCTGATGGTACCACAGGCAGTAGGAGCTCTTTCTGGAAGCTTAAAATTGCCCTGCTTTGGGTCTAAGAGTCAGTGTACTGTGGAATTAAACATTGACATTTCACATAATAAAAAGATTCAGCTGCAGCTGACACTGTATACTTAGATGACCATGATAAACACTGATTAAGTTAGATTACATTAGGCATTTGCTATGTTGTTCCCATATTTACACTAGGAAAGAGAGAAGGAGCCTTCTTTCCTCTGTAATTCCATCATGCTCACTTAAATATGGCATTTTTAACTCTTGCCATCATAGTGGTGTTTAAGTCAAAGGTTTCTGAATCTGAAAATGAAACCAGAATGGCCATTCACATTAAAAAATAAAACTTAATGTCTGTGTTTGCTTCTTCATGCATCAGATACTTAAAACGATCCACCTGGTGACTACACAGGGCAGTGATTGAAAATCAGTCATTTCTCATCAATGATTTGCATCTGTGCAAATCATCACTATGAACGAGTTGGTCCAAAGTGACATGATAAAACCAAGAAGCTTAAAACAAACAAAGTAACGGGGCAGAGCACAACAGCCTTTCTTCAGATGAATACAAATACAAAGCGCAAAGTAGGAGCTCAAACTGCTCCTCTGCCATTGATCACCTTTTTCTTAAGGCAACTTAAGAATTCTTGAACACTTAAGTGCTCAATGCCAGGTTGGACGGGGCTTGGAGCAACCTGCTCTAGTGGAAGGTGTCCCTGCCCATGGCTGGGTTTGGAACTGGATCAGCTTTAAGGTCCTTCCAACACAAACCAGTCTGGGATTCTATGGATTCAACTAATATGTGCATGTATTTAGAACACTGCTCTCTATATAATAAGTCCCAGCTATGTCTCAATTATACTGATTCTTTGCAGAAAATAACTGGAAACAAATACATGTAATGCCAACCAAGAACACAAGATGAGAGAACATTTTCACCCACAAACAAGCACATTTCTGTGCCAAAGTGGACTGACACATGTGAACTACTTCATTCAGAGTGGTGCTCAGCAGGAACAGTCCTTCCTGGCTTTCAGCACTGCACTAAAAGCTGTAACCAGCTCCATTATCACTGTTTTTGCACAAGTGCTTCTAGGGGAGCAGTGATGTGCATTGTCAGAATGTCCAAGAAGTCACCCTTGTAGAGGTCCAGGGGATCTTGGCTTTCCTCCTGATCTTTACACTCAATCACAGTTTGGTTGCCTTCATCTGCTGAGCTGCAGGACTCCTCACTCTGCTTCCCATGCCCCGTCATTACCACAGCACTGCAACTGCTTCTGCGTCGGCATCCTCCATGGGTGAGGAAGGGGTTCTGGTTCTCACCAGCAAATGCTTTTGTCTTCCTGTTAGACCTCTTGCTTTCATAGTTCCTGAGCTCCATCAGCCTCTCATTGAAGTATTCTTGCAATGGTTTGTCGTGGAAGCCACTGCTGGTTGGTAGGTGGCCTTTCAAGCAGCCTCTTGAAGAGCTCCCCACGCAATGGACTAAGAGAGCCCTGTTTGGAATATGATGCAGCTGAGATGAGGAGCTCTTTCCTCTTTTCAAGCCCTGGAAAAGCCGGTTGAAGGCTGGAGTTTCTGAGTAATTTCTTGGTAACTATTTAAAATAGGTGGGAGGGAGAAGCAGCGTTAGAGGTAGAACAGAGAAGGAAATCTAGATTACAATGTGCTGTCATAGGTAGCAAAAGGATCCTAAATTCATGATTCCATACAGTACAAGGCTGTTAGGGAAGGTTTTGGGATTTTAATCCAAATTCCATGAGGATCCAGCAGCTTGGTACCAATCCCTTTCCAGAACAGAAGTCTCCTGGGCTGAGCTTAAACAATGCTGAGTGTTTTTACCTCCCACTGGCTCTGATGGACTGCAACAGTTTTGTGTGGCCTCTCTGAAAACCTGCTTCTCTGAAAGAATCTCTCACCTGCCTGTATGAACAGAACTTCAGGTTTATCCTTTTCAAACGTCACTAGCCTGGAGCTGTATTATTGTAAGAACCTCAATGTTCACATAAAATATATTTCTACATCTTAAAACTATGACATTTATTATTATTATCACCAGAGAATCACGGAATCCCAGACTGGTTTGGGTTGGAAGGGACCTTAAAGCTCATCCAGTTCCAACCCCTGCCACGGGCAGGGACCCCTTCCACTGGAGCAGCTTGCTCCAAGCCCCTGTGTCCAACCTGGCCTTGAACACTGCCAGGGATGGGGCAGCCACAGCTTCTCTGGGCACCCTGTGCCAGCGCCTCAGCACCCTCACAGGGAAGAGCTTCTGCCTTATATCCCACAGCATAGTATAAGGTGCATAGAGTTTTCTCCTCCTTTCCCATTTGTATGATGCCTATCTCCTTTCTAGCTCACCAAATTCATACTTGAGCTGCTTAAATAGTCAAAAAAAGGCCTGATCCAGCCCCTACTGACACCAAGGTGGGGGTCTTTAGGTTGATTTCAGGGGAACATCCATGCTGTGAGTCCTTTTATTGACTGCAGAGAAAACACTGCCAGAAATGCACTGTGTAAAAGGTTGCCTTTCTATGTCCACAGTTAAATCTCCTCTGGGCTTTCAAGGTTACTGCTTGACCATTTCCACCTTCTCCCAGGTATTGCACTGGTTTCTGTACACCAACTTAGACTGCACCATGGCTTGTTCTCTGAAAAACCTTGGCAGTTCAGCTTGAGTGAAGAACTGCTTTATATTACTTGCTGTTTCAAATCAATAAAGAGAAAGACTCCACTGTATGCAGATGACAGCCACAGCGGGACCATGGAAAACTTTGCAATCATTTATTATGCCTGTCAATGCCTTTGGTATAATAAAGAGCCATCATTCATGCAGTTTTTGACAATTACTAATGAAGCCTAGACACTTGCAAAGGGTCCAGCCACAAATCTGGTTTGAGAGCCCAGCAATGTCTCAGTAGGGCACTCCATCATCAGCATTTGGCATGTTGCCTCCTAGTAATGAATGAAAAACATTGAGCCCAAAGGAGAAACAGGGGGGTTGGACATGCCGTGTAAACTGAAATGTAATCAAGTTTTGATCTCTCACTATTCCATCACACTTCATTCTGGAAGGGACCCAGCAAATCTAATATCCCTGCCTAGAGTGGTTGGAATAAGCTGGGCAATTGAAGAACACTAAAGCTTGGCTAATAGGTAGTCTCTCCTTCCTACCTCAAATGTTTTTAAATGGCTTAAAAACTAACAGTCTTGTATATATAACTTAAAATATATATTAAAATATATATTAATATATATAAATAACTGAAAACTTAGCAATCGTCTTAATGTAGCAGAATAAAAGTCCGTCATGTCAAGATTTTATATCCCAAAACACAGCCCAAAACTCATTATCATATCAAATATCAACCTAACCAGGAGTTGGGGAATTATCACTCTAATAGAAGACTAGGTAGTAGCTATCATATACTGTAAAGGGAGTTTCTGCATACAAACCTTAATGTCCTGGAAGCCTGGATATTCAGGGATGATGGGCAAGATACACAAGCTAATACTGTTTGACCGCCTTTGTTTCATCATCCTGCAAGAGCAGCTCCTGGACAGATGGGACTGTCGCGGCTCAGGTGGGTTTTCAATGAATCGGAGTGGTTTATGGTCTTTTATACAGCAAGTTCTCAGGCACATCTTGGAGGCAGGCCCCTCCATCCCAGCACGATGCAGAAGAGTTGGGAAGCGACGTCTGTTCCAGGAGAATTCTCTCTTCTCATTCTCCTCTAGTGCATAATCTCACACCAGAGAGTCCCTTGGCAACCTGTGGTACTGAGTGCCAGCAGACACAGCAGACAGTCTAACAGCAGTACAGCTCTTGCTAAACTGGCTTCTTAGAGATCATGGGCAAGCGGTGCCTTCCCTGAGGTCTGGAGCCCTCACAGCACTAATGCTGCTTTTATCCTCTGAAAGCTCTTTAGAGAGTCAGTAAATCCAAAGCATGAACGCAAAGGGCTCAGGTGAGGAGGGAATTTGCAGGTCTCTTGTGGTCATCTCCGCTTAATGTGACTGCTGACGCAGGGGCAATTAGAGGAGATCAACAACCCTCGTGCAGGAGCTGTCGCTCGGCTTATGTTGGAGCAGTAGATCTGACTCGAGATCCCTGACAGCAGAGCATTAAGGGCCGTTTCTCAGCGGGGCAGAGGGTATCACCGTTAACCAATAGGTCAAGAAAGACAGTGTAATAAGCTGTAATAAAACAGCCTTCCAAAAAGTCCTACGGCAAAAGGCGTCTTCAGCGCGGTTGGAGATGGGCTACAGCCCTGGAGAGCTGAGAGACCCAAACCGCCTTCAGACAGCCTGGCACCAGCACAGGTTTGGCAAGAGGCCATGGTGAGAGGCAGGGTCCTGTTAGCCCAAGCTGTGAAAATGCTCACAGTAAGAAGCAATAGCTGCCCTGAGCAGCTTCAACCTACACATCATAGATGAAGGGCAGCCAGGGGAACAGCTCCATGGATTTGATTTGGTGATACGTTAATGGTATCATCTGCTAGATACAGATAAATGTATGGAGCTGCAATACCTAGTTCATCACGAACTTTGGCAGCACGGAGCTCCTTATAGTCCAAAGGGACAGTGGGCATCTGCTACCATTTGGAGGGCGGCACCGCCATCCACTGCCCCACTGTGGGCTGTTTACATGCAAAGCATTGGCACTGAGGGAAGAACTGCCTCTTTTCCGCCATATGGATTACTCCATGGAGTAATTGCTGTTCTCACTGGTGCCTGTGGAAGGTAGAGAGAGTGGGTTTACAACCCCCTCAAGCTCCAGGGCTTATTCAAGGTATCCATAAGTATTTTCATGTTCCAAGAATGTGCTTGCAAATATTTGTGGCTGTCCTGATGAGCTAGAAATCCATATCCATCCAGAGTATCCATAAATATCTCCGTGCACGTATTCAGAGCAATGACCGTGAGCTGTAAGGAGCTTTGGATCTTATCCATGAGACCATCAGCTGGATTCAGGTTAGTGTTTTGGACTGTGTGGCAGATGGCAGCTTGGCAGGCTCAGGGCAGAAGCCTCAACAGCAACACTCACCAGGCCACGGGATAAAAGCACGTCAGGCATAAGTAAGGATCTCACGTAAACAGTTAAATCCAGCCCTTCACTATCCAAAGGCAAAGGTGCAGCACCACGTTCTACCAGCTCTGGCTCTGGCATTGCTTTTTTTGGGAGTAAATCAGTTCTCAGGCACATAGCAACACTCTCAATATGAGTGACCATTTCAGCTACACACACTCTGGTGCTATCACAGATCAGGGTCTGCGGCCACAGCTTTGAGCCACACAGATTCAGATATGAGGCTGATGGTAACAGGTTACATGCAGGGATATCATGATGCTGACAAATAGAACTGTGAGTCATCCCTCTGATGCAGGCCTGATTATTTGCATTGCTGCTGTATACATAGCAGTACCTTAATACATAAGCACAGTGTGGCCTTGCTGGAAGTACCTAAGAAAAACTTACAAAGCATTAACAAAGCTTCTTGGCACCAAATTTTCCCCTAAAAGACTTTCCTGGCCCCATTTAGCAGAAATAGATAGATAGATGATAGATAGATAGATAGATAATTGATAGATAGATGATAGATAGATAGATAGATAAATAGATAGATAGATAATTGATAGATAGATAGATAGATAGATAGATAGATAAATAGATAGATAGATACTGTCTGAGCCACAGATGTTTTGGGGATCTGGACCAGGCAAATCTAGACCAATAAGTTACTGTGGAGAGGCAGGAGGCGGGTCTTGCCAGTGAGTCTTCAGGCCAAGTCACAACATCCAGGTCTAAATTGCTTCAGCCGTACAGAGATAAGGTGGCACAATATCCCTTACCTTGCAAAGGGAGAGAAAGAAATCACAGCAACAGCAGGAGTCAAACTAATTCCACTGGTGACAGAGATTTATTATTGCAGAGCTGAAGGTATTCATGGTGCTGCCCACAGCTGTCATCTAATTCAGAGAAACAAGAACGGTGCAAACTAGCTGCCATTGACACAGCTTCTTTAGGAGATGTGACATACTGTAAGTGGAAAGGCTTTACAGGGGACCTGCAGAGGGACCGTGATTGTTGACAGGGTAAAGAGCTCCCTCTTTCCATTTAAACTTGCAGCCTGGAAACCTCTCATTACCAACACCCATTCCCTTTCTCCCCTGAAAGCACTTGTCTGGTTGAAGTGAGACACCAGCAGCTTTCAATCTGTAATTGCTCATTGTGCTTAATGAATATGGGAGTGCTACATTCAATGTGTGCCTTGCAGGGGGCCTTAAGTAAAAATCCCTGTTCCTGTTTTAATGGGAGGTTCTGAGTCTACTCCCACAGTCTAAAATCAGAGCTCATAGAGTCTGTTCTTTCACTATCCCATTTGCCTTCTTGTGCCATGGCATTACTGTGTACAGTGGGGGCAAGGAAATTCTCCCTTCAGCAAAGCTCTCTGTCCTGTTTAACATTAAACTTCACACTATCCTTTAATACTCCAGTGAAAAAAAACATGACTTTCAGCAGCATGTAGGCTTCTTTAGTTACCTACTTTCTATCCCAATCATTAGCATCACACTTTGAATGTAAATTGTTAAATGCCTTGCAGCAAAAGGGAAGGCTATGCTGATTGAATGATCATTTTTATCAATGTGATGGACATTTTCCTTAGTTAAAGATAGCTAATGTGTGTTAGAAAAGTATGGATTCATTCCCATACTTTTATATATGTACTTCATGAAGCTGTGACACTTAGAAGGCTACATAGTTTTATGCCACGAACAAGAACTTCCTTCCCTACCACCTACCCCAGGATAACTTCTGTCACTGTAATCTGCTGAGCTCTTGGTGAAGTCAAGGTGTGTTACATCCTTCATCCATACATCAAGTACTTTGGTCAGAGCAGGCACTCCGGCTGCTCAAATGAGGTTTTCCCTCTCTTAATGATCAGAGTCCTAAATCTGCTGCTCAATCTGGGTTCCTCTGGGTTAACTCCATCACCCCTTCTTCCTTGCTGTTAGAGGGATGTCACTGCTGCAGCACACTGTCCTGTACTGTAAACATGCCAGGTCTGCCTGAGGACCAGCAACAGTCCTGCTGTGACAGCCCACCGCTCAGCAGACCTCTCTGAGCTGCCACGTAAAACCATCAACCTTGCACCAACAGCACTCCAGTGTTACTCCATTTAATACTCCAGTATTAAAGTAAAGCCTTTAAATTATAAACGATGGGAAGTGCAGGTTGGTAACACATCAGAACAGAGACCAGGAAGGTAGTCCCAAACCCTCAGTAAGCCAGAGCCAGGTGGGATTGCAGGGGAGCCAAGCAGTGCTGAAGCTCCTGTGGCAACCGAGGAGCCTGAAGCAACGGCAAGAGGTGGGAAGTGTAAGAGGTGAGCTCACCAAACCCATTACCTACTGACCAAGGAGATGAACAGGCTTTCCTAGTGACTATGGGAGCAAAGTTGTGATGAAAAGAAAAGCAATGAGCTGTTCCTTGCCCAGAGATGAGTGGTTCAGGGTGGGAATTGCAAAAGGTTGAGTCAGAATCATTGGCTTCTGAGGTTACTTGGCTCCTCGTTTAGAAATGACTTTGGTCTAGCCCTAAGAAAGAAGCTGGGCCGTATCACTGCCTCTGCATCCAGACTTCCCCAAATCTGGATGTGGTGGCTTTGTGTCTATTGCAAGTATCGCCCCTCCACTTGCAAACAGAAGCAGTGTGTGGGAGGTGAATCTATACACCATTTTACTTGGTAATCAAACCCCTGATCTCACTCACAGTCTTGTGACCTGACCAAACTCCGTGCATCTCTTTTCCTTTCTTAGGGGTCTCATACTCTTAAAGTAGCAGCAGATGGCACCCATTTGCAGATGTCAACTGCTTGCCTCAATGCAATGTGTTTACTATTGGATTTTCACCGGAGAGTCCTGGCTCAGATAGTGAGATTCTTGTCATAATCATCAGCTTTAAGCCTGCAGCAAACCTTCACCAACTGGGTTGAGCCATAATTACATCTGTATCACTCAATGCTTCTGATTCTCTTTTAAATTGACTGCAGATTGGAGTACAGGAAAGGGATCAGGGGTGTTTAGAGCTCAGGAGGAAGAGCGTTAGAAGTGGATGTTAAATAAGAGATGGACAAATCATACAATCCCAGAATGGTTTGGGTTGGAAGGGACCTTAAAGCTCATCCAGTTCAAACCCCTGCCGCAGGCAGGGACATCTTCCCCTAGAGCAGGTTGCTCCAAGCCCCTTCCAACCTGGCCTTAAAATGAACAATTAAAGCTTATCACAGTATCACAGTATGTTAGAGATTGGAAGGGACCTCAAAAGATCATCTAGTCCAATCCCCCTGCCAGAGCAGGAACACCTAGATAAGGTTACACAGGAATGTGTCCAGGCGGGTTTTGAATGTCTCCAGAGAAGGAGACTCCACAACCTCCCTGGGCAGCCTGTTCCAGTGTTCTGTCACCCTCACTGAGAAGAAGTTTCTTCTCAAGTTTCAGTGGAACCTCTTGTGTTCCAGTTTGTACCCATTACCCCTTGTCCTATCATTGTTTGCCACTGAGAAGAGCCTGGCTCCATCCTCGTGACACTCCCCCTTTATACATTTATATACACTAATAAGGTCCCCCCTCAGTCTCCTCTTCTCCAAACTATAGAGACCCAGCTCCCTCAGCCTTTCCTCATAAGGGAGATGCTCCACTCCCTTAATCATCTTAGTTGCCCTGCGCTGGACTCTCTCCAGCAGGTCCCTGTCCTTCTTGAACTGAGGGGCCCAGAACTGGACACAATATTCCAGATGCGGTCTCACCAGGGCAGAGTAGCTTATGTTTATATGATAAGAATGTCTCATCTCAGATGCTGTTAAAACCCAGCAGTGTTAGGGATGCAGTTACTACAAACTTCTGTCATATCTGTAGGACATGGTTTAAAAGTGGGAATTATGGGCGTTGTATCATTATCATTGCATCATTCCCTTGTCCAAGGAAGCTGTGAATGCTTCATCCTTGGCAGTGTTCAAGGCCAGGTTGGACAGAGCCTTGGGTGACATGGTTTAGTGTGGGGTGTCCCTGCCCATGGCAGGGGGGTTGGAGCTGGATGATCTTAAGGTCCTTTCCAACCCTAACTATTCTATGATTCTATGGTTAATGTATTCCTCAGACAGATAATGATCCTGATTTTTACAGCCTCATGGAAGGAAGCCTTATGGAAGTTTCATTTGGAAGTCTCATCCGTGTTGGTCCAGTGCGGTTGCGGAGCTAGGCCAGTGGGAGTTGAGGCCTCCAGAAGTGATGGGATAGAGGAAAACGGGGAAAGTCTTTTTTAGCCTAGAGAACATAAAACAAGGAATATGTGTGACATTCACCCAAAGAACAAATCACCCAGCAGTTAGGTAATCACCACAGTGCTTGGAAAAGGCTTTGCCATGCTCTGCCAGGCAGAGCTGCTTTCCACTGCTCCTAGTGGAGCAGAAAAACATCCCCTCCTCCTCCTACCCAGGCAAAGAAGGGCTTAATAAATGCAACTCCTGCACTCTGGGGAGGGGAAGTGCAACCTCAGAGCAGAGCTACAGGAGGAGAAGACCCATTTCTCAGTGCATGCAAAGCTGACCCAGGAGCGATGCTGTGGGGGTGTGTGATGAATGCTCTGATTTATCCCTGCTATCCTGCACAGGCTTTCCCACGTGAGCATCTCAAGTGGGACAGGCAGGATAAAGCAGCTCTGATCCTGTGGCACAGACCCTTTGTGCCACAGGATAAAGCAGCTCTGAGGCTGGGAGGTTTGACACCGTGTTCCCCTGACAAAGGCTCTCAGGGCTTTTCTTCCTTTGTTTCTTTTCCTGTGCTTGAACACAGGTTTCCGAGCTTCCTGGCTGGGTGACTGAACCAGAGAACCACAGAATGGTTTGGGTTGGAAAGGACCTTAAAGCTCATCCAGTTCAAACCCCCTGCCATGGGCAGGGAAAGCACAGGGAGAGAGTGCTGATCCCTCGGGGACAGCAGTGCTGGGTATGGGATGTCCTTGTCTCTGCTCTGTGTTAAGGACAAATTCACCTGAACCTGTTGACCCTCATGGCAGTTTTGTAGCACATTTACATCGAGCATCTTCACGAAAAGTGCTCTAAAAGGTGTAAAAGCAGCAGGGGTTTATTCTGGAAGCTAAAGGCAGACACTTAACAGCGCTGACACTGCCGTGTGTTTCAGATGCATTTAGCTAATGTGCTTATTCCACAAGCCCAAAGTGCTCCATCTACTCACCTTCATCCCATGGCAACTCCTAAAGCACAAGGAGGCATTAGCAAACCTACAGCTGAGTAAAATCCAGGGTAGAGGAAAAACTGAGCAGAAGTCATATTAAAAGTCATAAACAAGGTGGCTGCTTGTCACAGGTACAGGTCTGGTCTGATCTGCTCTACCAAATGCATCGATTGTGTTGGTGTTCTATACCTGGAGACCAGTGTTGAGCTACAAACTGCGTGCCAATTACATTAAGGTCTTTTCCAGCCCTAACCATTCTATGATGAGCCACGCTGAAGCACAGTGTCAGTAACTTTGTCAGTGTTCTGCATCCATTTGAGCACGCCACCAGGCTCAGGATTACTGCATTTCTGTCACTCTGCCCCCATCAGGTGCTGCAAAAGCACGAGGGCAATGAAGAGCTGACAGGTTTATCAGCTGCACTGAGTGATACCAGCAGTACACAACCAAAGGACAGGGGAAGGTGAAGCTGTACCTCCTGGGATCCTGTGTCTTCAGCTCTGTTTGGGTAAGTACATAATAACCCCCAAAACAGGGGTGATTTCTGTCTCACCGGCTCATGGATGCTCTGATTCCCTCCCTCAGTGGTGTTTACCTGACTTGTCCTGACTCTCACATGCTGCGCTTGCCAACAAGTGTGGATGTGAACACATCACCTTCCTTCCTCCCACCTGCTCTCTTCCCATGGATTTCTCCATCCTCCTTACACACCCTGCCTCCTATTTCCTTTCTCCTCACAGAGACAAACGAGCTGCTCTTCTCCCCACCTCAGTCTCTGCTGCTCTCACAACCAGTGTCTGGTGCATCTCTGCCACAGTTGCCCAAAGCACCTGTAGCAAGAACCTGGTGGCAAAGAAGAGGGCAGTACATGAGCTCAGCTTTAACCCTCCACCCCAGCCACGGAAACAGCTTGTATGAAGAAGAAAGCAGAGAGTTAAGTGTTGATGCTTAAGTTCCATCAATAACAACAGTCAATAACTAGCGATGCCCTTTGCCCCATGCAGTGAGTGCCTGGTGCTCTGATCACCTGCGCTTTCTGGAAACCGAAACTCTATCTGCAACCCATCTCTTTTCGGAGAGGAGCTAACACAGGGCAAGCTCTGCTGCCAGGACAGTGTTTGCAAGTCAATGAAAAGCCCATCCACGACGTCAGCTTTCATCAGTGCTATCCAAGCTATGACAGGCAGAGGAGAGCCAAGAGCACCACTGAAAGCCCAGGCTGCTTTCCCTAGGACTGCTCCTGTGCTGGCCACGACGAATGTCATCGCTGGGACAATGTTGCTGCAACTGCTGGAGAACCAGAGAACCATAGAATCAATTAGGTTGGAAAAGGCATTAAAGGAAGATACCAGTTGTGTCTGCTTTCTCTGTCAGTGACAAGACCTTCAGGGCTGCTGCCTCTCTTCATTTCCCAGGAGATCCTAAACCCTCCATAGAGTTTTCCATGGCAAGTGGAAGATCCCCTGTGCTAAATCATCCGGTAAAGAAGGAGCAATAAGAAGACAATTTGAAGTGAGCAAAGGAGTGTTAAAAATAAGGCATCTCCTCAGATCTGCATGGCTCCTGTTCTGTTTGATGCCTGTGAGATTGATGGAGAGTACTTGCACACAGGCAATACCCAGCCTGGGTGTGCTGCTTCCCTTCCTGCTGTCCCCTGCGCTGCTGCATCACCTCCCCTTGTCTCTTACGGCCTCAGCTGGCACTATGGGGTCCTACCAGCTACAAGCCTTGAAGTGAGGACACAGGGAGGCGTTCCCTACCTCAAGCAGGATGAGGAGCTCTGGCATGCCAGAGCTATAACCCCTTCCCTGCACAAGCAGCCTCTGTGGACCCTCCGCAGTCCAGGTCAGTGTGTGGTGAAGCTCTGCTTGCAACTCACAGGGCTAAAAGCACTTTCAGACATCATCTGCTGACAGCCAGCACTAAGCAAGGCATCCCTCCATGCCCCGAGGCTGACCAGCAGTGCTGTGATGCAGAGGCAGGCAAGGATGCAGCGCTCCACTTGGTGTTCACATGCTGGGGGGAATCGCTCTCCAGATACATATATGCATATAAACACATATAAATGGCTGGCGGTACATGCAGCCACAGACCGGTTTGTGTTGGAAGGGACCTTAAAGCTCATCCAGTTCCAACCCCTGCCACGGGCAGGGACACCTTCCACTGGAGCAGCTTGCTCCAAGCCCCTGTGTCCAACCTGGCCTTGAAGTGAGTGACTCCCATTCACTCACTGTTCTCACTGCCACAGACACACAGGGTTCCCACCGGTGCTGTCTGGATCCGTGCACAGCCACCATAACAGCAGGTTAGATGAGACCGTCCCTTTCCATCCCTCATTCCTCCGTTTCCCCACACTTGCTCCTCCCCAAAGTGACCAACATCCCCCCAACTGATCCCTCCCCACGACATCCCAAAGTGACTTCCCGCACTCCGAAGAATAGGGACCACTACGCTCCCTGCCGGCAGCGCCGAGGTGGGGAAGCGGCGCTGGATTCAGGGATCATAGGATCATTCTATGGGATAGGTCATTCCGGGAATCATTCTACGGAATGATCATTCCGGGATCATTCGATGATTCTATGATCCCTCCCTGGCTCCAGCGGCAGTTCCAGGTATTGTTAAATCCTTCGGAAATCCCAGGATTAATGTAATGGTGGGGGCTGCATCTCTGGCTTCCATCAGTTACAACAGACACTTAAGACAGGGCCCCAACATGCAAATTGATGAATGGTGTTCATATAATGAAACCTGCAGCAGAAGCTGTCACCTGATTAAATCACTTCAAATTAGTGCTGTTATCTAGAGAAGTAAATGAAATCACATCCTTGCTGGGACAGGCATTTGGAAAGCAAACTGAAGTGGCAACCTGCAGGGTGCTCAGGCTCCCAGAAATGGTTAGCTGGGAGGTACAGCTCAATGAATGCACTTTTGCTGTCACTCCATCTCTATCGGTACAGCTACAACAGGGATAGGCTCAAACTTCCATTTCTAGTCTTGTTGGCGAAGAATAAACCAAAACTAAACAAAAATCACCCACAGGGAAAATCCCTTCTCTTTTAAAGCTCTCCTCTCAAGCAGCAGCCTCTTTGCCAGCCCCATGTGTGTGACCCATCCCATCGCTCACCAGCACAAGCAGTGATTCACACGCTTGCTGTGAAGCCTCCCACATTGTTGAGGCTCTGACCAGGATCTTCCGCTCGTGGGACAGTGTTCCTCTTGTGCTGGAGGTCAACCAGAGGTCCAGTTAACAGCGCTGCTCTTGGAGAGGCTCTGCTGGGGACTTCCATCTTCAATAGTGGCTTTTCTCAGTGATGATCGAGGTTCAGCACAGCCCGGTTTGAACCAAGTGTCTTTGATGAGCTAACTGAGCCTGATGAGCAACGATTGTATGTGGGGCATCCTTTCAGATTTGAGGGTGTGATACATATATGCACATAAAAACATAGAAATGGATGGCTGTACAGATCATAGAATCACAGACGGGTTTGTGTTGGAAGGGACCTTAAAGCTTATCCAGTTCCATCTCCCTGCCCAGTGATTCACCTGTTTTGACCATGTTCTTATTGATCTCTGAAGGCCTGTTCTGAACATTTCTATATGGCTTCTATATATTAGGAAATAGAAAAAATGGCCATACCCCAGTGAAGGGTACTGTAAATTCCTTCTGCATTCCCCTGTTCATGCTCCACGTTGCCATGTGCACGTTCTGGGGCTTGGAGCAATTTGCTCTAGTGGAAGGTGTCCCTGCCCATGGCAGGGAGTTAGAACTGAGCTTTAAGGTCCCTCCCAACCCAAACCAGTGATTCTGAGAGACTGGGATTGCTGGCAAAATCCCCACTGCTGGCTCCTACAGAGGCGCCTGAATGCACCAGAACTGTGGAATGCATCTAAGGGTTGGGGGAAAAATGGAATATGTTATGGAACAGGCTACGTGTTGTAACATGCTTTACAATGAGAACAGTGATGCTCACACTGCTGTGAGCCATAATTTTCCTTGGGGTTTTCTTTGAAAGCTCGGTAACAATTACTTATTTTTCCCATCACTGTTTTTTTCCTGTTGATGAAAACTGATGGTGTTTGTAGGGTACATATAGAATTATATCAGCTGCGCTGGAAAAGACCTTTAAGCTCATCAAGTCCAACCGTTACCCCAGCACTGCCAAGGCCACCACTAAACCATGTCACTGAGGGCCTCATCTACACAGTGTGGGAACACTTTCAGGGACAGTGACTCCACCACTGCCTTGGCCAGCCTCTTCCAAGGCCTGATAGGAGGGTTTGTGATCCATCAGCCCTCCAGAGGTACAACAGCCACTACCCACTGTATTTATGAGCTTTGAAGGAGAATATGAAGGTGGAAAAAAAGCAATAATCCTGGTGTGATTTATACCTGTGCAAAACTGGAAAGGGGAAAGAGCAGGGCAAAGACCGTGAAGAGTAAAAAGAGGGTGGATGTGAGGACTGCACATCCTTTTGGAAGTGGGTGCTTTGTTCTGCTGTAGTCCAGACACCCATTAATCTCCAACCTGGTGAAGCAAGATGTGCCTTGAAGCAAAATGCTGCTTAATAGGAGATTGCTTCCACATAAGTAATATTGAAGTTGGCAGGCCAGAGTCACGTCATGCTTCTGGAGACCTTAGCTCCCAGCTGAACAAATCCACGGGCAAATGAAGAAATGATGGCGAGGTGAATAATGGTTTTCATAGTGTAGCTACAGCAACCCTGCTCTAACAGTCATTCCACATGGGACCAGAACTGAAACCAGGCTGAATGCAGAATAAAAGCCTTTTTTCTTCATTTGTGTCACTTTGGTCACTGCTTAGGCTATCTCAGTTTAATTTAGCACACTATAAAGGCCTTTTTAAAGACCCTCTGGTACATAGATCTCCCCCATTCCCTCCTTCCCTGCCCAGTTTGAGCGCTTTGCTGTGACGCCAGTTACATACACAAGGATAGCTAAACCTCAGTGGTGTAACCTTGAGCATAAGCTCCCTTTGGCAGCACTCAGCTCTGCAGCTTTCCCTTTCCATCCACCCGCTGGGGTCTGTCTGGGGTCACCACCTCCTTGGGCATCCCTCTTTGAAGATGCTGAGCCCTCAAAAAGCCTCATCGCTTCCAAGTTCTGTTTTCGTAACTCGTAGCCTCTCACCTCAAGTGTGCATGGGGGAAATGAAAGAAGAAGAAGAAAAGCCTGATTCAGGTTTTGGCAGCCCTCCTCTCGCAGAACATTCCACGCTTGCACATGAAAGGGGTTTTTTTAGCAAACCAGAGCAAAGAGTCCAAATCACAAACACAAACAATTACCAAGAAATCGCCACGCTCAGTAGTTTTGCTTAGGGAGAGCCTGGTCCATTGCCTAATCTTGAGCTCAGCAAAAGACAGCTCATCTTTAAGTTTACAGTGTTATTGGCCCAACTACAGAGGATAAGATTTCCCTTCAGCCTTTGCCCAAGGCCTAGCGATGACTCCAAAAATAACAAGTCGCCTCGAGGTTGGAAATTTGGGTTCAGAGAGATTTTGTTCATGTTCCATAAATGATGATACACAAATATTCATCCGAGTGGATGGAAAATGCTTTAAAGCTACAGAACGCAGTGAATGGGACCAATCCTGAGATGGGAATAATTTACTTACTTAATACTTTGCAGCACTGCTGTCCCTTCCAGCCATCTGTTAGCCGGGACACTGCTGGTAATCTATTAAGCAGCTTGGGAGATGAAACCTGCCGAAAGATCACAAAGAGTTCACTTATTCCTCTGCAGTAGCAGAGGAAGTGGGTGGGGAGAAGGGATGAAAGGGTGAAACACACAGCTCGTACTCCTCTGGCTTCAGGATGAAAGCTTTGCTCTAATAAGATGGTAATTTCATACCTCTTTAATAAGAAATGGTGTCACAGATGTGGAGTGAGCAGCAGTTGGAGGTGTTCCCTGAGCCCGATTGTCTTCGTCATATGGTAGATCGTAGTTATAATCCAAGAGGTCTTCTCTGTGGATTTCCCAAGTAGCCTGGCCGGGATGTTGAGAATCCTGGGTTTTAATAGTGGCCAACAGAACAGTGCATGAGTGGGTCTCCCATTCCTTGAGAGGGACTTGCTGCTGCAGGAAACACCAGAACTCTGCCCCTGTGACTTGGTCCTGTACTGAGGCACTCAGTCTCAAGCAATACCCATAGCAGTCTTGCCTTTTGCCCTTCCATTCTGGGGGCTTCATATCATTCCATACCTCTTTGCAGGCTAAAAGAGGGGCATCAAGCTTGTCCTCCACACTTTGCTGTCAGGTCCATCTCTGCAGCACTTCAGGTATGCAAAATGGACATTTTTATGTTGTGTGTCCTGTGGAAGTGAGACAATGTCTAAACCTACTATTCAACAGTGGAAAAATGTCCAAGGCAGTAAATGCAGAACAGGAACTGAGAACAACTTGTGTCAGGCTGCTCCTCTTGAAAAAGAACCCAAGGTTTTTAACTTACTCCAGGTTAATGTATTTCTTGCAACACTGGGAGAGCTTTAGTGCTGCAATTGTTAGTGTAACTTGTTCAAATATTTCAAGTTCCCACCTCTTCTTATTAATGACATGGAAAAACACTTCCAACTTATCTAATCAAAGGCTCATGGGCAGTCATGGCCCGGAAACAGCAGAGACAGGCCTGATAAACACAGAAACCACATTTGTTAGCGCTGATACAGCTTCTGCTTTGCTCCTGCCTGCTGAACCACTCACTGGCACCTTGATCTGCTGGAACCCTGCTGACCACCATGATTCCCCTTGGGTCTGTCCAGGCAGAACAGCTCACAGACAAGCCTGGATTCCTTTGGGAAAGCACACACAGAGGGGCTGCTGCAGCCAGGCTCCAGTGAGGAAGCAAACTGCCAGACTCTGCTTGAAATGCATATGGCAAAGAGAATACACTTCAGGACATGCCACTGATGGCAGTTTCAATGCTTGCCCTGCACAGGAGCAGTGGGTGGCACCAACCCTTTCTTTCCTGATTTACACGTGTGTGTGAAGTGAAACAAGCTTTATAAGGCCAAAGAGTAACATGGGAATGCAGCCAGGCAACGCTTTTGGCTTTTAGGTATGTCACTTCCTGACAACTAAAGCAATAGGACACTGGTGGAAACACAGGGTAACAGCATCTGTTGCTGGAGCCTGGGTTACGATGCTCAGCATGCTGGTCACTGCTTCCTTTAGGGAATGTCCTGTCTCTGAGTGATTCAGAGCCCAAGGCAGGAGCAGTAGAGGGGGAAGGGATAACTGCTGGCCCTGTTCTGGTGTTCTGCAGCATGAAGAATGTTCAGGAAGTTGAGAGCATCATCTGCTCTATGGTGCAAGCTTTCCAAGCAACTTTGATCAGTTTTCTTATACACAGTGGTCCCCTCAAGTTTTGATTAAAGCAACAACTGCCTTAATGAAAAGCAGAGCCATTTTAGCACAGTATTTTAACTTAGCTGCCTTTATTGCTCACAGAAACTTCACCAAGTCCATTGCATTTGAGGAAACAAGCAGTTGTGACCTTCCTGTACTTGCAGCCTTACTCCAAGATCCACATCCCTGTTATTCTGTCAAGAACCAGGAGAGGGTGCTATTAAATTTGGCAATCACTTCGCTTATCCGGAAAGCAGCCACGTCCAGTAAAATGCCTTTCCCGGTTTCTCCCCACTCCCCCATCCCAAACCCCTTCCCACCGGCTGCTTTTAAACCCGACTGCAATAGATCTGTCACACCGATTCAGCGCTGATGAAAAGCATCTTTCACTTCATTATAGTCCAGCTCCTCAACTGGAGCCGTAAGAAGCTGCTCGCATGGCACCACTGCACAGTCACACAGAGCCTTTGATGAAGGATGGCCCACAGCTTGGTTTTAGCTGTGCCTCTGCCAAAAGAGTCCGCGGACATAAGCTGTGTTGGATTTACAAGAGGGACTGCCTCTGGGATGGGGAAATGAGCACAGTCACATAAACAATCGTTCTGGTGGGTCAGGGACAGACGTTTGGCAAAACTGGGTGACTCTCATACTTGCTGTGCTGGTTTAGGATGAAAAAAGTTATAAACAATTTATAAAAGGGGGAAAATATCCATGTTCAGCTTTGAACCACAGCCATAGCATCACAGAATGATTTGGGACCTCTCTCTGCATCAGTGACCTAATTAGTTTTTAGCTCAGATGCAAACACTGCCCACTTGAAACCAATCTGAATCCTCAGTAAGAATATAAGCACATTCCAAACTGTTATCCAAACATGAATATTCAAACCATTTTCTTTCTCCCTCACTACAGTTTTTCAAACCCCCCTTCTCTGTATCAACTTGAAGCAAGCATGGTGGAAGAAACGCACAGGAACAAAGAAATGGGAGGAGATGAAGAAGGTACAAGAAGCATCTTCTGTTGTTCAAGTGACTTTCTGCAGCTCGTTCTGACAACAGCTCGCTCAGAAGTGAAACCAACTGTGTGTCATCTCATCTTCCAAGAGAAAAACACACTATGACAGAATATGAGCAACTGTGTTAACAGGGGCTGAAAGCAGAAAATGGGATAACTGGGATATGAAGCAATCTTGTCCCAAACAGCGTTCAAACATCAAACAACTGCCAGTGCACAGATTTGGTGTATTTGTAGGATATTTTAATTTTTAGCTGAGAAACACACAACAGGGTAGAGTTTAAGGCATGCAATCAGGCACAAAAGTTCTCTTGCTTGTTTTCTGTGCTCAGACCTTCAGCATAAATTCTATGAACAGGAGTAGATCCTACCTTTAATTCCTACGTCAAGCAACTCTGAGTACGCGCTTACAGTCTGAGGTTCAATGCAATGTTTGCAGTTGTTCCTGGAATGCACGAGTTACCTATTGGAAACTCAGTTCTTTTCCTGTGTGATTTGTTCTATGCCACGGAGAGAAAAAGTCACTTATTTCATAAGGTAAATTTGATCAGTAAGAATATCAACAGAAGCAAAATAACCTTCTCCACATATATACATGCTGCAACTACAGACATCTTGCATGGCTTTACTTTGATTGCTCTTTCACTGGAAAATACAGATAATAGGAAACCCCCTTTGATTCCTGCACCTCACAAGTTTTCTTCTAAAAACCAAACCAAAACCAGACACTACAAACAAGACACGTCAATGGGGCAGTGAACTTTGCAAAAGAGCAATTCAAAGATTAGAATTGTGTGGATTTAGGTATATTGTATCAGAAACATCGAGGTATTGAAATAAACACCATAAGCATTGAGATGCTGCGCAAAATACATTTTCATTTGAGTAACTTTTGGTTAGTAGTAGTAGTGTAAAGCACCTTTGTGTCTACTATGGGGCAGTTGCTCTTAACAAGCAAATAAGGCAGTACCTGACAGGGAGCATATTGCCAAGGAAAATGGTGTTTATAAGCAGCTACAAATGAGTATTTTCTCTCTTTAATGCCCCACCATTGTTCCTACAGCTTCTGGGTTTAGTTTTTATTATTATTATTATTATTTTAAAACATGACAGTCACTTCTCCCTTACTCATGCACTTCTAAAATCAATATGATTAAAAATTAATCTACTGTGCATCCATGTGATGAATGTGGTAAGAGCTCATTCTGTGGTTTTCCCCATGAAGGTCCCCTTCCTGCATTTTTCAGTATCACCAAGACTTTTGCTGCAACTACTGGGAAGAGACAAATCCCAACTCCTAATTGTGTTTAAGCTGCCCACTCCCAAGGACTTCAGTGGTATCAGAAGTTCCATCCTCTGCTGTGGCAGGCGTCAAGAGTTTGTTATTACAGTGAATTTTCAAAAGAGGTAATCCTGAGATCACAAATAGTTAGCAAATCCAGAACTGGATGGTCCCATTTCCTAAGCCCCATCCCAACAAAAGCATTCATGCATGGGTTTACCTCGTTCCTATACAGCAAAACATTAAAATACAACTTAAGCATGAGATCAAATACTACTGAAAGTGCCCAAAGGAAGATTAGGACTTCACCATTAAGTCTTTTGAAAGCACAAAGGGAAAATTAAGTGCATAAGAATTACACCTTAAAACATGCATATGGAGGCACTGACCTCTTCTTTGATCTTCTAAACCAAACAGGCCATTTAGCTCTGAGGGAAGAATCAGAACTCCTGATCCCACCCTTAACATCTAACTAGGAAAAAGCCCATGGAAACAAGTTTCTTTACACATTACCTGCAAGAGTGACTCAGAGTTAAAAGAAATAAGCAAGTCTGCCAAGTGAGTTTGCAGCCTCAAAAATTACAATCTAGACTAAAGTTTTAAAACCTTGATAGCAACAGTAGCATACAAAACATACAGAATCATAGAAGAGTTAGGGTTGGAAAGGACCTTAAGATCCTCCAGTTCCAACCCCTAACCTGGCCTTTCTGTCAAAAAAAGAACTATAAAATGATCAAAAGCTAACTGGGCATTTAGATTAGCTGGCACATCAACTAACGTTCAAGGAAAGCAGTGCAAAAGTAACTGAGTAAATAATGAGAGAATGTGAAACAGCTACACTACACACTGCGAAGCTTGGAAATAGAGCGCATAGCTAACGGGCTTTCCCAACTTCACCTGCAATCTAGCAACACTGCAGTGAATTAACTCAAAACTATATGAACACATGAAAAATTGTATGCTTAAATGTGCTTTGCAGTTCTGACACTGTCCCAGGACAACACGGAAGGCTCATTGGGAGAGTGTTCCTTTACCACCATTTCATCTTGGATTGCTTTGAGCAGGAATAAATTCCCACTTCTCTCAAGCTTGTTGTAAAGGCCTAAACCACAATGTCAAGCCCCTGTTCCACTGCAGCTCTCAAAAGTTACATTAGAAAACCCTGAAATGATTCTCTGGGGCAAACAAAATCAGGCAAGGTGATTTTAGTAGAAAGATTTTAGTAGAACAAAGCCAGACTTTGTTGGTTGGTCCTTTGCCAAAGTATTCCTGCTGCACAGAGCAGGACTGTTCAGGAGACATAGGAGGGACCAGATGCTGCCCCATACAGGCATCTGACACTGATGTTATGCTGACACACAGGATGTACCCTGGTCAAGCTTTGCCGGAATCAGTGCTTTCGCTCCTAAGGGAATACAGATTATTCCATCCTCTGAATAAGGTGATTGTCTACTGCAAAAATATTGAGGAAATCATTACTAAAGAAGTGTTTGATTCAACAATAAAGGCAAAGCAAAACAGGTATCACCTTGAAAAAACGAAGTTACATAGGAAGGGATTGTATTCTATTGAGCTTAACCCAGAAAGATGCTGTCCCTTCATAATTAAGTTTGCTACGAATGACTCATCCACAAAGTAACGTGCAATTTACCCCTCAGCAGCTTCTCCCAGCAATTCAGGATGTAAAACCCAGTCACAAATAAAAATTACAAGGCAAAAATAGAAATCCAGGCACCCTATCTCCCATTTCTCATCATCATGAAGCCTCACAAAAGAAAATACAAAAACTGAAAGCATTTTAGCTTGTGAAATATAAAACGCAATTCATGCTATGGAGGAATACCTCAGCCTTTAATGTAGTTAACAGTCTTTTCGTGAGCACTTTGTTATTAGCTATCATGCAAAAACAATTAGTCGTTCAAGCAATTAAGAAGGTAAGTATCTCCTAAGAAGGTTTTGAGCTTTTCAAGCCCTAAATGCAACTGTTCTAAACCTAGACTGTTCCTGAGTGTAATTAAGTCATTGTATTGCTCCTCCTGAAGGGATTCGTCGTATCATGTGTTGTAAATTCTTGATGCTCTTTTAGCTGCAGTCTGAGCCTCTGGTGAATTCTCCTCCTGCTCCTCACACTTCTTATGGTTTAGGAATATGTCTGACTTCAAGAAGCGGCTGTAGCTGTCGTATTTCATGAGATTGAATATCTGGTAAGAGGGGGGAAAAAACACAAAAACAATGACTTAAGTAAAACTAGATTTTAAATGGGGACAATATGTCAATTCTAATGTATTTTTGTTGTGTTAGTACTAAAGCACCACTAGGAAGCATGACATTAAAACACACTTCAATCACTCAGAAGGGGCTGCATGCAGCAAACCATACTGTAGGTTCCATAGTCACTCTTTTCTATAGCATCCATATTAATTTAAGAACCAGATTATGATTTTCACAATAGCCAGCTTTCAAAACCTGATAGTGAAGGTGGGAGGCCACATGCCATGGTCACTAGGTAGGATTTTACAGCTGATGATCAGATAACTGCACAAGTGGACAAGCCAGGACATCACCTGGTCCCCTTCCACTGCAGCTTTAAGGCTACATAGCCACCAGGAGCAAAGCCCAGTGAGGATGCCCTTCTGGCAGGGCAGTTGGAAGATATTCAAAGGGATGAAGAACAAAAGTTACCTTTTAGGCACCTTCTGGTTGCAGCTACTCTTGAGCATTACAGAATAGCTCATTATACATGCACAGCACTGGATAATTAAGAAAAGCCTCTACATAATTTACACAAATACTGAAACTACAAACTGAATCTAGGACTGAAACAACTGGTTTAATCCATGTTTCTTAAACTTATGCTGATCTTCCCATCCTTTTTAGACTACTACCCAACCAAATGCCTGGAATGGTCTCAGGCCAGATTAGAAATGCTGCAGGTACCTCCCACAAAGAGCTGATCTGGTACAGATGGAATTTGCCAGATAAAATGTGGCTTAAAGTTAGTGATGGATTAAACTCATGCCAAGACTTGCCCTTCTTCTCATAGCCAGTGCACAGCCAGCATGGAAGCATGAAGTCAGCGCTGAGTATAGCTTTTCTCTCCTGGGCTTGAGTTTAAGCTCATCCCTCAATATAACTTTTTTCTGTCCTATTTATACCCACGTCAGACAAAAAAAGACTGAAAACCTAGAATCCATTTGGAGTTCTCTGAAAACAAAAGGGTTTGAGAGGGGAGCTCAGAATTTGTTTAGGTGTCAAGGTCAATTTTGCTTGGTCTTGAAACAGAGGGGAAGGAAAAAGTAAACCTCAAAACCATAATTGAGAAAAACCAAAGCCTACATCATCCTCTGCCTATTATTTCAGTGGCAGAGCCTCTCTGAGTCATGCTTCGTGACTGATTACATTTTATGGCACTCAGAGTAACTAAATTTCCAGGACTTGTTTCTGGATTGTGACCTGCATGAGTGGATAATCCACGTGTGGATAACTGGAGCTTTACCTTTACGGGCCTCATTTCTAACTGAAAGTACAACTGGGTGAAACAACTGTTAGGAGGAAAAGAAGTGATAATCATAGAATCCTAGAATGGTTTGGGTTGGAAGTGACCTTAAAGCTCATCCAGTTCCAACCCCTGCCACGGGCTGGGACACCTTCCACTAGAGCTGGTTGCTCCAAGCCCCATCCAATATGGCCTTGAACACTGCCAGGGTAACATAATCTCCAGCTGCTTTTCCATTTCATGTCCTCAAGGAACCTGGACAGGTAAAGGCTAACACACAAAACTTGACTGTTCTTATCTGTGCATTTGCTGAAATGTCCTCAAGGCAAATAAATTACATGAAGCATTTTACTAACCACTGTTTGTTCACATATTTTAATAGTTACATTCATGTTTAAAACAGTGGAAATCTTGCTTTATAAGCTCCATATTGGAAGACTAAAAATCCTCAAACACCCTCTTGATGTAGACCCAAATCAATGCAGTTAAGTAAAGTCAAATTAAACCTCCTGCCATCAGCTAACTACAATGTAATTTCAAACCTCTCTTTTTCCTAGTGTCATTTATAGCATCTCCCAGAAAGAAAGAGCACTAAGGTCAAAATCTGCAGAAGTCTGGTCGACCAAATGCACAGAACAGACAGATTTCATAATCACATGCAAAGGCAGAATTCTTTTTCCCTCCTCATCTCTCATCACCTCTGTGGAGCAGGAACATTTAAACTCATAAATATTTTGAATCTACAGATTTCTATGAATTATTCTAACACCATTCAGGATGAACAACTGCCTCCAAGCTATTTGTTTAAGGCCATCCCACCAGCACATCCCACAAACACACCCAACAAGTAGACTCATTTTAATCAGCAGGTCTCTGGACCTCCTTTATACTTCAGACACACAGTGCCAGCAGTCATTAACACTGTTCTTTAGAGAACAAATTATACCATTCTCCATACCTTTATAAGGATTAAAAACTAGGGAAGACTATAACTCTTCCTGAACTATTATTACCTACCAGCAATAAACAGAAGCTTCAAGCAGTGGAAACCTGCAACAACACACAGATGCCCTGCATTTGGTTTTAGAAGTTCACAGACTTTCTTCCTACACTAGTGGGATTCCTCTACCACTGGTCTAGCATGTTTCCAGTTCAGGTATTACTGATCTCTGGCTGTTCATGTGCATGCTCATTTATTTGAGCTCCAATGGTCTTCTCCAGCTTCACTTCCATAATCACTCATGCTGAAGGGCAGTGCTTAGATGTACCAACCCTTTCTCTTTCCCTTCCCCCAAGTCAGAAGTTCTTCCATGAAAAACTTAACTTCTTCACATTGAAATTGAATTTCAGACATTTCCACTGCTAATGACTTGGAACCTGCTTGAAAGACAGCAGAGTCTTTGCTCCTCAGACCAATTCCACTGACCCAGCCAGTGCCCAGCTAACATACACAATACCTGATGTGAAACGGGTTAAAAACACTATTTAAATCAGAGTGCTGTTTCTCCACAAAAGAGCCAAATGGAAAATACAGGTAGTCCTGAGGATGGTACAGAAATTAAAAGCAGTACAGACTGCAAGTGCTGGAAAGCTGCAGATAAGAGTGACTCACTTCCTAACTTAGGCATTAAAATAAGCTAAGTAACAAGAAAATTTACCACCAAAAGACACGCCTGCAAAATGCCACCTAATTTGTACCAGACCTCCCAAGTTCTATAGGAAAAAGCAAAGCAGATACCAACTACTCTTTTAAGTTCTGTGTGTTACAGAAGAGGCTTTTTAGGAAATTTCATTATATTCATATCAATATAAATACCAAAACAAAGCAAAGTGAAGAATCTCAAGCTCTCAAGGAAACCAGGGGCAACTATGGAAACAAACATCCGCAATGACTCAGCGCAAGTGAATACACAGGAAAATGTAGGCACAAAGTTAGTCAGCGGAGTGATTCTCAAGCTACTGGCACAGGAATCTGGGAGAAAACTTCATCCAATTTTCCAGGAAAGTCCTGAACTGGCTTAGAATGGTTGTGCCAAGACTCTTAATTAATTGGCCAGAGTTATATGGAGCCAAAAACCTTGGGTATGGTGCATCCATCCTTGGAGCAGCTGCACTAATATCCCCAATATGAAGAAACCCAGCTCCATGTGTGCTTATTCATTCCATGCCACAGGCAGCAGTAGGCAGATTCCCAACTTTCCAACACTAGCTTATGGTTAAAAGGCAGAGTCCATTAAAAGCAGACAAAAACCAAAAAGAAACTGAAGAAAATAACTTTACCTGGTCCTGGAGCTTCTGAAACATGAGAGGATGAGGTGTCTCCAAAATGGTCTCACTCAAACGGGACTGCCCTTCAACATTGACCTGGGAGGAAGCTTTACTGGACAGGAAAGTCATGTATATTTCTTTAGCCTTTTCCTGCATCTGCAAAAGGACATATTTATTTAAAAAATTATATTTGCTGGGGGAATATGCTCATACAAATATTGTTAATGTTTTGTTGAAAACTGCTCCAAGTCACTTCTTGAGGTTCAGATCCTAAAACCAAAACACAGTCTGAATTAAAGGAGAGAACAAGTAACAAAACAAAAAGACATAGATTAGCTTATTTGTGTCTATTCATTTGTACTAGAGGGAAAACATCTCCGCAAGGCAAAACTAAACAAAGTTAGTGTATAATCCATGCTGCTGCTAGATAACTGCCATACTACATGCTCTTTCGTAACTACATTTTTACCTCAGGGTAGCTCACATGCAAGAGTGACCACACAATTAAAGAAACCCAACAGCTTGGTTAGTGGCAAAGATAAGACTCTCAAGGGCCTCTGAAAGCTGATAAATAGGGGTAGGTGTGACTTGCATAAAGCTGTTTGTTAGTGTTTGCCTTGATTTCAGCATTCTCTTGATAAATCAGTAATAGTGATAACACTTTGACCCAACCTAGCATCTTAAAGCTTCAAAGCAGTAAACGAGTGGTCACAATCCTCTGAAATTCAGTGCAAGCTCCCCCTTGACCAGAAGGTTGGATAAGAAAGCCAGTGTGGGAGAAGAAAGCCAAACCTCCCTGCTGCAATCTGTATTCTGCACACTGAAAACCAGCCCCATGCAGCAGCAGGCACTGTACAATCCTGAGCCATGGGTACTCATCATCATTCCCCATAACACATTTAACAAGCAGCTACATCACCACACCAGCATCAACTAAAAGGCTGTGTTTTTGATGGGAAGCGGGCTTGAAGAAGGAAGCATTTAAACCCTTGCCCATGAAGGAGTCAGAATGTCTTTCATGTTTTACAGCTGAGAATCAACATTTGGGGACAATTAGAAGAAAAGCTACATGTGTTTGACAATTCCCAAGGCCTAAAGAGTTAACTCTCTCACTGCTGAAGGGAACATGTATTTTCCAGTATTCCTTTTTAAAACACATTATCCAGCTGATGGGTAGATCATGTGCCAGGTGCACTGGGTCACAATGAAGTGTTTAAGATGATGTTCCAGTGTCACAGAGCAGGGACTATTGGGTCAGCTGTGTCTGTTCTACATGGGCAGTTAATCCAATCGATAAGACTGAGCTTAACTGGTAAAGTTAATACCTTGATGCAGATACAGTAAAGGTACATTTACCTATTATCACACTACTGACTGTTAGCCCTATCTAAATAACTTTTGAACCTGCTATTCAATTGTACCTAAGAGGGAGGGCAAAGGACTGAGAAGTAATTACCCTCCTACTGATTCAATTGAGAAGAGTGGTGAGAGAAAGGAAAGGGAGAGGAAAAGCACCAAAAAGCACCAAAAAGCATCAAAAGTTATCTACTCTACCTGAACCGCCAACATATAGTTAGCTGCTGCCTAATCCGTGCACACATTAGCTCCACATCAGCCACAATACAAGGTGCTGCTTGCCCAAGTAACACAGAAGCAACCTGGGCACTGTACAGGAGTAGTGGAAGGCTTGAGAGGAAACATGAAACTAGAAGTAGTGTGAGGAAGTTTAAAGAACATGGGGGGAGCAAGAGAATTGTGTGGGAGGTTGGTGAAATGGGGAGGATCTCTGGATTTGGTGAGGAAGAATGATAAAGAAAGGAAGTGAAAGAGCTGTGGTAGAGACAGCGGGTTGCTGGAGAGACACAGAGGACCTGACCTTGCAGTAATGGGGAAATATGGAAATGCACAACTAAACATTACAGGTTCTGATGCACACGGAACAACCCCTATGTCTACGCTTCAGTAGTAGAGCATCAGTTTAACTGCAATTATGTTTTTAAATAGAGTACAGTTACAGCTATATATGTTACAAACCAGTATGTTTATACATCCCCTAAATGACATTCAGGGAGAGCCAGGTTCAGGCAGAAGAGACAGCAATGTCCAGGTCAGTGGGTGGCATTCTTTGTTCTGTGTCAGTCTGAAACTAACGCCTCAGCACACGGGACTCTGCTCTGGAATTTAAACAACATTTAAACTGAGATCTTGTTCACAGGTGGTTATTAAAGGATTTCTGGCACTTTTCACTCACATCTGTGTGCTCACCCCAGCATCCGTGCCAAATTCCCATTTGGAGTACTAAGTTCTGTCTACAGAAAACCCCCTCTCTATTTCAAGTGGATACAATCTTCTTTCCCACTTCCTTTCCTAAGGTCAAACTCAGCTTTGAAACATGTGTGCTTCCCAAATGAAGTGAATGGAAGTCCCAGATGCTCATCAGTACAGGCTCCAGAAGTTAGCAGCTGTGCAGCATTACCCAGTCCTGCTTAGCCATGGCCACATTCCACATGGGAAACGGCAGAAGAAACTCTTGAATAAGGTATAGTTTGCTCTGAAACTGTTCTCTCCAAAGCTTGACATGGGTATTTTGATGGGTTTGAGCAACAGCTGTAAAGATTCCCTGTTGTTTGAAGCATTTACTACAATCTATAATTTATTTTTAAAGTTCAGCTGCAAGAGAAGAAACATTTAAACCTTGGGAAGTAGCACAATGGACATGTTGTTTATTTCATCAACAGTCACAAACGCAGCAGCGTATGACTAACTCCAATAAAACATTTAAAGCTCAATTTTATTCCCTTAGCCCCACCACTCCCATTTCAATAATTAAATGTGTCCCAAGATGAGGACCATATGGGTGGCAGCAGAGCTCACTGCTACAAGTGGACTTGACCCAATTCCTTCCTCAGTCTTCACTAAACATTAACATTTCTATTTTAACTTCAATTTTAAAGGAACATCCTTTCTTTTAAACTACAGAGATGTGTCTTGAGCTGAACGGAGGAGTTTGTGCTTTCCTGCTGCAAGAAGATAGGCTGAATCCAAAACGTCCCTAGACCAGTGATGTAGTTTGCTTGCTGCCCTGATGCAGATACTGAAAACCTGCCCTGCTTCCTGAAATGAGCATGAGTTTTGTATTAGCTCACCCAAACAGGAAAACAAACACAAACTCATGGAGTAGTCTGGTCTGAATTCCATTTCTGCCTTCTGACTAAGCATTCCCACCACTAGTCTAGAGCCAAGACAACAGTCAAAAGCCTGGTTTCTTCTTGCCAGCACTCCCCTTGGTCCCGAGGTCCAGCTGCATAGTGGCACACATTCAAGAGGAAGGTAAGAGAGACGTATCTGTATCAGATCTGCCCTGATCTTGATAAAGTCAGCTTCTAGGCAGAGCCTGCGTGACTGTGGTTAGAGTAAGGACTGAACCAAATTTAGTAAGTCTTGAGGAAAGTCCCAAGATATTTCCTTAAAATAGCACTAACACAATTTGTAACCAACAGAAAGCAGGAGCAGAGAGAGCCTGCATTTACCTGTGAAGGCCAGAAAGGACATGAGGGAAGGACAGAACATTTACTGAGCCCACCAACCTAATGGTACACCAGTCTACACAAAACCAAACACTGCTACGGGCTGACACAGAAGGGATGACAATAACACTAGGCACTATGATACGTAATCCATTGGCCAGGTGGCCACCTTTGTGCAAGTTTAAACCGACCAACAAAACCCCCACAGTCGTACTCTCATGTCAAGTACTGAAAAGTTTATTTTATACTTTAAAAATAGGGGGGAAAAATGCCATTCAGTCTGGGTTAAACTGAACTCAGCTTCATCTGACCAAATGTCTAAGTGTCTATGAGCTAGTTTCTGTGGTAAACCAGCTTTAATGAGAAGCAGGTTATAAAACAAATAAAAAGATGCTTTTAGAATATCTTGCTCACATCAGATAGATACAAAGTGATTTCTGCAAGAGACTTTCAGAAAACAAATTCATGCTTTGTGCTATCATAAGCACTAAAAAGATTTCTGGGTTTAGTGCTTTTTCTAGCTTTGTAAAGTATCTAAACAAGGACATTCATAAGAAGCAGCTATAAAAACTCACTGTAAGTCTGTGCTATTCTTAAAGCACATTCATTGTAACCAGCTACAATAGCTTTGGCAGTTCTAGGCTCCAGATTGACCATGCTGTGTAATGTCAGGTACTGAATAATCGAGCTAAATGGAACCTAGTTAAGTCTCTGTCCATTCGTTCAAGAATCATTAAGCCACTATCTCTATATTTCATTTTACCATTTCCTGTACTTGCATGTGCAATCCTGAAATAGCTTAAAAGATGGAAATTATTCAGCAAGAGAAAATATGATTGTTATCCCTTTGCAAATTGGGGAAGCTTAAAGAAGGACTTCCCACTTTCATTTCCATTTTAAAATGCAGTTTGATACTTGTCCAAGGGGTATCAAGAAAAGGCAAGGACCCTGTACAACCTACAAAGCAAAAACATCTGCCCTGTATAACGCAAAGCCTTCTTCCTATCTGCATTTGTAGAGGGAACAGAAGCAGCTAAAAACTCAAACCTGAAGTAGTGCTGAACATTACAAAGAGCACAGACAATCTGAACATGTTCCTCTTCTTGCAAAAAATATTATTGTTGTATTTTTTATGTATTTATTAATACCAAAAAATATTCACAGCTGAAACAGGCAAATTGTTCTGAGGGGAATGCTTTTTCAGTGCAACATAGAGAATATTTACAGAAAGTAGAGTCCCCTCTCAAAAGTATGTTTTGTTGAAAACCAGGAAAATGCACTGGGAAACAGTTTCAGCTGACAATATTTGCCTGACCTTAAGAGAGGTATGCCTGCACTTTATAACCATAGAATCCCAGACTGGTTTGTGTTGGAAGGGACCTTAATGCTCATCCAGTTCCCACCCACTGCCACAGGCAGGGACACCTTCCACTTAGAGCAGGTGGCTCCAAGCCCTGTCCAGTGTGGTCTTGAACACTGTCAGGGATGGGGCAGCCACAGCTTCTCTGGGCACCCTTTGCCAGCACCTCACCAGCCTCAGAGGGAAGAATACTGCCCCAGGAGCCCAGTTCCCACCCAATTCCTATTCCCTGACAGTTCTGATGATAGACAAAGTCTGCATGGTCCATCTGAAGCAGGTTTAAGTGGCATCTTCCCAACCTCACCTCCTCATGGTACTCTACTTATGTTGGCCAGAAGAGCACAAACGGGGCTCTACATTTGCACCTGGAGCCTTCTAAAATGTTCCCTTTGGCAACATGAGCTGCACACATGTGAAAAGCATAAAGGTGGGATTTTAAAAGTAAGGGTTTATGGCATTTAGGAGTCTGACTCTCAAGGGCAGTGATGCTCAGTTGGAGTTTTGAAACTAGTTCATTCCATTCTCACAGAATCCTCATCTCAAAGGTCAAATAAATTTGGAATTTGTCAAAAATAATAAAAATCACAAAAACTTTTTCAGAAAGAAGCAAACCAAGCACAGCATATTTTAGGCCTGACTCCATAGACTCCAAAGCCTAAATGTGAAAGCGGATTCTGTGCTCCTGATGGATCTAAATGTAAGCGAAGATCTAAGCAGTGGAAAAAACTTACTAGAGGTGGCTGGTTGAAGAATTTCCAATAGAATATTTTCTACTACAAAAATACAGCTTTCAGGAAAATGAAATGCTCTGCAGATATCAACTGCAGTTATCAATTTGAATACAGATTTAAATTGTATTTAATTTGAATACATATTGAAACAAAAAAGGACCCTCAATTTCTTTTGTTTTGTAACTTGATAAAGCAAAATTTTCATGTTGGTATAGTAAAACACTTTGCTGATTTTATGTTCCACTAAAACATTCTACTGGTGTGTATTTTCATGTAGTAGCTGTTATGCTTTAAATAAAAGTCTTGAATGAAACATCTTTATATTTTCGAGCAAGATGATGCAACATCCCTGAATGAAACCTTCAGCTATTCCCAAGCAACAACAGAAAGTTCAGAGTTTTCATAACATGGGAAATGTGACAATTCCAGCATTTTGTTTTCATTTTGTTTCCAAACAATCCCACCACTGCGATCTCAGTGCAATTCCTTCAGATCTATTTATTCACACTCCTATGAAGCACGTTATGCAACAGAAATGTTATGGAAGTTGTTGACAAGTACAGCTTACTTAGGAAACATACCTGTTTTTTCCCCTGTGTTTTCTTAAACTCTTCACATGCTAACCAGAACAAAACATTTTCTTCACTAAATTCCTTCTTTAAAAACTCCTAGGGAAGAGAAAAACAAACAAAAGTTAGGATCCAATTTCTCAATTTTTTTTCTCTCTTCCTACTGTAGCTATTAAAATTAGACCCTGGGCTTAGCTTTACCAGGGTATGAGTTTCCATAGCGTAGAATAACAGAACCACTGCATTAGTGCATCTGCACGCTACCGAGGCACAAACGAACAATCTTACTGAGCACTCTGAAAGTGCATTCCAGGAGAATGAGCAGCTACATTTAACCTCAGAGCACATCAGTAACTAACAAGAAGAGCTTCTTCAGTCTCCCTTAAATAACTCGAGTGATTTTACAGTCATTACTCAAAGGGAAATACATTAATTCATTAGCAGGTGAATATAATGAACTATTTTAATGAGTCACAGATCACTTGAGACTCTCATCTACTGTCTTTCTGATTTTTAATGAGTAAAATCACTACAAATAAAAGTGTTTCTAATCATCACTGGCAATTCATTTAAGTAAACTAAACCAGAAGATGTATTTGTGTTCTCTAGACAGTGCTTAAACAAAGTACATTTCTCCAGAAGTGAGGCATGTTTTAAAATAAGGAGAAAAAAATTGTATTAAATCTCTTTATAAAACATGATTGAAATATTTATAGCTCTGATATCGTTAGTTTTCTCTTTCAAGTGTTAGAAAACAGAGAATAAATAAAGCCAAGAATTAAATAGCATCAATATTACTTTTTTTCCTTAAGAATTCTAAATCCAAGTGGTTTGTGCTTCTATTTTACATCACTTTCCAAACCAGTCTGGCAGTAAAACATTTTATCCCAGTGCATTTTATCAGTTCTTGGTGTGGCAAAACCTTACTCAAGTAGGTAGTTCCTATTCTTATAGCTAGTATGGCAAGAAGGCCTTGAAAAACCAACTCGCCACCCTCAGCCAACTAAGCCTCAAGCCTGTGTTTAGAGCTGCACCAACCCACACTTTGTAGTAAACTCGAAGGGAATTCTCTTCAGTACAACTGCTGCAACACAGAGGAAGAGCCACACAGCTACCAAGTTCAGGAGCTGTTAGTGGTAACTCATTGCTTAAGGACAATGTATGAGACTAAAGAGTGCAGGATCAGTCCTCAGTGATAAATAATGCTTGGCAAAAGAGATCAGTGGCTCCAGGACTGTAGTTTATCCAACAGTAATTTGTTAATCCTTGTAACAGCTGATAGATCCAATTAGAAAGATGCAACCAAAAGTCTTCCATTGCCTTAAGAGAGCAAGCTGCAGTAGCAGTGGGCAAAAGGCACTACCTTAGAAGCTCAGCAAGTGTCACAGCTCCAACTCTGCCTATCTGCTCAGGGTACATATCTAGAAGGATGCATACCTATGTGCTTACAGCAGTGGCACCATTTACCCTGAGACTTAATTCAGCTTTAAACCCTAATTTCAGTTTATTTAAATATCCATAGTTAATATAGCCACCCTAAATCGTTTCACTCCTTCTGGATCTTCGAGGAGGCTCTCCAGTGATGTAGCCCATTTTGAGGTTCCTTTCAAGGTTTGGTGGCTGCTGCTTGGGTGCCCCTCGCTGTCATTTATTTCTGGAAAAAAAATGGGGAAAAAAAGCCATTTTAGTTAGAAGTGATGCATGTCACATACATGTCTCCCCCACTGCCCTTTGCACTCTTGGATTACAGCTGCTCTCCTTAAAAGAAACACCATAAACCTGAAATTAAACACACATACTTGAATTCTGCTTTGCCTGTAAAGAGGCAGAAATGTCTTGCAGTTTTATAACTCATGAGCATGTAAGTAGGTGCCGTGACTGGTTTATAGGAGTTCAAGCACTTTTTCTTGCATGGAGAACACAGTGACCGCAGCCTGCGTGGTAAAAGGACCATTTGCTTCTTTCGTCCTGGCACTGTCAATGCCATTGGTTTCTATAAAGCAAACCCTGGGCAGTCACACACGTGCAATGTATTGTGAAGAAAAGGATCATCACCGGAGGTTGGGAAAAGGCAAAGAGAGAAAGAAAAGTAATGCTTTGTTTAGTGAGAGAACAAGTGCAGTATGCTAACCCAGTCTAAAGGGAGGAAAGACGGCAGGAGACTCTCAGTCCAGCTGAGATGACCTGTTACTGGGCAAGTAGTATCTGGGTGCGTTTTATGTTTCCTTGTTTTCAAGTCCACTGAAATGCTGCTTTTATAAGGACTATGCCCACACCTTACTTGCCAGCCAGGTTTCTCACACACAGGACAGAAGGGATACACCTTGTGAGGTTTTGGTTGAATTATGCTGCATCCAAGGCTGGTGATACCAAAAAAATGGTTTGCTGGCTACCCATCACAAAACCTGTTACTTGCGAAAACTCCAGGAATTTTACCTCTGATCTGATAAACCCTAGAACAGACATAAGGTACTTGGCATCCTTTCCTCTCACTCATGAAATGCCCAGGGAGTGCAGGCCATGAACAGTCAGGCTAAGAGCTCCACACAGGTCACTGCACACTGGGAAGGTGAAAAAAACCCTTCTGTAATCCACACAAATTCTATTTATTGTTATAAAAAATATAAAACTCTGCTCTGCTTTTGTGAGATCCCCCCCTGCAGTCCTGTGTCCTCCCAACACAAGAGGGACATGGAGCTGTTGGAGCGAGTCCAGAGGAGGTCACGGAGATGCTGCGAGGGCTGGAGCAGCTCTGCTCTGGAGCCAGGCTGAGAGAGCTGGGCTGGGTCAGCCTGGAGAAGAGAAGGCTCCTGAAGGGGAGACCTGAGAGCAGCTCCAGTGCCTAAAGGGGCTGCAGGAAACCTGGAGAGGGGCTTGGGACAAGGGCCTGTAGGGACAGGACAAGGGCAATGGCTTGAACCTGCCAGAGGGGAGACTGAGATGAGCTCTTAGGCAGAAGCTCTTCCCTGTGAGGGTGCTGAGGCGCTGGCACAGGGTGCCCAGAGAAGCTGTGGCTGCCCCATCCCTGGCAGTGTTCGAGGCCAGGTTGGACACAGGGGCTTGGAGCAAGCTGCTCTAGTGGAAGGGGTCCCTGCCCGTGGATGAGTTTTAAGGTCTCTTCCAACCCAAACCAGTCTGGGATTCTACAATATATTCATGCCTCCCTACCAACTTACTGGAAATAGGGATTTTCGTAACTTCTGCTTAAGTTCTGTTAAAACCCCTTCCTCCCTCATGAAACTAAACTTCAGCAAGTGTCTCAAACATTATCTATGCAGAGCTATACTATCAGACATTCTTTTCAGCTGGTAGTTAGAATGATAAGTGCTAAGGTTAAAGCCCTACAACATACTGGCACGACAGCAAAGCCTGCTGAGTTTTGGTTAGTAGGGACCTGTAGAGTCTATTTGTTTTTCTAACAGTGAGATGGCCACTGTTGGAAACGAATTAACATCCCCTCTTCTCCTTTGATAGAAGTTGAGGTTTCTATACAGGAGAAATTACAGAGATGGGAAAGAGGTAAACTTTCTGGAGCTGTGGATTTCATACCCATTGCCTAATGCTGAGTGATCTACACTGATGCCCTAAGTAAATAGAGCTCTGTAAGAAAGGAAAGCATCTAAAATAATCAAGCAAATGAAGATCCTGTTCCTCCTTTGCCTGCCCTGCTCTCACTATATGATGCAGATACAGCACCAACCTGAAATTTCTTACACAGTGAATACATGACCCTGTGCCTGCACAAAACCTCCCAGAATTCAAGATCATAACCCCTTTGGGTAAAAACTTTGGCAGACGGGCCTCCAAAGCAGCAAGTATAAGCTCTGTATATGTACATACATATAATCTCTGTATAAGCAAGCATAAGCTCTGTATAAGAAACACAGAGTCTGGTAAAGGCCAAGAGTCAGAACCTGAAGACTGTCTGAGCCCACTACTGCAGACTCCATACGTAACATAAGAGCATAGCGAGTTAACTGTGTCTCAGTTTTCCCCTCCCTCATGCAACAGGATGTGGTTCTAGATTATCACTTGCAAATTTATTTTAGGAACCTGAGCCTGGGCATCTAATCTCCAAAAACCTGTGAGATTTCAGTGGGAATAGCCAAGTACACTGGAAGAGAACACAGTTACCTCTGAGGAGCTTCAATCTTTTGTTATGATCATTCACCTGCAAGCAGAATGGCAGCTCTGTATGTAGAGCTGCTCATGGCCTGAAGAACCAGGCCATTCCCCTATTTAATATAGGATTTAGATATAATACGGGAGATTTTGTTTCTTGTGTTTCTTTTCCAGCCAAACTTGAAGTGGACATTAATGACTACTTTGAAAAGCATGTGTTTCAATGAGCCAACGCAATACAGGGCAGATCCAGAGGTAGTGCAGCACAGCTCTTGTCCTGAGCACTTCTCAAACAGCCTGCTGGGGACATCATCTGGCTGGTACCACCATGAACCAGAGCCATGCCAGGGACATGCCAACAGGATGGTTCAGGTCTGCATGCTGGACATGGCACTGATCAGGGTCCCCCCTGCCAGGCCAACTACCATTAATCCCCATGCTCAGTGTTCCTTTGCAACCTCCATAAAACTTCAGCATATGCGTAAATAGGCTGCACATGATACATGACAGTAGGAAACACCCTGAAACTTTATGAGGATATTAAAACTGCTGCATATTTTTATTACAACCCATTAAATATGCCATCAGAGAAAAATATTCTGATACAAAAGTAGCCCCCAATTAGGAGCATAACTTCCCACTCCACATGCTGGAATCATTTAGCAGATCTGAAGTGTGATTTCTATTTTAAGAGCTCAGAAGATAGGGAGGAGGTTTTCCCCACACATGACTCCAGAAGCCAATCCCCAAATGCAGATCCCATAACACAGTACTAAATTACCTTAAAAATGATACTTCCACTGAGGCAGAATTTAATGAAAGTCTGAAACAATTTATTTTCGAAGGCAATGCTGCAGTAAATGTAATTACATGAACGACCCTCCTGAAAGCTATTTATCTCTGTGTGCTATTTATAAAGATAACTTCCTCCTGTTAAAATCATCTAGTGACAGTTACTTAATACACTCAATACTGATGTTTAATAACCCAAATGCGCACATTAGTATGATTATTTAAATGAGGAAGGCAGCATGTGCTGATATGGAAAACTGGGAGATCATTTTGAGCATCAAAAAGGGAATTACAAAATGGCAGTTCTTCCACCAACATTTCTGTAAGAGTAACACATAGACTGTACAACAGATGATAAATATGGTAACTACACTTCCTGCTGTCTTTTATACAGGTTAGAAACCAAGGGGCAGGGAAAGACAACAAAGCAAGCACCGTGCAGCATGAGAGCACGGCTGCAGAGCCTCTGCTTGAAGCAAACTTCACACTGAGTGTACGAGTGCAACGCAGCTCTTACATGATGTGTGGTGGCCAGATGCTTCTACATGTACAGTAAATGATTAAGTCCTTACGTTAGCAGCACTGTTACTTTAGAGGAGAAGCCTACACTAAGACAACAAGTAGGTAGTTGCATTAGCTGGAGTGTAGAGAAGAATCATACAGAAGCTGCCTTCTCCCATCAACACAATAGTTCTGCTGCATCAGACTGCGGATGAAGGCTCTTTGCAAGCAATAGATCATAGAATCAGCTCAGTTGGAAAAGACCTTTAAGATCATCAAGTCCAACCATTCCCCAGCAGTGCCAAGGCCACCACTAACCCATGGCACTGAGGGCCTCGTCTACACGGTGTGCAAACACTCCAGGGTACAGTGATTCCAGCACTGCCCTGGGCAGCCTGTTCCTATGCCTGAGCAACCTCTGGGGAAGGCAGTGATCCTAATATCCAGTCCAAACCTACCCTGGTGAAGCTTGAAGCCGTTTCCTCTTCTCCCATTGCCTGTTATCTGGGAGCAGAGGCTGATCCCCACCTCTCTCAATCCTCCTGTCAGGCAGTTGTAGGAAGAGATAAGGTCCTCCCTGAGCCTTCTCTTCTCCAGACTAAAACCCCAGGTCCCTCAGCCATTCCCCATCACACTGTGCTCCAGGCCCTGCACCAGCTCCGTTGCCCTTCTCTGGACCCGCTTTAGCACCTCAATGTCTCTCTTGTAGTGAGGGGCCCAGAACTGAACACAGCATTTGAGGTGCAGCCTCATCAGTGCCAATGTGACTGTAAGTGCAGTACTAATAACACCGTAATTATCAGTTGAAGTCTGGTGTCGAAAATGGCAAATACTTGCATTCTCGACACAGGAACTTGGACTGAAACCACAGAAAACATCAACACCAAAACACACAACTTTGAAGGTCAAACCTCACTTCTGGCTCTTGCTTTCAACAAGTACAAAATGTGGAAACCCATCAGACATTCAGAGATTGAGGCACAGCTAATTGAGTTCAACATGCTGATCGTCTGCCTTCCAGAGGGGCTACGCACTACAACAGCTTCCCAAGCTGCTGCCATTCCCAAACTGCTGATAGATCGGGCTGTGTGGCTCCGTATCACACAGCACAGACTCACACCCTTCACCAGAGTGCATCCCTCACCTCGATGCCTGTGCTACCTGCACATATACTTCCTCTACAAAGCTCCGTAACTAAAGACAACCAGCACAAATGATAAAAGCACCATGTAATGAGCATATTCCTTATTCTATATTTAAGCATTAATATATGACGTTAAACAAAGTCTTCTCAATTTCTTCCTGAAGAACTGATCACACCACCTGCGTTTCCCCCTTTGTCACCTGCGAGCCACAAACCTTTCTTATTACCTTAGAAGTGCTCTGAATACTTTGCCTTTCCCTAGAAGCCACCGCAATGCCCATCCAGCAACAATCACCAGTCTGGAATTAATAAACCCAAGGTTATGAAACAATGGGAAGCTTCATCAGTAAGCAGCTGAAAAGGGAAATTTCCCTTACTTTCCATGTATCCGAACGCCACTGGATGAGTCCTCACACACCAATTCTTTCCTAGGAGCAGCTGAGTTTTAGCCCTATACAAGGGCTGCCCAAAGCACGAGCCTCAACATCCTCTTCTGCCTGTCTCCGGCAACAGATGGCTGCTGGATTCCACTTTTAACTATGGGGAAGGAAACCGAAGGGACGTTCCGCTTTTGTAGCATCTCTGGAAGCGTTCACCAGACATCACCCCCCAAAAACAAGCCCAACTCCAGACACACGCATTTGGCTCTTCTCAGGCAGGCTGTAACTTCTGATTGTGCTTTATAAAGCGTATTATTTACTGGGATTCCGAGTTTGTGACTTCTACCTCGGTTGCTTTAGTGATAATACATT